>NC_072401.2:187957500-188576271 GCF_028858775.2 Pan troglodytes
TTCTTCCTCTTCCTCTTCCCCTTCCTCTTCTTCTTCTTCCTTCTTTTCAATTTTATATGGCACTAAGACAATATCCCAGGACCACCCTATTCGTAAACTGCCATCACCCAAACTTGTCATAGGATTGCTTTAGATCTGGATTGTGATGATGTAATAGCAATGTTTATCCTGCTTTTATTGTGAGCCTGGTGCTATACTAATTTATATAAAGATGATCTCGTTTAAAATTCCCAATAACATGCAAGAGCTGATGGTATTTTCCCCGTTTTATGAATGAAGAAGCCGAGACTCTGACGGGTTAGGTGGCTTGTCTGTGGACACTCCCTCAACAAGGAGCAGGGCTGGCTGGCAGGCTTGCTCTGACCCCATCAGCAATACTCTCCACTCCCCTGCCACGGTGCCTGCTCCCGGAGGGATCTCCAATCACTCAGCTGAATTTTAATTTTATCTTATGGATGAAGAGTCACGTTTGAGAGTATACTGAACGGAATTTTCCACGTACCGTTGGTACTATGAATTGTAACTACGTAAGATTGAATTGAGAGCTGGCAGGGGAGCTTTGCTGGGCAAAAATCAGAAGTGGGGAAATTAAGGCTGGGCTGCAGCTAATGTACAGTAGCGGAGACTTCTAAGGCTTATTCATATTTCAGCCTCCTCTCCATCTGGGCTTCTCCCACCCCCCGATTCTGCTGCAATTAGGCAGAGCCATGCTACTATTTCTGATGAATGAATTGTGGTGAAAAATAATGTAGCTTAAATATAGCTTAATAGGCAGGAACATGTATTTACTTGTTGGTATAAAATGTGTAGAAATAGGCCAGGCACGGTAGCTTATGCCGTAATCCCAGCACTTTGGGAGGCCGACACGGGCGGATCAGCAGAGGTCGGGAGTTCAAGGCCATCCTGACCAACGTGGAGAAACCCCCATCTCTACTCAAAATACATAATTAGCCGGGCATGGTGGCGTGCGCCTGTAATCCCAGCTACTCGGGAGGCTGAAGCAGGAGAATCACTTGGACCCAGGAGGCGGAGGTTGCGGTGACCTGAGATGACACCATTGCACTCCAGCCTGGGCAACAAGAGTGAAACTCCATCTAAAAAAAATAAAAAGGTCAAGAAATGTTGCCTCCTGTTGTGACGATCACTTGGATTCATGGGGAGAAATCTCACTTGGGATTACCGGGGGGTCAGTCAACTACAAAGTTGCCCAGACACACAGAGGACTTTGCACAAGTGAGAAGTTAACTCGTTGGGTTTTAACCACAGACTTGAGCGTTGGTGGTTCACATGGCATCGCCTGGCCTTCCCGGCAAATGGGCTCTCCGTTAGCCCATTACCTCCAGTTTAGGTGATAGGCACACTGACATGCTCCCTCCCCGCCATGCTCACAATTTATCTTCTATAATTTTCAAATAATTCAGACTTCTTTGGAAAAGCTTCTGTCATTTACTTCAGTCTGGAGGTTGAAGATCCTCCGTAGAGTAGGCACCAGCCACCATTTTAAAAGGTGTTCCTATGATCTCTCATTTCCTGCAGACAGAAGGAGTCAGGTTTTTGTGCTGTGCCTACTGCAGGGAAGGGGCTGGAAATGGATTCTCTCATCGGAGTTACTGAGGACCTGGACCGAGGCTCAGGTGTTTCTGGGCACTTTAGAAATGATTCTTACTTTTCTTCCATATTGAAAATCAAAAAAAAGGAAGATGTTATTTCAGCTCATACACTGTAACAAAATTGGTGATATTTAGCTTTCCTATTTACCCCATTTTTTGAGGCAGCAGAAATTCAAGCTATAACACCATCAACACCTGTGAAAGGATTTATTGGTAGGGATGGAGTTTGTTATCCACTGAATCCTTGTGTTGAGTGGAGTGGGCTCACATTCAACAGCTACTGTAACAGTCATAGAGGTCACATTTCACTAAATCATAAGTATTGTAGTAAAACAAATGCAAGACTGGGTGCAGCGGCTCACGCCTGTAATCCCAGTATTTCAGCAGGCTGAAGCAGGAGCATCGCTGGAGCCCAATGAAAGACCAGCCTGGGCAGCATAGTGAGACCCTGTCTCTACAAAAGACCAGCCTAAGCAACATAGTGAGACCCCGTCTCTACAAAAGTAAAAAATTAGCTGGGTGTGGTGGCACTCACCTGTAGTCTCAGCTACTCAGGAAGCTGAGGCAAGAGAGCTGCTTGAGCCCAGGAGGTCAAGGCTACAGCGAGTTATCATCGCACCACTGCACTCCAGCTTGGGCAACAGAGCAAGATGCTGTTTCAAAAATAAATAGATGCATATATTTGCATATGTACATGCATCTAAGTTATAGATGCATCTATTTTATATATATGAATGTATTAATATAAATGCACCTATTATATATAAAAAATAGATGTATCTATTATATATAATATATATGCATCTATTATACATATATAATATATGCATCTAATTATATATTATATATATAAATTATATAAAATATATTAAAATATATATTATAAATTATATAAATATATATTATTATATATAATAGATGCATATATATTTTCTATATATATGCAAATATATATTTTGGAGCTATTTGAGTAAAAGTAAAATTATAGAATTGATTCTCAATGAAATACCATTTATTTAATAAAATGGTAGAATTAGTCACTTTTCTGAATTACATCATTATTTTTACATTTTGAAGCATTTTACTTTCAGCAATCATTTGCACAGTTGGAATCTTTAGAGGAAACGCAGAGAATTTGGGATGCCATCCTGGCCTGAAATTTCAATCCCAAGAGCACTGACTGCCAGATAATCAGTGTGAAAGAGAAGGAAGACTTCGACTCAAATCTAGGACTAGATTAAAATTATAGATAGATAGATAGATAGATAGATAGGATTAGATTAGTTTATATGCATAATATGTATATATAATTATACATTAAATGTGGTTATTACATATTAGAATAAAGTTAAATTGTACACTTGTGTATATACACACGTACACATATATATACACATATGTGCCATAACAAGCATTTTGAATATATAGGTAGGTGAAAAGAAAGGAATGAGTAAGAGAAGGAGGGAGAGAGGGAAGGAAGGAAATTAGATTGTACTGGAATGAAATACATGAAAATATTAACAATGGTTATTGATGAATGGTGAAATTATGTGGACTATTTTTTAAAAAATACCACATGATATTTTATTTAATAACAATACATTGTTCTAATAATCACTAAAGTAAAACAACAATGAATGCAAATTAAAAGAAGCAATATGAATGGTACTAAGTTCATACCTAAGCATACTTTAAAGAAAAAGTTATTTTATTTTTTTAAATAAGCTTTATTATTTCATTGAGAAATGCCTCTCATTTGCAAAAGTGTACTCTGAACTTCTGATTTCCATTCCAGCACATAAAGAGCTTGACATCCCTCACATCCTAACAACAGGAACAAAGCTGAATGAACTGGACACCAGCAACTGAGAATTGAGGTCACTGGACATGCCACAGCCTTAAAATTGGAGAGGCAGACAGACAAATACAGAGAATTATAGCTTAATTCAAACACAGCCCAGGAGCAGCAACAGCCACTGGAGCCAGTACTGGGGTAGGAAAACTTAGACTGCAATTGACACATTTCTGAAGGCTCTTGTAGATAAGCTTGAGCATTAAAAATGCCAGAAGGGGGCCCGGTCTGGGGTGGGGGCACACTTTTGTGAGTTTTACCTCCAGAAGCCCTGCGGTTCTCATGGTGAGAAAAGAAAAATATCCCCTCTTGCTTCCCAAAGGGAGCCGTTTTGAGATACGCCCAGAGCATTTTGTGCTCCTTAACAAGACCCATCTTCTAAATTTACAAGGAAAGGCAAAAGATCCAGATGACTAGACACAATATTAAAGGAAAAGAACCAAGTTGAAGAGTTGACATTACCTAACTTCAAGACTTATTGTAAAGCTATAGTAATCAAGACAATGTGGTATTGGTGAAAGAATAGAAAAATCGACCAGCGGAACAGAGTGGACAGCCCACACCCGCACAGATCCCATCAGGCAATCTTTGAAAAGGGCGCAAAGACGTTTCAGTGGAGAACGGATAGTCTTTTCAGGAAATGGCTCTGGAATATCTGCATGCGTAAGAAATGAATTAGACAGAGTTTACATATTTCTGACATATTTCACAAATAATTAACTGAAGATGAATCAAAAGTCTAAATGTAAAATGTAAAACTATGAAACTCCTAGAAGATAATAGGAGAAAATCCAGGTGGCCTCGGGTGTGACGACGACTGTTCAGATACAACACCAAAAGTATGGTCCATGAAAGAAAAAAATTATGTCAGAATTAAAATCAAAAACTTCTGCTCTGCAAAAAACTCTGTTAAGAGAACGAACAGACATGCCACAGACATGCAAAAACACACACTTGATAAAGGATTTGAATCCAAAATACACTAAGAACTCTATTTTTTTTTTTTTTTTTTTTTTTGAGACAGAGTCTCCCTCTGTCGCCCAGGCTGGAGTGCGGTGGTGCGATCTCGGCTCACTACAACCTCCACCTGCCCAGTTCAAGTGATTCTCCTGCCTCAGCCTCCTGAGTAGCTGGGACTACAGGCATGTGCCACCATGCTGGGCTAATTTTTTGTATTTTTAGTAGAGACGGGATTTCACTGTGTTAGCCAGGATGGTCTCGATCCCCTGACCTCGTGATCCTCCCGCCTTGGCCTCCCAAAGTGCTGGGATTACAAACAAAGAACTTTTAAAACTCAACAATAAGAAAACAAACAACCCAATTACAAAATGAGCCAAAGATCTGAACAGATACCTCATCCAAGATATACAGGTAGCAAATAAGCATATGGAAAGATGCTCAACACCATATGTTATTAGAGAAATGCAAACTAAAGCAACAATAAGACACTACTACATACCTATTAGAATGGCTAAAATCCAAAACACTGACACCACCAAATGCCAGAGAGGATGTGAAGCAACAGGAGCTCTCATTTATTGTTTTGTCCTTACAAAACGAAATAAACTCTTACTATATAACATGGAAAATGCATGTCTTGGTATTTATCCAAAAGGGCTGAAAAACTATGCACACATAAAAGCCTGAATGTAGATTGTATATGCTTTACTCATAATTGCCAAAACTAGAAAGAACCTAAGATGTTATCCAATAGGAGAGTAAATAAACAAACTGTAGGACAAGGTTGTAATGGAATATTATTTAGCAATAAAAAGAAACAAGCTATCAAGCCATTAAAAGACATGGGGGAATCTTAAAGGCATATTGCTAAGAGAAAGAAGCCAATCTAAGCCCGGCACTCACACCTGTAATCCCAGCACTTTGGGAGGCAGAGGTGGGCGGATCACAAGGTCAGGAGATAGAGACCATCCTGGCTAACATGGTGAAACCCCGTCTCTACTAAAAATACAAAAATTAGCTGGGCATGGTGGCATGCACCTGTAATCCCAGGTACCCAGGAGGCTGAGGCAGGAGAAACACTTGAACCTGGGAGGCAGAGATTGCAGTGAGCCGAGATCACACCATTGCACTCCAGCCTGGGCGACAGAGTGAGACTCTGTCTCAAAAAAAAAAAAAAAAAATAGAAAAAAGAAAAAGAAAAAAAAGAGAAAGAAGCCAATCTGAAAAGGCTGCATGCTGTGTAAATCCAACTATGACATTCTGGAAAAACCAAAAGTATGGAAATAGTAAAAAAAAAAAAATCAGTGGCCAGGCGCGGTGGCTCATGCCTGTAATCCCAGCACTTTGGGAGGCTGAGGCAGGCAGATCACCTGAGGTCGGGAGTTCGAGACTAGCCTGACCAACACGGAGAAACCCTGTCTCTACTAAAAATACCAAAAAATCAGCCGGATTTGGTGGTGCATGCCTGTAATCACAGCTACTCAGGAGGCTGAGGCAGGAGAATCGCTTGAGCCTGGGAGGCGGAGATTGTGGTGAGCTGAGATCGTGCCATTGCACTCCAGCCTGGGCAACAAGAGTGAAACTCCGTCTAAAAAAAAAAAAAATCAGTGATTGATTGTCTAGGATTTGTGAGGTGGAAGGAAGGGATGGATGGGTGGGACACGAGGTTTTTAGGGCTGTGAAATTATTCAGCATGATGCTATAATGACGGTTGTATGTCATTATACATTTGTCAAAACCCATAACATCTACATGTAACCAAGAGTTAGCCCTAATGTAAACTACAGATTTTAGCTAAGAATCATGTAACAATATGTTCATCAGTTTTAACAAATGCCCTCCGCTAATGCAAGATGTTAGGAGAACCTGGAAGGGTAGGAGAAGAATACATAAGAACCCTCTGTATTTTATGCTTAATTTTTCTGCAAATCTAAAACTGCTCTATAAAATAAAGTCTACTAATTTTTAAAAGTGTACACCAATTTGGAAATAAGTCCTACTACACAGAACGTGATGGGTGAGCCTGAACTCCGGGTCCAGACTGCTTGAGTGAGCTGGGACAAATGACGTGTGGAAAATAGCAGGAACAGTGCCTGGCCATAGGGCTGGTGTGAAAGGGCAGATGAAAATCTATGGGGAGCAGATGGCCAAGTGCCTCTAGATGGTTATAACATTAGATAGAGTTCTCATAAGATAATTTCTACTAATAAGAACCACTCACAATGGGACTCGGCTCTCTTCTGAAATAGTTTCATGTCGCTCAAGTATCCAAGCACAGACTGATGGATTAATTCAGTATTCAGTATTGGTTTTGAAAAGAAACACGGCATTATAAGGATGATCAAATAGTATGTTCTCTAATGTGCTGGCATTTTGGGATCGTCTGAAAGAAAGTGACAGGTAAAACCACTTAGGAGATTGTAAAAGCCAAACATTCAAGACGTTATTTGTGAGGATCGTCTTTTTTTTTTACTGCACATTTCAGCTCATTGTCAAACAAATTTCTACAGAGCCTTGGAATTATATAGTATCAGCATTGGAGAAAACATCGGTGCTCATAAAATCAGCCACACTTCACAGATGTGGAGTAAGAGGTGCTCAAAGATTGAGTTTCCCTGGTCACAAAGCTAATCAGTGATAAAGTTGAGTTCAAGCTGTGGCTCTAAACCTCACTTCAGGACTCATTTTATTATATATGCTGCCACTGTTATTATTAGTCACAGTAACGATTTCAAAATCCTAAAGACCCCACATTTGCATTGAAACCAAGATAATTTGGTTTTTCTTTCCGGAGTGCCTCCTCAAAGCTCCACGGTCATCGGTCAGCGCCTTTTTGGGAGAAAATGTTTCCAGCTGCCACTCTTTGTAGAAGTTGCTCCCATTTGCTGTTCTATGTCTACAACGCTGCATATCAAAATTTTACAACACGTGGGCGATGACATTTACTTACTAACATCATAATAGCACCTTCACACTAAACAATTTTCAAATCACAATTATATTATCTCTTTGTAATAGGCTTATGAAGTTGACAGGACAGAATTTTATTTTAATCTTCATTTTATAGATGGCAAACTGGGATTCAGAGAAGTTGCATGACTCACCTACATTCACAGAGCCAATCCGTATGTGAAGTGGGTTTTGACACAAGTCTCCTGGCTTCTTTATCTGGTGCGGCCTCATTTGCTGTTGCTACTTGGAAATAAGGTGTTACAGAAGCTACTTAATATGCTTGATTCAAAGTCATTTGTTTGGCTAAAGAAATAATGTCTTAATAATAATTCTTTAAAAATATTTTGTAATATTTGATATAGGCAAAAGAACATAAGTAAGCTATATGTTACCTATTATGAAGCATAATAATAAAATAAGCACCTGTGAACTCACCCTCTCAAAAAACCTTGAAGCTACCTGTGTGTCTTCTTCATATTATTACTTTGCTTATCCCCCAGAGGTAATGCTTATCATTATCTCTTTTAAAAATGTTTATTTTTTAAAAGCACAACATTATCTGTATCTCTAACATTATATTGTTCAGCTTTGTTTGTTTTTAAGTTACACTAAATATTTTTCCAGGCTGTATGCTGTCTTCAGCAAATTGCTGTTTTCATTCAATATTTGATTTTTAAGATATTTTATTTTCTGTAACAGTTTATCCATGTTCTGCTAAATCATATTCCATCATGTGAAATAGCGCAAAATATTTATGCATTTGTTTTGCATCAGTGGACATTTGGGTTGTTGAGAACTTTTTTCTGTTGTGAACAATGATAAATGGAATTTTCATGTTTGTCTCCTGTGCACCCATGTAAGTATTTACAACTGGGTATGAAATTGGTGGGTTAAGGACGAGACAAGTATTCAAACTCATGAAATGATGCCATACTGGTTTCCAAAGCTGTTGTGACAATTTGAGTTATCAGATCTTAGTTTTTTCCAGTCTACTGTTGATAAAATAATACGTCATTGAGATCTCAGGGCGTATTTCCTGAGAAGCTAATGAGGGTAAATTACTTTTTGTGGTTATTTGTAATTTGGGCTTTCTTCTCTGAAATAATTCTTCATGTGTTTTGCCCATTGTTTTTTGTTTTCTTTGCTAGGTAGGGATTTTTCGGTCAAATGTAGTGTATGTATGTATCCTCTCCCAGTTTATGGCTTTCCTTTTCATCTCCTTTCTATTTTCTTTTCCTTTTTTTTTTTTTTTTTTTTTTTTTGAGATAGAGTCTTGCTCTTGTCGCCAGGCTGGAGCACAGTGGCGCGATCTTGGCTCACTGCAACCTCCGCCTCCCAGGTTCAAGCGATTCTCCTGCCTCAGCCTCCCGAGTAACTGGGACTACAGGGGCCCACCACCACGCCCAGCTAATTTTTGTACCTTTAGTAGAGACGTGGTTTTGCCATGTTGCCCAGGCTGGTCTTCAACTCCTGACCTCAGGTGATCCACTAATCTCGGCTTCCCAAAGTGCTGGGATTACAGGCGTGAGCCACTGCACCCAGCCTAAAGCATTTTCATGTACTCAAATATTTCATATAGTGAACAGTCTTTTATGGTTAATACTTTTAGGTCATATTAAAAATCCTTCTTCACTATTAAGTTTATAAAATTGTTTTTCTAAAACATGTAAAGAGAGTTTTGTTTTCCATTTAAGTCTTTAACCCATCAGGAATTTACTTTAGTGTATGGTAATAGCAGGGATCCAGCTTTTCCTCACATGGATGACCAACTGTCCCCACCTGATCTTTTGGAAACCTGATCTTTTCCTCAGTTACAGGCAATGTCACCACTGCTGTCTTATTTCAGTTTTCTTTATCTGTGAGGGTCTATTTCTCGACTTGTGATTTCATTCCTCTGTTCAGTTTGTGGATCCTACTGCCCGTGCCTTAACTAACATTGCTTTACAGCCTGTGTTGATATCCGTCAAGAACTGCTCTCAGAGTCTCAACAGAGTCCTGTCTATTATATGTTTGTTATTCCATGTTAACTTTAGAATCATATTTTTGTCATGTTTGTCAAAAGTGGCAGAAGAAAGAAAAGAATCTATGGGGGTTTGACTGGAATTGGATTGAGTCTAGCTTATACTATTGATTGTACTGTCGCAAACTTGGTAATATTGATTCTTTCTATCCATGAACATATTATAGAATCTCTTCATTTCTTTTGTCTTTATCATTATCTTTCAGTACAGTTTTTTTTTTTTGTTCTCCATAGTGGTTTCAAGCATCTCTCACTAATTGTATTTCTGGATGTCTTGTTTTTTTTAGTATGTTTTACTCGTAAAGCCACCCGGGCCTGCTGATTTCTCTGTACAAACAATTTTGACTATAGATTCAATCATTTTAATGGCAAAAATACTTGTCTTAATAGAATGTCTAAAGACACTAAGCGGTTAAAAATACTTTTCTGCAGAGAGGAATTGAATTTTCTTCTGCTGGGAACCAGGGAGCACGTCTGAGCTAGAGCCACTTCAGCGCCTTTGTGGGGTCCCCCTCCCCTGCCCACGGCCATGCTGCCTCTGGATTGCTGCTGGCATCTGGCCCTCAGAGAAACCAAGCTTTTCTGTGAATAATACCTAGTGAATGATATTTTATGTGAATAATACCTAGTGAATGATACTTTTCTGTGAATAATACCTAGTGATTGATAGATACTTTTATGTGAATAATACCTACTGAATAATAGTTTATGTGACTAATACTTAGTACTTACGGCCCTGATTTTAATTCAAGTTATTACAATAAAAATATATTTTCTTTATTTTGTAATTGCCCCTTTTGATATTTCTCTGATTTCCGGTGAGCTCAGAAATGCACAAAAGAAAAATAAACATGTTGTATGGAGGACGTAGATGTTTTTCAGGGAAAGGACTCTTTAGAATATCCAGCCTGAACTTCTGCCAAAAATAAACATCTCCAGACTGGCTCTTAGGTAGGCACTTGGCATTATTCACGGCTCCCAATTCCTAACAACAACAACAACAAATTTTGCAACGCTGAGCGTGATGAAGGGTAGCTGAGAAGCATTCCCTTTCATTTAGAGATAATCACAGTCTTAAATAAAGAAAGATCTTTATTTAAGATAGGCAGTGATTAAGCCACCTCTTGCAATGCCACTGCCCCCCAAGTTTTCTACACATCTACCACTCAGAATGGCACAATGGAAATATCTCAATGCAACAGCAATACCATGGAATGCTTACCACATGTAGGCACCGTATACAGTCACACGATTCCTATTTATGTATATGCTTACTTGCGTTCACTGGAAGGATTGCCTTGCTTATCACTATTGAATTCCAGTGAGGCCTGCATGCGGCAGGTGTGCCCAGCTTGGACTGGCCAAGCTGCAGTTTGTGATCGTGCTCCCACCTTTCCAAGCCGTCTGCTCACCCTTTTTGATGTGGACTTGAATATCTGGGCATGACTCTCAAGCATGTTTCCAAGGGCTCCTGTCACTTACCACTCTTGAATGTGAGAACTGTGCCTCGTGGGGCCACACCCCCCCGGGAAGATCTGCTTGTTTTTATCTTTGAATGCAAAGTTGAGAGCGTGGGTAGGGAAGTATCTGATGACATTGGCCAAGTTACTGTGCCAGAGGGACAGGACTCCTGCTTCTTGGGAATGCGGACCATGCAGTCTACAACGCCCGTGTATTGCTTATCTGAGGTGATCTGCTTGCTGGCACTCTGCACCTGCAGCAGCAGCTTGACCCCTCCGTGGGTGCTACCGCCATCTTGGAGATGGCCGCGGTCACTCCACCTGCCAGGAAGTCCTTGGCAAGGACACAGCGGCATCTGTCATGTTGAAAGGAAGAGGAGGCAGGCGGCTGCGGGATGGGACTGGGCGGGAACTGGCTTTGACTCTGGGGCTGCAGGGCGGAAATTTTCATTATGAATAAGTACAAAAATATCATAAACTGTTTATTCTGCCTTGATTTGATGTAATGTTATTTTTCTTTTTTAGTCTATATTAATATGGTGGATAATTACTGATTGACTTTTGAATATTGAACCAGCCTTGCATCCCTGGAATAAACCCTTTTTGATAATAGTCTATAATTTGTTTCATATACATTTTTTTCTTTTTCTTTTATTTTCGAGACAGAGTCTCACTCTGTCACCCAGGCTGGAGTGCAGTGGCGCGATCTCAGGTCAGTGCAACCTCTACCTCCCGGGTTCAAGCAATTCTCCTGCCTCAGCCTACAAAGTAGCTAGGATTACAGGCCCACACCAGCACACCCCGCTAATTTATTTTTATTTTTATTTTTATTTTTAATAGAGACAGGGTTTCACCATGTTGGCCGGGCTGGTCTCGAACACCTGACCTCAAGTGATCTGCTCGCCTCCACCTCCCAAAGTGTTGGGATTACAGGCGTGAGCCACAGCATCCGGCCTGTTCCCTATATTGTTGAATTCTAATTGCTAATATTTTGTTAAGGATTTTTGCTTGTATACTTATGAGGAATATTCATATGTAGTTTTCTTTTTTCTCTGTCTTCATCTGGTTTTGGTATCACAGTAATACTCATTTCATAAAATAAATGGAAAAGTATTCCTTCTTGTCTTACTTGCTGAAAAAGATTGTGTAGAATTTTTGGTAATTCTCTTTTAATGTTTGATAGAATTTTCCAGTGTAACCCTCTGTGCCTGGGAATTTCTTTTTTGTAATTTTTTAAAAGTATGAATTCAATTTTCTTAATAGTTGCATTTTGTTTTGTATTGGGTGTTGGGGTCGTGTGGGGTTTTTTTGTGGAATTAGTCCATTTTTGTCTATGTTGTCAAATTTATGTAAATAGAGCTATTTGTAATGGCCTTTTATTATCTTTTTGATGTCTCAAGAGTCTGTAGTGGTAGTACATGTTTCCTTCTTAACAGTAATATTTTGCCTCCCCTCTCTTTTTGTCTTTGTCTATTTTGCTAGAGGTTTATCGGTTGTGTTGGTCTTTTCAAATAACCAGTTCTTTGATTAATTTCGCCATTTTTTTATGTTTTCAATTTTACTGATTTTTCTTTTTATTATTTGATTCCTTCAGCTTGCTTTACTAATTTGGGACTTTTTCTCTTTACTAATATATTAATATTATTAGGTTGGTGCAAAAATATTTGTGGTTTTTGCCATTGAAAGTAATGTTAAATTTTTTTTTTCTCAGCATTCCTTTAGCAATGTCCCACAAATTTTGGTCTGTTGTATTTTCATTTAGTTCTATCTATTTTTAAATTTTGCTATAAGACTTTCTCTTTAACCCACAAATTATTTAGAAGTGTACTGTTTTGTTTCCAAGTGTTTGGACAGCTTCCTTTATCTCTCTGTTTTTTATTTCTAGTGATTGCATTGTGGTCAGAGAACATCCTCTGCATAATCCAAATTATTTAAAATCTGTTGAGTTTTTTCTTATGGCCAAAGATATGGTCTATCCTTGTGTATGCTCCATGGTCTCTTGGGAAGAATGTGTATACTGCTGTCGTTGGGTGCAGTGTTCTACACACGTAAATTAGACCCTGTTAGTTGGTGATATGGTTAAATTCTTCTATATTCCCACTGATTTTCTGTCTAGTTGTTCTCCCAACTGTTGAGAGAAGGGAATTGAAGTCTCCAGCTAGAATTGTGGATACTTCTATTTCTCCTTTCGGTTCTGTCAGTTTTTGCATCACACATTTTACAGCTTTATTGTTTGGTGCATTCAAAGTTAGTATTGCTGTGTCTTCTTGCTGAAAGACATTTATAATTTATCATTATACAATGTCCTTCTTTGTCTCTGGTAATTTTCTTTGCTCTGAGGTTTCTTTCATCTAATATTAGTATAGCCAATCCTTTTTTCCCTTTGATTAATATTTGTTTGATATATCTTTCTCCATCCTTTTACTTTCAACCAGCTTGTACCATATTTGAAATGAGTTTCTTGAAGAACACATGTATTTGGGCCATGTTTCTTAATATATGCTACCAATCTCTATATTTTAATTGTTGTATTTAGATCAGTTATATTTAATGTCATGATTGATATATTAGGGTTTAGAACTGCCGGTTTATATTTTGTTTTCCCCTTGCTCTGTTTTTTTGTTTTGTTTTGTTTCGCACTTTGCTTTTTCATGATTTTTTGTGAGTTTTTGAACTTTTTTAGAATTCCATTTTGATTTATCTATGACTTTTTTAGTGTTTCTCTTTGTATAGCCTATTTAGTGGTTGTTTTAGGTATTACAGTATATACATAACATTAGAATCTACTGATGTGATTATTTCATCAGTTTGAGAGAAGTATAAAAACCTTATCTTCCTTTATGTCCCTATATTCCCTCAATTTTTTATTTTAGTTTATTATTTATACTTATTTTTTGAGATGGAGTCTCACTCTGTCACCCAGGCTAGTGTGTAGTGGTGCAATCTCGGCTCACTGCAACCTCTACCTCCTGGGTTTAAGCAATTCTCCTGCCTCAGCCTCCTGAGTAGCTGGGACTACAGGCACACACCACTATGCCTGGCTAATTTTTGTATTTTTAGTAGAGATGGGGTTTTACCATATTAGTTAGGCTGGTCTTAAACTCTTGACCTCATGATCCACCCACCTTGGCCTCCCAAAGTGCTGGGATTACAGGTGTGAGCCACCGTGGCCGGCCTCCCCGGTTTTTTAATATAGTTTTAAACATTTTCTCTATGTATATTTAGAGCCATATCAAAGTAGTTATATATTTTTTTGTTGTTATTGAGATGGAGTCTCACTCTGTCTCCCAGGCTGGAGTGCAGTGGCACAATCTTGGCTCACTGCAACCTCCCCCTACGAGGTTCAAGTGATTGTCCTACTTCAGCCTCCTGAGTAGCTAGGGTTAAAGGCATGTGCCACCATACCAAACTAATTTTTGTATTTTTAGTAGAGACAGAGTTATGCCATGTTGGCCAGGCTGGTCGTTTCAAACTCCTGACCTCAGGCGACCTGCCCACCTTGGCCTCCCAAAGTGCTGGGATTACAGGCATGAGTCACTATGCCCAGCCAGTTCTATAATTTTTGTTTCAGCTGTCAAACATAATTTAGGCAACTCAAGAGTAGAAGGAAAGCCTATTGTATTTCCCCATATATTTGCTTCCAGTGTCCTTTTTTCCTTTCTGATGTTCCATGGTCTTTTTTTGTTGTTTTGTTTTGGGTTTTTTTGGCTTTTCCTTTTGTCTAAGAGAAGTTCTTTTAGCTGTTCTTTAAAAGTTGATATACTAGCAACGAATTCTTTTTAGTTTCATTTACCTGAGATTGTCTTGATTTCAGTTTATTGCTGAAGGATATTATGATTGGGTATAAGATTCTGGGTTGACAATTCTCTTCTTCCAGCAGTTGAAAAATATTATGCCACTTCTTTCTGCCTTCTATGGTTTCTGATAAGAAACCTTTTTAATGTGATAATTTCCCTATAAGTGAAGTGTTGTTTTTCTCTGACTGCTTTTTAGATGTCTCCTTTTCTTCATATTTTAAAATTTTAATTACAGTTTGACTTGGTGTGGATTTGTTTAGGGTTTGTTCATCTTCTTGAACTGATAGCTTTATGTCTTTTGCAAAATTTAGAAAGTTTTTGGCCACTATTTCTTCAAATATTTTTCAGCTCTTCCCTATTTCTCCTCTCTTCTATGACTCAAATAACAATTATGTTAGTTCTTTTGTTACAGGCCTCTCTTGGAGGCTGTTTGCATTTTCTTTTCAGTCACTTTCTCTCTGTTGTTCAGATTGAGTAATTTCTATCATCTTATTTACCAGTTTACTGATGTATTTTCTCTGTTCCCTCCATTCTGCTACTGGGCTCATCCACTGAGCTTCATATTTTGGTTATTGTATTTTTCAGTTCTAATATTCTCATTTGATGCTTCTTTATATCTTCAACTTATTTGCTAAGATTTTATAATTTTGCTAAATACCTCTATTTTAATTTATTTCAAGTGTGTTTGCAATTGCTTGTTGAAGTATATTTATCATGCTGCATTAACATTTTTGTCAGATAATTTTAACATCTCTGTCACCTTGGTGTTGGCATCTATAGGGTCTCTTTTTTCATTTAGTTTGAGATCCCCCTAGTCCTTCACGTGACAAGTTACTTTCAATTAAAACGTGGACATTTTTGTATTATGCTATGAGCTTCTGGATTTTGTTTAAGCCTTCTGTCTTAACTGGATTTTCCTGACACTATTTCGGCAGAAAAAAATGTGGAGGGTGCTGTCTAGTTACTGCCAAGTGGAGGTAGAAGTCCCAGGTTCCTCACTTGGTCTTCACTGGCATCTGAAAGGTGGTTTCTTGTAATTCTGAGTGGGGCTAGAAGTTCTAGCTCTATGCCTGATCTCCACTGACATCACAGTGATCTCATTACACTGTGATGATGGGTAAAGTCCTGACTTTCCACTAGGCTTCCTCTGATGCCACCCAAGTGTGGGGGTTCTTAGGGGAGTGAGGAATCTTATGATTGCCGAGTATGGGTGGAAGTCAGTTTGCTTGCATGGTCTCCATTGACACTGGGAGGAAGGGTGGAATGAGGTAACACTGCTGTTACTGACTAGTTATTATGAAAGTCTTAGCTCCCTACTTGGCCTTCTCTGATGCCACCCTGGCATTGTGTTGTACCTTGGTGCAGTTTCACAAAGGTGGAAGCCTAGGTGCCCCTAGGCAGCCTTTGCTGGCCTAGGTGGGGATAAGGCCAATTTTTTTTTCTGTGATGTCTGCTTTGAGTTGAGGCTTTAGAGGCTCACCTCATTTTATCAAAGTGCTTTCAGTGCTTTGTCTTATTGCACTTTGCAGATTTTTTTTTTTTTTTTACAAATTGAAGGTTTGTGGCAGTCCTAGGTTGAGCAAGTCCATCAGCACTGTTTTCCAACAGCATGTGTTCACTTTGTGTCTTTGTTACATTTGGGTGATTCTTGCAGTATTTCAAACTCTTTGATTAATATTATAACTGTTATGTTGATCTGTTGTCAGTGATTTTTGATACTATTGTAATTGTTTGGGAGAAACATGAACCATGCCCATATAAGACAGCAAAATTAATAGATAAATGTTGTGCATCTTCTGACATCTCCACTGACCAGCCCTTCTCCCATCTCTCTCCATTTTCTCAGGCCTTCCTATTTCCTGTTAATAATCTTACAGTGACCTCTAAATGTTCAAGTGAAAGAAAGAGTCACACATCTCTCACTTTAAATCAAAAGCAAGAAATAATTAAGCTTACTGAGGACGGCATGTCAAAAGCTGACATTGGCTTAATGCTAGGTCACTTGCACCAAACAGTCAGCCAAGTTGTGAATGCAAAGGAAAAGTTATTGACAGAAATGAAAGTGCGATTCCAGTGAACATATGAATGATAAAACAGTCTGGATAAAAGATCAAACCAGCCACAACATTCCCTTAAGCCAAAGCCTAATCCAGAGAAAGGCTGTAACTCTCTTTGATTCTATGAAGGCTGAGAGAGCTGAGGAAGCTGCAGAAGAAAAATTTGAAGTTAGCAGAGGTTGGATCATGAGGTTTAAGGAAAGAAGTGATCTCCATAACATAAAAGTGCAAGGTAAAGCTGCAAGTGCTGATGGTGAAGCTGCAGCAAGTTATCCAGAAGATCTAGTTAAGATACTTGATTAAGGTGGCCACACTAAACAACATATATTTATGGTGGACAAAACAGACTTCTACTGGAAGAAGATGCCATCAGGACTTTCATAGCTGGAGAGAAGTCAATGACTGACTTCAAAGACATGAACTTCAAAGGACATGTAACTCTTGTTACGGGCTAATGTAGCTGGTGACTTTAAGTTGAAGCTAATGCTCATTTAACCATTCCAAAAATCCTTAAGAATTATGCTGACTCTACTCTGCTTGCGCTCTAGATATGGATTACAGCCTGCATGACAGCACATCTTTTTACAGCATGGTTTACTGAATATTTTAAGCCCCCTATTGAGAACTATTGCTCAGAAAAAAACCAAGATTATTTTTGTAATATTTGTGCTCTTTGACAATGCAATGGTCACTCAAAAGCTCTGGTGGAGACATACAAAAAGAATAAGGTTGTTTTACTGCTAACACAACATCCATTATGCACCCTGATGAAGGAGTAATTTCAACTTTCAAGTCTTATTATTTAAGAAATCTATCTTGTTAGGCTGTAGCTACCATAGACAGTGATTCTTGTGATAGATTAGGGAAAATTAAATGTAACAATTTCTGGGAAGGATTCACCATTCCTTTTAATGCCATTAAAAGCACTTATGATTCTTGGAAGGAGGTCAGAATATAAACACTAATGAAAATTTGAAAGAAGTTCATTCCAATCTTCATGAATGACTTTGAGGGGTTTAAGACTTCAGGTCAGGAAGTCACTGCAGTTGTGGTAGAAATAGCAAGAGAACTAGAGTTAGAAGTGGAGCCTGAAGTTCTGACTGAATTTCTGCAATTTCATGATAAATCTTGAACAAATGAGAAGTTGCTTCTTACACATGAACAAAGAAAGTGGTTTCTTGAGATGGAAGTTACTCCTGGTGAAGATGCTGTGAACATTGTTGAAATGACAACGAGGAATTTAGAATATTGCACAGGTTTAGTTGGTAAAGCAGGAGCGGAGCTTGAGAGGATTGACTCAATTTTGAGAGAATCTTTACTCTGGGTAAAAAGCTATAAATAGCAACTCATGCTATAGAGAAATCTTTCATGAAAAGAAGAGCTAATCAGTGTGGCAAACTTCATCATTGTTTTATTTTTGAAAATTGCCACAGCCACCCCAATCTTTAGCAACTATCACACTGATCAGCCAGCAGCCATCAACATTGAGGCAAGACCCTCCACCAGCGAAAAGATTATGACTCACTGAGGACTCAGATGATCATTGGCATTTTTCAGCAATAAAATGTTTTTTAAATTATGGCCTGTACATAGTTTTTTTTAGACATAATGCTATTGCACACTTAATAGACTATGGTATTGTGTAAACATAACTGTTAAATACACTAGAAACAAAGAAATGTATGTGACGGTCTTTATTGTGATACTTGCTTTCGTGTGATTGTCTAGAACTGAACTGACAACATCTCCAAGGTACGCATGTATCATTTCAAAATATCGTCTTGTTGGCTTGTTCGTTTTTCTTTAGCTAGAAGAGCATTTTTGTCCGAGTTTTTCCCCTATGCATGTCCAGTTTGCCAGCTTCTTCAATACCACAGCTGAAATACCTGAGGCAAAAGGAAACACCAGGAGCTCACCACCGTGTCAGTTCTGTTTTTGTCTGGCTTTATTTTTATTTAATAGTTGAAAAATGTAATCAATGTCTATTCCTAGAAATACTCTCTTCACTTGGTTTCTTAAAACACATATGCCCCTGGTTTTCCCCCTACCTCACTGGCTGATTCTCTTCTTCATTTCGTTTCTTTCTTTTCTTCCAGACTCGTACGTACTGACATGTTCCTGTATTCAGAGCTCGATCCTCTTTTCTTCGTGTTTTTCTCCACTCTAAAGCTGCCTGCATATTAAAATCATGGGAACGTGGCCGGGCGCGGTGGCTCACGCCTGTAATCCCAGCACTTTGGGAGGCCGAGGCGGGCGGATCACGAGGTCAGGAGATTGAGACCATCCTGGCTAACACGGTGAAACCCCGTCTCTACTGAAAACACAAAAAATTAGCCAGGCGTGGTGGCGGGCACCTGTAGTCCCAGCTACTCGGGAGGCCGAGGCAGGAGAATGGCGGGAACCCGGGAGGCGGAGCTTGCAGTGAGCTGAGATCACACCGCTGCACTCCAGCCTGGGTGACAGAGCAAGACTCCGTCTCAAAAAATAAAAATAAAAAATAAAAATCACGGGAACGTAAGATGCAAACATGTATGTCTCTAATTTTAGGCGGTCCTAGTTAATTCTCATATGTTCCCAGGGCTAAAAACAACTATTAGCAACAGGTTTTTCTAATTTTTAAAGAAACTATTTATTTCTTTTTCTGTTTTTTAAAAGCTTTTATGTTTATCCAGATTATATATGAACCCACTTTAAAGAATTGGTTCTTTAAGTTTTGTTAATTAAAGAAAAATATATATTCTGGATAGTAACTGCTCTCTATGTACATAGTTTCCAAGTATTTCCTCCTATTCTGTAGGTTCTCTTTACTCTGTTGTTTATTTCCTTTGCTGGACAGAAGCATTTTAATTTCGTATAACCCTGTTTGTCTATTTTTGCTTTGGTTTTGGTTGCTTGTGCTTTTGAGGTCTTCTCCAAAATAATCCATGCCCAGACCCAGGTTATGAAGCATTTCCCCTATTTTTTTCCTGAGTAGTTTTATAGCTTCTAATCTCACATTTAATTCTTTAATCCATTTTGAGTTGACTTTTGTAAATTGTGAGAGATAAGGGGTCTATTTCATTCTTCTTCTTGTGGATATCTAATAAAAGGATAAAAGATACCCTTTTATTAAAGATACTGCTCTTTCCCCAGTGTGTGTTCTTGGCACCTTTGTCAAAAATCAGTTGGCTGTCAATGTGTGGGTTCATGTCTAGGTTCTCTATCCTGTTCCATTGGCCTACGTGTCTGTTTTTATGTTAATACCATGTTGTTTTGGTTATGAATGCTCTGTAGTATATTTTGAAATCAGGTAGTGTGAAGCCTCCAGCGTTCTTCTTTTCACTCAGGATTGCCTTGGCTATTCTGGGTCTTTTGTAGCTCCATATGAATTTTAGGATTGTTTTTTCTATTTCTGTGAAGAAGGTCATTGGCATTTTGATAGGGATTGCATTAAATCTATTGATTGCTTTGGGTAATATTGTCATTTTAACAATATGAATTCTTCCTATTCATGAACATGGATGTCTTTCCATTATACCTCTTCAATTTTTTTGATCACTGTTTTATAGTTTTCCTTGTAAAGCTCTTTCACCACCTTGGTTAAATTTATTTCTAGGTAGTTTATTTTATGTTTTGTAGTTATTGTAAATGGAACTGCCTTTAACTTTTCTGTCATCTTTTGGAATTCCTCTTATTCAGATGATACATCTTCTGTTCTGACCCTTTAATTTTTATATCGCTTCTGTTTCTTATTATTATTCTTTCTACTCTATTTAATGAGACTTTTTAAAATCAATTTTACTTTTCAAGCCTATTGTACTTTTATTTATGCCATAATCGTAAGTTCTAAGAGATCTTTTTAATTTCCACATTTCCTCCTTTTCATCTCATTCTGCTCTTGGTTCATGAATGCAACATCTTATCACTACAAATATATAAATAACAACGTATTTTTAGAATAGTTTATTATTTAGATTTACTTTTTTTCTGCATAATTTCTGTTACTTTTTATCCCAGGTTTCTTTTTAGCTGTTAATTTGCTTTGTTTGGTGTTTATCTTTGCTGTTAAAGGCCTTCTTCAGATGTCAGTAATCTTGGGTTATCTGATCACATATGAGTGAGAAATGAACAATGTGACTTGAAGTTCTTGTCAGTGCAATTGTATGGTGTTGGAAACATGTTTTGGGGATATCCTGGTGTTGGAAATAATCAGATAGGTTTTTTTCCCCCTTTTGTGCTAGTCATGTTCCCTGGAGAAGATTCCCCGCATATTCTACTGGAGGTGAAACGTGGAAGCTGAGCAGCGAGAGGGGCTGGAGGGAGCACTGGCATTCAGGGTGCATGCGTGTCCTCACTTCGCCCTTTAGTTTTTGCCTCAGTCCTTAGGCCTCCACTGTGCCTTTTGTACTTTAAGGAGAAACCTTTAAGGAGAGACCTCCCCCCCTCTTCTTTCATGCTCCCATGGAGTATAAAGCTTCCTCTTTTATAGCCATGGAGTGGGGAAGTTGCTAAGTGATGTTAAATGGGGAATATGAGCTACATTTCTAGCTAAAGAGCTTTACAAATCCATCTCCTCCCTGTCTCTACTAAAATACAAAAAATTAGCCAGGCATGCTGGCACGCACCTGTAATCACAGCTAATTCAGGAGGCTGAGGCAGGAGAATCGCTTGAACCCAGGAGGTGGAGCTTGCAGTGAGCTGAGATCGTGCCACTGCACTCCAGCCTGGGTGACAGCGAGACTCCGTCAAAAAAAAAAAAAAAAAAATCCATCTCCTGTATGTTAGCTTGATTCCTTGCTTCCTTTTACTTCTACTTCAGAGATACTTGGTGCCACCCATTTCTGAGTCTCTTGGAAATTCTGGGATTTAAATGAGACTACTTTTTAGCTTTCTCCTGATGGTTTAGAATTTGGATTCTGGAGTTTCCTAAGTAGGATCATCTCCCACTTACTTGTCACCTACATAAATGTGCCGTTTTTCTCTTCTCTACTCTCTCCATCCTCCTGGCTTCATTTTTTAAAATTACTTTTACTGACATTTGATAGAGTTTCAGTGTTGCAAGGGAGCAAAGTTAGTTGCTTGAGTTCAATCTGCCGTAGCTGTGGAATTCTACATTCTAAATCTTTTCTTTGGTGGGACACGGGCTCAGGGTTGAAGAGTAGAAAAAAGAGAGAACAGGTGATGCTGACTGAGTTTTGGGTTTGGGGGAATGTGAGAGAGTGAGACTGGAGAGGAAGAGGAGATGCTGAAAGTTACATGGAGAAAGATGGGTGGATGTTTCCGTGACCTCCACTTAGGAGTCTGCACTTCCTTATTAGTCTCCGATATTTCAGTCCTGCTTAGTGACCTTTAAGATTGCCCTATTTTTTCACTGGAAGTTGAGTGAGGACAGAGGTAGCTGCCGGCAATGTCCACTGTGGCCCCACCTAAGCTTGCCGCCTGGGTCACTTTACCCACCTCCATTTCATCACTAGAAGAGTTCTGAGAACAGGACGTGAAGACAGCCTTCCAGGCCAGAAGCAGCCAACCAGGTTTCACCCGCACGCTCAGGTGTGCCAAGGGCTTTGATTCCTGCTGTTCATCCCTTTGGAAAAATATTGCCCAAGCCTCCTGATAACCGCCTGCGCTCCTGAATAGGTATTTGTTTGGAGAAGGGTAGGACTTCAGCTAAAGGCTTTAAAATGTGCTATTTGCTTGACTTAAGATAATCAATAGACACTATCTATGGCTAACTTCATATCCTTATCATGTGGGTGTTTTTTTTCCTTTGTAAGTCACCTCAAATCCTAATGGAACAGGAGGTATATTAAGTACTGAAATGAATTAAACATAATCGATTTCCTCAGTTTAGATTATTTGCTGTTTTTGGTTCATTGATTTTCTTGGGACTGGAATTCAAATGGCTGCTAGGTAAATCATCTTTCACCTTATATTATCTATTGATAAGTAATGATTAGGTTGGCATATGTCACTCCACCAAGATACATACTGGAAGTAATCTGTTACTTGCAAAATGTGAAAGCAAGCTAATTTCAGGTCATTATTTGTATTGAAAGTCCACATTTGGTGTCCACATTTGGTGAGTTAAATACAAATTAATTAGGAACATATGGACAAAATTCCTCTTGTAACAGGGACAGACTTAAAAATGAGAATATATGTGCTTGATAAGAGATTGAGTTTAGGCAATACATAATTTAATAGTTTAAATTATTTAATAAAAGCCACAATATCACTGAATGCACCCACACGAATTCCTATAATTTAATATTGAGAATAGGGATCATATATTTTACTAAATATATGTTAGGAAACCATGCACTGAACATCAAAACTTCCATAAGAGTAGGAGAAAAGGGCAACATCAAGTTTAACATAAACAGAATACTTGAGTAAGGTGCCATCCTTCAAGCCAACATCAATAGCACTCAGAGCACAAGATGCAGAAAGGTGGGAGATGAGAGAGAGAAGAGGCTGTGCAAACTGAGTTTTGAGATTCTGGAATCTTCAAAAGAGGGAGCCTAGACATAGAGGAGGGAAAAGCTAAAGTTTGTTAGCACTGTGGAGAAAGCTAGAGTGCAAGGTTCTGCACCCATTGCCTAGGAGTTTGCATTTTCTTATTAGAATCCAAATTTGGGGTCTTTGATACCTCTGTCAACAAGGATGTGATGTCCTGTGAAGGTAAAGAGACCTGCCAGAGGTGATTTACATCGGGCCAGATCTGTTGCTGGCCCTTTAAATGAAGACGGCCATCTTAGTCATCTCTGGCTGCTATAACAAAAATAACACTGACTGGGTGGCTTAAACAACAGACACTTATTTCCCACAATTCTGGATTCTGGAAGTCTGAGATCAGGGTGCCAGCATGGTCAAGTTCTATGAGGGCCCTCTTCTGGGTTGCAGACTGCTGACTTCCTGTGGTATTGTCACATGGCAGAAAGAGAGCCAGCTAGCTTGTAAGGGCACTAATCCCATTCAAGAGGTCTCCACCCTCATGGCCTCATTACTTCCCAAAGACCCCACCTCCAAGTATCGTTATATTGGCGATTAAATTTCCACATATGAATTTGGGGGAGACACATTCAGTCCGAACAGCCACCTTCCTGGGAGGGTGAGCACTAAGGCCGGGTGAGAGCCCAGCATGTGAGGCCGGGTGAGAGCCCAGCATGGGCCCAACTATGCACCCAGGACTGTCTTCTCATGGGTCTCTCACCCACTTGTGACTGCTTTGTGTGTCTCTGGCATTTTATTCCTGGGCTCTCAATACCCATCCATTCTGGAGAGCCATTTGATCCGGTGAATTCACCAACTTCAGCTTCTATGTAAGCTCTTCACCCCGTACTGGATCAGTTTGGTGGATTCAAACCCAATGAGGTCACAAAGCTTGCCAAAAGTTCGCTTTTATTGCAGCAAAATATGTAGCTATTACTTGTGGCATGCAGGTCAGCTACACTGGGTAGGCAGAGGAATTCCCAGGGTTCTAAACCCTATTTGGGAACACTTCGGGGCACTCAGCAGTAACAGACAGGACCCACCGAAAAGGACGGGTCATCTTGCCTAGGCAGCTGCCCATGTTCAGTCCTCTAGAGCTGCTACTCTGATACCAGGCTATTTATTACTCTTATAAGGTAAAAAGAAACAGCTAAAACCATACACACACACAAACACAATCATGATTATATGACTCATATACACAGGTATTTAGCCATTTGAATTGGCTCCTCCTTAAACACTCATCTTTAGGCTGGGCACGGTGGCTCATGCCTGTCATCCCAGCACTTTGGGAGGCGTGGTGGGAGGATCACTTGAAGCCAGGAGCTCAAGACCAGCCTGGGCAACATGGTGAGACCCCGTCTCTGCAAAAAAATAGAAAACTCAGCCGCGTGTGGTGGCATGCCCCTGTAGTATGAGCTACTTAGGGGGCTGAGGTGGGAGGGTCGCTTGAGCCTAGGAGATCAAGGCTGCAGTGAAGTATGATTGAACCACTGCTCTCTAGCCTGGGCAACAGAGCAAGATCCTATCTCCAAAAAAAAAAACAATAATCGTTAGTTGTCCCTAATTTATATCTCATTATACCCCCTTGATTTTAGCATCACTAAACTATGAGAAAGAGACACTTCCTCCGCCACTCCCTTGTCTTATGAATATTTCATTGCCTCCCCACGATACCCTCCTGATTGGTGAGAACAATTTAAACAAGCAGGCTTGCAAGCCGCCAGGATGGGAAACTCCCAAAATCCTTCCCAGACAAGGTCCAGGGGAGAGAGGCTGCCTGGCACTTCAGACATTTGTGTCATTGCATTGCTCTTTTAAAATAACTTCCTTTGAGCTGGAGCTCCAAGAAAAAGATAATAATAACAAAATAACTAATTTTTTGATTGACAAATAAAAATTGTATGTATTTATGGTTTCTCTTCTACATATAATACTATTCCCTACCCTTCTGTGTTTTTTGTTTTGTTTTGGTTTTTTTTTTTTTTTTGAGATGGAGTCTTGCTCTGTCACCCAGGCTGGAGTGCAGTGGCGCGATCTTGGCTCACTGCAACCTCCGCCTCCTGGGTTCATGGCATTCTCCTGCCTCAGCCTCCTGAGTAGCTGGGACTACAGGCGCCCGCCACCACGCCCAGCTAATTTTTTGTATTTTTAGTAGAGACAGGGTTTCACCATGTTAGCCAGGATGGTCTCGATCTCCTGACCTCGTGATCTGCCCGCCTCGGCCCGCCTGGGATTACAGGCGTGAGCCACTGCGCCCGGCCCCTTCTGTTTATGTTTGTGAAACTCCTAAGCACCATTCTAAACTCAGCACAAATCTTAACCACTTCGGTTACAATTTCCTCTGGGCACAATTATGCACTCACTTCTCTGTCTTCCTGTAGCATTTCCTCATTCTATAGTGCAGGATTTACTGGCTTATCCTTACCTTTTTAGATATTTAACTTCCCTTCCAGATGATGGGATCTCATAGGGAAGTTACTTTGGTCCTCCCTTTACACTCAGCAGCAAACACATAAAAGGCCCTTTAAAATGTTGAATGAATAAACATGGGACACATTGTTGATCCTTTATGTTTCCCCAGCATCCCACCCAAAAACAGATTCAAAGTACAAGGAAGGTAACAGTCAGATTCCTCAAATTCACCAAAAGAAAGTACGTATCTAGAACAGTCAACTTAGGAAGGTGTCTGGCCTGAGGGTTTGGTTGAGTGTTTGCAGCACATTATGTATCTCCAGCCCTGGCTTGGTAGTCAGTTTGGTTTTTTGTTTTTGTTTTTTGAGACAGAGTCTCGGTCTGTCGCCCGGGCTGGAGTGCAATGGCGCAATCTCGGCTCACTGCAACCTCCACCTCGCAGGTTCAAGTGATTCTCCTGCCTCAGCCTCCCGAGTAGCTGGGATGACAGGCACCCACCACCACACCCAGCTAATTTTTGTTTTTTTGGTAGAGATGGGGGTTTCCCCAGGTTGGCCAGGCTGGTCTCGAACTCTTGACCTCAGGTGATCTACCTGCCTCGGCCTCCCAAAGTGCTGGGATTACAGGCATGAGCCACCTCACCTGGCCGCCAGTTTGTTTTTTTGTTTTCTGTTTTATTCCTGGAAACTGGAGAAAGAAAACTGGAGAAGTCGAATGATCTAATGTGAATCCCGTGTCCCTAACACTTAAGACACCTTGGGCCTGAGCACACAATAAAGAATAAGAAAAATAACGAAAATGAAAAGTCATATTCATTTCTTCTTACCCCCAATATTTAATTTTTTATTACTATAAAATGGAATATTGTTCTGGTTAGATGAGATTTTCATACATTGTAACCAAATTTCTTACAAGTGTATGTCAATTTTAAGATTACAGTAGTATTTAATAATATTGCATTTTACCCAAAGAACAGGTAAAATAAAGGAACTTTATTATAGAATGATTACCTGATATGAGAACTATGGCTAACCACACTGTCCTTTCGGATATTTACATCTGAAGTATACTCTTTGAGGGGATTCAAATATTACAAAACCCTTTGTAATGGGTTGTATTTTATACGAAATGTTTGTTTTCTTCTGAGAGCAGTCAGGTTGAATTTAAAAAGGATTACAGTACAAGAAAATGTAACTTTTTTTTTCTTACAGAACTATCATGAAGATTTACTTAAATTGACCTTATTTGTAGTTTATCCTGATCTCGAGCAATGGTGGTTTTAATACTTTGCTGCATTCAGGTCAAAACAGGTGGACCTTAAACAGTTGACTCATGATGGCATTTGTGCTCTGATAGTAACAGCTGGTTGCTTTGTATTTCAAATGAATTTTACAACCCAGCTAATGGCTCTTTGTTCTCAGATAGGAAAAGGTCTGTAACCATTTTCTCCCTCCTTGGGAACACCTGAAGCAAGCTTGACCCTAAGCAGACCCCCTTGCAAACATCCACTGCTAAACTGGGGTCTTTCAGGGGTTTCCATGTACCAATTACTCATCGAGAAATGCTTTTAGCAAGCAAGATATTCCTGGTCTGTCTGGCACAGATGGTTTATTGTCAACAAACCTGTGATCTGTTGCAGCTGCGTTGAAGAATGAATGTTGGAAATCTCACCAGAAAGAGCTCTGTGACATGGAAGATGAACAAGCTGAGAGACCCCCAAGCTCAGTGGCAGCTTTGTACTATCCTATCCCCAACACCACACTCTCCCTCGGAAGCCAAAACTCCTCCTGGCAGAGAAGGGCACTCAGGAAGCCATGTCGGATGGGCTGGGGAACTCCTAGATATGGATGCTGCACATGCTATTACTTTATCATATATAATCTACTAATTATCAATAACAGTGTGTAACATATACAATCCACTAGTTATTAGTAACTGTAGTCTGTTAATAATAACATCATCGTTGTCATCATGGCTGTGACAATGGGGCAGTCTGCCCTCTCCCTCCCCATCTCCACGATCATCTATATTTACGGAACATACATCTAAATGCATTATTATTTTCATTCTGAACATCAGTATGAGGGGTATGTATTCCATTGCCTCCCTATCTATGTACCAGGTGCTGGGCATTGAGGGGTATACAGACCTTGGTTCTACCCTTTATGATCTAAAACAGCTGAAAGTATTGACATAAGGATACTAAAAACTAAATAGAGGCTGGGTGTGGTGGCTCACGCCTGTAATCCCAGCACTTTGGGAGGCCGAGACAGACGGATCACCTGAGGTCAGGAGTTCGAGACCAGCCTGGCCAACATGGCAAAACTCCATCTCTACTGAAAATACAAATATTAGCCAGGCGTGGTGGCAGGCGCCTATAGTCCCAGCTACTCTGGAGGCTGAGGCATGAGAATTGCTTGAACCCGGGAGTCGGAGGCTTCAGTGAGCCAAGATTGTGCCACTGCACTCCAGCCTGGGTGACAGAGTGAGATTCTGTCTCAAAAAAAAAGAAAAAGGAAAAGAAAAAAAACTAAATAGATATAATTTATTGACATTACAGATATAATTTAATTTTAACTACTAAGAGCACAATCAGAACAATTCTGTTTTCCATATCCATTTCATGTCCCTCCTGGCACCCTGAAAGATTGCAAGTTCCAGTTATGTGGGGCCATGCACCCAGTTTGTAGTCAGTGGAATGAGGACAGAAATAGCACTACACTGTAGAGAAGGCAAGCCTCGCCTCTGTTGAGGCTATTCTGAGATCTCAGGGTGCCCAGCTCTGAAGTGGAGCAGGGATAAATCCATGGTTCTGGACATGACATGTATTTCTTGTAAGTCTGATTGACAATTAAGGATTTTGTGTTCATTTGATTTAAAAGTCACAGAAAAATCCAACCTTCAATTGTCTTCACACAAAGGAATGACTCTAATTGCACATCTGACTGGAAAACTGTAAAGCTGGGATATGGCACTCTTACCGCTGTGTGGACGCGGGCACCCTGGAGCTGGTTCTCCGCTCTGCGATTACCTGGCTCTCTTCGGATTCTACTAAGCGTGGAAGAAGTTACTTGGAGCGAATACTTTACATTTACTAGTAAGATAGCTGCACAGGCTGGGACTTTTCTGACAACAGTAATGATTATCATTAGTTATTTTAATAGTTTAAATAGTGCCTTGGAGAGTAAGAAGATCTACTGTTAAGGGAAGAAAAAACACAGCTGAGTTGTCTTATTAATGAATTGAGCCGCTCATTAGCTAATCTTTTCCACAGTCTTTAATGATCTCCTGGTTAATGGCTGCTAGAAATACAGAAGCACTTTAATAAGGGCTCTCAATCTAAAACATTTGCAGCTGTAACATTGACTACTCTGCACATAATAAGAATAACTCAGCCAACTTTTCCTGTGTGCTTACTATGTGTCAGGCACATTTGGGAACAGAGAATACCTTTATCTGAAAAGACAAACAGCCTTAATTCATTTGGCTAGCTAATGGGTTTCTAACTGAAGTTACACATAAATCTATTAAATCGGGTCAACTGATGTAATTAGCCAACGGTTAAAAATTGTGCAGACGGAGAGAGCCGGTGCATCCCGATGGTCATGACTTATGAGAAGGCATACATCACACCTTGCCTCTATGGGGAAGAAAATTCATTTTTCACAGACAGCGTAAGTCTCCCTCCTGAGGGAATAGAGAAGAGAGTTTGTGGGTGTTTTGTTGTTATTGTTGTTTCTGTCCTTAATCTTCCCACCTTGCATTTAAAAACTCAATAAAAAAAAGTGACTGTAAGTCACCATGTTCTTTGTTATGGAAGAAAGAGACAATGTCTCACAAGCCCTTAAAGTTGAAGTCTCTGATGCCCTCCAGCAGATGACTGGGGACACCTGGTTACTTGTCAACTCCTAACCAGGACACAGAGTAGGTCAGAGAAGTCGCCCCGGGAGTGTTGGGTAGCAGCCAGGCGTGCAGACGCGGGAAGTCAGCCAGCCCGCACTGAAATGCCGCCTTTCCTTGTGAGAAACTGCGACTTTGCTCAGGTTAATACGTTTCCAACATTTCACTTTCCTCATCTCTGAAAACGGAGCCCTAGTAACCTCCTCACTGGACTGCTGTAAGGACTCAATTCCAACGCGATGATACATACGATGTACTGGTATGCAACAGGTATCCAGTGGATGGCAGCTATGATTTTCGTGTTTATTATTAATAATGGGAGTACAACTTGGGCAGGTTCATCTCGGTGACATGATGCTTCGGTTTCCTCTGCCTACGATTTGTTGACCCTCCTGCCAACCAGGACGTGAACCCTGCCCAAATTTCTGTGTATCTTTTTTAAGCTTTGCCAAACTCCCCCCACGCCCCCTACACCCATCCAGAGGCTGGACCTGCCTTTTACCACTGTCAACAATACCGTTGCCCACTCCCCTCTTCCCACCTGCCCCCCCTCCCCAGCCACTGGTTGTATTTCTGTCATGGACAAAGTCATCAAAATGATGCTGATGCCACTTGCTTTTTAGAATCAGCGGACACAGTGACTTCCTTCTGTATCCCTGCCCCACTTATCAGCTGAGCACCTCCAATCTCAGAAATTGCCTCAGCAGGGACTAGGCTTGACTGTTGTACAATGAAGCACTGAGCTGCCACAGCTGGGGCACCATTGTACTACGACGGTGTGTTTCCCAGGCTCCCTCCCCAGCTTCTGTCTCCTTCCTGTTGGCTTCGGTCCTGGGGTGCCTCACATGTGAGCACTTTGTGTTAGGCTACGCAAAGAAATCAGAACAGCAACCGCATCAAAGGAGGTTACAGTTTACTTTTCAACACAATCATCATCTACTCCTAATTTCCCCACTTGGGCAATTAATATAAAACTTATTATTTTACTATTTTTTATGTATCAGTAGAATTCTATTAATAAATGCCACTAAAGCATACAATTCAGTAATATAAACCTTGTTTTATCCTATCTTACATAGGCTGGCTGGTGTAGATCACACCACTGAACTCCAGCCTGAGCTCACTGCAACCTCTGCCTTCCGATTCAAGAGATTCTCATGCCTCAGCCTCACAAGTAGCTGGGACTACAGGCATGCACCACTGTACCTGGTTATTTTTTCTGAATTTTCTGTAGAGTTGGGGTCATGCTATGTTTCCCAGGCTGGTCTCAAACTCCTGGGCTCAAGCAATCCTCCCACCTCAGCCTCCCAAATTGTTGTGATTGCAGGTGTGAGCCATCACACCAAGTCTCACAGCGATTGTTAATCATAATTTGTAATTATTAATTAGAAAACTCCAGAAATATACATGAACTTGGTGATAATTTACTCTGATAATACATCATATAAAGATAATATAAATTCTGCCAGAATACTCTGTGGCTTCTTCTGCTTCCCAAATATCCTACATGAAACTTAATACTTGTAAAAGATTTCAGTGAAGAATGAATTTCCCCCAGCTGAGCAAGCGTAATTTGGCTATGGCCAGATGAAGGAGCGTTCTGAAGCAATTCTTGGCATGGAAGCAAATGGAAAGGTCTTATGCATAGGCAACCAAGAAAAAAAAATCTAAACAATTTAAGATGCAGTGACTTCCCAGGTGCAGGTGCATCAGTCACATACTCCATCTACCATCGGCATGTCTTGCTTTTGTAACAGGAGCCTCTTTCTATAATACGGGCAGTTGGTCTTGTACTCAGCTGGGCATTCAGCATGGCTCCTGTCTCAGCAAACGGAGTCGGAGGGGTTAGCTCTGGTGTAGGATGCCTGCCTGGGTGGCAATCCCTATTGGACAGGTGAAAATAGATCATTATTTTAAAGTCTCGATCCGGCCTTAGAGGTTCCCCTGTGTTTCCTGTTCTGCTAGAGCTGACAGCTAGGACTCCTCAAGCTGTGCACGATTGCTTTCTGCACTGTGTGTGGCTGGAGCCTCTAGGTTAGCAATGTATCTACTCACTCCAGAAGGGTCTTTTCATAAAGAAAACCTGGGCTGGGCGTGGTGGCTCACGCCTGTAATCCCAGCACTTTGGGAGGCCGAGGCGGGTGGATCATGAGGTCAGGAGATCGAGATAATCCCGGCCACCATGGTGAAACCCTGTCTTTACTAAAAATACAAAAATTAGCCAGGCATGGTGACGGGCACCTGTAGTCCCAGCTACTTGGGAGGCTGAGGCAGGAGAATCACTTGAACCCAGGAAGTGGAGGCTGCAGTAAGCTGAGATCGCACCACTGCACTCCAGCCTGGGCAACAGAGTGAGACGCCATCACAAAACAAAAACAAAAACAAAACAAAACCTGATATGTTAAATCACTTTAAATCAAGTTTGTCCAACTGTGGCCCATGGGCTGCATCTGGCCCAGGACAGCTTTGAATGTGGCCCAACACAAATTTGTAAACTTTCTTAAAAGATTATAAGATTATTTTTGGCAGGTTTTCTTTTTAGCTCATCAGCTATCATTAGTGTTCGTGTATTTTATGTGTGGCCCAAGACAATTCTTCTTCCAATGTGGCCCAGGGAAGCGAAAAGACGGGACACCCCTGCTTTCAATGCTTCTCGGTGTTCTTAGGATAAAGACCCAGGTTCTTCCCATGGACTCTGCACCCGATACAGCCTGGCCTGCACTCCCTCTCCAGCCCCTCTCCTACCGCACACCGCTGCCCCCAGCCTTGGGCTCTCCAGCATGGTGACCGCCTCTCAGTGCCCAGGGTTCCCTACCCCCACAAGGCCTTTACCATCTCTTCTAGAACTCCGCTCTGCCTTCCAGTTGTGCCTGCACTGTCACTTCATCTGGAAGCTGTTTCTGCCCTTTCAGACCAACTGGGTGAAATTGCTATGTGTGCTTTCTTCTGCCATGTGTCACTCCTCCATGCCACTGGCCACATTTTTTTTTTTTTTTGAGACAATGTCTCACTCTGTCAAGCCATCCTCCAGCCTCAGTCTCCCAAGTAGCTGGGACTATAGGCACACACCACCATGCCAGGCTAATTTTTGTATTTTCAGTAGAGACGGGGTTTCGCCATGTTGGCCAGGCTGGTCTTGAGCTCCTGGGCTCAAGCGATCTACCCACCTTGGCCTCCCAAAGTTTTGGGATTGCAGATGTGAGCCACTGTGCCTGGCCCACTCAGCACGTTTCAATATGACACGTATCTGTGCAATGACACACTTCACATGTGCCTCATCTCACAAACTCGAAGCGTCATCAAGCCAGAGACAATGTTGGCTTTGTTCTTCATAGCATTTCCAGGGCAAGCATGGCTCCTAGGATAAAGCAAGTCCCCACTGACACATTTCATTACAAGCAGAGAAGGATTAGAAGTTCATTAGCCTTGGCTGGTGCAGTGGCTCACATCTGGATTCCCAGCACTTTGGGAGGCCGAGGCGGGCAGATCACCTGAGGTCAGGAGTTTGCGACCAGCCTGGCCAACGTGTCCAAACCCTGTCTCTACTAAAAATACAAAAATTAGCCTGGCATGGTGGCACATGCCTGTAATCCCAGCTACTTGGGAGGCTGAGGCAGGAGAATCGCTTAAATCCGGGAGGCGGAGGTTGCAGTGAGCCCCAGAGGAGCCAGGTCATCCCCAGTCAGCACCTCCCAGGTCAGGTCCTATTTCCCCAGTTGCTCAGCTTTCTACAGCTGCGCCCACCATGGGCTGCTCACCCTCAGAGCCCAGGACAGGTCCTATTCCCCGAATGGCTCCCCGAATGGCTCAGCTTTCTACAGCTGCACCCGCCGTGAGCCGCTCACCCTCAGAACCCTCATGTCTGCAGCTGATTTTTGCTTGCAGTTGGCCCACTTCTGTTCCTTATTCTGCCTGGAACCCTGTAAGTCATTGATCCCTCGTTCAACCTGCTCCTGGGTGCTCATCACAGGCTCAGTGGGGGGCCTGGCTCCAGTCCAGGTCACCCTCTGTAAGCACCAACCTTGACACTTCATAATTAATGTTGTTGCCAGGAAGCTCTGATAAAGCCATTCACAAGCCCAGGTGATGGTAGAGAAAATGTCATTCTTCCTATAAATGCTTCCCACATCTCACTTATTTTCACGACAGGGAGCTTTTTGCTGTCAGGTTTTTGCCTCAGACAGAAATTCATCGCTTTCAGCGCATTATCCCTATATCAACCCTTCTGTCACCGTGGCTTTGCATTGCTGCATTAATAATAATAAAAAGGAACTCATGTTTATCAAGAAAAAACTTCACAGGGATACATTGAAAAAAACATAAAAATGCTCAGAGATTGAGATTGCTTCTTCAAAGCTCCGGACAGACGAAAAACACATTGGTTATTTACATATCGACAGGTTCTTTGGTAAGGTCAAGAGTACATCATTTCCAACTAAATGTTCTAAGATATTAACTGTCTTTTTTACCCATGTGAATATCATAGGACCTCCAAGTGAGGCCCAAAGCTATCCGTTTTTAGAAATGTATTTGTAGTGATAGTCCTGGCACAGCTCAAATATATCCTGAACTTGACCTGAATTGTAAATTAATTCTTAACGCTTTTTGCAAAACAATCCCCTGCCTTTGGGAGGTGGGAGAATGGGTGCTCCTAAACAACTCGATCATCACGAGATTTGCTGTTTGCAAACCGGGGCAGATTGCCATCTTTACAGACTACCGAGGAAGAAACCCAGAAAAGGGCTTATTGTTTTTGAGATTTATTTCAATCAAGATCTGAACCCCTGAGGCCTTTGTTAATTTTCCTCTGACTCTTCATGTATTTCACCCTTGCCTTCTTTTTGATTTCCCATCTGTCTTGCTCTTTTTAGTTTCCTATCGAATTTTGTTTGTTTTGTACACTAATTCTTTCTTCTATATGTGTCTTTGATTTGTCCCCTAAGTCCTGACCTGTTTCAGGCTGTATTCTCTATTATTTTCATCCTGGGACACTTTCCTTTGAGTTGCCCTGATGGGTGAACTCAGACCACAGAGGGTCAAGCTCAGACACATCTTGTGGTAGATAATCTACTGGTTGCAATTTTTTTTTTAATGGTTCCTACTTAGAAACTCAGTCCTCCAGCACTCATACACATAAACTCTCAGTTACTTTTTCAACAAAATTTTTCTTAGTGGTGAATTCATTTTACCAAGAAGTATTCAGTATGTCACAAAAATTTGCAGATGTAATATTATATATATATATCCAATAGTACAACATAAATTCAATAGTACTATAAATCACATTTCAACTTAATACTATTCTGATGGGTATAGATCACCATTATTGATGAGTAGATTATCTAACTCAACACTTCTCATAGGTGTTGTCATGAAATGCTGGTGAGTGAGTCATAGTACGAAAATATAATTTTAATACAAACAGATACTTTTGAGGATAAAAGAGACTCTATTAACAATTACACTGGGACAAGCAGCATACAACATGAACTGCTGTGGGCCAACTGGCATGTGTGGTCACCTTAGCGACAACCGTCCTGAAGTGCGCTGCAGGTCACTTGAAAAATAACCACAAAACTGACATGCAAATGAGGCAGGTTCGACGAGATTGCTCATTTACAACCCAGCATGCTTTCCTGAGTGAAGGAAAATTATTACAAATATTTCTGGGGTTTTTTGTTTGTTTGTTTGTTTTGAGACTGAGTCTTGCTCTGTCGCCCAGGCTGGAGTGCAGTGGCACAATCTTGGCTCACTGCAAGCTCTGCCTCCTGGGTTCATGCCATTCTCCCACCTCAGCCTCCCAAGTAGCTGGGATTACAGGCGCCCGCCACCACGCCCGGCTAATTTTTTTGTATTTTTAGTAGAGACGGGTTTTCACTGTGTTAGCCAGGATGGCCTTGATCCCTGACCTCATGATCTGCCTGCCTCAGTCTCCCAAAGTGCTGGGATTACAGGCTTGAGCCACCATGCCTGGCCAATATGTTTGGTTTTTAAGTTATAAATATTCCTCAGTAGCTTTATATGAACCTTCTTACAAAGTGCCAGCATTATGGGGGCCAATACCTTAAAGTTAAGAGCAGATGAGCTAGACAAAGTTAACCGGAATTTAATTTTTAGGAAATTCAAAGTGAATGTCTGTGAAAACTAGGGTTTATAATCTGTACTAGTTCACAAGTTCTCTTTCCTGAATTCCCAGGGAAGCCAGACTCCCACTTACCACCTTTTGAATCTTGAAACACCCTCTTCCTCCTCCTCCAGGACCAAGGTTTCCTAGAAAGCTCTATCATTTTTCCAGATTAACTTGAAATAGACAATGTCCATCTGAGATCATCTCAATCTTAAAACCCTGGCTTCAAACTAAGGTTCAGGTAATAGTCTTGCACCTGAGTCACTTCTAATTCATTTGGTCCCCAGTTTTGATAGGTAAGAACTGGATGGAAGGTGCCCTCTGTTGGGCCAGCCCTATGCGATCTTCCTCTCCCTCAAACTCCCTTCACGTGGTCTCCACCGCCCAGTTCCATGAGCAGAACCCAGGAGCAGAGCATGGGGTTCTTTAGATATGTCACCAAGGGACGTGCCACTTGGGGTTAGGAAGTGACAAATCTGTAAGCAGCAGGAATTTCTTTTCCCTCCAATTTTTCACACAGTATCTGGAGAAGCAAAGATCTAGATCTGGGCCCAGGGCAAAATAATATGTCTAGTTTTGGGAGTTGTGCCCTACCTTTCTAAAAACGAAGTACAAGGATTTGACTGGTCCTAGGCTTCCAGAGGAATTTACAACAAACCCAGAGAGAAGCAGGGCCTTGGGGCCTGAAGGAGAATTATCGGCAGCACGCAATCTATAGGAGTAAAGAAAGTGTGACACATGCATCTAGGTATAATTTTCTGGCAAATGATTTCTTTCTGGTATGAAATTGTTGTAAATTATGAATATTGTTAAAAGGGGGAAGCATAATGCACTTATGCTGGCTCTATTCCCAGAAATAGTATAATATATAATATATGTTGTGGAAGGGTTCACAAACACCAGTGTTATATTTCTAGTTATATACTTCCACATATTATTCTAGTAGTTTCATGCATTTTGATTTTTTTAACCTACAAGTGGATCAGAGCCCCTGGGAGGAGGAAGCACATTTCATTCACCACTGGGCAACAAAGAAAAGCCAGATTGAGACTCTGCACATGCACACGGTCACTGCCCTTCCATAGCTTTCAGTCCGGTCATTTCATAGAGTTGTCTACTATGCAAATAATCATCTACTATAAGACTATACCTGATATGCTAAAGAATATCAGGTAACTGTCTAAAAAGATATATATGCAATTTTTTAGTGCAATGAGTATTCTAAGATTCAGCAGTTTATGCTGTTCGCAATGTTCATGGCAAAAGTTAGAGAGTGTGATAATTCCCTACAGCACTCATACTAAAGTGCCAGGCATCAAAATAAAAAGGTAAAGGAAATGTATTATCCCACAGTTCTAGAAATCCAAAATCAAGGTGGCAGCTGGGCCGCTCCACCTCTGAAACTTGTAGGAGAAAGGCCATTCCTTACTCTTCCAGCTTCTAGTTGTTTGCCAGAAATCTCTGGTGTTCCTTAGCTTGTGGCAGCATAATTTCTATTTTCGCCTCCTTCTTCACGTGATGTTTTCCTTCTGTTTCTTTGCAGCATCTTCCCTCTGTGCTTGCCTGTGTGCTAATCTCCTCTTCTTATAAAGACACCAGTTATTTTGGATTAGGGCCCACCCTAATGATCTCATATTCATTTGCTTGTATCTGCAAAGACCCTGTTTCTAAATAAGGTCACATTCTGAGGCAGCAGGAACTAGGACCTCAACATATCTCTTTGGGGGAGGACACAATTCAACCTGTGACAGATGGTGTTGCTCTTCCGTTAGTTGACATCCCGGGAACCATCACCTTCTCCCATTTATCTTAATATTCCGGTCCAAGATCAAGAAATGGCTGAACAACAGGAAAATATGAAAACATGGTAGCTAAACTAGGAAAAGAAATTTTAGCAAATAATAATCATCCTGGAAATGAAGGTAAACTGTAAGTTGCTCAAAAGAGAATTAAATATTGCTCAAATTCACCACAGGACCAAGAAAACTAAATCAAAATAAAGAAGTTAAGAAGTATAATAGAAAAAATAATAGGTATAGAAGATAGGCAAAGAAGATTGAACATATATATAACTGGAATCTGCAAAGAAAAAAACCAATAGAATGTAACTAATATTTAAATTATAATTCAAAACAAACATTCCTGAAGGAAAAATAAGACCTAACTCTATGAAGCTGAGCCACAGGAAGTTGCTGGCATTCATTTTCTCACCTGTACCAAGAGCAGCTTCATTGGACTAAATCCAATATACATTTAAAGGGCCCACTGGCTGTCTGGGTAGGAAATTACCCACAGTGCTTAACTCTGGAAACTATGCCAATAAAATGATTAACATTTAGAGATTAAGAAAAAAACTTCTGTGGCTTTAAAAAAAACTAAAACCATTTACAAAGAAAAGAAATATTTTTTGGTTTACAGCAGACTTCTCGAAAGCATATGCGAAGCAAAACAACAATTGGGCGATATTTTCAAGAAACTCAAGGAAAGAAAGTATGAGTCAATGATGTTCTATCCAGCCAAGTTTCACTTCAAATATGAAGGCTCTGGAAAAACAATTTTAAACATACAGAAACACTTTGAATGTTGTAACCACAAATCTTTCCTGAGAAATCAACTATGAAACAAACTTCCTCCACAGATGTGATGATGGGAGAAACTTTGAACATAGTACTGGTAATGAGTATTAATTATATTTACATGAAACCTAAGATTTAAACAAAGATTAGGATAAGGATGCAAGAATAGTGTGTAGATGTTAAAAACCCTGAGAAAGTAAAAATAATTTCACTTTAAAAATGAGAAAAGGAGAGAGAAAGCAGACTAAGCTCATTGTATGCTGCATGGATAATAGAGGTGTGTGAACAATATCTTCACACTCAGGAGGCTGAGGCAGGAGAATCGAGTGAACCTGAGAGGCGGAGGTTGCAGTGAGCCAAGATCGCACCATTTCACTCCAGACCGGGCGACAGTGCGAGACTCCGTCTCAAAGAAATTTTAAAAAAATACATATATATATATATAAAATCAAAGCCAATAAACCAAGCAGTGGGAACCTAAGTAGGGAAAAGGAAATTAAGAATTTTATTCAAGGTATTAACAGGAAGGTTACCATCAAAAAGTGAATACAAAACACACCTACTATAATTTTATTTTGAACAGAAAGAGCAACGGGTGGTTGCCAGAGGTTATGAGTGAGATGAGAGCTTCAATATAAAGCCTCATTCCTTAGCACAAAAGAATGTTCTGGGATGATGGAGCGGTGGTGCATCCCGATTGTGGCAACCTATGCATGTGTTAGAATTTATAGAACTGTACACCAAACACAAAGTCAATGTTACTGTTGTATTTGTCTATTATAAATATTATTTGAAAACACAACAAAAGCATACTTGTCAAGTAACTGAATAAATAAATGAATAGACAACCCTCCTCCAACCTCTACCAGAAAGAGCAAAGGCAATAAATGACAAGGTGAAAAACACATTATAAATATAATGTAATACATACAGTAAATATAAAATAATGACAAAACAAACACATCAGTCATATTAATATATGTAAACTGGCTTAACTCACATGTGGTAGGCAAAAAAATTAGCCCCTCAAAGATGTCTACCTCACAATCCCCAAAACCTGGGAATACGTCACATTACAAGGCAAAAGGGACTTTGCAGATGTGATTAAGGTAAGGGCTTTGAGATGGGGAGAGGCTCCTGGTCATCCAGGCGGGCCCAATGCAGTCTCAAGAGTGCTGAGAAGAGAGGCAGGTGCGCCAGGGAGAGAGGGAAACAGAGGTCCAAGCGATGTGGGACCCTGAGTCAAGGAATGCTGGCAGCCTCTAGAAGCTGGAAAAGCTGAGGGAACAGATTGTTCCCAGGAGCCTCCAGAAGGATCAAGGCCTGCTGACCCATTGTGTATTTCTGACCTCCAGGACTGTGTTGTTCTAAGCCACAAAGGCTTTGGTAATTTGTTATAGAAGCAATAGGAAACTAGTACATCATCATTTTAGATTAAAATTATAGATTGGGTCACAAAATAAAATCCAATGGTCTGCTATATAGAACAAGCACACCTACATAAGCTTTAGAAAGGCTGAAAAATAAAGGTATAGGGACAGGTACACAGGCAAATGTGCACACACAGCACAGCGCTGTGATTTTGATATCAGCAAAGGTAGAACCCAGCCCTAAAGCGTTAAGTGATGCAAAGCAACAGGCAGAAAGCAAGGAGTTCCAACAACTAATGGGGTGGGTCAAAAGGTCAACGTAAAGGAGTTCTCATTGGCCAAATCTGGGGCAATTCGAGCTTTGAGAAGGAATGATTGATAGCAGTATATTAAATAAGTAACATTCCGCCAGTGTATAAATGACATCAGAAAAGAGAAACCCGAGAAATTTAACTCATTTGCCACTATTAGAGGGAACTGTAATATCAACTCTTTGCTCTAAAGTTGGTAATTTAAAAGAAAGAATCAAGCATTTTACTGTACCTTTTTAGAGAAAATCATAGTTCCTTTCCAGCTAATAGGTGAAACGTCTTCTTTACAGAATAATGCCAGCTAATTAATGTAGAAAGAATGATAGGATGAAAAAACAACCATGCTACAAACCCCAGTGAGATAATCCATTCAGGCCAAGATCATGACGGATGCTAAAGCCTTTAGGTGAAAGCTTTTTGGGACATAATATTCAGAAGGTGTCAAAGCGTCAGCCCTCTGGAAGGGAAAAAACAGCCTTTGTAATGGAAGTATCTGAAAGTCACCCCCTTATCCAAAGGATCCAACTTAATACCACTGATAGTGAAACACCCTGACATTATGTGACCAAGAAGTAATGCACTATGAGGCCGAGTGCGGTGACTCACGCCTGTAATCCCAGCACTTTCGGAGGCCAAGGCAGGCAGATCGCTTAAGGTCAGGAGTTCAAGACGAGCCTGGCCAACATGGTGAAACCCTGCCTCTACCGAAAATACAAAAACTAGCCTAGTGTGTGTTCTGCGAGGGAAATGCTTGAGGGGAGAAGAAAAGACACACACACAATACCTTTGGGTAAACAACCTTTATCCCATGTGAATGACAATGCAGATATAATAAGCAAATGATATAATAAGCAAATTGATATAATAAGCAAACTGATATAATAAGCAAACTGATATAATAAGCAAATTGTAATGAGAAGGGCAGAAGGGAATATATATATATATATATATACACACACACACATATATATATACATACTCACCAGGCTATGAAGGATTCACCACCAGACCGGGAAGCAACAGTCTGGGCTCCAGAGTTGGACACTCGTTTGCGCATGGACAAGGAGAGGTCTCGTGACGCTTCGGCGCGGTCTGGGACCCTAGCTGTTTTTGTAATGAGTTGTTTGGCATGAGGCCCAGTCACACGGGCCCTTTGAGACTGGGCTCAAGGAACACAAAAAGGTCGACTTGTTTTTGCGATTGTCTATTATTTTTCAATAAGTAACGTATAGGAATAAATTGAAATAGAGATTTCTCCAAAACAGCACTGGATGAACACCTCAAGGGGCTCACACGACCTGCCCCGGGACTTGGTGACCATTGTTTGTGTCCATGTTCAATTGAGTTCAAATTTAATATTTAACTTTTCCTCCACATTCGGCCTCAATTTTGATACTCAATTGTAGGAAATTGCCCTTACAGATACATGGGGAAGACATAGTTGATATAGATTACAGATACAGGGTTAGCACAGGAGAATTAAAAGCACAGTTAATAAAAACCACACCCATGGCTTTGCAAGGGGAGTCATATTGTGAGAATTACCAGCGATATACACACAACATTCAGTATGCAGTAAGGTGCAGACCCCTCCTTGGACTGCAGTAAGCATATCTAATGCCATTCGATTTTACAACACAACAGTACAAAGCTGAGCAAATACATCTGATAACAACATAAGCCCAGTGCTACACACAGTGTATGTGTATGTATATAGAGAGATGGTGGAAGGAAGGGGAAATGAGGAGGAGATGAAACAAAAGAGGTACTTTGATAAAAATTATTGTTGGTAAAAAATATAAACAGAGCTCAGCCTCTCTCTCTTACGGTTCCCTGTGCACACATACTGTGGGTCGGCGTCTGGGGATGAATCTCCAGTTTGCACCTCTTTGGCTTGTGCTGCCCCAGGTCTGAAAGGACGGTCTTCGGCTCTCTAGGTGGGGCTCTGCATTCCCCCTCTTGTCCTGGGTGTTTCTGTACCTCCACTCTGCAACTGCCCCAGGGCTTTGAGAATTGGCTCTCATCTCTGGATCCTTCATGAGAAAGGACATTTCTTTCCTAGAATGCCCAAAATTCAATCTTCCAGATGTCTTCTTCATTCCTCATTTCTTCTACAAGTCTCTCTACTACCATCTCCTAAAGCTCCTGCTTTTGCTCCTGATTCATGAATATCCAGCCTTAAATGTTGCTAGAAATATATCCATTGTCCAGTGTTCATCACTGAATCTACCCATTGATGAGGTTTCACTTTCTTCTATTTGAATCCTGAAACTGTCGAATTGCCAGACAAATAATGAAGAGCAACTTTAACTGAGGCGGGAAGGGTGGGGCTTTAAACCCTACCCTGCGTGGGCTCCCTCGAGTGGCCTGTGGTGTTTGTGAGGCATCTTCAGGAACCACAGGCACTGTGAAAACACAATTTTCAAAACACTGGTCTCCATCACAATCTGAATGTGGCCTCTATCATTCCTGGCTGCTGTCTTCTTGCATTATGCTAATGTTTCTAACAGTCCGCAGCAACCCATTCATGCCCTTCACTGCAAAGCTACACCTCACGTGGCTAATCCCATTAAGTCCCTATTTCTGGTCTGAGGAACATACCTGATTATCAGTTCATTCAGTCATTTTGTTTAGTTCCTTCTTTTGCATTAAAAAAAAATGCCTAGTGGAAAACAGCGGTTTTTATTAGTTGGCAAGCTTCATTTTTACTAACTTTTCCAATTGTTTCCTAATGACTATATTTGTCTTTTAAGGCTGCTATGACAAAATACCTCAGACAGGGTAACTAACCAATGAAACACATTTTCTCACAATTCTGAAGTTTGTCAGTCTGAGATCAAGGTGCCATCAGGGTTGGCTCCCAGTGAGGCCTCTCTGCCTGGCTTGAAGACTGCCGCCTTCTCACTGTGTCCTCACATGGCTTTTCCCAGTGGAGACAGAGCTAGATCTCAGGTGTCTCTTCCTCTTTTTATGGGGACACTCACCAATCCTATCAGATTAGGACCCCACCCTATGACCTAGTTTAACCTTAATTACTTCCCTAAAAACCCAGTCTCCAAACACAATCACACTGGGGGTTAGTTAGGGCTTCACCATAAGAATTTTGGGATGACACAGTTCAGTCTATAACAAAGACATTTATTAAAAGCAAGATCTTGGATCTTTCTTCCCAAGTAGACAATGAAATATGTTAACACACTTAAGCCTAGAGCCTGGAGTTCTGGAAGTGACTGAGGTTCTATCCAGTGGATGACCAAAGAGAGTTAGATTTGGAATTCAGTCAAGTGGGGAAAAAACATAACTCTGTTTTGCTAACATGGATCCTGGTAGAGGGGGCATGATGCCGGAGCTAGTAGCAGCTCCCTGATTTGGCAGGCGGCTTCCCAACTCAGCAGCTTCCTGCAGCACTTATGGTAGCTTTCCTGGTCCTGGCCAAGGTGACATGGTTCTCAAACCAGTGACACTTGGTGGAAGCATTTATTCTTATTCATTCATTTGTTTATTCACTCGGTGTCACATATTTGTTGAAAGAATGAACAGAGGAATGAATGAGTGGCCTGTATCAGAACGTAGAAAGCTCCCAAAGCAGGAGCTTCCTGATTTCTTGGTTTCCTGCGCTGGTAGTAAAAGCTATTCTCCTAATCAGGGCAGAGGCAGAGTGACTTTGGGAGCTGGGAGTTGTTTCAAGAGCCAAGTCTGGATCTTGCATCTTCAGCCCTTCCACACTGTTGCAAGCACTGAGGACCAGCACTAGCTGAGGTGACTCTAGTTGCCTGTCACTGAATACAGTTAGCTTCTTGCAGAGGGAGGGAAGAAAGAGGTATTTGGCCAAAGCCCCACTAAGAAGACTGTTCCCTAGAAATCATGTGTTGTATATTATAATTTAATAATCACTCTGAATTTGATCATTTACAACCAGACAACATCCTCACTGTAAGCCTTCTTTTTAGATGTAAGAGTCCCCAGGATATGGACTGAATGCATGTCTCACCTTCTCCAAAATTCATATGTTGAATCACTAACCCTCAGTGTGGCTACATTTGGAGGTGGGACCTTGAGGGGGTAATTAAGGTTAAATGATGTAATCAGGGTGGGGCTCTAATCCAATAGGATTAGTGTCCTTATAAGAAGGAACACCAGCCCTCCCTGGCATCCCCCTGTCCCATGCATGCACTGAGGAAAGGCCATGTGAGCACACAGGAGGACGGCAGCCATCTACAACCCAACAGGAGAGCCAGACACCAAGGCTGCCGGTACTTGATCTAGGATTTCCAGTCTCCAGAACTAAATTTCTGTCACTTAAGCCACCCAGTCTATGATGTTTTGTATGGCAGCCTGAGCAGACTGATGTATGCCACCACTGTTTGACCCCCGGAGCCGATGGAATCATCTTCTTAAGCATCTCATTCCCATTTTTGGGGCTTCCTTGCTTTCCTTGAGATGCAGCAGCTAGAATGGCATATCCTGTCTCTAGTGTGACCTCACCAAACAGGAACAGCTGGATAGGTATTTAATAAGACTGTTAAGCAGAAGGCAGCTTTCTGGAGAAGCTTGTTGTCTATATACTTCATTATTTAATGTTGCTTAATCAGTAATGATACCCAGCATTGCCTCTCAATTTTCCTGTGGGCGGCAAGCCACCCAGGTACCGAGGCAAGAGACCGAGGACACGAGCTGTTCCAGTATAATAAAATATAAAATAAGAATAGTTATACCAGATATAGATCTTAGATATGATTATATATGAATATCATTAATCATTAGTTTGTAGCAATTACTCTTATTCCAATATTATAATAATCCTTGCTCTATAATCATAACCTAGGAAAAACCAGGCCATACAGAGACAGGAGCTGAGGAGACATAGTGAGAAGTGACCAGAAGACAAGAGTGTGAGCCTTCTGTTATGCCTGGACAGGGCCACCAGAGGGCTCCTTGGTCTAGTGGTAACACCAGCATCTGGGAAGATGCCCGTTGCCAAGAGGACTGTGGTCTAGCGGTAGCGTTAGTGTCAAGGAAAAACACCTGCTACTTAGCAGACTGGGAAAGGGAGTCTCCCTTTCCCCGGGGGAGTTTAGAGAAGACTCTACTCCTCCACCTCCTGTGGAAGGCCTGACATTAGTCAGGCCCACCTGCAGTTATCTGGAGGCCTAACTGTCTCCCTGTGATGCTGTGCTTCAGTGGTCAAGCTCCTAGTCCGCCTTCATGTTCCATCTTGTACACCTGGCTCTGCCTTTTAGTTAGCAGTAGCAAATTAGTGAAAGTACTAAAAGTCTCTGATAAGCAGAAATAATAGTGTAAGCTGTTTCTCTCCTTCTCCTCTCTCTCTTTGCCTCGGCTGCCAGGCAGGAAAGGGTCCAGTGGACACATGACCCATGTGGCCTCACCTATCACTGGAGATGGCTCACACTCCTTATCCTGCCCCTTTGTCTTGTATCCAATAAATATCAGCGCAGCCTGGCATTCAGGGTCACTACCAGTCTCCACGTCTTGGTGGTAGTGGTCTGCCAGGTCCAGCTGTCTTTTCTTTTATCTCTTTGTCTTGTGCCTTTATTTCTATGCTCTCTCGTCTCCGCACATGAGGAGAAAACCCACCAACCCTGTGGGGCTGGACCCTACATTTTCCATTCATTTCTGAGTTACTAGAGCCCTCGGCCAAGGGCTGAGACTGCAGCACTCTAAAGAAGAAAGAGCAAACCAGCCTCACCTGCTATCTGCTTTGTTCTGGGCTTTGTGCTGTGTGCTCTATTTTTGTATGCATTGCCCATTTAACTGTCCCAACTGCTCAATGAGGTGGGATATGTATGGATGGTGTTGGGAAAAAAGTTCAGTGTTGGGAGAGAAGCTGAGGCAGGGCTTGCATGTCTGCTACACTTGCTGGCTCCTTGCTTCTAGCACTTCCATTATCTCAGGCAGCCATATGTTTCTCATTCACTTGATATACTGTTTCCTTTCAACACCCCCCTCCCCCATCCTCACCACCTGTTTGTTTGAGCACCAATAAATAGCATGGGCTCCCAGAGCTCCAGGCCTTTGCAGCCTCCATACTCGCGATGGCCCCCTGGTCCCACTTTTTCTCATTCCTTTGACTCCGCTGGACTTCATCACCCCAATGACCTGGTGTTGGGTCTGATCACCCCAACAGATGGGAAAATGAAGAATTTCAATATCAAGTTTTCTGTGCTCTGCCTAGCACTTCTGCTCCCCAGCTTGCTCTCTCTAACACCCTGCTCAGAGTTTTCCTCTGTGATGATGATTGTGTGTCCTGTGACCACAACATTTCCTGTTCCCGTTGCCTTCAGGAATGCACTGCTCTCCACCTCTGAATTTGATGCTGTGGCTCTCATAATAATCATCTCTTGTGCAGGCCTCAACACTATTGCCTTTTCTTCCTGTTATTTTAATATGCCCACCAAGGGGTAGATCCAGTTCACTGCCTGCTGCATCCCAGTACCCAGACAGCTGACTATCTATCACAATGGCCACACAGTAAATTCATGACCCTGTACCTCAAGGGAACCATGTGTACTACCAGGAGGCATTTGTGCACTTCCTTAGTCCTCTCACTCTCCCAACTGCCCACCTTCATCCTCCTCAAATCCCCCAAATGCCTCCACAATTCTCGCAGTTGCTTTTTACTTCAATGAGAAAACAAAAGTTATCCTCAGAAGATTGTGTCCTCACTCACTCACCATCACAATTCTAACCTGGCTACCCAAATACCCAAATGGTCTGCCTTAGGTAACAGTCATGAATCTTGTCGACTTCTCTACTTGTTCATTACCTCAACCTCTCTTCCCTACTGAAGGACAACACGCCAGCAATTGTCCCCTCTCTCCTCCATCACCACGTCTTCAATATCCACTGAGTCATCCCATCAGCACATAAATATGTTGTTATTTCTTCTGTTTAAAACACCTTCCCTTGCACTCAATTCCATCGCATTTAATACTCCATTTCTTTGTCATCCTTTGTAGCAAAGCTTCTCAAAGTTATTTCCAATTTTCTCATCCCACTCTCCCTCAAGTCCACTTCAATCTGTCTTTCACTTCCTCTACTCCTCCAAAACCGCACTTGTCAAGGTCGCCAACAACCTTACATGGACAATAAATATTTGGTGCATAAATTAATAAAATAAATACAGATAAAATTACAAAGTGGTAAATGGATCTAAACAATCTTTGCCTAAGTCATGATTTTTCTGGAGGCCAGGCTTGATTAAATATTAATGATTACTATCATTAGCACAATAAAAATTACCAAATAAACTACTATTTTGCTTAGCAGGAAGGAATTACACTAAAAATAAAATCAAATTTCTAGGAAGTCAATCACTCCAATGATTTTTGCCAATCATCTTAATGAGTCTATTGATGTGCTAACGAACTCATTCTTAATTTCCGACAGCTTCCAAAACATTTTTAATCACTGAAAAAGTGATTCATAGATTAGTCTGCAAAGAGATGCATCAATATCAATCACCACAATACAGGATTTTTAAACAAATTACTGCTGAGGCAGCTGGCAGACAGCCCATGGGAGAAATGTTTGCACTAGCCAGGTGTATGATAACTTACATTCATCGCAGCCCAAGTCTGTTGCCTCTATTGTCTTTCTTCTGGGATCTCAGTAGGACTGGTAGTGATATCAAAACAGGAAGAAATTGTAAACTTTCACACATCTAACTTTTAAAAGTTGGAGATTACTCTGAAATAATGACCTCTTACACTAAGGTCAGGATCAATACACGTTTTTAAAGTATGTTAAGATGGCTACTTGTCTTATTTTTTGTTGCTGTTACTTTATCCTTATTGACATAACAACCAGAACTGAAGTGATGTTTGTGAGCAAATGATATGGATTTTAGCATTTCAATTCCGTTGAGTTGGAGACAGCAGTCCCTCCTTCCTCCCGCAGGCCTGCAGGGGAGTACAGGATGATGTTACGAGGTCACCTAGGTCGATTCAGACAGTCAGCATCAATACACCCTGCCTGCTGCAGACATGCTCCCACTGTGTGAAGGGCTCTGCCCAGGGTCATTGCACAGGGTCAGCAAACAGCAAGTCCTGTTGGTTCATCCTTGAATGGCTTTATAAGATGAGAAGATTCTATATTCACAAAATTCTGAATCCCCATAAGTATGTCAAAGACAAAGTTACTCTCACTCTAAATTTAGTTATAGATCAAATTGGCTTTTATTCATGATTAATGAATCTGGGCTGTCTCCATTCTACAAATTAGAATGAGCGCCCCCACTGGGCAATGCTGGAAAAGTAGGTTTTGCAAGATAGGGACAAGGAAACAGAACAGTAGAGAAAAACTGACTGGTTAACTTGTTTACTTTTATTGTAAGAGTTAAAGCAGAAGGGGTTTCCTTATTAGTGGACTCAGGTAGACTGGACTCCTGATTTCAGGGGAAACCGGTTTGTTCCGGGACCCATTTGCTTCCTTAAAGTTTCCATTTTATTGTGTGCGTTTAGCATGAGTGCCTCTATTTTGGCTTGGCCTGGTTTCTTGGGCCTAGTGCATAGGCCCAACATAGGCATTTCTTCACCAGGGGTTCTCAAACTTGGAATTGTACCAGTGAGCCATGGGCCCTAGTCTCTTTAAAGATTAAATGATAAAAAAGGGAGCATCTTTCATGTCTCAGCTGCCTGTATTGAGATAATCAAGATAAAAGAAAAATAATTAAGGATAAAAGAAAATGCATAGTATGTCCCACAGGCCAGCGAGTCCACACCTGTTCATTTGAATACTTTATTCAAACTCCCCTAAGTGAAAATGTCTCCCATCTATTTAGCATTCTTTAGCTTCAGAATTCTCCCAAATTATTTCCTTTTTTATGAGGCTAAAGTTTTGCCTGTTGACTGTCTGGTGTGAATTACATCCCAATCAATGGAAGGAAGAAGAAACAGAAGACGCTTCCATTTGCTAGTAAACATCTGTGCTGAAAAATAGCATATTTATTTCTTCCAAGTGAAGCAAATAATCTATTTTGTGGTTGAAATGTTTTATTATTTTCATACATTTTCTACATTGCCTTGTTTTCTCATTAGGGTTGGATGCTCAAAAGATTTTTGTAATATTCAAATTTTGTATGGACCTTGAGTGATAAGCAATATTAGACATGGCAAATAAATAATTTCATTTCTAGTTTTTTGACTTCTTATCCAATTTTATTAAGTACCTGTTATGAACAGAGACACAATTTTTTTTAAATCGAAAGAGGATTTTATAAATGAAGTAGATGATATAACCCCTGCGTTTAAGGAGTTACGATCTATTTACATTCACTAAAGAAGAAAATCATAATGCTCAGTGGGTATGCCAACAAGATAAATAATGTTCTATAATGTTCTATTGTCTTTTAAATAAAGAAAATCACTGGCTCAGTTGACTTTAAGGTCTACACAGCAATCAACTGAGATTTCTTGGAGCTGAGTCCACACTCAGCGTGGAAATTTCCTACAAGAAAGATGAGCACTTCTCCAAGTCCTGGATGGATTATAAGTTACAAAGCTAAGCATCGCAACTGATAAAACCTAAGAGAAAATAATATTATTTGAGGACTTACTATGGGCCAAATGCTATGCTGAAGAGCTTCACGTGTATCCACATATTTAATCATCACACCCTCCCTATGAGGTAAGTACTCTTATTCTGCCCATTTTGCAGATGAGAAGACTGATTCATAGAATAATTCGGTAACTTGCTCAAGAACATTCAGCTACTAAGTGGCAGAACAAGGATTTAAACTGTCTGTCTGACTCCAAGCCTGATGCAATTACTATATTCATTGACAGATGGACAAGTAAGGGCATCCAGTCCACGTTAAAATGTTCACTTTGCTTTAGTTTGGAACGCAGGGCGATACTGGTTAAGTGGGACTACTGTTCCTATACGGGCTGAACAGAAAAAAGGCCTCCAAGTTATTCCATTCTATCCTCTATACACTATGTGAAAAGAAAGATCCATTTTAATTGCATCTGCAGCCGCTACCAGCAAATCTGTGCCTGATGGTGGGTCTGCACCTTACACTGTATACATACATATAAAAGCATGTTGTTTCTTTGGTCAATTAAGCCAAAATACCAGTTCCCTCAGAAAATAACATTCAGTCTGGCTGTTTGGTGTTATGTAGACACAATGTCTCAAGCAGTTTGTGTTAACATGATGTGACTTGCCGGCTGTCTTGAGTAGCATTGTATAATTGCTCCTCTTCACCTGCCAATACATGCAGGAACATGGCAACAGCCTAGCCCAGATTCCAGTGGGTGAACAAAGATCAAACAAGATTGGACATAAATTGATCATTGTTGAAGCTGCATGATGCATGCATGTAGGTCAATTATATCATTTTCCACCTTGCATTGCCCATAATAAAATATTTTTAAAGTTTTCAAATTTAAAACTTTATATCTAGAGAGTTTCAGGATATTTAACAAATGTCCCTGATTCTATAATGCAATTGTTTCTATCATTATAACTCTTTACACTTCCCTAGGAAAAGTGTTATATTAATGCTATGGTAAGCAGTTTGTATTAGTAACTACAATATTACAGGTAAGTTAAATATTAAATTAACTATGTGCTTTAAGAAGCATTGTAGATATATATGACAAATCACTTTCAACAAAACTAGTGATGACCTGTAAAATTGTTTCCTCCTGTAAAACTGTTTCCATTCACCTTTCTACTTTCTTGGCCTCTTTTCTTTGGTTTAAATGTCTTGCTTATGTCTGCTACATAAACTTTGAAGGTTAAGAGAAAATTTGTCAAAGTGGAAATTTAAAAACAAGCAAAACCTGCTATTGTTCAATGATCCTCAAAACAAAACTCAATTGAATATTTCATATTTTTCGGAGGAGCTTGGCTCACAAAACACTAATTTATTTTAAAAACTCTCAGTCATCATATTCTCTGATGAAGGTGATGATGGTGGGGGGAGATGGCAGAACTGTAGATTGTTTTATGGCTGCATTTACTCAATATCTTCTTAAAAAACAAAACAAGACAAAAACATGTAAATGTCAATAAACTTAAAGGAGAAGTTTACTAGAAATAACTTTAGAAAGGATAACGCAGTGAACTGTGGCTAATGGTTTGAACAACATTTTGTAGTTTTAGTTTGAGAGAGCCACTAAAATATAGCATCTTCTATTGAAATAGTAATTCAATTAGATCTGGATAAGATGATTAAAATGACATTTAAAAAATAATGTATTCAGCCGGGCACGGTGGCTTATGCCTGTAATCCCAGCACTTTGGGAGGCGGAAGCAGGCAGATCACAAGGTCAGGAGTTCGAGACCAGCCTGGCCAACATGGTGAAACCCCGTCTCTACTAAAAATACAAAAATTAGCCAGGCCTGGTACCGGGTGCCTGTAGTCCCAGCTACTCGGAAGGCTGAGGCAGGAGAATCGCTTGAACCCGGGAGGCAGAGGTTGCCATGAGCCGAGATCACGCCACTGCACTCCAGCCTGGGCAACAGAGCAAGATTCCATTTCAAAATGATGATGATAATAATAATAATAATAATAATGTATTTGTTGGAGTAAAACTCACAATTCCATTGCTTTTGCAAGATAGTTCTGTCAGAGTCACAGTTTTATTATAGTCAGGCCAGAAGGGAGAAGGCCTTCTCATCATTGACCTGTAGTTATTTAATTAATCATTTTTAAAAATGAGATGAAAAACCACAATGAGATACCATCTCACACCAGTTAGAATGGCGATCATTAAAAAGTCAGGAAACAGATGCTGGAGAGGATGTGGAGAAATAGGAATGCTTTTACACTGTTGGTGGGAGTGTAAATTAGTTCAACCATTGTGGAAGACAGTGTGGCGATTCCTCAAGGATCTAGAACCAGAAATACCACTTGACCCAGCAATCCCATTACTGGGTATATACCCAAAGGATTATAAATCATTCTACTATAAAGACACATGCACATGTATGTTTACTGCAGCACTGTTTACAATAGCAAAGACTTGGAACCAACCCAAATGCCTATCAATGATAGACTGGATAAAGCAAATATGGCACATATACACCATGGAATACTATGCAGCCATAAAAAAGGATGAATTCATGTCCTTTACAGAGACATGGATGAAGCTGGAAACCATCATTCTCAGCAAACTAACACAGGAACAGAAAACCAAACACTGCATGTTTTCATTCACAAGTGTTCATAAGTGGGAGTTGAACAATGAGAACACATGGACACAGGGAGGGGAACATCACACACCAGGGCCTGTCAGGGGGTGGGGGACTAAGGGAGGGATAGCATTAGGAGAAACACCTAATGTAGATGACATGTTGATGGGTGCAGCAAAACACCATTGCACAGGTACACCTATGTAACAAACCTGCACGTTCTGCACATGTATCCCAGAAGTTAAAGTATAATATAAATAAATAAACAAATAAAATGAGCATTAAGGAACCTACAGCTCAAAACAAAATGTAGGTCCCTTACAACGACTTATGTCGAAATGTATGATACCCCTATCAACCCACTCAAGGTAACCAACATCCTAATCCTAGATTCATAATTCCCTAGCTTTTCTTTCGAGTTTTATCTATGCATGTGCATAAGTAAATTCTTTTGAAATCTTGATTGTTTGTAAGTTTTATTAAAGTGCCATATGCAATTTTTTGGAACTTCACTTTTTTCTTTAAATATAGTATTGTTAAAATTCATCCTATTGTTGTTTCTGTGGTTCATTTGTTTGTATAGTAATATGACATTCATCATGTGAACAGACCATGAATTATTCACCCACGCTTCTTTAATGGGCAATGAGTTGTTTACAAGAATTTGCTTATTGTGAATGGAGCTGCTTTAAACACTCTTGGCCAGGTCTCCTGTTGTATGAGCAGTCTGTACCTGAAACGTTGCTGGTCACCATGTCAGAAGGAAAGAGAGCATGGTGAATAACACACTGGCCAGTACACAGCATCCACTCAGGAGTGACGCAAGTCACTTTTGCTTATAGAGCAAGTCACAGGCTAGACCTCAATTCAAGGAGAGTGTGTGTGGAAGTGTAGTCTTTTCATGAGCTTAATGGTAGAAATGGAAATAGTTGGTGGACAACAGTAATACCGCCACAGCATCTATTAAGCTCCAGCCTCTGTGCCAGACCCTGTTATAGGTGCTGAGAATACAGGGTGAATACAATAGACGAAGTATTTATCTTCACGAAGATGATATTCTCACTGGGGAGAGACAGCAAATAAGCATTGCAGAAGGGCCTGAAGTTTCAGAATGGGTTGTAACCTTAGAACACTGCCTGCTATCACAAATCTCCTTGGACCAAATCCACCTAGCACCAGGAATCAATTTAATCGTGGCTCTAGAATTCACAACAAAATCGAATAATACAGTTGAAGTGACTTCGTTTGGATTTTACAGACCAACTTCATGGCAGAGTTGACTGAAATAAATGTCCAGAACATTTTTAATTGGACTTCGAGTTCATATACATGGTGCATACAGGGGCAACATATTCTCCCTTTGTTTAGAGCACAGAGTTTCCTGCATGAACCAGCATGCAGGAAACTATCACTTGTGAATCTATCACTCTACATGGGTTTCTGATCTGAGTTCTTTGGGAAAGCAATAGCTGTCACTTCTTGTAAAGTGCTGCCAATACAGGTGGGAATTGTATTTCACTGCATCTCATTTGAATCAGAAGTACAAGGGCAAAAATCACGGGATCTTTATTCATTGACAGTACCGTCAATCCCAATTAATCAACACCTGGAGGATTCTCCAATAACACAAGTGTGCTGAATTCAGTTCCTATGTACTCTAATAATCGTCTCATTTATATTCTGAGTGCATGATTAGTGATTCTGCATTGCTAGATTTCATTAAGAGATACATGGGAGGGAGTTTTTGAAAAAAAGATCATCTGTTTGTTGCAAAATAAAAAAATATATAACTTGAATTGAGTATATTCTCATTAATCATTAGCAATCAAATGACCTGAGCTTTCCCCTAAACTACACAAGCTAATAACTGACATTACCATGGACATAAGCAGAAACATAACAGCATGGTGCCAGCCATGACTGTTTCTGTTAAAGCATAAACACCAAAATAACAGAAAGCCTCTGTAACCTAATAACTAGACATGGTATCCTTAGAACTCTCATAAATAATATATAAAAGTCTAGTGATTCATGAATTTGGAAAACAAAGCTCTATGGGGGCCAGCTTCCCATCTAGCCGGAGACAACTGCCTCATGAGAGTTAGGATGGAATACTGCCTAGCTTGGCAGCTGGCTCTAAATGACTGTGCGATGCGTTAGACTCCTTACATAATTAAAAATTATGTAAGGAGTCTAAATTCTGCTTAGTTCTTATATAAGCAGAATCTGTACGGCAAAAGAGAAGAACAAATTTTTTTTTTTTGAGACGAACAAATTTTTTTTCCTACATAATTAAAAACTATGTAGGAGTCTAAATTCTGCTTAGCTCTTACATAAGCAGAATCTGTATGGCAAAAGAGAAGAACAAATTTTTTTTTTTTTGAGACGGAGTTTTGCTCTTGTTGCCCAGGCTGGAGTGCAATGGTGTGATCTTGGCTCACTGCAACCTCCACCTCCTGGGCTCAAGAGATTCTCCTGCCTCATCCTCCTGAGTAGCTTGGATTACAGGCATGCACCACCATGCCTGGCTAATTTTGTATTTTTAGTAGAGATGGAGTTTCTCCATGTTAGTCAGGCTGGTCTCGAACTCCCAACCTCAGGTGATCCGCCTACCTTGGCCTCCCAAAGTGCTGGGATTACAGGCGTAAGCCACTGCGTCTGGCCAAAACTTTTTAAAAATAATTAGTCTGAATTAAATATACCAAGAAGCAAATGCTGGCAATTTTTTGGCTTTCGGGGATAGTTTATTTCTATTCATTTTTAACAATCTTTAACAGGCTTCATTACCTTCTAGCTCCAGGCACTTATTCTTTGACCTCTTCAGCAACATCCTAATGAGTCTCCTGGCTTCCTCACTTAACTCACAACCCAACCCATTCTCCAAAGAGCAGCCAGAGTAAACTCTTTAAAAATATGTAAATCATATTAAATCAATCCCTCCCTAAAATCTTTCATGCCTTTTTCATCAGAGAGATCAAAAACCTCAATCTCCTTTCCATAACTGACAAGTCCCTGCAAACAGCGGATTGCATATCCCATCTCATCTCTATGCTTTTCCTCTCACTCGTCTCTCTGCTTTTCCTCTCACTCCTCTTTATTCTTTTCCTCTCACTGCATACTGTTGTGGGTAGCAGTGGTTCATTCATTTTCAAGCTATAAGTTGGTTCATTTTATAAACACACAAAACATGAATGAGCTGTTCAACTGCTGATGGACATTTCAGGTGTTTCCAATGTTGGCAACCATGAATAATGCTGCTGCACACATTCTCGTATGTAGGTACACATATTTGTGCATTTCTTTCGAGAATATAGCAAGGAGTGAAATTGCTAGCCTAAAGGGAAAGTTTTTATTCAGCTTTATTAGACAGTACCGAATAGTTCTGCAAAATGGTTGTACCAGTTGACACCCAAACAAGAGAGAATGAGAGTTAACTGTACGTTCTCTCCAGCATTAACTGTTGTTAGTCTTGGGGTTTTAACCGGGCTGTTGTTGTAGCTCATTGCCGCTCTCTCCCTACGGGAATTTGTTGTTATTGTTGTTGTTGATGTATAATTATATTCAGTTTGTGGCTTGCTTTTTTATTGTGTGTTCCTTGAAAGAAGTTTTAATTTTGATTAAATGTAGTTGTTTTTTTCTTTCGTGATTTGTTCTGAGTTCTTTCTAGGAAAACTTCGCATAACCACAGGTTGCAAAGATATTCTGTATTTTTCCAGGAGCTTTGTAGTTTCAGCTTTTCAATTTAAAAATGTAACATGTTTCAAGTAAATTTTTATACATGGCATAATATATGGACCAATTTTCAATCATTTTAATATAGATATTTAATTGACTATGTGCTTTCGGCTGAAAGTTTTCCTCACCTTATTGAATTATTTTGTCGCAGCCAAGCACAGCGGCTCACACATAAAACTGCAGCACTTTGGGAGGCAAAGGCAAGAGCATCACTTTAGCTCAGAAGTTCAAAACCAGTTCTGGCAACTTGGCAAAACCTTGTCTCTACAAAAAATACCAAAATTAACTGGGTGTGGTGGCATGTACCTGTAGTCCCAGCTACTCAGGAGGCTGAGGTGGGAGGATCACCTGAGCCAGGGAGGTTGAGGCTGCAGTGAGCCACGATCATGCCACCACACTCCAGCCTGGGTAATAGAGTGAGACTCTGTCTCGAAAAATAAAAATTAAAAAATAAATTATTTTGTTGCATTTTTTTGAAAATTGATTGACCATGTATTGTGGAGCTATATCTGAAATCTCCATTCTGCTCTGTTGATCAGTCTGTCTATCCACATGTTGATTTCACATCTCATGATAGCTCTATAATGTGCTTTAAAGTCAGGTGGAGTATGCTATCCAATTTTGTTATTCTTTTTGAAATTGTTTTGCCTATTCTGAGTCCTTTACATTCCATATATATGTCGGAATCAACTTATCAATATATACTCCCCCTCAAAAAAATTCTAACCCTGCTGCAACTTTGAAATTCAATTGCATTTATGGACGAATTGGGAAAAATTAATGACTTTACAACTATGAGGATTATATATCTCTCCATGTACTTAGGTCTTTCTTGTTTTCTATTTTTTGATATTTATTTTATTGGAACTGATCTCTATAAATTTGTCTGTATATAGAAATACAGAAAATTTATATATATATATACCTCATATCCTGAAGTCATGTTGATTTCAACTTATCCAATTTAGTATAAATGCAGATTTTTTTCTTAGATTTCTGTGAGTTTTCTATATAAAATCATGTTATTTGCAAATATAGTTTTACTTCTTCATTTCCAATATTTCTTCTCTTTTATTTTTGTCTTTTTTTTCCTTATTGCATTGGATTAGATATTTAGTAGAATAATTAATGCAAGTGGTGAGAGGGGACATATTCGCTTTGATTCTCATTTCGGGGGAAATGAGTTCAGTATTTTACCATTAAGTGTAATGTTAGTTGTAAGATTTGCACAGATACCCTCTTTTTTTTTTGTCATCATGAATGAATGTTGGATTTTGTTAAATGTTTTTTCTGAATCTTGAGATGATCATCTGAGTTTTCTTCTTTAAATTATATTGATTTTTTTTCAAACTTTAACATAATAGTTTCGGGATAAACCTCACTTTGTGATGATACATTATTTTTCTATAACATTAGATTTAATTTACCAAAATTTTGTTCTAGATTTTTGCATTCATGTTAATGAGGGATGCTGGTGTGTGTGTTCTTGTCAGAAGCTCTTGTCAGAGGTTTGTATTAGGGTTTTCTAAAAGCTTTTTTATAATTTGAATTATTTCTTCCTTAAATGTTTCATAAGAATTCATCCATGAAGCAGTCTGGGATGATGTCGACCAGGGATAGAAAGGAAAACTGTGCCCGTTTTTAAACGAGCCTCCTTATTGCCAAACAGCAGACTCCTGTGCTTTCTCCACAGCCTGGCTCAGTTCCACAGACCATCCTGGGCCACCTCTGCCTTCAGGGCCTCTGTGACTTCCTCCAGTCCTCATGTGAAATATGTATTTGTTGCCATCGTTCCTCCTTTTGTTTGCCATTTTCCTCATAATTTATTGTGTGGTTTCTTATGTTTCATTAGTATTCTCCCCCTTCACACGTACATCAGTATGTCCTAGAACAGGTCCTACCCTATAAGCTTCCATGTTTCTAACTCTCGGTGGGGTAACATACACACAGGGAGTCTCAGAAAATGACTTTGGAAGAGGTTAAGAGTGTCGGAGATTATAACCAGTAATATGAGTTCATATTACCAGTTTACAGCACAAATGCAGAGAAAACTTATTTTTGCTTGTTTCTGATTCCAGCTCCCAAATACTACATACACACACACACACACACACACACACACACACACACAAGCACACATATGCTCTTCCTCTCCGAAGCCTTACTCTTAACCACACAAATTGTTCAATAGCCCCTAAGGGTTATTTAGGCCTAAAATATCAATGCTGAGTTTCAATGCTAGACAGAGAGAAAAACAGATAAATCTGATTTGTCTAATTGTACAGTTACTTTTTTTAACTTTTATTTCCAGTTCAGGGATACACGTGCAGGTTTGTTACACAGGTAAACTTGTGTCATGGGGGTTTGTTGTACAGACTATTTCATCACCCAGGTATTAAGCCTAGTACCCATTAGTTATTTTTCATGATCCTCTCCCTCCTCCCTCCCTCCACCCTCCAAAAGGCCCCAATGTGTGTTGTTCCCCTCTGTGTCCATGTGTTCTCATCATTTAGTTCCCCCTTATAAATGAGAATACGCAGCATTTGGTTTTCTATTCCTGTAATTGCACAGTTACTTGGTTGCTTGAATTGTTAAGAGAACCGCCTTAGCGTCAGATGGACACACCTCCATTTCCCTGGTCCTTGCTGGCCTGGCTCCCCCAGCATTGCAGTCATGCCCCATGGTTGGCTTCAAAGTCAGGGCTCATGTGCGCACATGCCCAGCATTTGTTCCTCATACAGAGTGTTTACGGCAGCGTCTGAGAGAGCTTCCTGTCTCAGCGCAGGCTGTGCCAGAACTAGACCTCCCACAGAACCCTCGACCTATGCTACGGCCAACAAACTCTTCCCTCCTCGTATGTTCCCTTTAGGCTTTGATGAACCTGATGTCCTTTTTTTTATTTTTATTTATTTTTTGAGACAGAGTCTCACTCTGCTGCTCAGGCTGGAGTGCGGGGGTGCAGTTATGGCTCACTGCAACCTCAACCTCCTGGGCTCAAGCAATTCTCCCACCTCGGCCTTCCAAGTAGCTGGGACTATAGCCATTTGTGTAGAGACGGAGTCTTGCTATGTTGTCCAAGCTGGTCTCGAACTCCTGGCCTCAAGCAATCCTCCAGCCTCAGCCTCCCAAAGCACTGGGATTACAGGAGTGAGCCACCATGATGTTCTTTTCTCTGAGCCGATCTTGGCAAATACCTCTGTGATTCACGTAGATTTTTCTAACTTTCACTCTCAGGGTTACATATTTCACTCTCCCTCCAGCTCCCAGTAAAGATATACAAAATCACTGTTGAAAAGAAATAAAATGAATCTGTAAAGCCAAGACTTCAGCGTAGGTTGAAAGAAAAAAAATGTGTCAATCAAGGGAGCGCATGTGTAAATAACAGCCAGAACGTCTGCCCTGCCCCAATAAAACAAGGCCATTTGCAGGTTTATTTCTAGGCTGGCGACAGATGTAGAAAACTGTTGCGGTGCCGTGGTGCCAGCCGGAGACCTACCTAACACGCCAGCTCCTGTGCTCCGCTGAGCAAATTCACATAATAACTAAGATCTCCACTGTATCTTTTTCTCCAGGGAAAGAAAACATTGATCAGTGATCACAAGTCCCCTGCTGGCCTGGGGGTTGTACTTCTCATTGGAGTGGAAGGAACCACCTTTCTGATTTTCATATCTCAATTCTATGAGGGGATTATATCCACTGAGTACAGCTCTGATCTCTGTGCTGTCAGATCAGGTTCTCGATCCTGCATTCTGGAAAACCCAAACCTGGTCTGTGTTGAGTTTGCCAAGGTAAAGCCAATCAGCTTTTTCCAAGTGATATTTAGCTTTCTTACAAGCACCCTTTCTTCAGACTGCAACACACACACACACACACCACACACACACACCACACATTGGTCACAATTGGAGAAGGCAAAACTCAATATTTTGAAAACTTATAAATAAAAGAAAACATTCAAGCATTTATTATGTCATTTTTTACCAACAATTTTAGGGAGTAACCAAATACGAGATGAGAAGAATATATGAAAACAAACCATAAAATTGAATATAGTAATTTAGCAACTTCTCATGAATTAATGAATGACACTGATATTTAGATGGCTACTGACACAATTTTAAAAAAGATAACCAGAAATACATGATTCCTGATGAGAAATACATAACTTCAGAAATAGTCTTGTCCTCCCAAAATTAACTAAACCAATCAAGCAAAATCATATCAAGCCTTTATATTCAACTACCGATTTATTTAAAAAATACTGAAGATGGAGGAAGACACTGTAAAGCAGACCAGAATGTAATCTGGAAAGTCCACACTGTGATTGTCAAAAGTTCTATAGAAAAGATCATCTATTTTCTTCCATAAATAAATTGTAAGAGAAAAAGAAGATGGATGAGAATCTAGAGAGCAAAATAAATGTAAACCAAGTCATTTTTTTTTTTTTTTAGATGGAGTCTCGCTCTGTCACCAGACTGGAGTGCAGTGGCAAGATCTTGGCTCACTGCAGCCTCCACCTCCCAGGTTCAAGCAATTCCCCTGCCTCAGCCTCCCAAGCAGCTAGGACTACAGGCGCGTGACACCACGCCTGGCTAATTTTTTGTATTTTAGTAGAGACGGGGTTTCACCGTGTTGGCCAGGATGGTCTCAATCTCCTGACCTCACGATCTGCCAGCCTCAGCCCCCGAAAGTGCTGGGATTACAGGCATGAGCCACCACGCCAAGTCCAATGTTAGCTGTGTCTTAACCAATCATACCAGGAGACACATTGGATCCTGATTGGAACAAATTATTTTTTAAATGACATTTATAAGATGACAGAAAATTTTAATATGGACATGATATTTTATAAGTTAAGAAATTGCTAAATTTTTATATGAGATAGTCATTTGGTGGTTGTTTTATTTAGAGTTCTTAGCTTCTCGAGATATCCTAAAAATTTTCAGGATAAAACTACATAATGTCCACGGCTTGCTTACTATGGGGGCCGGGAACTGGTGGGGTACATGTAGATGAAGCAGGATCATCTTCAACTGATGATTTTGGAACCTGGGTGATGGAAACACAGGTGTTGGTACACTATGAAGTCAAATTTACACATATTCGAAATGATTATTCAATATGAAAATTGAAAATACTATTTTTCATAATAAAAAGCTTATAAGTTCACAATAATAGCAGCAATCTGGAAATCCTCAGGTGATATTTGTCACAGAATAATTGATTCAAGGTAGAACTTGTCGGACCCCGTGCTGTGCTGTGTATGAACAAAAGCAGAGTTCATTTTGTAGTTGTCAGATTCTTTTTATAACCTCAGGAAAAAAAAGTGGATAACAGGACTGAAATATAGTGGTGTTACACTGAGAACCATTGAATTTTAAAGGTAGTAAAGAAAATATTAATGACAGTTTTAAGAAATTCTATATACCGTATGCTAATAAGTTGTTTTTATGCGTTTTCTAGGGTGGTAATTCAAGCAAAATTTGTTAACATGAATGAAGACTATAATTTTTGCCAGGTACGCACAAACATCTTACATATCAAGGAGAAATATAGCAATAAGAAGACATTAAAACAGCACAGAAAAGCTTTCAAATTTATTGTTTATTGGGTACAAAGAGGTATAATTTAAAATATATTTCCAGATTTCCGAAATACATCACCATAACTGAGTTAACTAATACACTCTCCTTTGGCCAATGATATGTATTACCCGAAAAGATCATAGAAAGGAGACTTTCAAGAGACTGATCATCATGGCGGACGGGAGGCGGGACTACATTGCAGCTCCCGACAGGGCAGCGTGCGGGGCTCGCGTTGTGAATTTGAGCTCCAGATGGACTGCAGGAAGAAACCAGCAGTCCTGAGAGGACCCGCAGACCCTCTGGAGGAAGTGGACTGCTCCTGCAGGACCCGGGAGACCCCCGCAAAAGTGTGAGTGCCCCAACTGCAGAAGTGGGAGAGGGAGACCCTCCTCTCCCAAACACACACCCCCACTGGGGAAGCTGGAGGTCTGTTTGCGGGAGAATTTCCAACTTTACCTGGAGCTGAGTCCGTCTGGAGAGCCCAGTGAAGTACAGGGGTAGAGGAAGCAGCGGAAAGGCCCGCGGAGCTCGCTGGGTCCCCGAGCAGCCCACTCCTGCCTGGCACCACAGGAATCCATCGGGAGAGGAGGGGGGTAAAACTCCACAGGGAGAAGGAAATCTCTAGCCGAGCTTTGTAACAATTTGAACTGGGTGAGAATCCTCCTGGCCAGAACTAGGGGAGGGCACGAATCCGGGGTGCTGACTCCACAGGTGGGGGAAGAACCAAGCCTTTTTCTCTCGCAGCTGGGAGGCGGGTAGCCTGGGGCAGGTTTTCAAGCCCGTATCGTCTCCGCCTGGAAACGGACTGGGGGCTGTTGGGGGGTGCACGGTGGGAGTGAGACCGGCCCTTTGGTTTGGGTGGGAGCTGGGTGAGCCCTGTGACTGCCGGCTTTCCCCCACTTCCCTGACAACCTGCATGACTCAGCAGAGGGAGGCAGAATCCTCCTAGGTACACAACTCCAGTGACCTGGGAATGTCACCCCCAGCCCCCACAGCAGCCGCAGCAAGGACAGCCCAAGGAGAGCCTGAGCTCAGACGTGCCTACCCCACCCTCACCTGAGGGTCCTTCCCTACCCACCCTGGTAGCAGAAGACAAAGGGCATATCATCTTGGAGTTCTAGGGCCCCGCCCACCGCCGGTTCCTCTCCACGCTACCACAGCTGATGCTCTCTGGAAAGCGCCCCCTCCCGGCAGGAGGCCAAACAGCACAAAAATAGAGCGCTAAACCCTCACAGAGTCCATTGCACTCTCCCTGCCTCCCATCGCCACCTCCACCAGAACAGGTGCTGGCATCCATGGCTGAGAGACCCATAGACGGTTCACATCACAGGACTCTGTGCAGACAACCCCCAGTACCAGCCTAGAGCCGGGTAGACTCGCTGGGCGGCTAGACCCAGAAGAGAGACAACAATCACTGCAGTTTGGCTCACAGGAAGCCAGATCCATAGGAAAAGGGGGGAGAGTATTACATCAAAGGAAAACCTCGTGGGACAAAAGAATCTGAACAACAGCCAAATGAGAAGGAACCAGAAAACCAATTCTGGTAATTTGACAAAAGAAGGCTCTTCAACACTCCCAAAATCACACCAGTTCACCAGCAATAGATCCAAACCAAGAAGAAACCCCTGATTTACCTGAAAAGGCATTCAAAAGGTTAGTTATTAACCGAATCAGGGAGGGACCAGAGACAGGCAAAGCCCAACGCAAGGAAATCGAAAATATGACACAAGAAGTGAAGGGAGAAATATTCAAGGAAATAGATGGCTTAAAGAAAAAACTAAATCAAAAATTCAAGAAACTTTGGACACACTTTTAGAAATGTGAAATGCTCTGGAAAGTCTCAGCAATAGAATTGAACAAGTAGAAGAAAGAAATTCAGAGTTCAAAGACAAGGTCTTTGAATTAACCCAATCCAACAAAGACAAGAAAAAAAGAATAAGAAAATATGAACAAAGCCTCCAAGAAGTCTGGGATTATGTTAAATGACCAAACCTAAGAATAATCTCTGCTCCTAAGGAAAAAAATTCTAAAAGCTTGCAAAACATAGTTGGAGGAAGAGTCGAGGAAAACTTCCCCAGCCTTGCTATACACCTAGACATCCAAATCCAAGAAGCACAAAGAACACCTGGGTAATTCATCACAAAAAGATCTTTGCCTAGGCGCATCGTCATCAGGTTATCCAAAGTTAAGATGAAGGAAAGATTCTTAGGAGCTGTGAGACAGAAGCACCAGGTAACCTATAAAGGAAAACCTATCAGATTTCTCAGCAGAGACCCTACAAGCTAGAAGGGTCTGGGGCCCTATCTTTGGCCTCCTCAAACAAAGCAATTAATAGCCAAGAATTTTGTATCCAGCGAAACTAAGCATCATATATGAAGGAAAGAAACAGTCTTTTTCAGACAAACAAATGCTGAGAAAATTCACCATTACCAAGCCACCACTACAAGAACTGCTAAAAGGAGCTCTAAATCTTGAAACAAATCCTGGAAACACATCAAAATGAACCTCTTTAAAGCATACATCACACAGGACCTATAAAACAAAAATAAAAGTTAAAAAACAAAAACGAAAAAACCCTAAGTACACAGGCAACAAAGAGCATGATGAATGCAATGGTACTTCACATTTCAATACCAACATTGCATGTAAATGGCCTAAATGCTCCACTTAAAACATACAGAACTGCAGAATGGATAAGAACTAACCAACCAACTAGCTGCTGCTTTCAGGAGACTCACCTAACACATAAGGACTCACATAAACTTGAACTAAAGGGGTGGGAAAAGGCATTTTATGCAAATGGACACGAAAGACGAGCAGGGGTGGCTATTCTTATATCAGACAAAACAAACATTAAAGCAACAGCAGTTAAAAGAGACAAAGAGGGACATTATATAATGATAAAAGGTCTCGTCCAAAAGAAAAAGATCACAATCCTAAACATATATGCACCTAATGCTGGAGCTCCCAAATTTATAAAATAATTACTACTAGACCTAAGAATGAGATAGACAGCAACACGACAGTAGTGGGGAACTTCAGTACTCCACTGACAGCACTAGACAGGTCATCAAGACAGAATGTTAACAAAGAAACAAGGGATTTAAACTATACCTTGGAACAAATGGACTTGACATATATATACAGAACATTTCATCCAACAACCACAGAATACGCATTCTATTTAACAGCACATGGAACTTTCTCCAAGATAGACCATATGATAGGCCACAAAACGAGCCAAAATAAATTTAAGAAAATTGAAATTATATCAAACACTCTCTCAGACCACAGTGGAATAAAACTGGAAATCAACTCTAATAGGAACCTTCAAAACCATTCAAATACCTGAAAATTAAATAACCTGCTCCTGAATGAGCATTGGATCAAAAATGAAATTGACATGGAAATTAAAAAATCGTTTGAACCAAACAACAATGACACAACTTATCAAAACCTTTGGGATACAGCAAAGGTGGTGCTAAGAGGAAAGTTCATGGCCCTAAACACCTACATCAAAAAGACTGAAAGAGCACAAACTGACACTCTCAGGTCACACCTCAAGGAACTAGAGAAACAAGAGCAAGCTAAACCCAAACACAGCAGAAGGAAGGAAGTAACCAAGATCAGAGCAGAACTAAATGAAATTGAAACAAACAACAAACAATACAAAAGATAAACGAAACAAGAAGCTGGTTCTTTGAAAAGATAAATAAAATTGATAGACCTTTAGAAAGATTAACCAAGAAAAGAAGAGAGAAAATCTAAATAACCTCACTAAGAAACGAAACAGGAGATATTACAACTGACACCACTGAAATACAAAAGATCATTCAAGGCTACTATGAACACCTTTACATACATAAACTGGAAAACCTAGAAGAGATGGATAAATTCCTGGAAAAGAATACAACCCTCCTAGCTTAAAATCAGGAATATTAGATACCTAAACAGATCAATAACAAACAGTGAGATTGAAATGGTAATTTACAAATTACCAACGAAGAAGGTCCAGGACCAGAGTCACAGCAGAATTCTACCAGACATTCAAAGAAGAATTGATACCAATCCTTTTGACACTATTCCACAAGATAGAGAAAGAAGGAACCCTCCCTAATTCATTCTGTGAAACCAGCATCACCCTAATAGCAAAACCAGGAAAGGACATAACCAAAAATGAAAACTACAGACCAATATTTTTGATGAACATAGATGCTAAAATCCTTAACAAAATACTAGCTAACCAAATCCAACAATGTATCAAAAAAAATAATCCACCATGGTCAGGTAGGTTTCATATCAGGGATGCAGGGATGGTTTAACATATACAAGTCAATAAATGTGATACACTACATAAACAGAATTAAAAACAAAAATCACATAATCATCTCGACAGAGGCAGAAAGAAGCATTTGACAAAATCCAACATACATTTATGATAAAAACTCTCAGTAAAATCAGCATACAAGGAACATACCTTAATGTAATAGAAGCCATCTATAACAAACCCACAGCCAACATAATACTGAATGGGGAAAAGTTGAAAGCATTCCCTCTGAGAACTGGAACAAGACAAGGATGCCCGCTCTCACCACTCCTCTTCCTCACAGTATTGGAAGTCCTATCCAGAGCAGTCAGACAAGAGAAAGAAATAAAGGGCATCTAAATCGGTAAAGAGGAAGTCAAACTGTCACTGTTTGCTGACGACTTTATCATTGACCTCAAAAACCCTCAAGGCTCCTCCAGAAAGCTCCTAGAACTGATAAAAGAATTCAGCAAAGTTTCCAGATAGGAGATTAATGTACACAAATCAGTAGCTCTTCTATACACCAACAGCGACCAAGTGGAGAATCAAATCAAGAACTCAACCCCTTTTACAATAGCTGCAAAAAAGTTAAAATACTTAGGAATATACCTAACCAAGGAGTTGAAAGACATCTACAAGGAAAACTACAAAACACTGCTGAAAGAAATCATAGATGACACAAACAAATGGAAACACATCCCATGTTCATGGATGGGTAGAATCAATATTGTGAAAATGACCATACTGCCAAAAGCAATCTACAAATTTAATGCAACCCCCATCAAATACCACCATCATTCTTCACAGAATTAGAAAAAACAATTCCAAAATTCATATGGAACCATAAAAGAGCCCACATAGCCAAAGCAAGACTAAGCAAAAAGAATAAATCTGGAGGCATCACACTACCTGATTTCAAACTATACTATAAGGCCATAGTCAACAAAACAGCATGGTAGTGGTATAAAAATAGGCACATACACTAATGGAACAGAATAGAGAACCCAGAAATAAACTCAAATACTTACAGTCAACTGATCTTTGACAAAGCAAACAAAAACGTAAAGTGGGAAAGGACACCCTTTTCAAAAAATGGTGCTGGCATAATTGGCTAGCCACATGTAGGAGAAAGAAACTGGATCCTCATCTCTCACTTTACACTAAAATCAACTCAAGAGAGATTATGGATTAAGGACTTAAACCTAAGACCTGAAACTATAAAAATTCTAGAAGATAACATTGGAAAAACCCTTCTAGACGTTGGCCTAGGCAAGGATTTCATGACCAAGAACCCAAAAGCAAATGCAATAAAAACAAAGATAAATAGCTGGAACCTAATTAAACTAAGGTGCTTTTGTATGGCAAAAGGAACAGTCAGCAGAGTAAACAGACAACCCACAGAGTGGGAGAAAATCTTCACAGTCTATACATCTGACAAAGAACTAATATCCAGAATCTACAATGAACTCAAACAAATCAGTAAGAAACAAACAAACAATCTCATCAAAAAGTGGGCTAAGGACATGAATAGACAATTCTCAAAAGAAGATATACGAATGGCCAATGAACATAGGAAAAAATGCTCAACAACTAATAATCAGGGAAATGCGAATCAAAACCACAATGTGATACCACCTTACTCCTGCAAGAATGGCCATAATCAAAAAATAAAAAAACAGTAGATGTTGATGTGGATGCAGTTAACAGGGAACACTTCTACACTGCTGGTGGGAATGCAAACAGCCACTATGGAAAACAGTGTGGAGAGTCCTTAAAGAACTAAAAGTAGAACTACCATTGGATCCAGCAATTCCACTACTGGGTATCTACCCAAAAGAAAAGAAGTCACTATACGAAAAAGATACTTGCACATGCATGTTTATAGTGGCACAATTCACAATTGCAAAATCGTGAAACCAACCCAAATGCCCATTGATCAATGACTGGATAAAGAAACTGTGAGATAGATATATATATGTGTGTATATATATATATATATATATGATGGAATACTATGCAGCCATAAAAAGGAATGAATTAACAGCATTTGCAGTGACCTGGATGAGATTAGAGACTATTATTCTAAGTGATGTAACTCAGGAATGGAAAACCAAACATTGTGTGTTCTCACTGATATGTGGGAGCTAAGATATGAGGATGCAAAGGCATAAAAATGATACAATGGACTTTGGGGACTTGGGGGGAAGAGAGGGAGGGGGGTAAGGGATAAAAGCCTACAAATATGGTGCAGTGTATACTGCTGAGGTGATGGGTGCACCAGGATCTCACAAATCATCACTAAAGAACTTACCCATGTAACCAAATACCACCTGTACCCCAATAACTTATGGAAAAATATAAAAAAAGAAAGGAGATCTTTATATTTAAGTATGTGTAGTGTATATATCTATATCTGCATATATATATATCTGCCTCTTTATCTATATATATTTAGCCATATATATATATAAATAAATAGATCATAAAAGTAAAGGGTATATATTTACTTGCACTTTCTATGATTTTAGCAAAATATATAACATTGATATATGATTAGGCTGATGCTATTATTTTAAAAGAATCATGGAGGAAGTAAAAGTAAAACCAAAAACTATATAATCATCTCAATAGATGCAGAAAAAGCTTTTGATAAAATCCAACATCCCTTCATGATAAAAACCCTCAACAGACTAGGCATTGAAGGAATGTACCTCAAAATAATAAGCACCATCTGTGACAAAACCACAGCCAACATCATACTGAGTGGGCAAAAGCTGGAAGCATTTCCCTTGAGAACCAGAACAAGACAAGGATGCCTGCTCTCACCAGTCCTATTCAGCACAGTACTGGAAGTCCTAGCAAGAGCAATCAGGCAAGAGAAAGAAATGAAGGGCATCAGAAAGGAAGAAATCAAACTATTTCTCTTTGCTGATGATATGATTCTATACCTGGAAAATCCTAAATACTCTGCCAAAAGCCTCCTGGAACAATCAGCAACTTCAGTAAAGTTTCAGGATACAAAATCAGTGTGCAAAAATCAGTAGTATTTCTATTCACCAATAACATTCAAGCTGGGAGCCAAATGAAAAACACAATCCAATTTACAATAGTAGCATAAAAAATTAAATACCTAGGGATACAGCTAACCAAGGAGGTGAAAGAGCTGTACAAGGAGAACTACAAAACACTGCTGAAAAAAATCAGAGATGACACAAATAAATGAAAAAATATTCCATGCTCATGGATTGGAATAATTAATATCATTAAAATGGCCATCCTGCCCAAAGCAATGTACAGATTAAACACTATTCCTAATAAACTACCAACATCATTTTTTCACAGAATTAGAAAAAACTATTCTAAAATTCATATGGAACCAAAAAGAGCCCAAATAAACAAGCGATCCTAAGCAAAAAGAACAAAGCCAGAAACATCTTATTACCCGGCTTCAAAATAGACTACAAGCCTACAGCAACCAAAAAAGCGTGATACTAGTACAAAAAAGACATGTAGATCATTGGAACAGAGCAGAGAATCCAGAAATAAAGCCACACACCTACAACCGTATGATCTTTGACAAACTTGACAAAAATAAGCAATGGGGAAAAGACTCTCTATTCAATAAATAGTGTTGGGGTAGCTGGCTAGCCATATGCAAAAGATTGAAACTGGAGCCCTACCTATCAGCACATAGAAACATTAACTCAAGATGGAATAGAGACTTAAATGTTAGACCTCAAGCTATAAAAATCCTAGAAAAAAATCTAGGAAACACCCTTCTTGAAATCAGCCTTGGCAAATAATTTATGGCTAAGCCTTGAAAACCTATCGCAACAAAAACAAAAATTGATAATCGGGACCTAATTACACTAAAGAGCTTCTGCATAGCAAGAGAAACTATCAAGTGATTAAACAGACAACCTGTGGGAGAAAATATTCGCAAACTATGCATGTGACAAAGGTCAAATATTCCAAATCTATAAGGAATGTAAATCGACAACCAAAAAAAACAAATAACCCCATTAAAAAGTGGGCAAAGGACATGAACAGACACTTCTCAAAAGAAGACATACAAGCAGCCAACAAACATGAAAAAATGCTGAACATCACTGATCGTCAGAAAAATGCAAATCAAAACCACCGTAAGACACCATCTCACACCAGTCAGAATGGCTTTTGTTAAAAAGTCAAAAAATAACAGACGTTGGCAAGGCTGCAGAAAAAAGGAGACATTTATACACTGTTGGTGGGAGTGTGAATTAGTCCAGCCACTGGTAGAGAGCAGTTTGGAGATTTCTCAAAGAACTAACAGTTGAACTACCATTTGACCTGGCCATCTCATTCCTGGGTATATGCAAAGAAAAATCAATCATTCTACCATAAGGACACGTGTGTTCATCACAGTGCTATTCACAATGGCAAAAACACGAAATCAACCTATGTGCCTATCGACAGTGGACTGGATAAGGAAAATGTGGAGCATATCCACCATAGAATGCTGTGCAGCCATAACAATGAGGAAATCATGTCCTTTGCAGCATCATGGATGCAGCTGGAGGCCATTATCCTAAGCAAACTAACTCAGGAACAGAAAGCAAATACCGCATGTTCCCACTTACAGGTGGGAGCTAAACACTGAATCCACACGGACACAAGGATGGCAACAATTGACACTGGAGGCTACTGGGGCTGGAGGCGAGTAAGGGCTAAACTACCTACTGGGGACGATGTCCACTACCTGGGTGATGGATTCAGTCATACCCCAAACCTCAGCATAATGCAAGATACCTTTGTAACAAACCTGCCCATGTTCCTCCTTTTTCTAAAATAAAAGTTTTCAAAAAATAAAATTATGAGGCCAGGCATGGTGGCACATGCCTGTAGTCCCAGCTACTCCAGAGGCTGAAGAAGGATTTGGAGTCCAGCCTGGGCAACATAGCAAAATCCTGTGTCTAAAAACATAATAACAATACTATAAAATAAATAATAAAAATAAAAATAATTTTGGGTAAATCTTCACTCGGATTTAACCCTTGTGTGTTTATGTGGCTAGGCATCTGGAAAGCAGGAAACACAGGCAAGCGTTGATGCTGCAGTCTCGTGTCTGAGATCTGCAGGGTAGGCCGGACCAGCTGCAAACTCAGGCAGGATTTCTATGTTACTATCTTGAGGTAGAATTCCTTCTACTCCCAGAAATTTCAGTTTTTGCTCTTAGGGTCTTCGGCTTATTACAGTAGGCCCACCTACATTATTGAGGGCAACCTGTTTCACTTTTTACCAAGTCAACTTATTGTAAATGTTAATCCCATTCACAAAATACCTTCACAGCAACATCTATAATGATGTTTGACCAAAGTGGGCACCTGAGCCTTGCCAAGTTATACATAAAATTAAACATCACAGGCATATTTTTTCAACCATAAGATTTTTGATTGACAGAGACATTTGGGATCAAAGATTATTTGTGCTATATAATTGAAATAGGTTAATAAACATTTTTCATTTTTTAGCAATAAGGAACCATATTTCTACTATGCTATAGAAACTTTGATTACATGAAATGTAATCTTACATGAAATTACTTACTGAGCGCCTACCACATGCCAGAGACTATGGTAAGTGCTGATCACATGGCAGTGATCAAGTTCAATGCTGCTCTGAGAAGCCTGTGAGGGGGGAATTTAACCTGGCTGCAGCTGCTGGCTTGCAGGTCGATGGGTGGCCTTTTGATGAGGTGACATTTCAGCAAAGACTAGAATAAGTAAGACTTTGTCAGGTGAAGATGGAGATGGATAAGAACATTCCAGGCAAAGGAAAGAGCATAAACCAAAAGCTAGGAGTTAAGGAAATCGTGGAGTGTTTAGAGAGCTGAATGGAATCCCGTTTAGTACATACAGCAAAGAGAAAGAGGTAGAAAATCAAGCTGGAAAGATGAGCTGAGGCCAGACCCTTACAAGCTACACTAAGGACTTTTCAGTTTTATCTTAAGGGCAGTAACAAATACATGCACTAATCTATCCTGTTATTTTCTATTATGTCAAAGAATGAAAGAGTGTAACTTATTAGAGAGGGAATGAATGCAGTGTAGAACATTACTTGCTGTCATCCTCATTGTTTCAAAACAGAGCATGTGATTAAACAAATCAATGAAGTATCACTTTATCTTTAAAAAGATGATTCCATTAAAATACAACTTCAGTCTAAAGAAACAGATCCATGTCTAATGTGGTCCCGGTTACGACATTTTTGTTTGTGATTCTGATCACTTCAAGAACCCTGCAGTACGTGCACTTTGTTTTGTGAATGAAAATTATGTGGTTGGCTATTCTAATCTAAAAAACAAAAACTCCTGGAGCACCATGAGCACCATGGGTGGGAGCTGGGGTTCAGCTGTGTCTTCCTGCTAAAATGACCTGATCACTCCCATCCTGGTGCTTAAATCCATTTATTTTTATAAGGGTTCAGAAGGCTTCTGAGAAAAGAATTCGTGGTAGGTACAGGATTGGGGTTCAGATATACAAGCAAGTCTTATAAAGAAGGGCTGGGAGTGGAGAAACAAAAGGCCAATTACAAGGAAGTCCTGTGTGGCCCAGAAGTGTCTTCAACCCAGTGGAAAAACAAGTGTGACAGTGACTCTGCGGGAGTCGCCAGACTTCAGACAGCAGCGATCGTGGCTGTTGAGGAACTGGACTCAACCCCGCCATGCTGGCAGCATGCAAGCTTGGAAATGAGCCTAGCAGAAGTGTGGCCTTTGTGGCGGGATCAAAGCAATGGGCTCAGGGCCCGAACTCAGAAGAGGCTGCAGAAGAAAGGGGAGCCTCTGCAGCCCTGTCCCGCAGCAGCAGCAGCAGCAGCATCTTGGAAGTGACCCGGACAACACAGCTGCAGCTACGGCATGGAGAGCAGGTCAGCAAGAGCAGGTACTGGCCTCCAAGGGCAATAGGAGGATCGTCCGGAATGTGCAGCGATGCTGTGATTTGCTCGAGAAGGGCCTGCGTGCTTGAAGTAGGCTAGTGGTGTGGGTTATTTGTCTAGGCCTGCCTTGCCCTGAGGCTTTTAATCAGAGTGCGGAAAAGAGAGCAGCGAAGCTGTTCTGGGAGAAACGTCATGACTGGCAGTTTGAAACATCTCCTGGGGTGTCACTGTCCCAAGCACAAAGCTCAAGCGTTTGTGGCAAGGCCCTATACTTTATGAGAGCTGGAGCAAATGATAGCAACCCAAACCTTAAAGGAGGCTTCACTCCCCAATATTTTACTCACCTCGGATGCTCCACATCAAAGCAGGCCTGTGCTATCGCTGTGAAGACCTGCCTGCGGAGCCAGGATGGTGAGTTGAGGAGGGATCCAGCCTCGGCCGGCCACTGTGCCAGAAACAGCCTCTCCCCATAACCATCAGCCATGATCTAATCATTGGAACCCCAAAGGAAAACTGGAAGAGAAATCCCAGCGGGTTCCTGGGGGCTCCCCCTTCTCAGCAACTTCTAAACTCCATTTTGCTTATAATCCAGAAACCCAGAGGCTTACCAAGGCAAAAAAATAAAAATAAATAAATAAATAATTGTCTATCTATGCCATTGCCTACAAGAGCGGATGGAACCTTCCTTATATTCACATCACTGCGGTGCCATTCTAGTAATTTGCCGAGGGAACTGGACTTCTATAAAGAATGGCTAAACTACTAATCTAAGAGGGAAACTCTCAGTAGCCCACAATGGTTGCATTCTTATTTAGCTGATAATTGGAATATATGTCCCTTTTCACCAGGCCCCTATGATAGACTATGTGAAGATCTGAATGTTATATACAGTTTCTTACTGTGAGTTTATCATTATGCTCAGCAGAAAAAGAAGAACCCCCACTAAGGATTGAGCTGTGGGCACATGACATATTCACAATTGTGGGGAACAAAAAAGTTAGTGGATTGAAAATATTAAAATACAGTGGTCAAGAAATGTAACACATTAAAAGAATCAGGAAGAAACTTCAGAAACTTCCCCATTACAATTGTCATATTTAATTTAAAATAAAAACTTCAAATTGACTGCCACTAATTCATCTTTTTGGATAAATTGTGAGGAATTTTTTGGTGGAAAAATTACTTAAACCTGGCCTGATGATTATGAAAAAAAATTAATAGAGAAATTTTCTCTTTCTTATGTTACCCTATTGTAATCATGTTAATTTCAATTGTACTTATTTCTGCTTAAGATCATATTTCATTTGCATAAATGAAAAACAAAATCCAATAACTTTAAATGAATTTGCTAATCTTAAGGAAACAACCAGCTCCTTTAAACATGAATTAGACAACGGTTTCACACTATCATATTGCTAGACAGATAAGACTTAGAAAAAGAAAGAAAGCCAGTTGCAAAAGACTGTATTTTCTAAATATCTAATTTCTCATGGCATAGTGTGCTTCTGAAAGCAAGTTTTTAATTATTAAAAAAATCAAACAATATCAGACCTTGACTTTGTCAATTAGACTATTGATGAAGTGCCTTTCCACTTCACTACTGTGAAGAGAACGAGGGTGATAAGGCCCCAGAAGTGTTACTTCTCTTTTGTTAGATTTATTACTTCTAAATCAATTCCCTTGCCTTCTCATGTGTGTTTTCACCTCCCTGAGTGGCCAAAACAAACTTTTTTAAAGTTCTGTTCAGAAAAGCAATTATGAGTAATAAGTTACAGTCATAAGCATCAAGGTACAGATGGTTTAAATCTAGAGAGTATTACTAACAGGGCTATGAAAAGAAAATGTTGGGATGATTTTAAAAATTGAAGATCACAACCTGCTATGAATTTGTAGAAATGATTTCAGTGCCATCCATTATATCCTATAGGGAAGAAAATAGAGCACACACATGAAGCTTAATATTTAAAATGATATTGTAGCATGCATGTAGAGAAGTACACGTATCTTAATTGAATGGGTCAATAAATTTTTACATATGTGCTATACATATATACCTTTCCATATTGCTAGCACCCAGGTCAAAATATTGAACACTGTATTAGATCCTAGAGCTGACATAAAGCACCACACACTAGGGGTGTAAGCAACAGAAACTTATGCCTCACAGTTCTGGAGGCTGGAAGTCCAGGATCAAGATGTTGGCAGGGTTGGTTCCTTCTAAGGCTCAGAGGGAGAATCTGTTCCATGCCTCTCCCAGCTTCCGGTGGTTGTTGAGAGTCTTTGGCTTTCCACAGCTCAGAGATTTGTCACCCCAATCTCGCCCTTCATCGTCACGTGGACTTCTCCTGTCTCTCTTCACACAGTCTTCTCTCTTTGCATGTCTGTCTGTGTCCAACTTTCTCATTTTTGTCAAAACAGCAGTCATACTGGATCAGGGCCCACCCTAGTGATAACATTTTAACTTGATTAGTTCTGTAAATATAAGGTCCCATTCTGAGGCACTGGGGGTTAGGAATTGACATATCTTTTTAGCAGGACACAATTCAACCCATGACAAATGCCTACAACACCTCATATGGATCCTTCCTACTTCTCAGCGTAGACCAAACCCTCCCCGCAGAGAAGACCAGTGTTCTGACTTGTATCACATAGATTAATTTTCCTGTTCTTTAACTTCATGGAATCATACACTGTGTACTCTTTTTTGGGGGCTTCTTTTGCTCAACTTATCTATGACATTCATCCATGTTTCTGTAACAGCAATCACTTGTTATTTTACAGCTGTGTAGTATTTATTCTCTTGAAAATTTTGGTCGTTTCCAGTTCTTGGCTATTACAAATGATGCTGCCACTGGCTGTGGCACACATTGCCATTTCTCTTGAGCATATAACTGCAGAATAGATGTGCTTTAGTAGATACTGCCATACATTTTTAAAGGATGTTGTACCAAACTATGCTCCCATAGACATTTAAAGCTATACCTAACATTACACTTGTTTTTCTTTTATGGTTGATGTATTTCTTGGTCCTATTTTAAAAATTTTCTGCCTACACTATATCATGAAAAAATTTTATGTATTTTTTCCTAGAAGTGTTATCGTTCTTCTTCTCATATCATTCTTCTTCTCATATCTTAAATTGTTTCTTGTGAATGGCAAGAGGTAGGGGATTAAAGATTAAGGTTCATTTTTTGCTTTACAAATATTCAATTGCTCCTGCACTATTTAGTGAAAATACCATTTTCCCTTATTAAATTGCATTGGCAACTTTGTTGTAAACTAAATGACTTTACTTATGGAGGGGTGTATTTCTAGACCCCCTGTTCTGTTTCAATTGTTTCTTTATTTTTGCACCAATACCATATTGTTTTAATTACTGAAACTTTATAATAAATCTTGAAATACAGTAATGTAATTCCATCAACTTTGATCTTATTTTTCAAGATTATCATGCCTATTCTAGGTCTTTTATATTTCCATGCAAATTTTAGAATCAGTACTCAATTTACATAAGAATTAGTACTCAATTTACACAACTTAGACAAAATCTTAATCGGATTTTTCTTTGTATTTCATGTAATGCATAGATTGACTTAGAAATAGTTGACATGTTAAAAATATTGAGTCTTCCTATCCATGAACATGGAATTTCTCTGTTTATTTAGGTTTCTGTAACTACTGTTAAAATATAAACCATTAATGCTGTAGCTGCTTTGGCTGAAATAAAACAAGGATTCTTTGTAATGAGGCAGAGAGGGTAAAACATGTGAAATCCATTGATTGCTTCATTCAAAGGCCAATGAATGCATTAAATAGGTTGAAGCCAGAAGATATTAAATTGTTATACTTTATGTAAGATATCATTAACGTGGTTAGCTTTATTAAACATGAATGTATTCAAAATACATGAGAATTATTATATGGAACCATAAAATACTTTAATACAAAAGGCTCCCTATTTATCTTGAGGCAAGTATATTTAAAAGAGAATTTTTCTTGTATAAAAAGACAAGTGTTCCAAATTTGCTGTCTTCTTCTATGAGGACAAGTAGCCAGTAGCATGCTGCCTAGCATAACGTTCTCAAACTCAAAGTGTGCATCAGAAGCACCTGGACAGCTTGCAAGATACAGATTGCTGGGCCCTACCCCTGCAGTTTCTGATTGAGTAGGTCTGGAGTGTGGCCAAGGGTTTGCATTTATTACAGTTTCCCATGTGAGGTCTATGCTGCTGATCCACGTAGGGTACTTTGAGAGCCATTAACTTAGAACTTAGGGATATTTACACACACACACTTAATCTGTACCTTTTAGACAAGTGTAACCCCTTAAGAATAAATGAAAATGTAACTTTTTTTTTATTGTGGTGAAATATATGCAAAATTTACAATTGTTAAGCCTACAGTTCAGTGGCACTGAGTGCATTCACACTGCTGTGCGACCATCACTACCATCCACTGAACACTTTGTATTATCCCATACTAAATTTCTACCCACTAAATAATAACTGTCCACTCCCGTTTCCTGCCTCCCCTGGTAATCACCATTCTTTCTGTCTCTATGTATTTGACTACTCTAGGGACTTCATATACGCAGAATGATTCAACGTTTGTCATTTTGCCTGACTTATTTCACTTAGTGTAATGTTTTTAAGATTCTTCCATGTTGTAGCATGTATCAGAATGGTACTCCATTTTATGGCTGAATAACATAAAAGTCTTTTTTAAAGCATGTGTTACATAGAGGATATTTTGAATGAATGTGTTCTTTTAATGTAATTTGAGAGCGTTGGAAACAATGTGAGTCACCTATAGATACTCTTTTATCTTCTCCTTAAAAGTTGAAAACATAATTTAGAAACTTGTTTTAAAATCTGTCAAATGAAAGTCTTAAGTAGATTTTAAAATCATTTGTCAAAAATACATCAGCTGCCTTATAGTCTGCAAGGAGAATTGATTAACATCGGGCAAAACTGAAAATTTCTAAAATCCTCTCCCAATTATTGAATGGAATTGCAAAATGAATGTCAGGGTTTTTAAAAGGAACCAGTTTTTTTTGTTTTGTTTTGTTTTCAAGTTAATTTTTTTATTATACTTTAAGTTTTAGGGTACATGTGCACAACGTGCAGGTTTGTTACATATATATACATGTGCCATGTTGGTGTACTGCACCCATTAACTCGTCATTTAACATTAGGTATATCTCCTAATGCTATCCCTCCCCCTTCCCCCCACCCCACAACAGGCCCCAGTGTGTGGTGTTCCCCACTCTGTGTCCAAGTGTTCTCATTGTTCAATTCCCACCTATGAGTGAGAACATGCAGTGTTTGGTTTTTTGTCTTTGTGGTAGTTTGCTGAGAATGATGGTTTCCAGCTTCATCCATGTCCCTACAAAGGACATGAACTCATCATTTTTTATGGCTGCGTAGTATTCCATGGGGTATATGTGCCACATTTTCTTAATCCAGTCTATCATTGTTGCACATTCGGGTTGGTTCCAAGTCTTTGCTATTGTGAATGGTGCCATAATAAACATATGTGTGTATGTGCCTTTATAGCAGCATGATTTATAATCCTTTGGGTATATACCCAGTAATGGGATGGCTGGGTCAAATGGTATTTCTAGTTCTAGATCCTTGAGGAATTGCCACACTGTCTTCCACAATGGTTGAACTAGTTTACAGTCCCACCAACAGTGTAAAAGTGTTCCTATTTCTCCACATCCTCTCCAGCACCTGTTGTTTCCTGACTTTTTAATGATCACCATTCTAACTGCTGTGAGATGGTATCTCATTGTGGTTTTGATTTGCATTTCTCTGATGGCCAGTGATGATGAGCATTTTTTCATGTGTCTTTTGGCTGCATAAATGTCTTCTTTTGAGAAGTGTCTGTTCATATCCTTCGCCCACTTGTTGATGGGGTTGTTTGTTTTTTTCTTGTAAATTTGTTTGAGTTTATTGTAGATTCTGGATATTAGCCCTTTGTCAGATGAGTAGATTGCAAAAATTTTCTCCCATTCTGTAGGTTGCCTGTTCGCTCTGATGGTAGTTTCTTTTGCTGTGCAGAAGCTCTTTAGTTTAATTAGATCCCATTTGTCAATTTTGGCTTTTGTTGCCATTGCTTTTGGTGTTTTAGACATGAAGTCCTTGTCCATGCCTATGTCCTGAATGGTATTCCCTAGGTTTTCTTCTAGGGTTTTTATGGTTTTAGGTCTAACATTTAAATCTTTAATCCATCTTGAATTAATTTTAGTATAAGGTGTAAGGAAGGGATCCAGTTTCAGCTTTCCACATATGGCTAGCCAGTTTTCCCAGCACCATTTATTAAATAGGGAATCCTTTCCCCATTTCTTTTTTTTTTTAGGTTTGTCAAAGATCAGATAGTTGTAGATATGTGGCATTACTTCTGAGGGCTCTGTTCTGTTCCATTTGGTCTATATCTCTGTTTTGGTATCAGTACCATGTTGTTTTGGTTACTGTAGCCTTGTAGTATAGTTTGAAGTCAGGTAGCGTGATGCCTCCAGCTTTGTTCTTTTGGCTTAGGATTGACTTGGCAATGTGGGCTTTTTTTGGTTCCATATGAACTTTAAAGTAGCTTTTTCCAATTCTGTGAAGAAAGTCATTGGTAGCTTGATGGGGATGGCATTGAATCTATAAATTACCTTGGGCAGTATGGCCATTTTCACGATATTGATTCTTCCTACCCATGAGCATGGAATGTTCTTCCATTTGTTTGTATCCTGTTATTTCATTGAGCAGTGGTTTGTAGTTCTCCTTGAAGAAGTCCTTCACATCCCTTGTAAGTTGGATTCCTAGGTATTTTATTCTCTTTGAAGCAATTGTGAATGGGAGTTCACTCATGATTTGGCTCTCTGTTTGTCTGTTATTGGTGTATAAGAATGCTTGTGATTTTTGCACATTGATTTTGTATCCTGAGACTTTGCTGAAGTTGCTTATCAGCTTAAGGAGATTTTGGGCTGAAACAATAGGGTTTTCTAGATATACAGTCATGTCATCTGCAAACAGGGACAATTTGACTTCCTCTTTTCCTAATTGAATACCCTTTATTTCTTTCTCCTGCCTGATTGCCCTGGCCAGAACTTCCAACACTATGTTGACTAGGAGTGGTGAGAGAGGGCATCCCTGTGTTGTGCCAGTTTTCAAAGGGAATGCTTCCAGTTTTTGCCCATTCAGTATGATATTGGCTGTGGGTTTGTCATAGATAGCTCTTATTATTTTGAGATATATCCCATCAATACCTAATTTATTGAGAGTTTTTAGCAGGAAGAGTTGTTGAATTTTGTCAAAGGCCTTTTCTGCATCTATTGAGACAATCATGTGGTTTTTGTCGTTAAGGAACCAGTTTTGATTTCTTTTTGTTAAAGCTCTTCATAAATGATCTTTCTCAGGTACAAAAACTATTAAAATTGAGTAATGATTTTATCAAATAAAGTGAACGTAGGTCTAATTCTTTACATTGCTGTGTACAGAATATTAAGCCAAGATTTTTTAAAATAAGGTATTTTCTAACATACTGTTCTTTCTAAATTATTGATAATATTTTTGTGAAAGCAAAAAGAATTTGCTATTATTTGATAACAAATATTTTAAAAATATAATTTCACCTTCATTTCATACTTTTCAAATTTTTATTTTTGCATGTTTTAGATAATAAATAATACATTAACAGAGTAATATTGTAAAATCCCCACAAGTAAATAAATATGTATATATCAAAGATACAGACTCAAACATTCTTATTAATAAATGTGTACAATCAAAAATATATGGACAGAGATGTCTGTGTGTCCCTGCGTATTTCCCTGCTCTAGTATTTAAGGTGTCAAAAGTTGTCTTGGTTTCACTTAAGATGATAACTTTGAGGCACAGAAAATACTTGTCTCCTGAGGGTTAAGGGTAGAGTCTTGAGGCTGTGAGGTCACCTACCTTGAGAGTAGCTTGTATCTTTTGTTCTCTAAAGTGTTCAGAATTCAGATACCACCTCCCTCTCCCAGGAAGCAAGTCAAGGAGAACTGTCAGACTGGGTATGTGAAGTGCTGGAGACAGGAGCCATTTCTGCACCAATATTTGAGGTCACATTCTCAATGGGAACAATTATCTAGTGACTCGAAAGTTTTCAAGTAACTACTTGAACATGTGAAGAGCTAGCTAACAGCATTTCAGCATGCTGATGCTTCCAGTAAACCCATAAAAATAAGTATACATATTTATTTTATCCTTCTGACCTTATGCAGAGACATTTTCACTAACTACAATAGTTACAGTGGGACTGGAAATATGAGAACAGGTAATATCTATATGCTACCTGGAGAGGCCTGGCCTCCAGCCTCCTTTTAACGTGAAACCAGTGAGAGGAAGTGTCAGTGAGGAAGCTGGGCTCTGGGACCTGGGCCTGGGGTAAATGAGGAGCACACACAATGGGAGAAGGCCTAAGAGTAGCTTCACAGACTTTGGAAACAGAAGTTATGTACATTTTCACACAGGCTTCCTGAGAGTAGCCAGCCGAGATAAGGATATTCAGAAATCCGGTGGCAGAGGTGAGGCTCTGTGTGAACCAATTCTATGATGTTCTCTCATAGGCCTGGGACTTAGACTATTCTGTCCCCGCCCTCTGGATGTGACTGAATTCTGGCCAAGAAGATAGTGGCAGGATTGATGGCCTGCCACAAAACTTCTGCATCGCTGCCCACAATTTTTCTTCCTTGTCTGCGTGGAAGGCCATGGGATTAGAACAGCAGCTCCGGGAAATGAAAGCAGCCTGGAGTCATCGCTTTCTGGAAAGTTGCCAGGGAAAAACCTAAGGAGGACCTAAATGAGACCATCTTATGAGTTTATTTTGTTAAACTGTTGAGATCTGGAGGATTTTTGAAAATTATTATTACTGAAGTACAGCTTAGTTGTTCTGATTCAAACAACACTCCCCTTAATAAGTGATCAGTGTGGCAGCTCCACAGCACACAAAAGGGAGTGTGAGCAAAAAAAAAAAGAGTTTGCCTTTCCTGTCTCAGAATTCAAAGTGCAGGTGAGAAACTTCAAAGGGACCCTGGACATGAGACATTCCTGGGACTTGCCAGAATAGACTCGACTCAAGCCACTCCACTACTTATCACATGCCAGGACTAACGTCACCCTAGATGCTGACAGTAAGGACACAAGAGGTTTGGAAATGGACAAGTAAAAAGAGTGGGCGGGAAGTTGCCCAAGTTTTGGCATCCTTCTATGACACATCTTAGCCATCGACCATTATGAGAATTGAATGAATAAGGTCTGTCGGATTCAAGTATCGGCATCCACCCCTACTTCTGTTATGTGATTACTGAACTTGAGGAAGTAAAGGGAGGAGAGGGCCAGTGGTTAAGGCCTCCGTATGTAACCCGGTATTGCATGCCCCATATGCATACAAAGTATCCATGTTCTGCCTGCAGAAAATCCTGGAAGATAGTAGCAAAATGGGGACAAATGGCATTAATCTATGGTTCTTTGCCTGGGATAGTTTTATCTGGAGATCCTTACCCAATTCCACCCTCATTTAAATCCTTAGAGCTTTATTTTTATTTTTTCTCATGCAAATTTATAGTATATATGAGAAAACTTGTGACATGTATATAATGCATAGTGATCAATTCAGGGTATTCAGGGTGTCCATCACCCAAGGACAATACATCTTTGTTAACTTATAGTCCCCCTACTCTGCTATCACACGTGGAATTTTATTTTCTTCTATCTAATTATATGTTTGTGCCTCTAACCACTTCTCGTTATCCTCCTCCTTCCCCCTGCCCTACTCTCCCAGTCTGTTACCTATTTTTCCACTCTCCACTTTCACGTGTTCCAATTTTTTAGCTCTCACATGTAAGTGTGAACACATGATATTTGTCTTTCTGTGCCTGACTTATTTCACTTAATGACCTTAGGTTTCATGCATGTTGCTGCAGAACACATGATTTCATTCTTTTTCTATGGCCAAATAGTATTTCATTGTGTGTATGTACATTTTCTTTCTTTCTTTCTTTCTTTTTTTGAGATGGAGTCTCGCTCTGTCACCCAGGCTGGAGTGCAGTGGCACAATCTCGGCTCACTGCAACCTCCACCTCCTGGGTTCAAGCGATTCTCCTGCCCCAGCCTCCCAAGTAGCTGGGATTACAGGCGCCTGCCACCACACCCAGCTAATTTTGTGTTTTTAGGAGAGACGGGGTTTCTCCATGTTGGTCAGGCTGGTCTCGAACTCCCAACCTCAGGTGATCTGCCCGCCTTGGCCTCCCAAAGTGCTGGGATTAAGGCGTGAGCCACTGTGCCTGGCCATACCACATTTTCTTAATCCAATCATCCACTGACAGCTAGTTAGGTTGATTCCATATCTTTGCTATTGTGAATGGATATTGTGAATGGATATGTGATTCCATATCTTTGCTATTCCTTTTCTCCACATCCTCACCAGCATCTGTTATTTTTGTCTTTTTTATCATAGCCATTCGGACTGAAGGAAGATGATATCTCACTGTAGTTTTGATTTGCATTTTTCTGATGATTAGTGTATTAGTCTGTTTTCATGCTGCTAATAAAGACTTATCTGAGACTGGGCAATTTACAAAAGAAAGAAATTTATTGGACTTATAGTTCCATGTGGCTGGGGAGGCCTCACAATCATGGCAGAAGGCAAGGAGGAACAAGTCACGTCTTACATGGATGGCAGCAGGCAAAGAGAGAGCTTGTGCAGGAAAACTCCCATTTTTTAAAACTATCGGATCTTGCAAGACTTATTCACTATCATGAGAACAGCACAGGAAAGACCAGCCCCCATGATTCAATTACCTCCCACCAGGTTCCTCCCACGACACATGGGAATTGTGGGAGTTACAATTCAAGATGAGATTTGGGTGGGGACACAGACAAACCATATCATTCCGCCCTGGCCCCTCCCAAATCTCATGTCCTCCCATTTCAAAACCAATCATGCCTTCCCAATAGTCCCTCAAAGTCTTAACTGATTTCAGCATTAACTCAATAGCCCACAGTCCAAGATCTCATCTGATTCAAGGCAAGCCACTTCCACTTATGAGTCTGCAAAATCAAAAGCAAGTCAGTTACTTCCTAGATACAATGGGGGTACATATATTGGATAAATACAGCCATTCCAAATGGGAGAAACTGGCCAAAACAAAGGGGCTACAGGCCTCATGCAAGTCAGAAATCCAGTGGGGCAGTCAGATCTTAAAGCTCCAAAATGATCTCCTTTGACTCCATGTCTCACATCCAGGTCACGCTGATGCAAGAGGTGGGTTCCCATGGTGTTGGGCAGCTACGCCCCTGTGGCTCTGCAGGGTACAGCCTCTCCCCTGTCTGCCTTCACGGGCTGGCGTTGAGTGTCTGCGGCTTTTCCAGGCCCACAGTACAAGTTGTCGGTGGATCTACCATTCTGGGGTCTGGAGGACGGTGGCCCTCTTCTCACAGCTCCACTAGGCAGTGACCCAGTAGGGACTCTTTGTGTCAGCTCCAACCCCACATTTCCTCTCTGCACTGCCCTAGCAGAGGTTCTCCATGAGACATGCTAGCCCAGCCCCTGCAACCAACTTCTGCCTGGATATCCAGGCATTTCCATACAACTCATGATGTAACATTGCTTCCCAATATTTTTGAAAGTTCTTCCAGTAGTAGAGGAGATGAAGCATGTAGTTCTGACAGGGTTAGGGTTAGAGCCAAAGGCAGCCCAATACTTCAAAGATAAAATGTCTAACTTAAGTAACATGATTCAGTTTAAAGATTAATGTGAATTTTTCAATCTATTCCATCTCTTTTTCCTAAGAAAAAAAAATCGCTGTTTTAAGTAATGCTTTAGCCATAAGTAAAATCATGCTCCAGGAGGATGCGTTGCATGTATATGTGGTTTCTTGTACCATTCTAAGTATGAGGAAAGACATGGTCCTGTTAGAGAGGCATGGGCCTAAATGATGAAGCCCAAATGTCTTTGTGTGATGTGTGTGACTTTGTGACTCTGCAGTATGTCTCCAATCTCTCTGACTAGTCCTAACTTGTGCTGTGTCCTGTGCTCCAGCCTTTGACACTTTGACCCTGTTCTGAATGCCAAGTTCTTTCATTCCTCCATGCCTCTGTACACATTGCTTCCTCGGCCTGGGTTTTCTTTTCTTTGCTTATCCAATTATTAACTTGGTATTTGGTCTTCAAGATTCATTCACATTTCACCTTCTCAACACAGCCCTTTCCCACCCTAGACACTCCCTCCTTTTCGCATTCTCTCCATTCCTCTCTGTTCTCATGTTACGCACCGTATTTCTTTCTATTTCCCCTCATCATACTGGACTTCTTGAGGACAGGGCAGTATCTCATTCATCTTGTACCCTCAGTGCAGAGGAAGATGCCTGGCGTATATTGCCTGATCAATAACCAGCTGAATGAGTGACATTTGTTTCTTTTATGCATATAGTCCCCATGCAGGTGTTTTTATCTTTCACTTTATTCTAGTATTATTTTTCCAATGTTTTTTTACATCATATTTCTCACAAGCCTACTAAGATATTCATTAACGATATGAAAAGTTTGTTCTTGTGGCAGTTATGTAATGATTCAATGCTGCACACGTATGAACAGCCCACGCTGAGACGTATGATCTTCTTAAGAATTGTTTTCTGCTGCTGATTTGATCTGTATCTCTCAAGACTGTGTTTTCACTTACTTAAATTGAGTGGTTATCCCAGACAGATGGCCCTTACCAATCACAGAAACCAAGTTATTATAAACAAAATCTAATTGTGAAGACAATTTTTGCTCTTTTATTGCGTTTTTAAATATCTTTGTGTTATCCATCTTTCAAAACGCTGGTGGAAAATCATATGGTTCAACTATTTCAACTATCTCATTGTCTGTGCCCAAGAGATTTAAGGTAGGAAAGAAAACATTTTGTGATTTCCATTTGGAGAAAACTGTTCTGTTTTCATTACGTACTAGTATTGAAAACATAGCTTCAGAATATTTAGTTATAAATTTCCTATTTAATAAGCTCATTTTGCTATCAATTTTTTTTCTAGTTACATAGCATAATATTTCTCACATTTAGATCTAACTGTGTTATTCCCCTGCTGAAATCCTTCCTTGGATGGCCTTGAGAATGACAGTCAAACTCCTGAGCATGGTCTCAAGGTCTTTTCAGCCAGGCCTCATCTGTCCCCCAGCTCTGGGTGCACACAGCACTATCACCACTCAGACCAGACCACTCATGCATCCCCACATATTCTCACATCTCTCTACCTTTACACGTGTCACTTCCTCCACCTATGTTACACACACGCACGTGCACACAGTCTCACACACCCATGCTCATTCACACCCACACACACTCATGCCCACACGCACACTCACACCCACACACATGCACACACACACGCACTCACACCCACACGTGCACACACACACCCATACTCACACCCACTCACACCCACAGGCACACAGTCATGCCCACATACACACACCCACATGCACACACCTACACGCACACACACTCATGCTCACACACACTCACACCCACATGCACACACACACCCATGCACACACACACCCACACACACCCACACAAACTCACACACGTGCACACACACCCCACATGCTCACACACACACCCCCACATGCTCGCACACACACGCCCACACTCACACACACACTCATGCCCACAGTCACACACACCCACACTCACACACACACGCACTGTTACCCTTGCCCCGTTTATGGCCTATTCCTTCTCAGCTCACCCTAAGGGTGGCCTCTTTCTGGAAGCCTTGTCTTTTTTTGGATTGTCAGTGTAACATACAGAGAAATAGATGTATATGGTCAATCCTGAAATTGGTTATTTCTGTCTGTTAGTTAAGTCAGCAAATGAAAATACACATTTAGAAATATGCTTATTTGGCCGGGCACGGTGGCTCGTGCCTGTAATCCCAGCAATTTGGGAGGCCAAGATGGGCGGATTACCTGAGGTCAGGAGTTCAAGACCAGACTGGCCAACATGGTGAAACCCCGTTTCTACTAAAAATACAGAAATTAGCTGGGCGTGGTGGCAGACGCCTGTAGTCCCAGCTACTCTGAAGGCTGAGGCAGGAGAATTGTTTGAACCCGGGAGGCTGAGGTTGCAGTGAGCCAAGATCACACCACTGCACTCCAGCCTGGGCAACAGAGTGAGATTTCGTCTCTCAAAAAAAAGAAATATGCTTATTTGAATGATTTCCCTTGGCTACACACAAAGCCTAAAGTCATCAGAATCCCATGTGCTCCATTCCTCTCGTTATTCTGTTAGCTAGGGCCTTACATTCACCATCTGTCAGACACCAGGTAAAACTAACCCTAGATCATTTTTTCAATATGAAAGAATTAAAAATAGTGTCGTTTTCACCCGCAGCTTAGTTGTTACTATTCCTTCCTGAATAGGGCCATTTGCAGACAGGACTGTTCTCCTGAAGACACTTATGACTTGGTGAGAAAGTAAGTCTTAAACACGTGTAAGGAAAGGCGAGCTATGCATACGTGTGTGCACGCATGTAATCACGGCATCAGTGAAGGTGCACCCGCAGCGGGGCTGAGGGATCGTCTGTGCAGCTGTGAGTGGCCATCAATACTAGTGTGAAGGAAGGAACGAGGTGGAGTGGATGAGGCAGTTAGAAACTTTTCAGTGGCATGTCTTGAAAGCCCAGTTAAAGAAGAAAAATACCCAAAGAGATGGGACATCTGTGAAAGGCTTGTTAATTTCCAGATAATAAATCTGCTGTAGTAGATTTATGCTGGATAAGGGGAAGGTGGAAAGGGGAATATAAGGTCGGGCCCAGGTGGTCTGTGTGTGGGGGAAAGGGAAGGACACAGGGCTGTCCCCTACAGAGGAAGTGGTGTCAGGCTCTGCACATTCTTTGACCAGCCTGATAAATATGGCAGGGAGAGTAGGCCACGCTTGTGCTCAAAGCCAGCCATTCAATGACATCCCTTCAAGCACAGAATGAGATCAAAATCCATGGTGTGGCATGTAAGGCCCTACAGGCTCTGGCCTTTACCTACCATGTAGCCTACTGCTAAGTCTGCTTCAGCTACAGGGACTTCCGGTTTTTCCTGGATCATGTCGAGCTCTGTCCTGCCACAGGGATTTTGCACTTGCTTTTACCTCCGCCTGGCACTCTTTCTCAGCTACTCATGGCTGGCCCTCTCAACCCTTCATGTGGCCACCCAGTATCACCTTGTCAGCAAGCCCTTCTTGAGCATTCTAATTCATCCAGCACTTGCCCATCTCCATCCATTTCTAGCCACGGAGATACATTTATTTTCCTATATAGCACTTGTTGCTACCTGACATTATAACAAACGTGTTTTGGCTTACTTGTTTACTGTCTTTCTCTCTACCTATAATGCAAGCCTTCTGAGGGCAAAGACTCCCTTCTGTTGACTGATGTATGACCAGAACCTAGACAAACGCCAGCCTCTGAGTGGGTGCTCAGCAGATCCATTCTGGAAAATGGCCAGGGCAGCGAATGAGCAGAATGAGCATGGGAGGGGAAGTTGTAAGAATTAAGAAAAGTTAAACCCAGAGGACTGTAAACAAGGCACAGAAATAAGCTCTGGGGGACAGAGGCATCTGGTCTAAGATTAAGATTGGAGAAGTCACCTCTGTAAGTCAAGATGAGACTGAAATCTGTCTGCTTTTATTCTCAGCTTCTAGCTTCTTCACTCAACAGCAATTTATTCATTTTTTTTCAACACTGTGTGAAGACAGGACTGTCTCCGCCTTATTTCCATTGAATTGTCCATGTGATGGATATCAGATACAAAAGTGGGTTTGAGGCAGACCTCCACATGCCAATTCCAAAACGAAATTGTAAAAAACAGGGACCTCTCAGCCAGATTTGAGATATAAAAATGACCAGGATACAGGAGTTCGACACCAGGCTGGCCAACATGGTGAAACCCCATCTCTACTAAAAATACAAAAATTAGCCAGGCGTGGTGGCAGGTGCCTATAATCTCAGCTAGTTGGGAGGCCGAGGCAGGAGAATCACTTGAACCAGGGAGGCGGAGGTTGCAGTGAGCCAAGATCGCACCATTGCACTCCAGCCTGAGCGACAAGAGCGAAATTTCATCTCAAAAAAACACAAAAACAAACAAACAAAAAACCCAGGATATGGAGGGAACAGAAATGTTTGGAAATATATTTCTTTGCCAGGAGTCGCCTTCTTCATCTCAAGGCTAGTGAAGAGAATCTTCCATGGGAACACCAGAGAGCTCTGAAATGTGTTCTCCACAGTCGGGTGGTGCAAAAGATGAGTGTCTGACTCCCATATTGGGTACACAGATGGTGAAAAATATGCCCACTCCACACAGCTCCGTGGACATTTTCCTCTCCCAGGACTTACTGATCCAAGACATACGTCTGGGGACCAAATATGAATGACAACAAAACTAGAGAGATGGAGCATTCTGGGTTTTTCCCAAGGGAATTTCTGCAAAGAGCGAGAAGACCCCAACACTGAGATTCTGTTAAGGGTAGGATGCTGCAGGAGTTGAACTGAGGGTGCTGGAGGTAATGAAAAGAAAGGACTGTCGCCAGTGTCACAGGAATTGCCATTGGAGGGAACATGTGAGGAATCTTCTAACCATCCCCCAACACATCCGTGGGAGAGAAGATTTAACCATCTACCAGCTGCAGGGACGATGAAGACACAGACAGAAAGAAATGTCTTATCATCTTATCTCTGCCCCACCACCTTGCCTTCCCCACTTCGATGTAGGCAGCCATAAAACCACTAGATAGTGATAGGGGAGGAAATGAGGGAGGAGGGATGGTGTAAGCCAACAGGCTTCCTTTCTCTTCCTTCTCTCTCTGAACCAGAGGCCGGTGACCACCCATTTCCAGCCTGAGCATAGATGAAAGGGAAGTTCTACTTTAAATGGAGATGCAAGGATGTAGAATTCCTCTTTCTCTTCTCATCACTTTCCTTCCTGAACAATTCAGTGCAGGAGGTGAGAGATTGATTACATACAGGAGAATTGATCAAATAAGCAAACCTATTTTTAATGATTCTTAATACAAGGATTGTTGTATTACAATAGAGGGAGTTACAAATATGGAAAAGAAGATGACTCGAATAAACTGAGGATGTTGGATTGGAACTGGAGATATCAGTGTGAACTCAAGCCTCAGATGGACAGATACACACAGATGTAACTGTCTGTATACTTACAGATATTTTCTAGATCCCTGCATTGAGAGCATCTGGGAGCAGTGTCACCCCAACATCAGCGAGCACGCCTAACACCCAGGTCTTGCTTCTAAGTAATATTCTCAACTAACAGAAACCAGACCTTCTTGGAGAAATGACTGATTCCAAGAATGGAGCAAGGAAGTCCAAGATGAGGCTGGAATTCTTTGTGTCAGAAGATAAAGAAGTTCTCAAAAAATGTCAGAGACATGTTAAAAACAAAAAAAAAACACAGAGAAGCCAGCTTTAATGCACTCCTACCTCGCAAATTGGAGATAATTTGATCATTAAAATAAATAATAGTAGTAATAAACTATAATCCATTGAATAAAATAGGAAACTAAGAGTTATTTAAATAAAAAATTATTTTAAATAAAAATAAATTAATATATTGAAAATTTGGTGAGGAATGGGGTATTTATACAATCTTGATGTACTGTACTACAGAATACATATTAATTACAAAGGGCAGTTAATCAAGTGATGAAATGACTCTCGTTAGTTCTGTGCCAACTGACAGGATGCGCACATGAGAACACAGCATCCAGGCAGAGACCAGAGCCAGAACCTAATCACGCAGATACATCAGAGAAGACAAACGGGGGGATACAGTGAAATAACTGTCATCTTCAAACGTGAAAGTCAAGAAACAAGATGGGGAAATTACTGCAAACTTAAAGGCTAAAGAGACATGAAGCGTGCTTCTGATCTGGATTACTTTGCTAAAGCAGAAACTAGAAGTTTCAGTGTTAATTTCCTGATTTTGATGGTTGTATTGGCATTTTTAGGTACAGAGGAGAATATGCTTGTTTTTAGGAAATACAGACTGAAGTGTTGAGCGCTGATGGGTCATGAGGTCAGCAATTTGTTCCCAAATGGTTCAGGAAAAAATTTCTCTGTGCTGTATTTGCAATAATTCTGTAAATTTGTTATTGTTCTTTAAGAATGAGAACATCATATAACTTTCCTCAAGTATCAAAGTTTTCTTTAACCCATCCTAACCCCAAATAAAAGATCTAGAACCTCTGGACAGCCAAGTTACTAAACCCAGCCAGTCTATTACATTAAAAGAGAGAATTCATGGGGCCTGCCACGAGATTTCATCCAGCAGCAAAGGAGTTGTGTCTCTTTCTAGATAAAGCTTATCAAAGTAAAAGAACAAACGTATAATAAAGCTGAAATTTGATTACAATTCATGCATTGTCTGCATACCAGTTGCAAAACCATTTATCCCTTCATTTAATATAAATTCTGGTGGATGTTCCATGCCCCAGGTTTGCTAGTTACCGAAGTTAAATAGGCAAATAATAACCTTGAGTTGATCATAGCATGGTGGAGAAGACTCACATGTAAAAAAAGCAACATGGCATATGCGTTGTTATAGAAATATAAAAATATATGCATTGTATATGGCAGTTGAAAGCCAAGGGAAGGAATAATGAACTCTAAATGGGTAATCAGGAAAGGTTTCACCAAAGAGATGAGATTTTGATCTGGGTCTCCTAATTTGAAAAGAAGTAGGCCAGCAAGGCAAGACAACGGCAGAGGGACGTTGGCGGTGGGAGGGATCCTCAGCAACTTGTGGCCTCTTGAAAGGGCTTTGGATGTCTGGGAAACAGAGAAGAGTTCAGCATGAGCGGAAGGCAGTTTACAACAAATGGAATAGGGTGAGAAAGAGATTAGGGTGGGGAGGTCTGATTTGTAAGGATACCCCATCCCTGATTCCACTTCTTTCCAAGATACATATTTTCACGGTAGAAAAACACACCAGGGAAGAATCCATCTCACAGCCGTGTTTTCCCTAAGGGTTTGGCGGGCTGATAAAGGAAGGTGGTGAGTTGGGGGTGGAGCTTGTCCTCCCTGACTTCAAATGGGACTTCTGGGACTGCGGTTGGAGGTCTTGATGAATTGCCATTTACTCTGCGAAATCACCGCTTGGGTAAAAATTCAGATTGTTTTCCAGAAATTATTAAATGCTGTCTTAAACTCGTATTGCAAATTGTCATAGAGAACAAAAGAATTATATTCTCCAAACTGGGAATTTATTCAAAAAATTCCATTTTCTCATGTTGTTTGGTTATATATCTCTGAAAGCAGATTTAGCTTTCTCTTTGCTTTTCCTGAACTGTAGCTAGGATTATATTTTATGTAGAAATTTAAAATTTCTATATGATCTGAACCAAACAGCTTCCAACTTTGGGGGTTTTGGGTTTTGTTTTTGTTTTGGTCTGAGAGGGTTGAATCATCTAAGTGTTTCCTTTGTCAAACATGCACATGTAGACAAAGAATAAGAGAAAATTAAAAGTAGAAAGATTTATTACAACCTAGATTTCTTCCATTCTACTTCCTCTAGTTAGCATCACCCACATAGTAACTTACTTATCTAAGAGTCCTGAAGATCAGCTGAACATTATAAGCATTATTTAAAATATTAAACATTGTGAAAACATAGATATAGAAGTTTATTGAAGATAATGTTTTCAAACAGTTACATAATAATTTGAATATAGGAATCCTAGGAATTTAATTTTTTCTGACATCAAATACTTTAACAACACCAGGGTTTCGGGGTAATCATAGTCCCTCAGGGCTTTCAAATATGCACATTTAGTGAAGTATAGATTGGAAAAATCACAGTGAACACACTGACATTAATCAGTGTATTTAAATATGTTTCCTATTATTGCTGTAATTTGTGGTGCTTTGCTTTTGAGGTGACATGCTGCTCTTGGATTGGAGCACCTTTAAGTTCTAGAAATAGATCTAATGATTGATACATCCAACTGAACTGAAATATGATGTCCGTGCTTGCCGGAGCCTCATAAAAGATGGCTGAGGATTTCTGGAGTGGTTACCCTTTCCGCTTGTGAAGCACCTGCCATGTGACTCTCTAAGATGCTTCTTTATTTGACACAACTGAACGTCAGGCTAAAGTGCTAAAACAAGCTACTCATTTCTCCTTCTTTTCTCTTGTGCATTTCATTCTCCCTTTGAAGGTGACTGTGCACTCAGAAATTCTTTTTTTTTTTTTTTTTTTGACAGAGTCTTGCTCTGTCTCCCAGGCTGGAGTGCAGTGGCGCGATCTCGGCTCACTGCAACCTCCACCGTCCAGGTTCGCGCCATTCTCCTGCCTCAGCCTCCCGAGTAGCTGGGATTACAGGTGCCTGCCACCATGCCTGGCTAATTTTTTTTTTTTTTTTTTTTTAGTAGAGACGGGGTTTCACCATGTTAGCCACACAAATTTTTAAATAGTAGAAGGGGCACTACTTGAATAGGCAGAAGGGAGTGTCCTGTAAGTGTCTCTCTCCCTGGGCAACTGGTGTGATTGAGGGAAGAAGTCCAGCATCTGATTAACTTCACAGGGAGGTTTGCTCAGCACAGAAACTCTAAAGGAAACTGGGGAAGAGACGGCAAACGGCTTCATTATTTCCCACATACAACATCCTGTCATAGTAATAGTGTAATAATGGGGGATTTATGAAAGAATATTGTCATGATTTTCTTCTTTTGCGATCAAAAGGAAAGAAAAAAATTGTTTTATACAACATCGTTCTCAGGAGACGTGAATTGGTTTTTAAACGTTTCAGATTTAGTGCTTTCTTGAGCGCTACGTCAGGATCAACCAGATCTCCAATGGTAAAGCTACGGAGCGAAGAAATCCACTGGGAATGATCACACTTTGTATAGGGGAGCTCTGGGCTCTATGAAGCCCTCTGAAGAGAAACGTGGGAGGACGGGACTGTGAAAACAGGGACCCCTGCAGCACTTGGGAGCCATGGCCCTTTGCAGTCTGCATATTTCTGTCTGGGCACCCAGCGCCATCTCTCCCAACCTACCTGTCTCCCTACTCAGAATATGATGATTAACCCAGGGCCCTAACCAGGGAAGCTGTGTTCAAGGAGAAGCCAGTGCCTCCGCATCCATCCTGGAAGACACACCACTGGGTATAGACAGGGACGTGGCTTCCTTCCATTCCAGGACCTTCAGAGCCGGGATGTGTGTTCAGCTGGTTTGTCCCCCGAGGGGAGAGGGAGAAGGGAGAACAAATGAGCGGTTGTAAACACACATACAGTGTGGTCTTTCTGTGAACCTGATAAGTAACATCTAACTTCGTGCATAGGACGTGTTAGGATGGACAAGGCCACAGTCCCTTGAGCCTGACCTGTAGAAAGTAACCATGGAAGGGCATGGTTGACCAGTGCTGATGAGTATGGCTTCTGGGGGAGGGCAGTGGTGTAGATCTTGGTGAGACAAGCATGGAGAGACTCAAAGGTGAGTAAAATTACATCTTCGAAAGAAGGATTGCTTTCTCTCATCTCAAGTTAGGAAATTAAAGCTATTGCATCTGCACCCAGCGTTAAGCCTAAATTCACAAGAAGTGACTTTAAATATACAATTTTACAGCAGGCGTATAGAATGGGTCTCGATGGTCATTAATGAACCAAAATATAAGTAACTTAATTTAAATGCTTGAAAAGTGACCTGGAGGAAATCTGCTGCCTGCTACAGCTCAGAGCAAGTGCTAATCATCTGAGATACTAAGGTACACACCTTTGTAAAAGGAAGCAGGTGCAATCTGGTGTGCGCTTAACTTAAAATTCCCACTTTGAAGAGGGCAAAGTACAGATCATTCTGGATTTATATAAAGTAGTAAGAGTTTGGTTGGGATGGGGGGGGGCAATGACTGAGAAATAAAGTTAGAAAGAGTCCTTGTATAATCTGCTGCTGCTGATATGCCATAGACCTAGTGCTGTGATTGATTAACTGAGCCCTTTGACCCTAAGGAAAGGAAGGGAGGGAGGTGGGAGGCAGGGAAGGGAGAAGACATGCTTCACCCAATACTAAATTCTGAACCAGCTGAGGGATTCACAAAAGATTCCGGCCAGTGGAGATAAGGTCAGCTTTTATCACTGACGGGGCTGTTGAGACTGTGTCTTGATTCTAGGGCACAGTAACTCCCTATCCCTGAATTCTGGGGTAAGACAGGCTTGCCCACCATTCAGAGGCAATGCTGACCAACCATAGGTCTGCGACCCTAAGTTAGAGAGCTGGGAGAGCAAAGCAGAAAACCAGGGTGCTCTCAGCAGGAAAGAAAGGGCTTTCCCCCGTGACAGGGTTTGGGTTTGTGTCCCCACCCAAATCTCGTCTCTGTAAAATAGAAAACTCTCATGTCTCAGTGTTGGAGGAGGGGCCTGGGGGGGGTGACTGGTTCATGGGGGTGGATTTTCCCCTTACTGTTGTTGTGACAGTGAGTGAGTTCTCACAAGATCTGGTTGTTTAAAAGTGCAGCACTTCCTCCGTCTCTCTTCCCCTCCTCTCTTCCAGCCATGTGAAGATGTGCTTGCTTCCCCTTCATCTTCCACCATGATCATCAGTTTCCTGAGGCCTCCCCAGCCATGCTTCCTGTACAGCCTGCAGAGCTGTAATCCAGTTAAACCTCCTTTCTTTAAACATTACTCAGTCTCAGGCATTTCTTTATAGCAGTGTGAGAACAGACTAATACATTCCCCAAATCACATATCAAATAAGTTACGCCCTTAACCTGGGCAAAATAAACAGGATGCTTTAGGGGAAAACCCTCCTCCTGTAAACTAAAAGATCAGGGAATAAAGGCGCTTCTTCTCCCTTTCCCCAGTAGTTCTGTTGGGTTCCTTCAATTAATATTTCTTGATTTAGGCTGGGTGCGGTGGCTCACACCTATAATCCCAGCATTTTGGGAGGCCAAGGCTGGCCAATCTCTTGAGGCCAGGAGTTGGAGACCAGCCTGGCCAACATAGTGAAACCCCCTCTATTAAAAATACAAAAATTAGCTGGTCATGGTGGCATGCCTGTAATCCCAGCTACTTGGGAGTCTGAGGCAGGAGAAACACTTGAAACTGGGAGGCAGAGGTTGCAGCGAGCTGCGGTTGCACCACTGCACTCCAGCCTGGGCAACAGAGTGAGAATCTGTCTAAAAAATAACAATACTTCTAGATTTAGTATTTAGCGGTTTGAGAGCCCAAGCAGCCTATAATAATAATATTACAATCACCTGTAGAGGAGAAATGAGCCTCTACCTCTGCCTTCTTAGGTCCTGGCTGGATCTGAGAGTGAAGTTGACATAGGTAGATTATCAGGAGAAAATCATACAAATTTAATAGAGGTTTTACATGGCACAGGAGCCTGAATAAGAAAATGAAGACCCAAAGAAATGGCAATACCTAAATGCTTTGATATTAGGTTGAGCAAAAAGGAGCAGCTGTGGAAAAGTAACTAAATTACGTGGGGAGGCTGCAGGAAGATAGGCATTATTTTACCACGGTCTGTTTCTATAGAATTATCTTCGCTATGGCTACTGGTCGCAGAAGGCTTCTTTTCTCCCGGTGCAGGGAAGGGCATCTTTCACAGGAATGTTTTTATCTCCTGTTTTTGAGGAGAAAAGGGGAGAATGACATGCACTTCTTCTATCTGCTGTTTTTCAAGTGTTTCTAACTCAAAATAATCCTTATGCCAAAGTGACATATTTTGGGGTGCACATTCTGGCACCCTTTGCCCGTAAATGGATTATTTATTCCAGTGGTTTTCAAATTCTTACAGAATCTTGGCATCAGTGTGAAGTGACTGTAATAGCACTCAGGTGTTGAGTTTCACTCAGTATTACTAAATCAAAATCTGCCAGCAGGAAACCCAGGCACTGAGGGCCAGCCCATAATGCCAAAGGCTTTGCAGAGCCCTTGCTGTGCCCTCGGGATGCAGAATTAAGCTGGAAACAGGCCCTGTCCACAGTCTTGAAGAGGAAACACACAAGTAGGCAAATAAATTCTAGCACAGTGGGAGGCTGTGACAGCAGGAGGATGGGAAATGGGCAGAAGAAGCCAATCGCCACAGTTTCACAGGGGCTGGTTCTGACAGTCACGTCTCAGACCCGGAGGATCCTGGAGGGACTACATTGATTAATGGGCCCCTTCACTTTCTGGCTTTGAGTTCTGTTCAGCCAGCAGGGCACCCCCACAGGAGACAGAGAAGGAAGCTGGGTGTTCTCCCCCTGGCTCCTGCCACAGGGTGGCGTGCATCAAGGGGGGCTGGGTAGGGAAGCTCCTGACAATGGGACTCTTTCCTGGTGGTGGCACCACCAGGACAGGGGGAGGACCCAGCTTCCCTGTGGACCCTTCAGGCTAGCAGTGGTAGGGGCTTCCCACCACCTGAGCTAGTGAACTCTATACCCTGTCCATACCTATGCAAATAGCTCCCTTATGAAACTCTCCTAACATTACCCCATCCACATGTGCCAACGATTCGCTGATTTGCACAGGAATCAATGGCTTGGAAGAAGATTCTGAAATCAATCATGGAGGGCTTAGGAAATGCTGCCCTGCCCATGCTCCTGATGGCACAGAGGCCGACATCATGCTGCCCGTGCTCCTGGTGGCACAGAGGCCGACATCATGCTGCCCGTGCTCCTGATGGCACAGAGGCTGACATCATGCTGCCCGTGCTCCTGATGGCACAGAGGCTGACATCATGCTGCCCGTGCTCCTGGTGGCACAGAGGCTGACATCATGCAGAAAATTATGGACATTAATGAATTTGAGTTAACAATAGATTCAAATGAACTGTCACTGGAGAATTTCTGGAAGCTATAAACCAATGTGTTTTACTGATATATTCCTCTTCATGAATGTACAATAGTGATACATCATTTTTAAAAATCTTTGTCTTAATAAGTCTACCTATCTCAGTAAGTATAAAGTAAAAATCCTGGGTGATAAGAAAGCACTTTATCACAATTTAGTTGACCATCTACATTGTTTTAATGAAACAAAGTAATGATAAATCATACAATCAATGGCATTTTAGATTCAATAAAAAATGACAATGGCTTTTGGCATGAGTTCTGCCTAGCCTGGTGTTAATACTGTGTTCCCTGCTTTCCTTCTGCAGAGCCTTGCATAGCCTTAGCTATCCTTTCATTTTCAACATTTCTGAATTACTTCATTTTAGACGTCTCTATTTTACATAGCTCAGGGTTTTGCTTTATGAGTGACATTTGTTTGTCTTATTTCTACCAAGAATATATTTAATGATTTTCACAAATCCTTTTGTCATAGTTCCCTTTGTCGTCTCTTGGTTGGCTGAAATTTATTCTCCAATAGTTTCCTAAAGGAAGAGCCAATGAGAACAGTATTTTCTATCTTAATGCATGTTTAATGGTTTAATGGTGTTTTACTGACTTTTTTTTTTTTTGAGATGAAGTTTCACTCTTATTGCCCAGGCTGGAATGCAATGGCGCGATCTCAGCTCACTGCAACCTCCGTCTCCCGGGTTCAAGCTATTCTCCTGCCTCAGCCTTCCTAGTAGCTGGGATTACAGGCACCTGCCACCACGCCCAACTAATTTTTTTTTGTATTTTTAGTAGAGACGGGGTTTCACCATGTTGGTCAGGCTGGTCTTAAACTCCTGACCTCAGGTGATCTAGCCGCCTCAACCTTCCAAAGTGCTGGGATTACAGGTGTGAGCCACCGCGCCCAGTGTTTTACTGACATTTTTACACAAAAGGACAGTTTGCCTTCAACTTTCCTCTTTTCAGTATTTTGCTGGTGTTGCTTTGCTACCTTTTAGTTAAATTTTGCCAAGAGGAAACTAGAGGCTAATCTTTTACCTGCCTTGCAAGTAATTTTCTTTTTTTTTTTTTCATTTTTTTATGTTGTTGTTTTGGCCGTGCTGACTTCGAAATTCTTTATCTTCAAAGCACAATGATTTTACTAGAATCCATTTCAGGGTTTACGATTCTAGTTCTATTTTCCTAGGGCATAGTATGCCTTTCAGTATGTTGCTTGTTTTTAATTTCAGGAACATTTTTTGAATTAACATGTAAATAATCATTGTTATTTTTTTCTGTAGGATTTTAATTTTTTGTGTATCACAACTCTCATCTGATTTCTGATCTATCTTTTCTCCCTAGTCCTTCTAATTTTTCCTTTGTTCCCATTTCATTGAATTTACTTTTCTCATCTGGCGTCTCTATCCATTTGTGCGTCTTCAATTTCTGTTCTTCCTAGTGCTCCTTTCGATTTCATTTTCTTTTCCTTTTTTCTTAAATAATAATTCTGAGTTCTCTAAGCTCATGTTTTCTCTACTGTTATTTAGTCATCATTTCCTTAAGTTCTCAAATATCTGATTTGTGATTCTCCTGCATAGAGGTTATTTATTAAGATTTTTTTTTATCATAGAGAAACAGTCACTTTAAAAATCTGTGCTGTGGCAAGGTGTTTCTGGTGAGTGTTATTCCTCTATTGAAATTTTGTTGCTTTTCTTCACAATTTTTCACGTAGTATGTTATATCAGTGATGCCCCAGCTCCTTCCTACCTGCTATTGTTTTTTTTTCCCCATCATTGAATGACTTAGAATCTGTGGAAATTTCGTATATAAAGGAGGGGTCAAGGGAACCCTCAGATTTTTACTGTAAAAGATTCTGCCCTCTGCTGCCATAGAAACAGTTAGATTCCTGCAAGTGTGGCCAGTTATTGTATTCCCCTCTCTCTCCTTCTTTTTTGATATCTCATTTCCTCTAACTCTTTGAGCTAAGCCAAGTTCAAGAAGCCTTCCCCCTTATACTCTGTTTCTCCATCCATTGTTACTAACAAGGAATTTAGCTGTATGTTTCAGTTCAGCTGTATGTTTCCATCATTTTCGGGAAATGTATTTTTCCGAACTTTTCCAAAGATCTGCTACAATTTAGCTCACCTTCAGCTCTTCATTATTTTACTCTTCAGTCTTGCTTGCATGCTTCTGCAGGATCTTAGCTGTTTCTAGTATCCTGTGCATGCATTTTGTACTAGAGGGAATACATCTATCTCCTAGTTTTGCTCAAAATGGAGGTTTTCCTTTTACGATTTCCAAGAGGAGAAAGGGAGAGATGATGATTTATGCAGCAATGCTCATAGTGTAAATCCACTTTGAAATGTTTTAATTTGATTTATTGGAAATATTTTCTGTGGGAATCAGCTTTTGGTTAATATACTATACAGATGCTCCTCGACTTACAATGGGGTTACATCCCAAGAAATCCACTGTAGGTTGAAAATACAATAAGTTGAAAATGCCTTTAAAGGATAAGATGGTCAAGATGGTGAAATGCAGAAGTCCTGACTCATGTGCAATGGCCATTACTGTTTGCAGCTTCATGCCGGGAAGTTATCTTGAGTTTCATCTCAAGAATAATTGTCTTCTTCTCATCAGAAGCAGGAAACACAGAGGAGTGTCTGTAGAAATGAAGAGATGGGAAAACACAATATCCAAAAAACTGCAGGCAATACAGTCCACTGTGCAGTATTGGCTGTTACCCCGATGGTCATGGGGCTGCCTGGAAGCTGTGGCTCGCTGCCCCTGCCCAGCAGCAGGAGGGAGTATTGGACAGCACGTCCCCAGCCCTGGAAAAGATCAAAAGTCAAAAGTGGAAGTATGGTTTCTACTGAATGTGTATCACTTTGGCAGCACCCTAAAGTCAAAAAATTAAGTCAAACCACGGTAAGTCAGGGAACATCTGTCTAGCTGTAGGACAATTCTTGAAGAACTAATTGCAGTGCTCCCAGCATGGTGCAAATATTAGGGTAACATTCAGTTTAATTAAATGTCAAATCATAGGATGGAAAATGACAGTATCTTTGTCCAAAAAGCAGATGCAGAAGCAGCATAATCCACAGAAATTTTCAATTTCATTTGCTACCCAGCGGCTCGAATCCATTATATGTTAAGTATCGTTCCAGGGCTTCAGCCTCCCCGGCAGATTTCTCCTGTTTTTGCTGTTGCTGCAGGGACTGGCCCCGTCTTCTGAGGACCAGGCCTCCACAGTGGCTGCACACCTCTGCTTTAAATACTTTTACAGTTGCAGAAAAGGACCTTCTTGAAGCAAAAAAGACACCGTCCTCTTCTGCATGGGCCAATGCTCAATATACACATGCATGGAAAAAAATTTCCAGGAAGTGATAAACTAAGCATGGGGCAAATAAAACAACACATGACCTGATTTCATCTCCAAGTTTGCTCTTGTGTAGGAAAAGATAAGCATTTCTTTCAATGTTAAGTTGGGGTGGTATCTAATAAATCAGAATGAAAACTCAGGTTTCGTAAAAGCAGTGATTTCTCTTCCAGAAAGGGCTCTGAATACATTGTTACTTACTTGAACATGCTGTCCTTCAAGGTAGGAGCTGAGGCAGGGCCTACACCTGTAATCCCAGCACTTTGGGAGGCCAAGGTGGGAGGATTGCTTGAGCCCAGGAGTTTGAGGCCAGCCTGGGCAACACAGTGAGACCCAGCCTCTGCCAAAAAAAAAAAGAAAAAAGAAAAAGAAAAATTAGCCAGACATGGTGATGCTTGCCTGTAGTCCCAGCTACCCGAGAAGCTGAGGTGGGAGGATCACTGGAGTCCAGAAGGCAGAGGTTGCAGTGAGCCGGGATCACGCCGCTGTACTCTAGCCTGGGCAACAGAGCAAGACCCTGTCTCAAACAAATAAAACAAAGTAGAAGATGATATCCAAGCCATTTGTGATTTGTTCTGACCTTCCAATCTATGATTTAGGTATTGATTTAGAATGCATTTTATTCATCCTATAAAAATCTCTGCCAATTATTCTTTTTTTTTTTTTTTGAGATGGAGTCTGGCTTTGTCGTCCAGGCTGGAGGGCAGTGATGTGATCTCGGCTCACTGCAACCTCCGCCTCCTGGGTTCAAGTGATTCTCCTGCCTCAGCCTCCCGCGTAGCTAGCTGGGATTACAGGTGCCCACCACTACGCCTGGCTATTTTGTGTATTTTAGTAGAGACACAGTTTCGCCATGTTGGCTAGGCTGGTCTTGAACTCCTGACCTCAAGTGATCCTCCTGCCTTGGCTCCCAAAGTGCTGGGATTACAGGTGTGCGCCACCACGCCCTCACAGAACAATGTATTCCTTAACTTTTTGTATGCTTTTTTTAGATTGAAAAATTTCAAAATTATAAGCACATTAAATGGTTGAAATTGGACATCAGCATTGAGCTGGAGAAAAATCAATGGTTCCTTCTGATGTGAAAGGAAGCAACAATATATAAATACAGGTCTATGTCTTCATTTCTCCTTGTAACAAAAATGGGGTATTCAGTGTTGAAAATTTCCTTGGGCAATTCCCCAAACAACTACTTAAAAATACCCAGAGTTGGCCACTTGTTCTGTGCCTACATCAGACTCCAAAAAAGGAACAAACACTTTCAGCAATGGTGATTGACCCTCCTATAAGTTTCTCTCATTTTAAAACATGGGAAAATCATCACTTCTCACTCAATAGAAGAGGTTAGGTTTAGGGCCGTGCTATGTTTATTTTATTGCTACTACGTAAGCCAACTTTGTTTCTGGCCAGAACGATCAGCTTATGTTTATATCAGCTTTAACAAGATCCATAACTGTTTTCCCTCTTCACTAGCCTGGCTATATGTGGGATACAAACTTCTGTGCTTCTCACAAGGAAAAAAAATCCAATTTCAAAGACTCAGGTCTAACCACTCAGGTGACTTTAAAATCAAATTATTCTATAGAATTTTATAGGGTGACAGCAAATTTGTTGAATGATATGATATTGATGTGTACATGAATTTTTAGTTGGAGACTAAAATCTGTTTTAGAAATAGATCCAGTGCTTTTTAGAAAATACTTAAATTTTTCCCATTGATCATATAGTTCCCGAAAGTTTTAGCTTTTTAAAAAATCTAAATGGCATTATGCTTTTAAAGAAAGCAAAGTGGAACGTTTGATTATGAAATGTAGGGAATGCTAATGTTTTATAGTTTATGTCTTCAAGAATCAGTTTTTAAGTTTTTTTTTTTGTTTTTTTGAGACACAGTCTCGTTCTGTCGCCCAGGCTGGAGTGCAGTGGCGCAATCTCGGCTCACTGCAAGCTCCGCCTCCCGGGTTCAAGCGATTCTCCTGCCTCAGCCTCCTGAGTAGCTGGGACTACAGGTGTCCACCACTACGTCCGGCTAATTTTTGTATTTTTAGTAGAGACGGGGTTTCACCATGTCAGCCAGGATGGTCTTGAACTCCTGACCTCGTGATCTGCCCACCTCGGCCTCCCAAAGTGTTGAGATTACAGGCGTGAGCCACCGTGCCTGCCCCAGTTTCTAACATTTTTTATAACCATCATACAATTGAAACAAGATGCAACTGGACTCACGAGGTCATGGGTCAGTTTCCTGTGAGTGTGGGCTTAGACCGTCCAGCTTGTTCTCCTGCCACCCACTCTTAGCATGGAAGGATGAAGCGGGTGACAATCAGCCAACATGTGCTCAAATAGCTAGATGTTCGATACTGAGTAGAAAAATCCTTACACATCAGCTGAGTTTTTCCATGTTTACCCATATATTTTGGCATAGAATAAACTAAATCTGTGATTTTTCAGCATGTTATGGTTGTAGAGTTCATGAACTATTATTCCATCTTGGGAATACTTTGAGAAGTAAAAGTAAATTTTATTATTGCAAAAGATGCAGTAATATGTAGTATTTTGTTTTAAAAGTCAAAACTTACTCAGCAAATGCACAGCATACAGATGGTGAAGAGGTGATTCAGTAAAGCTTTGGTTTCAAGAAATCCTGGCCCACCTAAGTAACCTCCAGGATAGCAAGGTTTATCTTAAAGATAAAAAAGGATCAAAAGGCCCTTGAGAATTAGGCAGCTACCCCCTCTGTCTCCCTCTCCCTCGTGCAAGATTATCTGCTCCCCACCTATGACTGCTCTCTCCCTTTCCTCAGAGTGGATTCTTCCCCACAGCCACTTGTGCTGGCCTCACATGGTCACTTGTGCCCCACTTTATCATGGCTCACTGGCCCCTCTTATCATTTTCTCCGTCCCAGATTATTGACAGATGAATGGGATTTTCACAGTTTACCTTTTCAATGTGGCTCTGTATCCTTAGTAAACCTATGGATTCTCTGCCAGTGGCAGAATAGAGACAGTTGCAAACTCTTTTCTTCTCCCATCGAAAGATGAAGTCTGATTTCCCTCTCCTTAACACTGGCTTTGCCTTTGAGATTTGCTTGATGCATAGAATACAAGAGAAGTAACTCAGAAGAAGAACTTCCAAGGTTAGGTCAGAAGGAGCCTCACAACTTCTATCTGGGTCTCTGGTAGAACCACACTCTTGCCCTTGGAACCATGAGCTGCCACTTTGCTAGAAAGACCTTGTGAAAAGGCTCTTGGACAACACAGATAGGAGAGGAGTCCAGCTGAGTCTTGCCTTCCGATGCCCCCGCCAAGGTGCCAGCTACAGGAGTGAAGCTATCTTGGACCCTTCAGACCAGATCAGCTATCAGCTGAATACCATCCACCGTCCTGAGTCAATGCCACGTGCAACACCATCACCCACAGGAGCACTACCCAAATCTCTGACCCACAGAATGATGAAATTTAATACAATGGTTGTTTTAAGCCACTAAGTTTTAGGGTAGTTGGCGATGCAGCAGCAGATGCGACGCCTCTGTTCACAGTGGCTGAGACTCAAAGGGCCGCAAACCAAGCAAACTACGTCTACCCCAGCAAGGACAGTGGGTGGAAATTTCCTTACAGAAAAGACTGCATGTCATCAGGAATCATAATTGAAATCTCTCAGTTAATTCCTATCCTAAATTTCCCTCGAGGATATAACAAGGAGAAACAGTATTAAGTTACAGATAGACTCTGGTGGGATTTAGATTAAAAATATAAAAGTACATCTAGATGCTAGATGAGACTAGTGACGTCACGAGCCAGACTGAAACTTAATCACATTAAGAAGCAGGTAATCATATTCAAACGAGATTTGTACTTGGTAACTTAAGGATAATTACATCTCAAAGCCAAGGACTATCTTTGTCAATCTCATGTTTTCATGATCAGCTGAAGCAGAGAAATTAATACATTTTAATGATGAAACTTAGCCTACATGTATTTTGTAGATATTCACTTAGAAGTGAAAAATATGATGCAAAATCAGTTATGTGTAGATATTTTTGGAGAAAAAACCTTAAAACTTAGAAACCAGTTACATAGTCGTTATTAACTTAAAACAGATCATACTGATATATTTCTCACATTTCATGCCCTTCCTTAAAGACAATGATTTTTTCCCAAACATCAAACATTTCAGCCTTTACATATTTCTCCAGAAACCACCACAAGCATCCATATAGCGTGTTTACTGTCAGGTTTATTCTGACTTGCCTTCACAACAGTTGACTCTCAGTTTAGCTTGTTGATTCACAGAAAAAAAAACCTGAATGCCACCAAGAAATTTCCACGAATTGTTAAAAAAAATTAAATGTGAAAAGAAGAACCTCTGATCCTTACTCAATGTGTTCTCTATTTTTCCCTCGGACTAATTAAGAAAAGCATGTTAATTATAATGGATTCCAAATGTGCTAACCTCCAGTTAGTATTTTTTAAAGTATTGACTATTTTGGCCAGTCCAAGATTGCCTATTAGATTATAAGCTCCTCTGAGACCCAGAGGCCATGCCTTTGTTGTCATTGACCAGAAAGGGAGAAACAGTAAATCTCTGTTCATTTTGGGGGGTGTGATAACTCACATTTCAGGTGTGCTGAAGGTGCCAATGATTGACATTTGCTATTTTTACCATCTAGCATCTGTTTATTGCTTTTTTCTTTCTTTCTTTCTTTCTTTTTTTGAGACAGAGTCTCACTCTGTCGCTCAGGCTGGAGTGCAGTGGCCCGATCTCGGCTCACTGCAAGCTCTGCTTCCTGGGTTCACGCCATTCTCCTGCCTCAGCCTCCCGAGAGGCTGGGACTACAGGCACCTGCCACCAGGCCCGGCTAATTTTTTTCTATTTTTTTAGTAGAGACGGGGTTTCACCGTGTTAGCCAGGATGGTCTCGACCTCCTGACCTCGTGATCTGCCTGCCTCGGCCCCACAAAGTGCTGGGATTACAGGCGTGAGCCACTGTGCCTGGCCTGTTTATTGCTTTTTTCAGACTAGCTTCTCCTTGAGGAGAGCAGCCTTCCCTATTTCATCCATCTGATTTGGGGGGACAGAAGACCCACCTCCAACTGCAAGGATGAGACGTCACAGGCTTCAGTTGATCAACACATCTCAATACCTTTGCAGACGGATTTGCTTAGAAATGTCCAAATAGTCTATAGCCAAGGTGGTATGTTTTAGGGCTTCTGAATAAATAAGAGCTTTTATTCTCCGGCTTGCAGGAGTTCCTGAAAAGCAATCTCCTTCTTCTCCTGAGTGTGATGTTGAAGATCTGTAACTACAGTCACCAGTTTGCCGCCAGGTGGGAACACCAGGTGGGAACATCAGGGGCCTGCAAGGGATGCCGCTGAAAGCAGGAAAGATTAGTGACACAGACAGAAGCTGGACGAAGCCTCACCTCAGGTGCACATCTGGGCTTTGCAATTTTATGAACCTGTAAGTTCTCTGATTCCAAAGGTGAGTTGTATTTTGGCTTATGTTTTGCAGCTGAAAGATTTCTAACTTCTTTTCCACCACAGAATCTTTGAATGATTTAGATATAAACTTCAAGCTCCATTTAGGTCAGTGATTTTTGTCTGTATCGTTCACTGATGAATCCCACTGCCTTGGACACTGCCTGGCAATATTAGGTGCTCAGTAAATATCTGTTGATAAAACGCGCAAAGTTGGTTCAGCCTTTAAGAAGATGAATATTGTTAATAACACATGCCTAATGAAAGAATCTGAGCACATATTCCTAGAATACACACATACAATTTAAAACACCTAAAAATGCTTAAATACATTTAAAAAAACAAAAAACAAAACTATAACGATTGGTGAGATTCAGCCAGTAGTGTGTTGCAGCTGGCTTGTCCTGGCTTTGGAGACTGAGCTGTATACATCTCCTCCTGATTCCGCATCCAGTGTCTTCATGTTGGCAGCCTGAAATTGACCAGAGGGGGCATTTATACCATGGTAATCGGCAAACACTGCAAATGAGGGGTTTATTTCCTCTCCTCTGCCCCACCCTCCCAGAGAGCCAGTTCAGCATTATTTTTCCTAGAAAAACCTTTTAGTACAGTGAACACTTTCTTTTAAAAAAATAAAATCTTCCCATTTCAGAGCTGGAAGGAAATTTTGAAGTTTTCGACTTCAGTATCCTAAGTTGACAGGCGAGGAATCTCTCCATGAGCTAAGTTACGGAGGTGACAGCACACCCCGGACCCCCAATTTGCAAGATCCAAATCACACAGCCACTCCGCAAGAAAAAGCGTGGGAAATAATCCAAACACATGCGTCTCTAGTGAGATGCCAGGCATTTGTTGGGGAAAATATGTCCCTCCAATTATGTGATGTCAGGGATCACTCTAGATGGGGTTTGTGTGGGTCAAATGTGGTACCAGGACCCCTAGATCTGGCCAGGCCTATCCCAGGCTCACTGTCCTGCAGGGACTAAATACCCAGCCGCAGCCTAATGTGCTATCTCTGTAGGTTGTGTGAAATGACTCAACATTTCCTGCTCTTTCTCAAAGGTAAACTCACACCAGCCCTTGTGCAGCAGGCCAATTCTCCCTGACGATCACACAGACAGGCCTCCTGACGGTCACACAGACAGGCCTCCTGACGGTCACACAGACAGGCCTCCTGACGGTCACACAGACAGGCCTCCTGACGGTCGCACAGACAGGCCTGCATGACGGTCACACAGACAGGCCTCCTGACGATCACACAGACAGGCCTGCATGACGGTCGCACAGACAGGCCTCCTGACGGTCACACAGACAGGCCTCCTGACGGTCACACAGACAGGCCTCCTGACGGTCGCACAGACAGGCCTGCATGACGGTCACACAGACAGGCCTCCTGACGATCACACAGACAGGCCTCCTGACGGTCGCACAGACAGGCCTCCTGACGGTCGCACAGACAGGCCTCCTGACGGTCACACAGACAGGCCTTCTGACGGTCGCACAGACAGGCCTGCATGACGGTCACACAGACAGGCCTCCTGACGATCACACAGACAGGCCTGCATGACGGTCGCACAGACAGGCCTCCTGACGGTCACACAGACAGGCCTCCTGACGGTCACACAGACAGGCCTGCATGACGGTCACACAGACAGGCTTCCTGACGATCACACAGACAGGCCTGCATGACGGTCGCACAGACAGGCCTCCTGACGGTCACACAGACAGGCCTCCTGACGGTCACACAGACAGGCCTCCTGACGGTCGCACAGACAGGCCTGCATGACGGTCACACAGACAGGCCTCCTGACGGTCACACAGACAGGCCTCCTGACGGTCACACAGACAGGCCTTCTGACGGTCGCACAGACAGGCCTGCATGACGGTCACACAGACAGGCCTCCTGACGATCACACAGACAGGCCTGCATGACGGTCGCACAGACAGGCCTCCTGACGGTCACACAGACAGGCCTCCTGACGGTCGCACAGACAGGCCTGCATGACGGTCACACAGACAGGCTTCCTGACGATCACACAGACAGGCCTGCATGACGGTCGCACAGACAGGCCTCCTGACGGTCACACAGACAGGCCTGCATGACGGTCACACAGACAGGCCTCCTGACGGTCACACAGACAGGCCTCCTGACGGTCACACAGACAGGCCTCCTGACGGTCGCACAGACAGGCCTGCATGACGGTCACACAGACAGGCCTCCTGACGGTCACACAGACAGGCCTCCTGACGGTCACACAGACAGGCCTTCTGACGGTCGCACAGACAGGCCTGCATGACGGTCACACAGACAGGCCTCCTGACGATCACACAGACAGGCCTGCATGACGGTCGCACAGACAGGCCTCCTGACGGTCACACAGACAGGCCTGCATGACGGTCACACAGACAGGCCTCCTGACGGTCACACAGACAGGCCTCCTGACGGTCACACAGACAGGCCTCCTGACGGTCGCACAGACAGGCCTGCATGACGGTCGCACAGACAGGCCTCCTGACGATCACACAGACAGGCCTCCTGACGGTCGCACAGACAGGCCTCCTGACGGTCGCACAGACAGGCCTCCTGACGGTCGCACAGACAGGCCTGCATGACGGTCACACAGACAGGCCTCCTGACGGTCACACAGACAGGCCTCCTGACGGTCGCACAGACAGGCCTGCATGACGGTCGCACAGACAGGCCTCCTGATGGTCACACAGACAGGCCTCCTGACGTTCACACAGACAGGCCTCCTGACGTTCACACAGACAGGCCTCCTGATGGTCACACAGACAGGCCTCCTGACGGTCGCACAGACAGGCCTGCATGACGGTCACACAGACAGGCCTCCTGACGATCACACAGACAGGCCTCCTGACGGTCGCACAGACAGGCCTCCTGACGGTCGCACAGACAGGCCTCCTGACAGTCACACAGACAGGCCTCCTGATGGTCACACAGACAGGCCTGCAGAGCGCTCGTTACACAGATAGATTTCCACAGCACGGCCGTCACATGGAGCGAATAGTTAAACCTAGGGAAATCAGTGCCCAGACATCAAAGCTAGAAATGAAACATACGGTCAGTAGGAGCCTTACATGGCCTTCTCCCTAACCTGGAGCAAGCTGGAATAATAGACAGTTTTACATTCCTAGTGCCAGGACCCGTCTCGGGTCGACAAAATCTGAGACGAGTCAAGGTAACAGAGGCAGCTGTTTGAATAGATTCATTGGAGGGTCTAAGGTAGCTCTCTGGGCCAAGCTGTAAAGGAGATGAAGTAGAAATGATCACTCCGGTGCCACAGTAGACGGGCCTTGAAGGTACTGGGGCCTCACAGCTCAATCGGACTTAGCAAGCATTTCTTTGCCTCTGACCTTCTAGTTGAAACAAAATTCGTTACCAATAGACTTAGGCAATGCTATACTGCACGCAGGCACATAATAACCCCAACCTATATTAGCACTAAGAAAATTGTAACACTTTGAGGTGGTCTGGTGGAATTATCTCTGGCCTTCTCCCTGTATCTGGTTACAGCAATAAATTCCCTTCTTTCCTAGTTTGTCTGCTTCTTATTATTGGGCCCCGAGAAAACGCAGCGAGACCCGGCTTGGTTCTGCGAACACTTGTGCACCAGAATCGAAGGTAAGGCAATAAAAGACCTTGATCTTTATTATATCCTGTGAGCCAAGAATAATGACTGTTCTTTTTCTGGGAAATAAAATAAATAAACACACGTAAGAAGAGATGGAGAAAATTAGCTCAAATTTACAAAAAACAAAAAAATCTCGTTTTCCCTCACCTGAAGATGATAAAACAAGGCATTAAAGTAAGCACAGACTGATGATCCTGGTGTAATGCAGGCTGCGTATCTTGGTTTTCCCTGTAAGGTGCCCTGCCAGCTCCTAGCTAGGACTCTAGGCATCCTCCACCCTCCTCCCTGCCCCAGGCACGGTTTCCTTGATGCTGCGAGGAGCACGTGGAAGGCATAAGGGCATTGCGGTTCACTGCCGTCCCAGAAAAGCTGCTGTCCCTGTCGCTGATGTCTAAGAGTAGTCTGGCACTGGCTGGGTGTGGTGACTCACTCCTGTAATCCTAGCACTTTGGGAGGCCGAGGCGGGTGGATTGCCTGAGCTCAGGAGTTCAATACCAGCCTAGGCAAAATGGTGAAACCCCATCTCTATTAAAATACAAAAAAAAATTAGCTGGGTGTGGCGGCGTGTGCCCGTAATCCCAGTTACTTGGGAGGCTGAGGCAGAAGAATTGCTTGAACCCGGGAGGCAAAGGTTGCAGTGAGTCGAAATCAAGCCATTGCACATTGCACTCCAGCAGCCTGGGCAACAGAGTGAGACTCCATCTCAAAAAAAAAAAAAAAAAAGAGTAGTCTGGCACAACTGAAAAAGCAGTGTAACCCTGAGTATGTCAACTTTGTGTGGATAAATCAGGTGTTTTTTTCTTTATAGGATTTTTTTTTTTTTTTGAGGCGGAGTCTCGCTCTGTCGCCCAGGCTGGAGTGCAGTGGCGCGATCTCAGCTCACTGCAAGCTCCGCCTCCTGGGTTCATGCCATTCTCCTGCCTCAGCCTCCTGAGTGGCTGGGACTACAGGTGCCCACCACAACGCCCAGCTAATTTTTTTATATTTTAGTAGAGACGGGGTTTCACCATGTTAACCAGGATGGTCTTGATCTCCTGACCTCATGATCCGCCCTTTTACCCATACTTAGTTTTTGTTTTCCTTCCAGAGGAAAGAAGAAACAAATGCCAATCTAAAAACATATGGAGTTTCTATAGTCAGTCTATTTTTTCTTGGCTGATCGATTGATCAGTAATAACTTTGCACTTAGCATGACCTAGGTAATGACATTATTTCTATCATTATTGCATTTTCCCTATTTGGATAATCAATTAAGTCAACAGTATTTAGAATTTTGCTGCTCAGACTGAGTCACTGGAAAAAAAAAATAAGCCAGTGAAAATATAGACCCCAGATTAGAGGCCCAGTCGGGATCAGGCCATGGCTGACGGAGTGGAGTGGAAGCCGCAAGAACAGGGAGAGGCTCCTGCGCTGACCCAGGGAAGTGTGCTCCGGCAGGCGCTGCGTCTCTCCTTTGCTCAGACACCCAGTGCTTGAATGCTTGGAACAACTGTCTTCTTCTTTTTCTTTTCTTTCTTTTTTTTTTTTTTTAGAAGGAGTTTCACTCTTGTTACCCAGGCTGGAGTGCAATGGCGTGATCTTAGCTCACTGCAACCTCCGCCTCCTGGGTTCAAGTGATTCTCTAGCCTCACTCTCCCCAGTAGCTGGGATTACAGGCATGCGCCACCATGCTCGGCTAATTTTGAATCTTTTTTTTTTTTCAATGGAGATGCGGTTTCTCCATGTTGGTCAGGCTGGTCTCGAACACCTGACCTCAGGTGATCCACCCATCTCAGCCTCCCAAAGTGCTGGGATTACAGGTGTGAGCCACTACGCACGGCTTTTTTTTTTTTTTTAGATGGAGTTTTGCTCTTGTCACCCAGGATGGAGTGCAGTGACACAATCTCTGCTCACCGCAACCTCCACTTCCCAGGTTCCAGTGATTCTCCTGCCTCCGCCTCCTGAGTAGCTGGGATTACAGGTGCCACCATGCCCAGATAATTTATTTACTTAATTATTGTATTTTTAGTAGAGATGGGGTTTCACCATGTTGGCCAGGCTTGAACTCCTGTCCACAGGTTATCCACCTGCCTTGATATTTAAAAAATATCTACTGTAAAAATGTGCTTAGTGAGGAACACGTATGCACGCTGGCTAGAGAGAATCGAAATAGGCTCTGCATCAATTACTCAAATTAGTCCAGAAACTGTTCTACAAACGAGCACTGGACTTGGAGAAGCCCACGCCAGCCCTTGACATCCGGGTTACTACAGGAAAACTGCCTGCCTCCCAGGGCTCTTGTTTTCTAATCTTGAAATGAGGAACTGGAGTAAGAAACTCTAGTACCCATTCGTATTTTAACATTTATTGGTTCTGAATGTTCTTACCTCCTTGTAGTGCTGAGCCAGTTTCTGCAGATAATCTAATATGCATATTTCCATCAGCCCCAAAAGGCAGGTCTGCTGGAAGAGTGGAGGAAGGACAGGCGCTCATCGAGTAATCGCCAAGGAGAGGCCTTTAGATATTCCGGCTACTTAACTTAGAAAATTAATATTAAGTATCATTAGCATTGGCATGATTGTTCAAATGACATTATCAATTTCTAATAAATAGATCAAAAACTCATGCATGGATTCAGCAGTTATTCAGTAGGTGTCAAATGGTCTGTGTTCAAATATTTGAAGTCTAGCGGTGGGGGTACTATTTAAGACATCACAAGACAGTACTGCATTAACAGCAAATAAGCTGGTTAGTTCAGGGAAGAGGAGAGTTCATCTGGATGTGTGTATTTCATAAGGTCCCGATGGGGACAGCGGCACTCATACGTGGTCTTAGAGAATGTATGTGCCTTGAATAAGTGGGGGAGCGTTCAAAGGACATTCCCTGGGGGCTGAGATAGCGAAGGGGGACAAACCTTCTCGAGGAAGAGTGCCTGCACATCTGAACACAACAGAAGCTTCCTCTGGGCCAGTGGAATGGCAGTGGGAAGGGAGCCTCGGCACCCACTTCTGGAGACAGGACATGTCAAGCTCAACTGTCAGTGATGACCCACGCATAACTATCATACTTCCCAACGCTGTGCACACACGGCATTACCCACTCATAACCATCACACTTCCTAATGCCCCACACACGGCATTACCCACCCGTAACCATCATACTTCCTAACACCGCACACAGGGCATTACCCACCCATAAGTATCATACTTCCTAACGCTGCACACAGGGCATTACCCACCCATAACCATCATACTTCCTAACACTGCACGCAGGGCATTACCCACCCATAAGTATCATACTTCCTAATGCTGCACACACGGCATTAGCCACCCATAACCATCACACTTCCTAACGCTGTGCACACACGACATTACCCACTCATAACCATCATACTTCCTAACGCCGTGCACACACGACATTACCCACCCATAACCATCATACTTCCTAACGCTGTGCACACACGGCATTACCCACCCATAACCATCACACTTCCTAACGCCCCACACACGACATTACCCACCCATAACCATCATACTTCCTAACGCTGTGCACACACGACATTACCCACCCATAACCGTCATACTTCCTAACGCCCCACACACGACATTACCCACCCATAACCATCATACTTCCTAACGCCCCACACACGGCATTACCCACCCATAACCATCACACTTCCTAACGCCCCACACACGGCATTACCCACTCATAGCCATCATACTTCCTAACGCTGTGCACACACGACATTACCCACCCATAACCATCATACTTCCTAACGCTGTGCACACACGGCATTACCCACCCATAACCATCATACTTCCTAACGCTGTGCACACACGGCATTACCCACCCATAACCATCATACTTCCTAACGCCCCACACACGGCATTACCCACCCATAACCATCACACTTCCTAACGCCCCACACACGGCATTACCCACCCATAACCATCAAACTTCCTAACGCCCCACACACGGCATTACCCACCCATAACCATCACACTTCCTAACGCCCCACACACGGCATTACCCACTCATAGCCATCATACTTCCTAACGCTGTGCACACACAACATTACCCACTCATAACCATCATACTTCCTAACGCTGTGCACACACGACATTACCCACTCATAACCATCATACTTCCTAACGCTGTGCACACACAACATTACCCACCCATAACCATCATACTTCCTAACGCCCCAAACACGACATTACCCACCCATTACCATCATACTTCCTAACGCCCCACACACGGCATTACCCACCCATAACCATCATACTTCCTAACGCCCCACACACGACATTACCCACCCATTACCATCATACTTCCTAACACCCCACACACGGCATTACCCACCCATAACCATCATACTTCCTAACGCCGCACACACGACATTACCCACCCATAACCATCATACTTCCTAACGCCCCACACACGACATTACCCACTCATAACCATCATACTTCCTAACGCCCCACACACGACATTACCCACCCATAGCCATCATACTTCCTAACGCCCCACAAACGGCATTACCCACCCATAACCATCATACATCCTAACGCCCCACACACGGCATTACCCACCCATAACCATCATACTTCCTAACGCTGTGCACACACGACATTACCCACCCATAACCATCATACTTCCTAACGCTGTGGTCACACGACATTACCCACTCATAGCCATCATACTTCCTAACGCTGTGCACACACGACATTACCCACCCATAACCATCATACTTCCTAACGCTGTGCACACACAACATTACCCACTCATAGCCATCATACTTCCTAACGCTGTGCACACACGACATTAGCCACTCATAACCATCATACTTCCTAACGCTGTGCACACACGACATTACCCACCCATAACCATCATACTTCCTAACGCTGTGCACACACGACATTACCCACTCATAGCCATCATATTTCTTAACGCTGTGCACACACGACATTACCCACTCATAACCATCATACTTCCTAACGCCCCACACACGGCATTACCCACTCATAACCATCATACTTCCTAACGCCCCACACACGACATTACCCACCCATAACCATTATACTTCCTAACGCCCCACACACGACATTACCCACTCATAACCATCATACTTCCTAATGCCGCACACACGACATTACCCACCCATAACCATCATACTTCCTAACACCCCACACACGACATTACCCACCCATAACCACCATACTTCCTAACACCCCACACACGGCATTACCCACCCATAATCATCACACTTCCTAACGCCGCACACATGGCATTACCCACCCATAACCATCACACTTCCTAACGCTGTGCACACACGGCATTACTCACTCATAACCACCATACTTCCTAACGCCGCACACATGGCATTACCCACCCATAACCATCACACTTCCTAACGCTGTGCACACACGACATTACCCACCCATAACCATCATACTTCCTAACGCCGCACACACGACATTACCCACCCATAACCATCATACTTCCTAACGCCGCACACTCGGCATTACCCACCCATAACCATCATACTTCCTAACGCCGCACACACGGCATTACCCACCCATAACCATCATACTTCCTAACGCCGCACACACGACATTACCCACCCATAACCATCATACTTCCTAACGCCGCACACACGGCATTACCCACCCATAACCATCATACTTCCTAACGCCCCACACATGGCATTACCCACCCATAACGGTCATACTTCCTAACGCTGTGGACACACGACATGATCCACCCATAACCATCATACTTCCTAACGCTGTGCACACACGGCATTACCCACCCATAACCATCATACTTCCTAACGCCCCACACACGGCATTACCCACCCATAACCATCATACTTCCTAACGCCGCACACACGACATTACCCACCCATAACCATCACATTTCCTAACGCCCCACACACAGCATTACCCACTCATAAACATATTTCCTAACGCTGTGCACACACGGCATTACCCACCCATAACCATCATACTTCTTAACACCGCACACACGACATTACCCACCCATAACCATCATACTTCCTAACGCCCCACACACGGCATTACCCACTCATAACCATCATACTTCCTAATGCCCCACACACGACATTACCCACCCATAACCGTCATACTTCCTAACGCCCCACACACGACATTACCCACCCATAACCATCATACTTCCTAATGCCGCACACACGACATTACCCACCCATAATGATCATACTTCCTAACGCCCCACACACGGCATTACCCACCCATAACCATCACACTTCCTAACGCCCCACACACGGCATTACCCACTCATAACCATCGTACTTCCTAACGCTGTGCACACACGACATTACCCACCCATAACCATCATACTTCCTAACGCTGTGCACACACAACATTACGCACCCATAACCATCATACTTCCTAACGCCCCACACACGGCATTACCCACTCATAACCATCACACTTCCTAACGCCCCACACACGGCATTACCCACCCATAACCATCACACTTCCTAACGCCCCACACACGGCATTACCCACTCATAACCATCATACTTCCTAACGCTGTGCACACACGACATTACCCACCCATAACCATCATACTTCCTAACGCTGTGCACACACGATATTACCCACCCATAACCATCATACTTCCTAACGCTGTGCACACACGACATTACCCACCCATAACCATCATACTTCCTAACGCTGTGCACACACGACATTACCCACCCATAACCATCATACTTCCTAACGCTGTGCACACATGACATTACCCACCCATAACCATCATACTTCCTAACGCTGTGCACACACGACATTACGCACCCGTAACCATCATACTTCCTAACACTGCACACAGGGCATTACCCACCCATAAGTATCATACTTCCTAATGCTGCACACATGGCATTACCCACCCATAACCATCATACTTCCTAACACTGCACACAGGGCATTACCCACCCATAAGTATCATACTTCCTAATGCTGCACACACGGCATTACCCACCCATAACCATCACACTTCCTAACGCTGTGCACACACGACATTACCCACTCATAACCATCATACTTCCTAACGCTGTGCACACATGACATTACCCACTCATAACCATCATACTTCCTAACGCTGTGCACACACGACATTACCCACTCATAACCATCATACTTCCTAACGCTGTGCACACACGACATTACCCACCCGTAACCATCATACTTCCCAACGCTGGGCACACACGGCATTACCCACCCATAACCATCACACTTCCTAACGCCCCACACACGACATTACCCACCCATAACCATCATACTTCCTAACGCTGTGCACACACGACATTACCCACCCATAACCGTCATACTTCCTAACGCCCCACACATGACATTACCCACCCATAACCATCATACTTACTAACGCCCCACAAACGGCATTACCCACCCATAACCATGATACTTCCTAACGCCGCACACACGACATTACCCACCCATAACCATCATACTTCCTAACGCCGCACACTCGGCATTACCCACCCATAACCATCATATTTCCTAACGCCGCACACACGGCATTACCCACCCATAACCATCATACTTCCTAACGCCGCACACACGACATTACCCACCCATAACCATCATACTTCCTAACGCCGCACACACGGCATTACCCACCCATAACCATCATACTTCCTAACACCCCTCACATGGCATTACCCACCCATAACGGTCATACTTCCTAACGCTGTGGACACACGACATGACCCACCCATAACCATCATACTTCCTAACGCTGTGCACACACGGCATTACCCACCCATAACCATCATACTTCCTAACGCCCCACACACGGCATTACCCACCCATAACCATCATACTTCCTAACGCCGCACACACGACATTACCCACCTATAACCATCACATTTCCTAACGCCCCACACACAGCATTACCCACTCATAACCATCATATTTCCTAACGCTGTGCACACACGGCATTACCCACCCATAACCATCATACTTCCTAATGCCGCACACACGACATTACCCACCCATAATGATCATACTTCCTAACGCCCCACACACGGCATTACCCACCCATAACCATCACACTTGCTAACGCCCCACACACGGCATTACCCACTCATAACCATCGTACTTCCTAACGCTGTGCACACACGACATTACCCACCCATAACCATCATACTTCCTAACGCTGTGCACACAAAACATTACGCACCCATAACCATCATACTTCCTAACGCCCCACACACGGCATTACCCACTCATAACCATCACACTTCCTAACGCCCCACACACGGCATTACCCACCCATAACCATCACACTTCCTAACGCCCCACACACGGCATTACCCACTCATAACCATCATACTTCCTAACGCTGTGCACACACGACATTACCCACCCATAACCATCATACTTCCTAACGCTGTGCACACACGACATTACCCACCCATAACCATCATACTTCCTAACGCTGTGCACACACGACATTACCCACCCATAACCATCATACTTCCTAACGCTGTGCACACACGACATTACCCACCCATAACCATCATACTTCCTAACGCTGTGCACACACGACATTACCCACCCATAACCATCATACTTCCTAACGCTGTGCACACACGACATTACCCACCCGTAACCATCATACTTCCTAACACTGCACACAGGGCATTACCCACCCATAAGTATCATACTTCCTAATGCTGCACACATGGCATTACCCACCCATAACCATCATACTTCCTAACACTGCACACAGGGCATTACCCACCCATAAGTATCATACTTCCTAATGCTGCACACCCGGCATTACCCACCCATAACCATCACACTTCCTAACGCTGTGCACACACGACATTACCCACTCATAACCATCATACTTCCTAACGCTGTGCACACACGACATTACCCACTCATAACCATCATACTTCCTAACGCTGTGCACACACGACATTACCCACCCATAACCATCATACTTCCTAACGCCCCACACACGGCATTACCCACCCATAACCATCATACTTCCTAACGCCCCACACACGGCATTACCCACCCATAACCATCATACTTCCTAACGCCCCACACACGGCATTACCCACTCATAACCATCATACTTCCTCACGCCCCACACACGACATTACCCACTCATAACCATCATACTTCCTAACGCCCCACACACGACATTACCCACCCATAACCATCATACTTCCTAACGCCCCACACACGGCATTACCCACCCATAACCACCATACTTCCTAATGCCGCACACACGACATTACCCACCCATAACCACCATACTTCCTAACGCTGTGCACAGACGACATTACCCACCCATAACCATCATACTTCCTAACGCTGTGCACACACGACATTACCCACCCATAACCATCATACTTCCTAACGCTGTGCACACACAACATTACCCACCCATAACCATCATACTTCCTAACGCCCCACACACGACATTACCCACCCATAACCATCATATTTCCTAATGCCCCACACACGGCATTACCCACCCATAACCATCACACTTCCTAACGCTGTGCACACACGGCATTACCCACCCATAACCATCATACTTCCTAACGCCCCACACACGGCATTACCCACCCATAACCATCATACTTCCTAACGCTGTGCGCACACGACATTACCCACCCATAACCATCATACTTGGTAACACTGTGCACACACAACATTACCCACCCATAACCATCATACTTCCTAACGCCCCACACACGGCATTACCCACTCATAACCATCATACTTCCTCACGCCCCACACATGACATTAACCACCCATAACCATCATACTTCCTAACGCCCCACACACGACATTACCCACCCATAACCATCATACTTCCTAACACCCCACACACGGCATTACCCACCCATAACCACCATACTTCCTAACGCCGCACACACGACATTACCCACCCATAACCACCATACTTCCTAACGCTGTGCACAGACGACATTACCCACCCATGACCATCATACTTCCTAACGCTGTGCACACACGACATTACCCACCCATAACCATCATACTTCCTAACGCTGTGCACACACAACATTACCCACCCATAACCATCATACTTCCTAACGCCCCACACACGACATTACCCACCCATAACCATCATACTTCCTAATGCCCCACACACGGCAATACCCACCCATAACCATCACACTTCCTAACGCTGTGCACACACGGCATTACCCACCCATAACCATCATACTTCCTAACGCCCCACACACGGCATTACCCACCCATAACCATCATACTTCCTAACGCTGTGCGCACACGACATTACCCACCCATAACCATCATACTTCCTAACGCTGTGCACACACAACATTACCCACCCATAACCATCATACTTCCTAACGCCCCACACACGGCATTACCCACTCATAACCATCATACTTCCTCACGCCCCACACACGACATTACCCACCCATAACCATCATACTTCCTAATGCCCCACACACGACATTACCCACCCATAACCATCATACTTCCTAACGCCCCACACACGGCATTACCCACCCATAACCATCACACTTCCTAACGCCCCACACACGGCATTACCCACTCATAGCCATCATACTTCCTAACGCTGTGCACACACGACATTACCCACCCATAACCATCATACTTCCTAACGCTGGGCACACACGGCATTACCCACCCATAACCATCATACTTCCTAACGCTGTGCACACACGGCATTACCCACCCATAACCATCATACTTCCTAACGCCCCACACACGGCATTACCCACCCATAACCATCACACTTCCTAACGCCCCACACACGGCATTACCCACCCATAACCATCAAACTTCCTAACGCCCCACACACGGCATTACCCACCCATAACCATCACACTTCCTAACGCCCCACACACGGCATTACCCACTCATAGCCATCATACTTCCTAACGCTGTGCACACACAACATTACCCACTCATAACCATCATACTTCCTAACGCTGTGCACACACGACATTACCCACTCATAACCATCATACTTCCTAACGCTGTGCACACACAACATTACCCACCCATAACCATCATACTTCCTAACGCCCCAAACACGACATTACCCACCCATTACCATCATACTTCCTAACGCCCCACACACGGCATTACCCACCCATAACCATCATACTTCCTAACGCCCCACACACGACATTACCCACCCATTACCATCATACTTCCTAACACCCCACACACGGCATTACCCACCCATAACCATCATACTTCCTAACGCCGCACACACGACATTACCCACCCATAACCATCATACTTCCTAACGCCCCACACACGACATTACCCACTCATAACCATCATACTTCCTAACGCCCCACACACGACATTACCCACCCATAGCCATCATACTTCCTAACGCCCCACAAACGGCATTACCCACCCATAACCATCATACATCCTAACGCCCCACACACGGCATTACCCACCCATAACCATCATACTTCCTAACGCTGTGCACACACGACATTACCCACCCATAACCATCATACTTCCTAACGCTGTGGTCACACGACATTACCCACTCATAGCCATCATACTTCCTAACGCTGTGCACACACGACATTACCCACCCATAACCATCATACTTCCTAACGCTGTGCACACACAACATTACCCACTCATAGCCATCATACTTCCTAACGCTGTGCACACACGACATTAGCCACTCATAACCATCATACTTCCTAACGCTGTGCACACACGACATTACCCACCCATAACCATCATACTTCCTAACGCTGTGCACACACGACATTACCCACTCATAGCCATCATATTTCTTAACGCTGTGCACACACGACATTACCCACTCATAACCATCATACTTCCTAACGCCCCACACACGGCATTACCCACTCATAACCATCATACTTCCTAACGCCCCACACACGACATTACCCACCCATAACCATTATACTTCCTAACGCCCCACACACGACATTACCCACTCATAACCATCATACTTCCTAATGCCGCACACACGACATTACCCACCCATAACCATCATACTTCCTAACACCCCACACACGACATTACCCACCCATAACCACCATACTTCCTAACACCCCACACACGGCATTACCCACCCATAATCATCACACTTCCTAACGCCGCACACATGGCATTACCCACCCATAACCATCACACTTCCTAACGCTGTGCACACACGGCATTACTCACTCATAACCACCATACTTCCTAACGCCGCACACATGGCATTACCCACCCATAACCATCACACTTCCTAACGCTGTGCACACACGACATTACCCACCCATAACCATCATACTTCCTAACGCCGCACACACGACATTACCCACCCATAACCATCATACTTCCTAACGCCGCACACATGGCATTACCCACCCATAACCATCATACTTCCTAGCGCCGTGCACACATGGCATTACCGACCCATAACCATCATACTTCCTAATGCCGTGCACACATGGCATTACCCACCCATAACCACCGTACTTCCTAACGATGTGAACACATGGCATTACCGACCCATAACCATCATACTTCCTAATGCCGTGCACACATGGCATTACCCACCCATAACCACCGTACTTCCTAACGATGTGAACACATGGCATTACCCACCCATAACCATCATACTTCCCAATGCACTGCACACACGGCAGAACTGCAAGTGTTCCTACCTAGTTTCAGTATCATTTTAAACATTTTCTAGTTCGACTTGGTCATAAAAATAAAGTTTAGAAATTACTTTGTGCCCTTTTTGTAGAAAAGAAATAAAGCATTTTGAAATGTTAACACAGTGGGCTGGGTCCAATATATTAAACACGGAAACCTTAATGAATAGTAGATACACAGCAATCTTCCCAGCTGTGATTCCTGGAGATTTTTTGGACTGAATTCAGACCCGGCATTCTAGACAAAGGAGGGGAAAGAAAGTATGAATGGACAAAAGGCCAAGCTAAGAAGGCAGCAAAGCTTTTTTAATTCAAATTGTAAGAAATAGTTTGTTTCAACAGAATGAAGGATAAAAACCACATGATCATTTCAATTGATGCTGAAAAAACGTTTGATAAAATTCAACATCACAACAAGATAAAAACCCTCAAAGAACTGGGTATAGAAGGAACATAACTCAACATAATAAAGGCCATATACAACAGACCCACATTAGTATCATACTGAATGGGGAAAAACTGAAAGCCTTTCCTCTAAGATCTGGAACATGACAAGGATGACCACTTTCACCACTGTTATTCAACATAGTGCTAGAAGTCCTAGCTAGCGCAATCAGAGTAGAGGAAGATGTAAAGGACATCCAAATTGGAAAGGAAGAAGTCAAATTATCCATTTTGCTGATACTGTAATTTTATATTTAGAAAAACCTAAAGACCCACAAGACTATTAGAACTGATAAATTCAGTAAAGTTGCAGGATACAAAATCAACATATAAAAATCAGTAGCATTTCTATATGCCAACAGTGAGTAATGTGAAAAAGAAATGTAGAAAGTGATCCCATTTACAATAGCCACACATAAAATTAAATACTTAGGAATTAACCAAAGAAGCGAAAGATCTCTGTAATGAAAACAGTAAAACATTGATGAAGGAAATTGAAGAGGACACCAAAAAATAGAAAAATATTCCATGTACACGGATTGGAAGAATTAAAATTGTTAAAAATGTTCATACTATCCAAAGGAATCTACAGATTCAATGCAATCCCTATCAAAATACCAGTGATGTTCTTCACAGAAATAGGAAAAACAATCCTAAAATTTATATGGAACCACAAAAGGTCTAAAATAGCCAAAGCTATCCTAAGCAAAAAGAACAAAACTAGAGAAATCACATTACCTCACTTCAAATTATACTACAGAGCTATAGTAACCAAAACAGCATGGTACTGACATAAAAATGGACACATAGACCAATGGAACAGAAGAGAGAACCCAGAAACAAATCCACACACCTACAGTGAACTCATTTTTTACAAAGGTGCCAAGAACATACACTGGGGAAAAGGCAGTCTCTTCAATAAATGATGCCAGGAAAACTGGATGTCAATATGTGAAAGAATGAAACTAGACCCATATCTCTCACCATACATAAAAATCAAATAAAAAGAAATTAAATAATTAAATATAAGACCTCAAACTATGAAACTATTACAAGAAAACATTGGGGGAAAATCTCCAGGACATTGAATCTCCAGGTCTGAGCAAAGACTTCTTGAGTAATACCCCACAAACACAGTCAACCAAAGCAAAAAGGGACAAATGGAATCACATTAAGTTAAAAGACTTCTGCACAGCAAAGGATATAATCAACAAAGTAAAGAGACGATCCACAGAATGGGAGAAAATATTAGCAAACAACCCCTCTGACAAGCGATTAATGACCAGAATATATAAAGAGCTCAAACAACTCTACAGGAAAAAAATCTAATAATCCAATCAAAAAATGGGCAAAAGATTTGAATAGACATTTCTCAAAAGAAGACATAAATATGGCAAACAAGCATATGAAAAGGTGCTCAACATCATTGATCATTAGAGAAGAGCAAATCAAAACCACAATGAGATGTCATCAAATCCCAGTTAAAATGGCTTATATCCGAAAGACAGGTAATAATAAATGCTGATAAGGTTGTGGAGAAAAGGGAACCCTTGTACACTGTTGGTGGGAATGTAAATTAATACAATCACTATGCAGAACAGTTTGGAGGTTCCTCAAAAAACTAAAAGTTGAGCTATCATATGAGCCTGCAATCCCATTGCTGGGAATGTGCCCAAAACAAAGGAAATCAGTATTGTAGAGATATCTGTACTCCTATGTTCGTTGCAGCACAGTTTGCAATAGCTAAGATTTGGAAGCAACCTATGTGTCCATCAACAGATGAATGGATAAAGAAAATGTGGTACGTATACACAATGGAGTACTATTCAGCCATAAAAAAGGAATGAGATCCAGTCATTTGCAACAACATAGATGTAACTGGAGATCATTGTGTTAAGTGAAATAAGCCAGGAATAGAAAGACAGACATCACATGTTCTCACTTATTTGTGGGATCTAAAAATCAAATCAATTCAACTTATGGACCTAGAGAATAGAAGGATGGTTACCAGACGCTGGGAAAGATAATGGGGGATTGAGCAGACATAGGGATGGTTAATGGGTACAAAAAAATAGAAAGAATGAATAAGACCTACTATTTGATAGCATAATAGGGTGACTATAGTTAATAATAACAATGATATATTTTAAAATAACTTAAAGAATGTAATTAGATTGCTTGTAAATCAAAGGATAAATGCTTAAGAAGATAAATACCCCTTCTCCATGATATGCTGATTTCACATTGCATGCCTGTATCACAAGATCTCATGCACCCCATAAATATATACACCTACTATGTATCCACAAATTTAAAAAAATAGTTTGTGGATTAAAAACAAAATGGAACCCTAGAAATGTGTAACAGTAGTTGTTTTACAGACAGGAATACTAAAGTAGAATACCTCTGCAGTAGGTAGAATACCCAAAAATGTTGAAGTTAATGAGAAAAGCAATGGGGAAACAGCAGACACTACCTCTTCCCCAGCTCCTGGGCTAGAAGTAGAATTCTCCATTGCTTTTATGATCGTGAACTACGTTTGTAGAGTGCTTTGTAGCCTAAAACTTACCTATAATGTGAATTAATTCTTGCAACAAGAATATGTGGTCTGATTCTCACTTTATAAGTGAAAAAACTTAATCTGGTCAGAAAGTGGTAGCGGAGGCAAGACTTGAACCAAGCTTTCCAGAAGGGATGGAACATGCAGCACAGAGCATTGCTGTTTCCCTCTCATTTCGCAAGCTCTTGTGGGCTATTCTGCTCTGTGGAATTCCACTGTGGGACACAGGGAGGGTGAATCTGACGTTCTGGAGTAGTGTGGCTCTCAACTGGTTTTGGTGTAAGGACACCTAAAACCACATGATTTCGAAGACCTTCTAGTTAAAGATAGTGCAGAAAGAGGCTGTTTCCTTTTTAAAAATCTTTGTATCCCCAACCATTAAAGAAAGAATGGATGAAAGGCAAACTCATCAATGAAAAGGGACTAATGCAATCCTGAACCCACCTTTTGAAGGCTACCCTTCATAGGCTCAGAAATCTGAATGCAGGGGGATGCTGAGAGTCAACATAATTTCTTCAGAGCTCAGTAAACACATTTCCCCAAAGCCCATTGCTGAAAGTGATCTCCAAGGGGGAAGCAGGGTGAAATAATGAGGGAATCAGTGATCTCCAGACCTCAGCACTAAGGAGGTGTGGCTAAGAGCTATTATAGCAAAGCACATACACCTCCTGAGTGTTGAAAGGGAGAGGAAGGCTGGACACAGTGGCTCATGACAGTAATCTCAGCACTTTGGGAGGCTGAGGCAGGAGGATCACTTGAGCCCAGGAAGTTGAGGCTGCAGTGAGCTGAGATTACACCACTGTACTCCAACCTGGGCAACAAAGTAAGACCCTGTCTCTAAAAACAAAAACATAAATGAAAACAAACAACAACCAGAAAAAAGAAAGAAAGAAAAGGAGAAATAAGTTACCAATGGAAAAAAAATGACAGATTTACTAAAAGTATTTTGGAGATGGCAAATCCAAACAGAACTGCTTCACATCACTTCCTCTCCCTAACTCCCCTCCCCTCTGTCCCTGCCTTTGTTATTCCCATTTTTGTTTACTTACTAATTTATCCAATACCTGCATGATAAATAATTAAAATGAATAATGAAAATGAACCAACATGGAATCTACTGCAGAGGTTTTAATTGGAAAAAGAATAAAAGCAAAAGGCTGATGAAAAAAAATACCATGCAAGATAAATTAACCAAGGAAACAGAAGAATTCTAACAGCCCTTTCCTTTCAGAGACAACTCTTCCCCTCCAACCCTATGAATTCACAAAGCCAAGGGCTTAAATATATATTAAAATATAGTAGAAGATTATCTAGCAGGCCCTTTGGAAACAAAGATAATAGAAGATTTTAAAAAATAATAGAAGATTAAATGAACTGAAAGAACTCCAATAACAAAGGAAAGCGAAATATAAAAACTTTATAAAGATAAAAAGCAACATAAAAAACAAAATAGAATTTAAAACTAAAATACGAGGAAACAGTTAACAGCTGTAATGAAGTCATACAGAATAAAATGTAAAAGAAAAACTATAAAAATAATTAGTAATAAATATGAAACAAAGAGTTCAAATATATTTTAAGTGACGTTCCTGAAAAATAAAGCATTTTTTTTCAAAAATGGAGTAAAAACAAGGATTACATAAGCTTCCAGATACAGAAAACGAGTCAGGTTCTTGAGGGAAGAGATCTGGGTAGCCTCAAAAACGTGCACAGTAAGACTAAGTGCCAGAAGGCAGGTCAGCAATGTCTAGAGTTTATAACCATGAATTTTATAGTCAGTTTAGCTTCCTTACAGTTACAAAGACATCAGGCATTTTTAAACATTAAAAGCTGAAGGAAGATAATGATAGTTCTTGCTGTATAACTAAACATCCTAAATGTAGTGTCCTTAGAAACCCCAACTTTTATCTTGCTCATGAATCAGACCTGGCTGGCTGGGATAACTCATTCTGCTTTACTCAGCATCAGCTGAAGAAGCCTGGAGCTAGGGGCTGGGTCATCAGGGGGTTCCCTTACTCATGTGTCCGATGTCTGGGCAGGAAAGTTTCAAACATCTGTGAGCTGGAACTGCTGGGGCTCATCTATTCTCTCTCCATGGTTGCTCCAATATGGTGGCTTCAGAATAGCCTGACTTCCTACATGTCAACCCAGGGCTTCAAGTTGCAGGCCACGAAGGAGAACATCGGGAGGAAGCTGCGTCAGCCCTTGTTGTCTACCACGCCATCTTTCCATTCAGTCACAGAAGACCACCCTGACTCAAGGGAATAGGAAATAGATTCTGCTGGATAGGGTATGCCAAGGTTCTGAAAGAACATGTAGGGCTTCAAATATGGATGCAACTTACCAGAATAATATTGAAAATTCTCAACTGTACAGTGAAATTCAACCAAGAATCAAACTGAGCAGAAAATCCACAGTATAAAAAATGCTAATGTTAATTTTTAATGCATTAGATATTGGATCGATGGTCCAACATCTGGCTCTTCTACCATCCTACTTCGTCTGAGTCTTCTGTCCTTGATTCATCTTTCATCCAGTCGGGACTCCAGGGTCAACCACTCCATGAATCTCTTAAAATATCCTCAATTCCTTTTTTCCCTTCTTTTCCAGATGTCACACAAAATCTCTACCCTGGGTCAATTTAACTTTCCCCTTCTCCACTCCTCCCCCCAGGATATTAAGAACTGTTGGTAAAAATCATGTATTTTGGGCCAGGCACGGTGGCTCACGCCTGTAATCCCAGCACTTTGGGAGGCTGAGGCGGGCAGATCACTTGAGGCCAGGAGTTCCAGACCAGCCTGGCCAACATGGCGAAACCCCATCTCTACTAAAAACACAAAAATTAGCTGGGCATGGTGGCATGTGCCTGTAATTCCAGGTGCTTGGGAAGCTGAGGTGGAAGAATTGCTTAAATCTGGGAGGCAGAGGTTGCAGTGAGCCGACATCGCACCACTGCACTCCAGCCTGGGCAACAGAGCGAGACTCTGTCTCAAAAAAATAAAATAAAATAAAATAATGAATTTTATAGCCAGTTTAGTTTCCTTACATTGTTTTATGTTTACCATAAAACAATGCAGATTATAGTCACTATAAATTCATAGTCTTCGACCTTGAATAAGACTTCAAAGCTGCCTACAATTCCTATTTATTCTCTTTCTCCATGACAATTATATCAATGCTTTTTTTTTTTTTTTTTTTTGAGACGGAGTTTCACTCTTGCTGCCCAGGCTGGAGTGCAATGGTGTGATCTCGGCTCACTGCAACCTATGCTTCCTGGGTTCAAATGATTCTCCCACCTCAGCCTCCCAAGTAGCTGGGATTTACAGGTGCACACCACCACGCCCAGCTAATTTTGTATTTTTAGTAGAGATGGGATTTCTCCATGTTGGTCGGGCTGGTCTTGAACTCCTGACCTCAGGTGATCCACCCACCTCGGCCTCCCAAAGTGCTGGGATTACAGGCATAAGCCACCGCACCTGGCCTATCAAGCCTTTTATACTATACTTACACCTTCTAGCCCACACCCACTCTCAGTGGACATCACACTCAAATGCACAGAGAAAATAGAGACCCTCAAATAGATGCACCCTCAATGCTCCTCCATTATATTTACAATCTTGGCTGAACGTGGCAATGATGAGGGTGAGGAACAAAGGTCCATGCCTCCTCCAGACCGTGCTGTAAACCACCTCTGCTGCTTCTCAGAGTGGGTGCTATTGGCATTTTGGATACAGCGATTTTCTTGTTAGATTTTCCCACATATTGTAATACTTTTAGCATCTCTATCCCTAGAACAACATAAACCATTAGCAAGTCAAGTCATTGAAATATGCAATACATATCCTGAGATATTCATAAAAGCCCCTCAAGGATTGGGACTTGGTTGAGATTTTCAGACCGGTAAACCCTTTGTGTTACAGACGAAGAAACCGAGGTCCAGAGCACCCAAATCAGTTTCCCAAGAGCATGGTTTAATAGCACTGGGACCGGCAGCCAGGTGTACTGGCGTTATGCCCCAGGCTCCTTCTACTAGGCGACAGGGTCTGCTCAACTCCACAGGTGAAACTGTTTATGTTAAAAATTACACTTAAGCTGTAATGGATGTCAAAATAATACCTGATCCAATGAAAATGAGCAAACCTTTATAATAATAAGCAAATAAATAAATATGTCTGCAAGGAGAGGTGTGCATGAATTAAATATTAATTTCAAACAAATATTAATTCTAAAAATGTCTATATTAATGTTTTCTCCTCAAATAGAAAAACTTATACCAGTTAATAAGCACACTATATCCACTCTGATGCTTTTAAGTGTTAAAAAATATCATATTCAGTAAAAAATGTTTTCTTTAAAGAATTCCTTATTCTCTTTCTGCACCACTTATCAAATATCTTATTTTTTTTGTATTTTATTTTAAGATATAGTCAAGTTATTTATTTGACTAGATAAAGTAATATTGAATCTTCTACTCTCATTAGTAACCTAATTCTTCAATTTCTCTGATTTTTCTTGAACGGTATGTCATCAAAGTGACTATCATTTTAGCTAAATACATCGTCATATATGAGCAAAATTGCATATTGATAGAATTTCTGAAATTTCTTTTACTTTATTTGACATATTTTACACTAAAAAAAAATCAATGTAACTGATAGGACTTCTTAAATTGCGTATTTTAAAAAATGTATTACCCCTACAATTGTAAGTAATTTGGAAGCCCTGGTACAACCTATACAGTGTTTTTGAATTTGATTCTGAATGGACAGCTGTAGGAGGGAGAATTACTGAGTCACAAAATGAAACAGATCACAGCACTGACTGAGCCCTACTTCTTATCAAAAGAGGCTCTTCATACACTTAACTCAGCAAGTCACTGTTGAGCACTGGAAATCGTGGAGCTAGATCCATCCTCACTCCCCTCCCTGTCCCAAATGAGAGGAGGAAATGCCCAAACTATTGTCTTTCCAAACCTGAGCCGTCTTTTTGTCGCTTCCATCACATGATCAGATTTTTTGTGTGCTCACTGTACTCATTCTTCCCCCTTTTTCTATCATGGATACATCCCAGCCTTTTACATCAGAAATGTGCTCAGTTTTTTTCCCTCCCCAATCTTCTACTACCCTTTGCTTTCATTTATTCCTTAAACGACTATCCCTTTTCTTTTCCCTCGTTCATCAACAACGTTTTGAGAAAGTCCAACGTGAACTTCAAAGCCCAACTGATTATAAACGCTTCCCTCTCTCAGTGCTTCCCTGGCCACCATTCAGAATCGGTGCGCCACCTAGAAAACTATCTTTTAGACAGTCGTTACTGAGGGATTGTTTTTGAAGTTAGTAAAATAAAATACACTCCCTGGTTCTCCTGATAATCACGGAAATCGTTTGCTATAAAGCTATTTCAATAAAGCAATAATAGAAAAACAAACATCAGGAAGGAACAATGAGCTCTGAGAGGACCTAGGAACATTAGGGGTAGGAAGATGAATTTAAACTATGCCTCGAGGACAAATAAGGATGTTGCTGACGGTACCAAAGGTGGGGAGAAAAGGACAATAAGACAAACAGCATGAGCAAAGGCATTAAAATATGACATCCATGACTCACTCAGTGTATTTAAAGATAAAATGTTTAAATGTATTTTCCAGGTGTTACATGGTCCTTAATGATTTTTCAAATCCTTCAGTATATAACATGCAGGCTCATTTGGTTTTCATTTACACACTGTCTCTGTAATTCTGTCATACTTGCCTCAAGTGACTTTACCGTGGAAGAGGACCTGCAGGGAAGCACATAGCACAGGTTGCAGGACAGCTTCGTGGCTCCTGGCTAATTCAAGAATGTATGAGTGGCAGAATTCCATATAGTTATTCTCATCCTAACATACTACATGGAAGCAAGAGTGTAAAGAAGGAACACTTGCCTACCTTTAAATACAAAAGGTGACCAATATTTACCAAAAACAACCAAATTCATGTAGCACAGTTTGCAATAACAGCTATTAAGAAAACAAATGGTCTGTTATTCAGACCAGAACTCCTGTTGCTCTTTAGATGATAAATGCATGACGCTTTAAATGTATGTACGAAAAATAAATCTTTTAGAAGACTTTCAAAAATACTTCTAATTTAGAGTTTCTGACTCAGCCTCTCAACTTTCATTCCTTCATAATTCACTCATCCATAATAATATTTATTAGAATCTACCTCTGTATAAGGCCCTTTCTAGGAGTCAGGGATGAAGTGGGGAATAAGGTAGACCAGGTCCCTGCCCTCATAGCAACCATATTCTAGGGAAGCAAGAAAGATTTGCTTTTCAAGCACTCCAAGATTGCTAATTATTTTCCTGGTTTCCCACATGGTTGTTGAGAAACCAGACAAAACTTGTCTTTGGCGTATATTCTTTCTATTCTTTAAAAATTTTGTACATTAGCAAAACACATTCACTAAAGCAAATAATTTTTCTTGGTTAAGTAATTTGGTTATTCTTACCAAAGATATAGAGACCTTCCTTCAATAAACTATAAACATTTTCAGCAAATAACTAATCAGAGTTTCTGTGAGTTTTTTCCAAATATGCACAACTTATAGTAGCAAAATATTTGCAAACTCAGTAATCATAAGTTAAACCATAATGATGATGACATATTTTGAAACATTTCTTTGTTTAGTACCTTGAATATGCCACACACTATCCTAAAAGAAAAAAAGTGAAGATTCAAAAGCAGTGAGAGAAAATTTCCCTGTACAGTACACAAAGTTGTATGTACTTCAGTGGGGTTGGTGTTTTTCTCCAGGAGCGTCTACCAGCACAGCTTTGATCCCTTCATCAACAATATCCTAAAATTCAACGCTTTTATGGTTACAATACTGCCTTTCCAAAGGCATGTCAGCTGGATCTAGCATACAGTTTTTGGCACATTTCCTTCCTTCCTTCCTTCCTTCCTTCCTTCCTTCCTTCCTTCCTTCCTTCCTTCCTTCCTTCCGCCTGCCCTCTCTCCCTCCCTCCCTCTCTCTCCCTTTCTTTCTTTTCTTTTCTTTTCTTTCTTTCTTTCTCCTTCTCTCTCTCTCTTTCTTTCTTTCTTTTCTAGGATGGAGTTTTGCTCTTGTTGCCCAGGCTGGAGTGCAATAGTGTGATCATGGCTCACCGAAACCTCCACCTCCCAGGTTCAAGCGATTCTCCTGCCTCAGCCTCCCGAGTAGCTGGGATTACAGGCATGCATCACCACGCCCAGCTAATTTTGTATTTTTAGTAAAGACGGGGTTTCTCCACGTTGGCCAGGCTGGTCTCGAACTTCCGACCTCAGGTGATCTGCCCACCTTGGCCTCCCAAAGTGCTGGGATTACAGATGCGAGCTACTGCACTTGGCCTCTCTATTTTTAACTGTGCAACAAAAGTTATTCCACAAGAAGGTAACTTCAGTTCCAATTGTTTGTTCTGTGAGAACTTGGTTTAGAGATAGGGTTGGTAAATTGTTAAAAGTGTGTGGTATTTTTAGTCATTTCCCAATTTACTAAATTACAAAGGACTAGCTTTTTGATAGATTACTGGGTGGCCAATCTGATTGATAAGAAGCTCAAAGACAAGTCTGATCCTCAATTACACATTTTTAATCCTTGAAGCCAGAGGGTTAGTCTTTTCTTTAACTTCCTTTTTAATTAATTTTATTAATCTGTTGCAGATGTTCTTCTGATATATCCATGTTGGTCAAGGAAGATGGACATGAAAGCTAATGTCTTGGCACAAGATTATGTCTAAAGCCCACAACTTAAAATGAGACAGGCTAAACTTCACATAAACTGCATACACCTTGGTATCACTCCTCCTCAAAACTACCATCTCACTGCTTACAGACATTCCAACTTCAGAATCCACGCCTTATATAAGGTGACTGCCACCTCCTGCTCTCTCAAAATACTTCCCTACTTTTAGGTGTCAAAGGAGCAGTAAAGCGTCTAATCCTATAAAAATTCATTTCTGCCAATATGCTAGCCCCTCAGGAAACAGTCTTAAATCATTATACAATTTGCATTTCTTAACATTTTAGGTGCCATTTAGGTCAGTGGGGGGAAATCTCTTTGGGCCAGCCTTTCGATTTTGGTGTCACAGATTGTTTAACAAAGATGACAGCAGTTCCAACCACCAGCGCCAAGGGGCTACTTCCCTCAACACGTCAGAATGCACAGGATTAACAGAAGAGTTTCCCAAAAACATTGTATCTGGTGAACTTAGATTAGGTCGAATCTTCTAACCCAAGCAAAAAGGCATTATCTTACTTCCATCCTTATTAAAATCTTGGTGTTTGTTTTATAGTTTTAGTCTTTAAGCTCACAAAACCCAAAGGATTTTTGAATAATTCCCAGTAGTTTTACCATGTATAAAAACTGCCTTCAATTTTATAAGCTTCTCTGATCTCTGCTAGGCCAACATGCTGGGGGGATAAATACCAAAATTTAAAAAGAAATTCTCAGCCAGTAAGAAAAGATAAAGATTAATTCACTGTGTTACTGTACATTCGACAATTCACACAGCTCTATTATCACTTTAAGATACCATCCGCTGACCATCATTCTTCCTTCTAGAGAGGCTTTAGTGGTAAGAAATTAACTAAAAGAGAAAAGGAACTTCTAACTTGTCCTCACAGAGATGATGGGTGGGAAAGAAGATAAAGAAATTTATTACTGAAAAATATAACTTGGATCAACATTAGTCACACTAAACAGATTAATGCTTGTTTTCCCAAAGTATTTTTTGGTATTTAGAGTTGCATCCCTGTTCTCTGCTCACCCTGAGGCAGGCCCAGCCTCTGAGGTTGTGGTTTGAGCAGGATCAGCGCTCCACTAGCCATCTAGTTTCTTTGAGTCTTGAGCATCCTGTTTTTCCCAGGCAGCCAGAGTCCCCTAATTTCTTTTCTGCTTTTTTTTGTTGTTGTTGTTTTCTAATTTAGAAACAGGGTTGCACTGTGTCACCCAGGCTGGAGCACAGTGGCACAATCATGGCTCACTGCAGCCTGGACTTCCTGTGCTCAAACAGTCCTCCTGCCTCAGCCTTCTGAGGAGCTAGGACTACAGGTGCACACCACCATGCCTGGCTAATTTACTAACTTTTTGTGGAGATGGGGTCTTGCTTTGTTGCCCAGGCTGGTCTCAAGCTCCTGGCACAAGTGATCCACCTGCCTCAGCCTCCCAAAGCTCTAGGATTACAGGTGTGAGCCACCACACCGGGCCCAGAGTCCCTGATTTCTGGGGCTTCTTTTCAAGTCGCAATAACAGATGACTGTGACAAGATGGATATGTAATCACCTGATTTATCCCTTAACCCTGCTCCCTGGAGCAGAGTCAGCTGGAGAATTCAGAGCCGCAGCGCCCAGGTTTCTTAGGTAGGCAGGCTCAGCTTCCCCCTTTGTATGTGGTTGTCCTTTTCCCTCATGGCATGATTCCTTGCCTGTGGTAAGCTCCTAAACTAATATAAGGTTTTAGAAATCATTTCACCAAAGTGGTTGCTTTGGTAGAGGAGAGAGAGGGATATATCTGGAAGAGACACGAGAGTGCTGAAAATGTGCTATTTCTTAGCCTTCTTAGGCCAAGAGTTACACTGTAACATCGTAGTTACAATGATGTGCCTACTTTGTGACAGATTCATAGAAATGTGCAGTTATGATTTGTGCACTTCTGTGTCTTATTTCCATTTTAAAATCTTAACAGTAAAAGAGTGACATGCCCCTGTAATCCCAGCTACTAGGGAGGCTGAGGCAGGAGAATCACTTGAACCTGGGAGGCGGAGGTTGCAATGAGCTGAGATCATGCCGCTACACTCCAGCCTGGGCAACAGAGCGAGACTTCACCTCAAAAATAAATAAATAAATAAATAAAAATAAATAAGAGAAAGCTACAGAATGGTATCTCTGTGTTATCCTCTGTGGTTTGCAAAATGTTTTCTCTGTATACTTTTAAACATACAGAATATTTCTGGAAAAACAAACAAGAACTTAGTATTAATGGTCATCAATAGTGGGAGGTCAGGGAATAATCATGGGATCTTAGTAGAAACCTAACATTTTTTGTGTAAACTTTTATGTACTCTTTAAATTTCTCAACATTTGTATGCGTATATTTTCAAATAAATCAACATTTACAAAATAAATAAACTAGAACCGAACTGAACTGAAAAAAGTGGGCACTGTATTAAGGGACAGTTTGTTTGGTGTGGACGAAATGTTCAGAAATGTAGTGATGGACGTATGCAGCAAAGCAAGGAGCAGATTGCAGGAGGTGCAGCACACCCATCAAAGGACTAGACTGTATACTTCCCAAACCGACACTGAGCCTGTCTTTCCCAGCCCGACTCCTTCTCCAGTCTTCCCCTTCTCAGTATTTTTCATCACAAACCACCCAGTTGTATAGACTGCACGTGGATTACGCAACCACAACCTCTCCTTCTTCCCCGCCATCATAGTCGTCACTAAATCCTTTGCAGTCTAACTCGAATGTCTATTTTTAATACTAATTTTTCTATTTTTTTACTAATTTACTACCTTCCTTGATGTCCACAGATCCTACCCTCGGCCAAATCACCACCTCCTCTCCCTGACATATTATAGTATTCTTCTGACATGCTTTCTACTTGCCTCGTTCTGTGCCTAAAGAAAGCACTTCAGTGGGTTTACACTGCGCGTTGATACCCCCTGAACCTAAAATAAAAGTTGAAAAAAAAATGAAGCCGTGATTGTCATGGTCAACAACACCCTAGGGGATGTAGTCCTGCCTCCCTCTCAGCCTCACTTGGAAGCAGTCCTTCACTCTTCCGTATTCCAGCCGCTCTGCTCTTCTCACTACCTTGAACTTAACTCACTCTTTCCTGACTTGGAACCTTTGAGATGTTCCATCTGCCTGGAACCCAATTCCAAACCATCCTTGTGTGGTTGGCTCCTTCTGTTTCTTTAAGTCTTGATTTAAAAGTTCCTTCCAAAAAAGAGACTTGCTCTGATTACATTCAGTGTTCCTGCCTCCCGATCGTCTGTACCACGGCTCCATGGTCACGGCATTCCTCTTCCTTCTGTCTCACATATTACAGGCTGCCGCGGGGGTGCAGCGGGGAAGCTACTGCAAAATCCATGGGATCAGCTGGGCGCGGTGGCGGTAGCTCATGCCTGTAATCCCAGCACTTTGGGAGGCCGAGGAGGGTGGATCACGAGGTCAGGAGATCGAGACCATCCTGGCCAACACAGTGAAACCCCGTCTCTACTAAAAATACAAAAAATTAGCCAGGCGTGGTGGCGGGCGCCTGTAGTCCCAGCTACTCGGGAGGCTGAGGCAGGAGAATGGCATGAACTCGGGCGGCAGGACTTCTAGTTAAATCTGGTAAATTTAACACGTAACTTCCTCTGCATTCTCTGCTCACTAAAATAATGAAAAAGCAATTTTTAAAGGCATAGTGAAAGACATCAACAACATTTTTGAAGTTGGAAAGTGAATGGACTTATTAAGGCAGAGACATAACTCTGCAAGAAGGAAAGTAACAAGAAGTAAGCCAACATGTGACAGAACCCTAAAAAGTTAAAACATTTGGGGCACAATGAATTTCTGGAGGATGGTGTGTGGAGTGGGGTTGGGACAAAGTTTATAAACTAAGTGCAGGCACCTTATATCCCAAACACAAGCCAAAAAAGAGTGGCTTAATTTCTGAAGAGGCTCAACCATAGTAGGTCTGGCCTTGGAGGGATACCAGTCTCCGCTGAGGGTCTGTTAAAATGATGTTCTGAAAACAGGGATGTTAGGTAGACATTTGCATACCAAATGGAGAGGTCTTCCACCCCCAGCTCACTTCTCCTACTTAGCTCTTAGAATACTGGTCTTAGGCTTCTAACATACCTCCACCCACCCCACCTCCGCAACAGCAACAGGAAACTGGGAGACTCCTCTTGAGAAAACTGAGGAGCTCAAGAAAAAAAGACATTTAGATGCTCCCAATGGAAAAGTCAGCATGCCAGATTTCCAATGTTCCCCTAAATTCATTCTCTCTTCTGCACCCTCTTCTCTGCCCTAGGAATCTGAGCTGTAAAGGCTACATAAGTGATCCTCATTGCCCTCTGGCTTTTTACTGGGTTCAACTACTAGGGAGCCCAGCAATAGATGTAAGGGTAGAAGGAGAATATGTCATGAGCACTTATGCACTGGTTCCCCTACATACAGGATTGCTTTCTGCTGACTGAGCTGTTGATCAGGCATCTTGGTTTCTCTTCCAAGACTCTCATTTTCTAAGCTCTGGTAATCACTTCTTCCCTCCATCCCTTTGAGCCCAGGAGTGGCAATAAACTCAGAGTAATTCCCAATTCCTTGCATGTTTTCAAGACTCTATAAATGCCCAACAGCTTCTTTTTGCCTGCTGCACAGATAAAGCCAATTCACTGAGACAACAGTACTGCAGTAGAGAAAGAGCTTAATGCTCACAGGGCTAGACGAGTGGTATGATGGGAGTTAACTACCCAAGTCAGCCTCCCTGAGAACTCAGAGGCTAGGATTTTTATGGATACTTTGGCAGGCAGGGAGCTAGGGAATGGGTGCTGCTGATTGGTTGGGGAGGAAACCATAGGGGTGTAGAAAATGCTCCTCATGGGCAGAGTCAGCCTCCAGGTGGGGGTCATAGGACCAGCTGAGTCATGAGTCATGGGTCTGGTTGGGGTCAGTCTGTTACCAGAATGCAAAAGTCTAAAAAACATCTCAAAACACCAGTTGTAGGTTCTACAATAGTGATGTTATTTACAGGAGTAACTGGAGAAGTCACAAATCTTGTGACCTCTGGCCACATGACTACTGAGAAGCAAGATATCATAGGAAAGAAATCTAGGGGACAATGGCTGGATATCATTTAACTACACCTACATCTTAGCAGAGTTCAGGCCCCTCCCATCATCCTAATTTTGTGGCCGTTCCTTTATCTTACAATGGTGGCTTCAGTTCTCAGACAGTGGCCTTTCATTAGTCTTACAAAGGCAGTTTCAGTCCCCAAATAAGGAGGGAGTCAGTTTTAGGGGGGAACTGTTATCATCCTTGCTTTAAAGTTAAACCAGAAACTAAATTCCTCCCATAGTTATTGTATTAGTCCATTTTCATGCTGCTGATAAAGACATACCCAAGACTGGGCAATTTACAAAAGAAAGAGGTTTAACTGGACTCACAGTTCCACAGGGCTGGGGAGGCCTCACAATCATGGCAGAAGGTAAGGAGGGACAAGTCACATCTTATGTGGATGGCGGCAGGCAAAGAGAGCTTGTGCAGGGAAACTCCCCCTTAAAATACTGTCAGATCTCGTGAGATTTTATTTGCTATCACAAGAACAGCAGGGCAAAGATCTGCCCCCAGGATTCAATCATCTCACATCAGACCCTCCCACAACACGTGGGAATTATGGGAGCTACAAGATGAGATTTGAGTAGGGACACAGAGCTAAACCATATCAGTTATCTTGGCCCATGCCTAGGAATGAGTGAGGACAGCCAGCCTGTGAGGCTAGAAGCAAGATGGAATCAGCCATGCTAGACTTACCTTGCTGTCATAATCCTTGCAAAGGTAGTTTCAATTCTGTCTACATCATTGTAAGTTGTCATTTCACTCAATTTTCCTAAAAATTGTCCTAATTTAAACACTGCCTTTTTTTCCCCAGGACTCTGACACTACCAGTTCACTATATTGTGGCCTTCTCAATGAAATCCTCAAGCCCTCAAATTCAGCTCTTACCTACAGAGCATCCAACCAGATTTTTAGTGGTTCATTTTCAACCATGAATGGACAGCCAAGGATCAATCACCAGACACGTGAAAAATCTTCCAGCATGAAAGATAGACCAAAACGAAGAGGAAAAAGATACAATGAGATCACATGAGAAGAAAAGAAGAAGACAGCCAATATCTCTCCAATAGGAAATTTAAAAATAAGAAAAGGGAAGAAAAAATAATCAAAGAAAAAGTTCAAGAAAAAGTTCCCAAAGTGAAGGACCTCATTGTAAAAACAGTAAAAAGAGAGAGATGCTGCTAAAAACTTCCATAAAGAAAAACAAGTCACATCACAAATCAGGAGGATGGCCACCTTCTCAACAACTTTGGAGAAATTCCTTACATTTATGAAGAAAAATGACTTGCAACCTAGAATTTTATAATTAACCCAACTATTAATCCAATGTGAGAATGGGATTATAACATTCATAGACAGGTAAATACTCAAAAATCTACTGCAGTAGACAGCTTCTAAGATGACCCCAAATGTCCTGACCTCCTAGCATTGATGCCCTTATAGGATCTCCTCCCATTGAGTATGAGTTGGACTTAGTGACTTACGTCTAATGAATGGAGTATTGGAGGAGTTATGGGACACTGCTCTAATGTTAGGCTATAAGAAGACTGTGGCCTCCATTGCAGGCACTCTCTGATGTTCTCTTTTGGTTTCCTTCCTGTGGGGGAGGTCGGCAGCCACGCCATGAGGCAGTTTCTCTGAAGAGACCCACACAGAAAGGGCTCAATGCTTGCCAACAACCGTGTGAGTATGCTTGGAGGAGTCCTAGTATATATTTTTTAACATGACATAGTTTCTCAGTTTATTATAACACTTGTAACCATAATAGGTCTGTTGCCCAACTCACACAGCAAGTCAACATACTGAGATATGGGGCTGCAGCAGAGAAAGGGGTTTCATCATAGGGCTGCTGAATGAGGAGATGAGAGGAAACCCCAAATTCATCTCCCTGGGGAGTATGAGGGTGGGGTTTTTAAAGAATTTTGGAGTAGGCTGAAGTGTGAAGATCATGGATTGGTCAAAGAGTGCAGGGTGAAATACTGGGACAAGAAGATGAAGAAACAGTATTCCCACGTTGATTTGGCTCCTCTGTGGGGTCTTCAAACTGGTGGCATCAACTATTCTCCTGGAATTCAGAATCTGCTTAAGCACTTCTTAAACACAAGCCTTATGATTCTAAGGTCAGAAATCCTCCCTATAGGAACAGTGCGGATGTGAGTGCTCAGTGCCGGGTGCAACAGCCCTTTCAGTTACAAGGAAGTGGGTCAAAGTGCAGCCTGATTATTGCTTAATTACAACAACATTTCTGTCCAGAATTCTTGTTAACACTGTCAGGACAGCCTTATTGTATTAAGTATAATAATCACATTGAAAATTATTTAGGCTTTCCTCAAAAAGACAAACCACAGATCAGCAGACCATTTGCAAAGCATATAATTAATAGAGGGATAATGTTCAGGATTTGTCAGAGTTTGAAAAATATATTAAAAAGATAACTGAACAGAAAAATTCTCAAAGAAAACAAATAGGCAAATCACAGAAAAAAAACACAAGTGGCCAGTGAAGAGATACCAAAACTTCACTAATAACCCGGGAAATAAAAATTTAAACTAAAGCTGACACCATTTTCACCCATCTATTTTGTACACATTATGAAACCTTTTTTCACCAACCTGATGCTAAAAAAGAAAAAAATTATAAAGTCTAACATTATCAAGTATTGTGAAAATTTTGAAAAATGGAAATACTCATCCATCATTAGTGTGGGTATAAACTGGAAAAACCATCCTGAAAGTATTTTTATTATGTCTATGAAAGCTACCCCCAAAAAGTACAAGTTCTACAAAACAGCAATTTTACTTTTTACGTACGTTATATTAATACCTTACACATCTGCACAGTGAGACATGTAAAATAATATTTTAAGGACAAATAAAGATTAAAAATGGGCCTGGCGCAGTGGTTCACGCCTGTAATCCCAGCACTTTGGGAGGCCAAGGCGGGCAGATCACGAGGTCAGCAGTTCGAGACCAGCCTGGCCAACATGGTGAAACTCTGTCTCTACTAAAAATACAAAAATTAGCCAGGCGTGGTGGTGGGTGCCTGTAATTCCAGCTACTTGGGAGGCTGAGGCAGGAGAATTGCTTGAATCTGGGAGGTGGAGGTTGCAGTGAGCCAAGACCACGCCATTGCACTCCAGCCTGGGTGACAGAGCAAGACTCCGTCTCAAAAAATAAAATAAAAATAAAATAAAATAAAAAATAAAAATAAAAAAGATTAAAAATGATAGCCTAATTCTTCCTTTTGAAAATAAGGTAAGAAACTTCTCCCTCTCTCTTTTCTTAGAACATTTACTTCAGAAGATTTGTAATTGTAAGTTCCTTTTCTGTCTCTAAATCTTTTTCCAAGCCCAATAAGCCTCTTGCCAGCTTTACCACCCAGGAATGGCTTTCTCAAGCACCTGGAAATCACCTCTTTGTAAACATCGAGTGAGACAGTGCCTCTGTGGCCCAGTTTCTGGGGGAGGGTAAGAGCCTGTCTTTGGGGGATGCCTTGCTCCTAGTTGCAAAACTACCTCTTGTCATAAAAATAAATGTTTGTTTTTCCCTCATTTAAAAGTGATTACCAGGTGAATTTAGGATGAACTGTGTGTAATAAATGGTGCTATCACATTCTCTCACTTGAGGACTAGTTATTATATACCTTGAGAGCATGTATGTAATGAATTGTATCTGCTTGGTTATATGAAGGGGTGAGATTTCTTTCTGTCTTTGCAATCTCTTTGTGGGTTGTCTGTGATATATAGCACATTCTGATTTAATGCCTATTCAATTTTTAAAAACTGTTTTCTTTCTCTACTACCTTTGTGAAGAGGTTTTCTAGGTTGGCAGAAGATTTTGGTTTAAATTAAATTTCCCCAGCAATGTTCATTATAGCATTCTTTGTAATAGTGAAAAATATAAGTACTTTAAATATCCATTTGTAGAAGAATGAATTATCATAAAATAATACAATGCACTAATATACAGCAGTTAAATAAATAAATTAGCACACTATGTATCAAAATGAGTAATCTCAAAAACATAATATTCAATGAAAACATAGTTGCAGATAATAGAAGTATGATTTTGTTTTCATAAAATTGAAGATACTAAATATATTATGTATGGTTATATGTAAAAATAGTAAAGATATAAAAATAACAATAAGGCCAGCATGATGGCTCATGTCTGTAATCCCAGTGCTTTAGGACACTAAGGTGGGAGGATCACTTGAGTCCAGGAGTTCGAGACCAGCCTGAGCAACACAGGGAGACCCTGTCCCTAAAAAAAAAAAAAAAAAAAAAAAAAGCTGATTGTGTGTGCCTGATGTCTCAGCTACTCAGGAAGCTGAGGTGGGAAGATCCCAGGAGTTCAAGACTGCAGTGAGCTGTGATTGCCCCACTGTACTCCAGCTGGAGCAACAGAGTGACACTCCATCTCTAAAAAATAAAAATAAAAACAAATAACAATAGGAAGCATATCCACCAGTCTGCAATTACCATTACCTGTGGCGCAGAAGGGAAGGTAATCATTTTGGGAATAAGAAAAAGGAGAGTTTGACTGTATCTGTAATATTTTATTTATATGAAGCAACATATAGCTAGATTGCAACATATAGGTAGTAATCTGGCTTTTAGATACAGAAAATAATATGACTTAGATTGGTGGTTGTTCATCATATTATTCTCTGTATGTTTTAAAATTTTCATGACAATAATATTCTCATAAACAAAAACAGAGTTCCTGGATCAAAGAAAAACCATTTTAGAAGACGTTTCTTCCAAAAGTTCGACCAGTGAGTGGAAAGTATTTCAAACATATTCTCTACACACAAAATCTCAGACCTGACTCTCTTTACCGAGGAGGACAGCTATCTCTCACTCTCAGTTTGGCAGGGCAATCTCGTGATGGGAAACATTTCCTGCGGGTTTTCAGGGGCCAGTGAAGAAGTAGAACAAAGTACTTGCTACCTGGGTTACCTGTAAAGACCACAGACCCTGCCAGAGCATATCCTGGTCCCTGTGACGCCATGGAACCCAGTAGTCAGCCTGGGGCACCATTCCTGTTACCGGAAGGGGGTCCCGATCCAGACTCCAAGAGAGGGTTCTTAGATCTTGCCCAGGAAAGAACTGGGAGTGAGTCCATAGAGGAAAGTGAACGCAAGTTTATCAGGAAAGTAAAGGAATAAAGAGACCAAGGTGGGCAGATCATCAGGTCAGGAGTTCGAGACCAGCCTGACCAACATAGTGAAACCCCATCTCTACTAAAAATACAAAAATTAGCTGGGCGTGGCAGCGCACGCCTGTAATCCCAGCTACTCGAGAGGCTGAGGCACGAGAATGGCTTGAACCTGGGAGGTGGAGGTTGTAGTGAGCTGAGATCATACCACTGCACTCCAGCCTGGGCGACAGAGCGAGACTCCGTCTCAAAAAAAAAAAAAAGAATGAACAACGTCTCCTCCATAGGCAGAGCAGCAGCATGCGCAGCTCCACTGGGTATACTTACAGTTATTTCTTGACCATATGCTAAACAAGAGGTGGATTATTCATGAGTTTTCCTGGAAATAGGTGGGGATTTACCCCAGAACTGAGGGTCCCTCCCCTTTTTGACCTTATAAGGTAACTTCCAGACATTGCCATGGCATTTGTAAACAGTCTGGCGCTGGTGGCAATGTCTTTTAGCATGCTAACTCATTACAATTAGCATATACTGAGGATGACTGAGATGACTTTCTTGGTTTTTAGTTTTCATTGTAGGTTTGGGGGTACATGTGAAGGTTTGTTACATAGATAAACATGTGACATGGGGGTCTGTTGTACATAATATTACATCACTCAGGTATTAAGCTGAGTACCCAGCAGTTACCTTTTCCGCTCCTCTCCCTCGCCCCTCCCTCCCCCCACAAGTAGACCCTGGTGTCTGTTGTTTCCTTCTGTGTGTTCATAAGTTCTTATCACTTAGCTCCATTTACAAGTGACAACATGCAGTGTTTGGTTTCTGTTCCTGTGTTAGTTTGCTAAGAATGATAGCCTCCAGTTCCAAAGACATCATCTCAATCCGGAGGTCACTTTCATTGCCATCTTGGTTTTGGTGGGTTTTGGCTGGCTTCTTTACTGTGTGCTGTTTTATCAGCTGGATCTTTGTAACCTGTATCTTGTGTCGACCTCCCCTCTCATCCTGTGACTATTCCTCCTGGGAATGCAGCCCAGAAGATCTCAGCCTTATTTTACCCAGCTCCTGTTCAAGATGGCGTCGCTCTGGTTCCAATGCCTCTGACATTCCTATCTTTGTTATTACTGTGAATACTTTTTTCGAAGTATAATATATTTATGATATCAGTCATTAAGGAGCCCTGACACTGAGATAAACCTTGTTAGCATCTGCTGCTCACTCTGGATGCCTGCCCTAGTGGGAGAGCCCTTATGACTCCCATCCTACTCTGCTTTTCTATTGTTCTGCAACACATTGAGGAATCCAAAGAGATCCTAGAGATAACCCATCCTCAGTCAACACATTTTCCTCTCCCCTTTTCTTCTCTTCTCTTCTTTCTTTCTCTCTCTCTCTCTCTTTCTTTCTGACAGGGTCTCACTCCGTCACCCTGGCTAAAGTGCAGTGGTACAATCTCAGCTCACTGCAGCCTCAACCTCTTGGGCTCAAGTGCTCCTCCCACCTCTGCCTCCCAGGTAGCTGGGACTACAGGTGTGCATCACCACGTCTGGCTAATTTTTTTGTATTTGCAGAGACAAGGTTTTGCCATGTTGCCCAGGCTGGTCTTGAACTCCTGGGCTCAAGCGATCCACATACCTCAGATTCCCAAAGTGCTGGGACTACAGGCATGAGCCACTACAGCCAGACTCCTCTTTTCAAAGGTTGTCCTGAAATGTTCTCGAAAATAAAATAGCTATCAATAGCTGCAGTCTTAACCCCTATTTCTTGCAGCTGGAAGGTACCAGAATATGCCATCCCAAAATACGCCTCATTGGCATGTGGATGATATTGAGCCAAAGGCAACTGAGAACCAACAGAGGAAGGAAAGGCCCTTTACCTTCTCCCAACTGCCTGAAAACAGAGTACACATTTCCCCCTTTTGTAACAGAAATTTCCATTTATAAAGGACATTTTTGTCTCTAAAGGTGTCGCTGTATCAGGAAGAGAGTTTCTTCCTATTACCTGGAAACAACACTTATCTGCACAGCAAGACCGCACTAATTTACCACGAATTTCCTCTCCTTACCTTCCAGGATTCCTCCTCCCACCCCTCCAAAGCCCCATATTCTTTTTTTAAGCCTAAAATGGTATAGAAACCTCAGTCATCTGACCACTTCCTTAATTGTCAATTTTTTGTGAAACTCCCATGCCCACATATATAATTAAACCTTTTTTCTCTTGTTGATATGTCATTTTTCAGTTTAATTTCCTGGGCCCCAGCCAGAGAACCTAGGAGAGCAGAGGGAAATGGTTTGCTCCTCCCCTACACTGCCCCAAGATATTAACAGGATGTAAAAGCATATTCTCAAGCCCTCATGATATAGGATTTTTCTTCTCGGTCACTTTGCAAGCCGAGGATCCCCAGCAGGCAACGCTCCAGCTCACCTGTGTTATAGCTTGTACCTGCGTTTGGCAGTTCCAGAGCTCTTGTATTGCGCTCGAGAAAAATGAGGATATGCTGGACATTGAAGTGTAAGGAGGGCGGAGAAGAATTTTATTGAGTGATGGAGCAGCTCTCAGCAGAGAGGGGACGCAGGAGTCGTCCCCGACCCCCACAGTTGGGTAGTTCTTTTGTGGCTGGGTCCAGAGCTTTGTATGGACTCAGAATAGGGGAATGCATGCTGATTGGTTTGTGAGTATGCAAAAAAGGTTAAAGCAAAGACATCACTCAAAGGTGGGCGTGACAGTGCAGAAAACCAATTAGGAAAGGGTAGGTATATGTAAAATAGGTAAAGGTTGGGGATTAATCAGAGGAAAGTATGCCAAATGGGAAGACAAGTTCTCAGTCCGGTTTGAAGATTGAACTTGTGCTTGGCTTTTAGGCTTTAAACTGTCTTCAGCTTGGAGGTGAAGTTTCACCGGGACCTGCCCCTATTGGCTAGGCATGTGACTGCCTCCTGCTGCTATCACTCATATGGAATTATTTTCTTCAATGTTTAAATGTTTTTCATTTCTACTTGGCAGCTTTTCCTTTATCTGGTGTTTATTGTTTTAGTAGTTCTTTCAAAACAAATTGATTGTGACCAACTTTTAGAAACATTAAGGGAAGAGTGGGGCATATCTTTGTCTATGGTCCTTAATATAATACTGTTTGTGTAAGGGCTTCATGGAAACTGAAAAACGAAGATATTTATCATGAATTTAGATATAAAAGTTCATCAAAACTTTGTCCTAATGAGTACAGTACTTCTGAAAAACATTCTCCATTCTTCAAGCAAGCTTGTACTGGGCATGCACTGTTCTCAGGGCTGCCAGTATAAAGTGTAGGGGAGAAAAACATTCTCCGACTTTCTACCCATCTTAGTTTCATGGGCTAGGGACTGCCAGTTAGACAGACAAAAGATAGATTAGCAAGAGAAAAACAAACAGAAATTCATTAATGAGTGCATTGCCCATACACACAGGAGTACTCAGTAACGAATAGGTCAAACAGGTGGCTAGAACCTGGGCTTATATTTTACCATCTTAACAAAAGAACAAGAATTTTGCAGAGAAGTAGCAACACAAGGGAAAGGGGCCTTCAGTTCTAGGGCCAGCAAATTGTGGAAAGGTAAATCGATGAAGGAAAATAAGGGAAGACAAGGGCTATTAGTATGGTTCATTCTGTAGATTCCTCTCTTACACAGATTCTCTGGGCTGGGAAGGGTCTCTAGAGAGTTACCTCTGGCCGTTAAGAGTTATCCTGCCCTTCCTGGTAGAGAGGGGGAGGTCAGAGAGTTTTTCTTGTATCTGTTCTTTTTAATTGCTTTCAGCTCAAAATAATCCTACTTCAAAGTGGCATATTTTGGGGTGGCACATTCTGAACTCCTTCAAAGCAAGGGAGAAAAACATAATCCCTGACTCAGAGTGTAAAGTACAATGAAATAATTCATATTCAAAAGGAATTTGATCCCTTTGATAATCAGACTTGGGTTTCCACCAGAAACTGATACAGCTATTAGTCAAGAACTGGTTGCCTGGACTTATAGGAAATGACTCTTGAATACTCAGGCAAGAAATTTCAGATTCTCTGAAAAGGTGACTACCACAATGTTCCATTTAGAGTTCAACCATTTGGAGATGTACATGACTGACTTCTGTGCACTCTCAATTTTTGCAAATATATGAAGAACCACCCCCCACTGAGTTTTTCCTCTGTAGAGTGTGAAGGTAAACCCTCACCCCAAAATATGTCTCCCTGATATCACAAGTATTTTGAATTAAAGGCCCTTAGAGATCAACAGACACTGGAAGAGGCTTTTCTCCCATCTATATCAAGACCAGATGAACCTACCAAGAAGAGCATTTTTTTAAACTGCTCCTCCTGCTATCTCATTATCTATCGCAGAAAAGATTAAGAATGAAACCACACCTGAACTGACTCCATAAGCTATTATCTGTCTCTTGGGTTTATTCAGCTTCCAAAGGGAACCATTTACAGGTTAATCTCCATTGCCCAATCCATTCATTCTTCCAGGTAATCATTTATTGCCCCTCAACAGTCACGTATATTCCCTATCCACCCGTCCCCTGAAATGAGGCCATACAAGTATCTGGACTCCAGTGGGATATTGGGCAGTCATCCTGTGAATCTCCCCTGTGCACATGTTAATAAACTGGTATGCCGTTTTTCCAATTAATCTTCCCTTTGTCAATTGATTTTCCAGGGAACCTTAAGAGAACAAAGGGGAAATTTTATCTTATCCCCTGCAAGTGGGAAGGGTGAATATTCACAGCCAGCTAACTTAATGAAAAATCTCACAGAAAACATGACTGGCTGAAGCCTAAAGCAAAATATCTTCAAGGGGTCCCAGAGCTACAGAAAGTAGTAGGAACGTGGTGATCTCTCTCCTGACAAGCACACGGCCTCGTCATTTTTCTATGAGGATGTCACGAGAGGCTCCCTGAGGATTTGATCAGCACTGTTGTCGGGCACCAGGTTCAACTGAGTGTTCCTGATGAATTAACATGTTAATAAAGTTAATATAAGGGCGGCATTAATAAAAGGGTGCTTGCCGGGTGCGGTGGCTCACGCCCAGAATCCCAGGCGGGTGGATCATCTGAGGTCAGAAGTTGGAGACCAGCCTGGCCAACGTGGTGAAACCCTGTCTCTACTAAAAATACAAAAATTAGCCAAGCATGGTGGCGGGCACCTGTAATCCCAGCTTGGGAGGCTGAGGTAGGATAATTGCTTGAACCCGGGAGGCGGAGGTTGCAGTGAGCTGAGATTGCGCCATTGCACTCCAGCCCGGGCGACAAGAGTGAAACTCTGTCTCAAAAAATAAATTTAAAAAATTAAAAAAAAATTAAAAGGGTGCTCTTACCTAAAGGCAACTCTCATTAGCATAGACAGACACCAAAAATAGTTCTATATGGTCAAGAGATGTTTATATTTGCCTGTTATCTATATAATTGTTGGTCTACTTAGACATAAATTTCCCCTTCATTTAGGTGCATTAAAATTATAAAGAAAAATTTATCTTGGAGATTTCCATTGAAAGGGAGTAAAAAACCTTTATTCCTCTACTCCCCTAAATTCTCTGGCTGGACCTGCAAATCAAACTGACAGATTAATAAAAGAAAAACAAAGTTTTAGTTACACACATATGTATGGATGTTTCACAAAGAAATGAACTCAAGGAGGTGGTCAGATAGTTGAGGCTTACGTACACTTTAGGCCAAACAAAGCAAAAGAGGATTGGGGCTTCTGAGTGAGGGAAGGCAAGTTATGGAAAAGAGAATGAGGAAATGCAGGTAAATGCGGCCTGTCTTGCTATGCAGGTGAGAGTCTGAGGTGGAAGGAGTTCTCTGTGGCCAGGTGCAGTGGCTATGCCAGTAATCCAGCCTTTGGGAGGCCAAGGCGGGAGGACTGCTTGAGCCTAGGAGTGCAAGACCAGCCTGGATAACAGTGACAAACTGTCGCTACAAGAAAGAAAAAAATTAGCCAGATGTGGTGGTGTGTGCCTGTAGTCCCAGCTACTCAGGAGGCTAAGGCAGGAAGACCACCAGAGACCAGGAATTGGAGGTTACAGTGAGCTAGGAGGGTGCCACTCCTCTCCACTCTTTAGTAACAGAGGAAGATCTTCTCACTAAAAATAAAAATATAAATAAATAAAAATTATTTGTAATTCCAGCACTTTAGGAGGCTGAAGCAGGAAGATTACTTGAGCCTAGGAATTTGAGGCCAGCCTGGGCAACATAAACAGATTCTGTCTCTACAAAAATTAAAATTAAAAAATTAGCCAGGCGTGGTGACGTGCTCCTGTAGTCTCAGCTACTCCAGAGGCTGAGGTGGGAGGATCACTTGATCCCAGGAGGCCAAAGCTGCAGTGAGCTGAGATTGCACCACTACACTCCAGACTGGGCAACAGAGCAAGACCCTGTCTTTAAGAAAAAGGAGGGGGGTTTTCTCCAGGAGTAGCTGTCTTCCAGGTACAGAGGCCCCTCTCCCAATGGAAATTACCTTCATGAGTGTAAATTTCCTTTATAAAAGGGGAGGTTGATTTTTCACGCAGACAGGGAGGGTAAAGAGCTTTTCCTTCATCTGCTGGCTCTCAATTACTTAGTCAAAAGAATCCCTATGCCTAAGAAGTGTATTTTGGGTGGCATATTCTGGTACCTTTCTCCACCCTCCCTTTCAGAGCCCCATATTCCTTTGGGCAACAGCTCTTGACCATTAGGATCTGCTCTTGGTTCCTTACTTGAGACCAGTCAATCATTCGCTATTACGAATGTTTCATGGTGAACCTTTTCTCTAATGATGGAATGAAAGACAAGTTATAGAATTCTAAATGTTAACAGGCAGCTTTGTCTTGGTACCACGGAGATGCTACACAATCCAGTGTGTGGCTTACTGATATCCAGTTCATTCATTTGGTAAAAATCAATTATCTTAATTAACACTCCATAAGTATTGACAGTATCTACTAAATCTAACTTAGGTTTTATTTATGAGTTTGAATGGAAGTAATTCACCTCAACATGTCCTAGAATTTCAATTTTTCTGCACGACATCAGAGAGAGTATGATAGAATTTATTCTTTATTGCATTAAGTCTGGCAGAATATCATTGGAAAGTCATTCCTCCAGAAATATTTATTGAAGATTCTCGATATGCCAAAATTTTTATGCATGGAAGATAGGAGAAAAGCTGCATGAGGGTCTGTAAAATCTTTTGAAAGTTAGTTATTTCACTGGGAAATGAACCATGGGACCATGTTAATTAGCTCAGATGACATTCTTTAATGGTAGAGTCAGTGCTGATAAAAAGCAAAAGACTGGAAAATGTAAACACAGCATTTAAAATCTAATTCCATGTCAGTGCTTTGGGACTCCTTTTCGTTAGGCTCTCTCTCTAGGGGAAGTCTTTAATAAGTCTTTATCAAGTGCATTCTGAGGGGCCACATTTTCTACATTTGCATTAGGAGATTGAAAGTAGGTTTATAACTTTTAAAGATCAAATTACTTCTATGCATTTTATGTGCCCCAATTTCAAGTGTAAAGGGCACATACAAAACTATGAAGAGGGACAGATGGCAACTGGACTTTACATAATGCTTGAAATAGACACACCGATGATCCTAAACACATTTTTAGATATCTAAAGACAAAAATCATCATTGAAATAGAATTTAAGTGAAACAAGAAAATTTTAAATTAAATATATATTATATATATTTAGTACACATATATTTAAAATCAGAAACAAGAAAATTTTAAATTAAATATATATTATATATTTAGTACACATATATTTAAAATCATCTTGTTTCACTTAAATTCTATTTCAATGATGATTTTTGTCTTTAGATATCTAAAAATGTGTTTAGGATCATCGGTGTGTCTATTTCAAGCATTATGTAAAGTCCAGTTGCCATCTGTCCCTCTTCATAGTTTTGTATGTGCCCTTTACACTTGAAATTGGGGCACATAAAATGCATAGAAGTAATTTGATCTTTAAAAGTTATAAACCTACTTTCAATCTCCTAATGCAAATGTAGAAAATGTGGCCCCTCAGAATGCACTTAATAAAGACTTATTAAAGACTTCCCCTAGAGAGAGAGGAATATATATATGTAGGTGTTTTGGTAGAGACAGGGCCTTGTTTTGTTGCCCAGGCTGGTCTTGAACTCCTGGGCTCAGGCGATCCTCTTGCCTCAGCCTCCAAAAGTGCTGGGATTATAGGTATGAGCCACTGTGCCTAGCCAGACAGTTTTTTTAAAAGAAATTCATCTTCACATTGTGACTATCAATGTATCATACTAATATCTGAAAAGCTCATACAGATTCAGAGTTCAACCACCTCACTCCCCTAACCGCACCCCCCCTCCCCCCCGGCCGAAAAAAAGAATAAAAAAAGAACAGTGGTCTCTTCTGTTAAAGAAAAGAAAAACAAACCTAGGAGAAACCAAGTTTGGAGACAACAGATCATCTGTTGCTACCGGAGGCCATCTCTTCATAAGGAAAGGGAGCATTGCCACTGCCTCGGGCTCCAGTCATGCAGGTGGCCCTATCTATAAGTCACTCAGTCTACCTGAAGCAAACTGCTCCTCCCAGAACAGTGAGAAGAGTGCCTGGTAACCAAATTACACCTTGCTGCTTTTTCTGCTCTCTCTTTTCTTCTGGTTCACATGAGAAGAGGGGATTCTGAATCATAAACTAGATCTAGAAGACATACTGGCTATAGTTTTTGGTTAGTGAAACATGAACAGAAATCTATTTTGATTTGTATTCTCATTCTTAAATCAACTTTCTCAGACATATCAACACTTTTTTTTGGCCAAAGTACAATATGGCAAATATAATTTACTATTTCTTATCAAATTAAGATTGTGATCTATCTCAAGGTCACAATTAAACATGACATGTGCTTTTTAAAGAATAATTTTAGTTACAAATATATAAATAAGGCCAGCGGTAATCCCAGAACTTTGGGAGGCCAAGGCTGGCAGATCACTTGAGGCCAGGAGTTCGAGACTAGCCTGGGCAACATGGCAAAACCCCATCTCTATTAAAAATACAAAAATTAGCCAGGCACAGTGGCACGTGCCTGTAATTCCAGCTACTCAGGAGGCTGAGGCAGGAGGATCACTTGAACCTGGGAGGTGGAAGTTGCAGTGAACCAAGATGGTGCCACTGCACTCCAGCCTGAGTGACAGAGTAAGCCTCCATCTCAAAAACAAACAAACAAAAAAAGAAATTACAAATATATAAATAAAAGAAACAGAACTAGTGAAGCTCAGCTCGTTTCCTAAAAAGTAACAGTGAAACTGGAAAAGGGAATCCCAGATTCACCCCAAGCACTCATTCCCACAGCTGCTGGGAGGGTCAACGGGTTCAGTTCTGCTTCCTCCAGCCTCTCTCAGGTGCAAGAGAGGAAAAATATCTTCCATCTACCCTTGTAAGTTCTCAGCTGGGAACCCCTTCACAAAAGACAGATTAATAAGAGAAAAAGCATAGAAATTTAATTAATATAAGTTTTACATGACATGGAGATGTCCATGAGAAAATGAAGACACAAAGAAAGGGTTAAACTGGGGTGTGTTTCTGCTGTTTGATGAAGAGTGGAAAGTCCTGGGGAAATGTGACAGGACAGAATATGGGCTAAGAGCACAGGCGAAGAGCACAGGCTAAGAGTATGGGCTAAGAGCACGGGCTAAGAGTATGGGCTAAGAGGGGTAAACTGGGGGACACTTGGCAGGGCTCATTTGTTCTAATTACTCTCAATGCCCCTCTGTCTTTGGAGATAAGAATGTTGTCCTCCAGGTCTAGGAAGGCACCTCTCACATGAGGGTCTTATCGCCTGCTTCAGGAAAGAAGGACAGAGACAGGTTGGAGAGACCTTCTTGCCATTTCTCAAATTCCTTCAGCTCAACATATTCACTATGCCAAGGTGCCATATTTTGGGGTTGTCCTGAACCCCATCAAAGGCATTGATTTCTATCGCACTCTCCCATAAACTTTCTGCACCCAAATCTCAGTCTCCAAGACTGCTTTCTAAGAAAACTGTTTTGTGTCTGTGTACATGTAAGTCAGTAAATATAAAAATCAGTGAAGAGCAACGCATCACAATGCTGAAACATCTTTCAAAGAAGTAAGATTAAGGCGATGAACTTGAAAATGATTTTGTAATTGTCTTACAAAATACACATCCATGTTATCCTTGCAATTTTGTTTTCCATGTAAAACATGTCACATGACTGAAAAGGTTCTCACTAACCTATTAAGAACTAAAAACCACCATTGAGCTCAACCAGGTGTTCTTATTCTCATGGTCTGACATGTCTTCCTCTCCTTCACCACTCTACCTCTTCCCCAATAGTCTCCAGACATTCAGTTAACTATGGTATGTGCTCTTTTTCTCAAGGCCAAGTATTTCCAAGTCTCCTCTTATATGATGTCTTATATAAATAAATGTTTAAAGTATATCAATATAAAATTGAGATAATGGAAATATTTACTGTTCCTATCACTTCATCTTTTCAAAGCCAACTTTAACAGCAAACACTATTGGCCTCGCAAGGCAGGAGATCTGAAGACGGATATATTAAATAAATAATTTTGATATGTACCTTGAGCCAAGATAATAATATAAGATTGGGAACACTCGCTGGGAAAAATAACGATCTAGTGTAGAAAATGACAGGATATTTGAGAAAATATAGGTATTTTTCTGGACAAAAGTAAACATTAATGTATTTATGAGATGTTTCTCACTGAGAAGTAAACTCTGACCTTTTTTCTCTCTTGCCCAAATTCCTATCTAAGGGGCCTGCGGAGTCACGACTACAAACCACGACTACAAACCAAAACATCTCATCAGGTGGGCTTTATTTCACCCTATATAATGTGGCTCACTTTCCAACCCAACACTGGCATAACATCACATGCAAGATAAAGAAAGAAATCAAAATATTTTACCCCAAAAAATATGTAGGGCTTTTTGCCATATTTTAAAATGGCCCTGCAAACTCTTTTGTGGGGGAAATTTTTGTCCGTGAAGAATCTCTGTTAACACAATTAAATCTTCCCCTTCCAGGCCCTCCCAATCCTGAAGAGATTAATTGAGAATCTATTTCTATTTCTATTTTTTGTTTTTATTTTTATGTTTGTGTTTTTTGAGACAGGATCTCACTCTGTCACTCCACAGGCTGGAGTCCAGTGGAGGGATCTCAGCTCACTGCAACCTGTGCATCCTGGGCTCAAGCAATCAAGAGTCCAGCACCTTTTAAAGGTTTGAAGAGGAGACATTCACCATCTATTGTATCTAAGGGCAGCCACCTATAAGATTTCATAAGAACCTCAGTGTCCACAGCCGCTTATCTTAACCCAGACACTCCTTTCTATTGCCTCTATTATTCTATTTAGATAATAACTCTTTTAACCAATTGCCAATCAGAAAATCTTTGACTCCATCTACAACCTGGAAGCTCCCTCTTGGAGTTGTTCTGCCTTTTCGGACTAAACCTCAGGTGTATTGTATATGTCTCCCCAAAACATATAAAACCAAGCTGCAGCCCAACCACCTTGGACACACGTTCTCAGGATCTCTTGAGGCCATGCCTCCGGCCATGGTCACTCATATTTGGCTCAAAATAAAACTCTTCAAATACAGAGTTTGGCTGTTTTTGTTGACACTGTAGGGATAAAAAAGCTATTACATAATATTTGACTGTACTGACTGAGCTATAATTTACAAAGGACAGAATTCAGATAAATAAGAAGGAAATTCTAGAGAGGCAGCCTTGTTGACTGACCATCTTGCTATCTGAAATGTTCGATTGTGGGAAGTGGAAATGGACTCTTTTCCTACACCATAGATGAGGCTAAGAGTAGGCAACAACCGGCCATGTACTACACGCAGATGGACGGCAGAGACAGCCAGGACCTGGATAACCTTGGTACCCTAGAAAGAGACACACTACCTGTGAAGTATATGTACCCAAAAGACAAAAATTATCTGAATCTAATCAAGGACTTGGATCTAATAACTAGTTTCAAAAAATACCAATGAGAGCTGGGTGCAGTAGCCCATGTCTGTAGTCTCAGCTACTCTGGAAGCTGAGGTGGGAAGATGGCTATAATCACGCCTGTGTACAGTCACTGCACCCCAGCCTGGGCAACACAGTGAGAGCTCGTCTGGTAAAAAATACACATGTAGGTGATGAAGGAAAATGATGCCATGGGGACATAATCAACAAAATCTAGAATTGGAAATTTCTAGATGTAAATTATTAGGTTTCTTCAACAAATAGCAAGGAAAAAAGAAGACGGAGGGAAATCACAGATTAAAGCAAGGTGATACATATGAAGCAAATGTGATATGTGGCCCTTGTTTAGATCCCAATGCAAACAAACCAAATATAAAACAAACATTTCTGAGAATTGAGAAAATTTGCACACTCACCAGATACTGGATTATATTAACATTATTGTCGATTTTAGGGCTATTAATAATATTGTGTTTATGTTAAAGAAAGAACCCTTATGTTTTAGAAATATATGTTGGAGTGTTTCTGGATGAAATGATATGATGTCTGGAATTTCCTTTAAATAATTTGGGAGGTGGGAGGATGGGTGGAAAAGAAACAGATGAAATAAAAGTAGACAAATGGCAGTGATTGTTGAAGGTGGGTGATGGCTGTGCAGGGTGGGTGAACTGAAGAAAATGATGGAGGTGATTTTTTTTTCTTTTTTTTTTTTTTTGAGACAGAGTCTCTCTCTGTTGCCCAGGCTGGAGTATAGTGGCCTGATCTCGGCTTACTGCAACCTCTGCCTCTGGGTTCAAGTGATTCTCCTGCCTTGGCCTCCTGAGTAGTTGGGACTACAGGCGTGTGCCACCATGTCCAGCTAATTTTTGTATTTTTAGTAGAGACAGGGTTTCACCATGTTGGCCAAGATGAATCTCTTGACCTCATGATCTGCCCACCTCAGCCTCCCAAAGCGCTGGGATTACAGGCGTGAGCCACCGCGCCTGGCCTGACGGAGGTGATTTTAATCCATTTAGAGGTTTATTTTGCCAAGGTTGAGGAAGCACCTGGCAAACAGAGACACAAGCCACTGTAGGATCTGTGGCCCCCCTTTTTCTGAAGAGGATTTTGAGGGCTTCAATATGAAAAGGGGAAAAGGAGGCAGGAGGGGAAAAGAGGGAAAAGGAGAGGGAGGGCTGGTCACATTCTTTAGAATCCACATGAAAAGGAGCAGGTAGATGAACCGTCAATTCTGTATTCATCTCCTGCTCAGTACATCTGTACTTTACATAAGATAAGGTGAACTTCAGTAGAGGAAGCAACTGAATATGCATTCATCTCAGGGTGGGCGGCGGGATAATTTCTAGGCTCCTCTTGTCCCGTACTCTTGAAGATAAACTGTTAATTTACATGGTCAGAGTGAGGGAGGCCCCTGTGGAAACATGTGGCCTTCTATCTGTAGCTATTAGTTTAGAAGCAAAAGGAAAGGCAGGGTTTTTTGGTTTTTTCATGACTCAGTTTTCAAGCTTAACTTTTCCATTTTGGCATAGCGAATTTGGGCTCCCAAGATTTTGTCTTCCTTTCATAGGAGAAAAAATAATTTCTTTTCTCAATCCTTGTAAGTTCATTAGTGGGACAGATTCCTGTTAGCAGAAGACAGATTAACAAGAGAGAGAGAAAAAAAAAAGCATTTTTATTTACGTGTGTGCCTATCCCATGGGGAGAAAGCTGAGTTCACAAGTAAGGTGGCTTAGGGTCCTGGCTTACATAGCACATCTAGCAAAGAACAATATATTCAGAAGTGACAGGACAAAGGACCAAGCAGCTCCAGGCTCCCAAAAGTGGGACAACTATGGAAAGGTAATAAAGCCTGCTCCCAGATTCCTCTGGCCCTGCTGGCGCCAGCCCCTGCACTGATAAGTGAACCACTATTTACATCTCTGTCTTCAGGCAGATAGGGGAGGCAGAAGCTTCTCTGCATTTTTTCACAGCAATTTTTATGGCCTGCCTTAGGTAAGAAAGGGCAGCTCAGACAGCCCTTTCCTGTAACTTTACTTTCCACTTGCCAAAGAAGCATATTTCGGGGTGAAATATTCTGGTGTTCTTCAGATGTATGGGGATTCATAAGATTATTTTCTCTCCTGCTGTCTAAAATTCCACAATGAAGAAGTTAAAAAATCTCTACTGTAATTAAAAGTAAACTAAAAATACTACAGTTATAGTGAATTAAATAATTGAAGTTTTCATATAAAAATGCAAGTTTTTAGAATCTATGCATCTGAAGGATTTTTTTAAAATCTAAAAATTGAATATAAAATATGTAAATTATGTTCTTTTCTAACCTAGGATGCTACTTATTAAAAACCTAAATTATTGCTATAAAGAAAATAACAGAGATTTTTTAGTTCATCTTAATTATATATTTTATAGTTTGGTTTTTTGTTTTGGGGTGTTTTGGTTTTTATTCATTTTATTTATTTATTTATTTATTTTGAGACAGGGTCTTGCTCTGTCTAGAGTGCAGTGGTGCAATCATGGCTCTCTGCAGCCTCAACCTCCTGGGCTCAAGTGATCCTCCCACCTCGGCCCTCAAGTAGCTAGAACTACAGGTGCTCGCCACCACACCTGGCTAGTTTTTGTGTGTTTTTGTTTTGTTTGTTTTTTTGGTAGAGATGTGGTTTTGCCATGTTGCCCAGGCTTTAATTATATATTACATAGGGACTATCAAAGACACTGTCAGTGTAAACATGCTAGAAGCCAATATAAGCCACTCCAAACAAGCAGTGTACCTACATGAGAGCTTTTCAATCTAAGTCGTGAGGCTTGGTCAGAGTTGTGCCTGAAATTATTGAATTTTATTTCATTTCTTATGCACTGTTATAGCATTAGTAAATGTATTATGCACTATTACAGCATTATAATTCTTATGAAATAAAACATACTCTGTATGATAAAACAGATGCTGAGTTCTACAGAAACTCTTCAATTTATATTACCCCAGCAAAATATCAGCAATAATGGCTAACAAGTATGGAGTACTTTCCGTAGTGTCTAATATATTACTGCATTACATCAGTGGAGTGGTATTATTAGTGCTTCTCTTTCTTCTCAGGCTGAGGAACCAGCAGATGAGACGGTTCGTGAAGGAACCACTAGTTCCAGAAGTGCTGGATCCTGCCTTAATCATCATTCCAAAGACTCTCCTTATGATGATAACAATTAGTTGAACTCACTTTCTAGAATCCAAAATTGCAATGGTTCTCCAAATTAATACATTGTATCATGAAGTAAATTCACCTTATTTATTACTGTTTTGCTTTCATCCACCAGTAGAAGGAGTACAAATTCACCTATAACTGAGTCCAAATCCCAAAAACAGATTTAGGGAATGATAGGATCAGGCAGTTTAACTCTTGTATTTTTATGCGTTAAGGAATCCGAGGTGACAGAGGTTGGGTGAGTTAATGCAGTTACATGGTTGGCCAATGGTGGGGCCAGATGAACAATTCGCACCCCCTGGCTTCCAGAACAGGCTGGTTTTACCACCGGTGAGGCTGGTCCTTTCAGTGGATATCAGGTTTCCTTCCTAGCCCACTGGGTGGTCATGTGGAATATTTCAGAAAGCCAAGCTCAGTTTCCCTCAAGAAACGTTAGTGACCACTAGTTTAAGATAAATTTTTATTTGGCTATGGTGAAACAGCTGATCATATAATTCCCCAAAATGAACATTAATTTAGCAAATTAATATACTGCACAAATAAGTATACAAAAGCAAAATTGAGAGCTAAATGAAGACAAAATTCCTCTCTGGGTCTTTCAAAAACACAATTTATCAGTTGAGAACTAATTGACTGTTTACAACTGGAGGTGAGAAGGGTGTATTCACAGATGTCTGCCTGAGACCATTGGATAAAGGGGATGAGTTCCAGTTAAATTTTGAAAAAAAAAAAGGGGGAAATAGCAGGGCACGGTGGCTCACATCTGTAATCCCAGCCCTCTGGGAGGCCGGGACGGGCAGATCGCTTGAGGTCAGGAGTTTGAGACCAGCCTGGCCAACATGGCAAAACCCCTTCTCTACTAAAAATACAAAAATTAGCCAGGCATGGGCAGCTGTAGTCCCAGCTCCTTGGGAGGCTGAGGCAGGAGAATTGCTTGAACCTGGGAGGCGGAGTTTGCAGTGAGTGGAGATCCTGCCACTGCACTCCAGCCTGGGCGACAGAGTGAGACCCCATCTCAAAAAAAAAAAAAAAAAGGTGTGTGTGGGGGAGGAGGGGAACAAAACAAAAAGCTGACCCTGAAAGTCTCCTTACTACTCAGTTTGAGAGACAAAAACTCCAGCTCACCTGTTGTTTATGCTCATGCCTGGCTCTCCTTCCACTGCCTGCCGTACACTTTGCTGGGGTGGGGCTGACTCTGTCTCCTTAGGGGCAGGACTGTCTGTAACACTGTCTTAAGTTCCACCTCTTCTATGCCTGGGAGGACACACCTGTTTTGTGTTCATTTGCATTCCCAACTTATCTTTCTTCTCCTGGTGGCCACAGGAGGTGCTTTGTCGGCTGGCAGGTCCATTTTGGGTATTCTCATCCAGGCTTCTGACTAGGTTTGGTAGCTATTCTCATTCTCATTTTACTTCTTATTCATTCTAACTCTCATTCTACTATTTTTTATTTAGACGTAGTTTTCTTGGTAAGAAAGGCCATGGTAAGCAGATGTAGTGTGCACAGGAAATATGCAGCCCTTCTGAGTGCCTGGACCGCAGTAGCACCATAGTCACCCGTAATAGCCACATAATAGCCACGCCTAGTTCTAAGAGTGAGTAGAGTTGGACCAAGTTGTGAAACTTCAAGTTTGCTTTTGTTTTTAGTTGAGGCCTAACCTAGGCTTGGCTGGGCACTTTTTTCAGGGTGCTAGTGTTGTAGAACCTCTGAGAGCAGCGAAAGGTTTATAAGATTTGGCCAAGGCCAGAGGGCGGGAGAGAAAATCTCGCAATTCTGACCTGCCTTTGGACATAATTGAGGCTTTATGAGGAAGGTGGGGATGCGGGAGTGGCGATCCCATGACCAAAGCTGCTTGCCTCCCTCGGTCCCTTGGCCAGATGAAACTTCTGGATGCCTTCAAGGACGTCTACCTGACCAAAGGATCTTGTTCTTTAAAGATAAACAAAGCCGGGCATGGTGGCTCATGCCTGTAGTCCCAACATTTTGGGAGGCCAAGGCAGGCGGATCACTTGAAGTCAGGAGATTGAGACCAGCCTGGCTAACATAGAGAAACCCCATCTCTACTAAAAATACAAAAATTAGCCAGGTGCGGTGGCACGCGCCTGTAATTTCAGCTACTTGGGAGGCTGCGGCAGGAGAATCGCTTGAACCCGGGAGGCAGAGGTTGCAGTGAGCTGGGATTGCGCCACTGCACTCCAGCCTTGGCCACAGAGTGAGACTCCAAAAAAAAGAAAGAAAGGAAGAAAGAAAGAAAGAAAGAAGGAAGGAAGGAAGGAAAGAAGGAAGGAAGGAAGGAAGGAAAGAAGGAAGGAAGGAAGGAAGGAAAAGAAAGAGAGAGAGAGAGAAAGAAGGCAAGCAAGAAAGAAAAAGAGAAAGAAAGGAAGGAAGGAAGGAAGGAAAACAAGTTCATCAATCTCGCAGGCAGACCCTGGAGGGTTAGGATATGAAGGTAATCAATTATTAGCAACTCCCCTCCACCAAATTGACTTCATGCCAGCAAGTGTGCACGGGGAGAGGAGAGGACAAAGAGAGAGGAAAATAAGCAAAACAGAGAGAGGAAAATAAGCGAAGCGAACACCTTAGGGTTTTTGTTTGTTTGTTTGTTTTTGTTTTTTTGAGACGGAGCTTCACTCCTGTTGCCCAGGCTGGAGTGCAATGGTGCGATCTTGGCTCACTGCAACCTCTGCCGGCGCCCTCCCCACCCCACCCCCAGGTTCAAGTGATTCTCCTGCCTCAGCCTCCTGAGTAGCTGGGATTACAGGCATGCACCACCACGCCCAGCTAATTTTGTATTTTTGGTAGAGACAGGGTTTCTCCATGTCACCTCAGGTGATCCGTCTGCCTTGGCCTCCCAAAGTGCTGAGATTACAGGCTTGAGCCACCGCGCCCGGCCTAGGGTTTTTATACTATAGGCTCAGTTGCACTAGCCTGGTCTCCTTTTGCCTTTCAAGGCCAAAGACGTGTGCCTCCAGGAAGCCATGTTGCACCACCTACATGCTGTAAAGATCAAAGAATGCACTTATCTAGGCCACTGCTGTCATGTCTTCATTTCTTTTTTGTTTTTTGTTTTTTCTCTTTTTTTTTGAGATGGAGTCTCGCTGGAGTGCAGTGGTGCAATCTGAGCTCACTGCAACCTCTGCCTCCTGGGTTCAAGCAATTCTCTTGTCTCAGCCTCTCGAGTAGCTGGGACTACAGGCGCATGCCACCACACCCAGCTAATTTTTTGTATTTTTAGTAGAGACGGGGTTTTACCTCATTAGCCAGGAAGGTCTCAATCTCCTGACCTCGTGATCTGCCTGCCTCGGCCTCCCAAAGTGCTGGGATTACAGCCGTGAGCCACAGCGCCCTGTCCCATGTCTTCATTTCTGCAACCAACACCTCCATGCTCAGGTCTTCCAGTCTTCCAGCTGTGATCTTTCTCAAAACTGACACTGGGAGTGAAGCAAGCCTTGGAAGGAGTGACAAATACACCCATCCCCTGCAGCCCCCGCAGCCCCCATTCATTGATCACAGCTGTCCTTCCCCCATTCATTGATCACAGCTCTCCTTCCATCATTCAGTGATCACAGCTCTCCTTCCACCATTCAGTGATCACAGCTCTCCTTCCCCCATTCACTGATCACAGCTCTCCTTCCCCCATTCATTGATCACAGCTCTCCTTCCACCATTCAGTGATCGCAGCTCTCCTTCCCCCATTCAGTGATCGCAGCTCTCCTTCCCCCATTCATTGATCACAGCTCTCCTTCCACCATTCAGTGATCACAGCTCTCCTTCCCCCATTCATTGATCACAGCTCTCTTTCCACCATTCAGTGATCACAGCTCTCTTTCCACCATTCAGTGATCACAGCTCTCCTTCCACCATTCAGTGATCACAGCTCTCCTTCCCCCATTCATTGATCACAGCTCTCCTTCCCCCATTCATCGATCACAGCTCTCCTTCCCCCATTCATCGATCACAGCTCTCCTTCCACCGTTCATCGATCACAGCTCTCCTTCCCCCGTTCATCGATCACAGCTCTCCTTCCACCATTCAGTGATCACAGCTCTCCTTCCACCATTCATTGATCACAGCTCTCCTTCCACCATTCAGTGATCACAGCTCTCCTTCCACCATTCAGTGATCACAGCTCTCCTTCCACCATTCAGTGATCACAGCTCTCCTTCCAATCGATTACAGCTCTCCTTCCACCATTCAGTGATCACAGCTCTCCTTCCACCATTCAGTGATCACAGCTCTCCTTCCACCATTCAGTGATCACAGCTCTCCTTCCAATCGATTACAGCTCTCCTTCCACCATTCAGTGATCACAGCTCTCCTTCCACCATTCAGTGATCACAGCTCTCCTTCCACCATTCATCGATTACAGCTCTCCTCTACCATTCATCGATTACAGCTCTCCTTCCACCATTCAGTGATCACAGCTCTCCTTCCACCATTCATTGATCACAGCTCTCCTTCCCCCATTCATTGATCACAGCTCTCCTTCCCCCATTCATTGATCACAGCTCTCCTTCCTGCTGAGCTTGGGTGTAGTCTCAGAGTCCTTCTCAACATAGCATTCCAGACAACCACCACCAAATGCGGCTTGACACTCAAGTAACACACATTTACCATTCCTGCCTGTCAATGAGAATCAGAACTGGACACCAGTTGAAGTGGCGGAGCTGAATTTTAGGGAGAAACTAAACTGCTATAATAGGGGAAAAGAGACTTCAGCACAGAACTGAGCTCAATTTGAATACAAGGATAAGTGGGAATTTATCACTGAACAGCAGGATGGGGGCATCAGTGGATGGACAGTCACTAAGAGGAATCAAGGGTAGTAGGGGGCATCAAGGGTAGTAGGTTCTTGAGAAACTGACTCAACAGGGTCCTTGCTGAGAGCAGGCCGGCAGGATGGGATATCAAGAGTTGGGAATTCTTTTGTAGGGGAGGAAAAGTATCTTTTCTCCTACCCTTCAGAGTTTGTGGCTGGGGACCCCGTAATAAAAGACAGATTAACAAGAGAAAAAGCATAGAAATGTATTTAATATAAGTTTCACAAGACATAGGAGCCTTCATAAGAAAACAAAGATCCAAAGAAATGGTTAAACCTTAGTGTTTTTATGCTAGATTGGATGAAGAGTGGAGAGTTCTGAAAAAATGTTTGAGGACAGAGCAGGAGCTCCATACAGTCAACTGGGGAAAATTTAGCAAGTCTCATTCACTCAGATTCCTCTCAGCATCCCTCCATCTCTTTTTTTGAGATGGAGTTTCACTCATGTTGCCCAGGCTGGAGTGCAATGGCATGATCTCGGCTCACTGCAACCTCCGCCTACTGGGTTCAAGCGATTCTCCTGCCTCAGCCTCCCAAGTAGCTGGGATTACAGGTATGCGCCACCACGCCTGGCTAATTTTGTATTTTTAGTAGAGACGGGGTTTTTCCATGTTGGTCAGGCTGGTCTCGAACTCCTGACCTCAGGTGGTCTACCTGCCTCGGCCTCCCAAAGTGTTGGGGTTGCAAGTGTGAGGTACTGCACCTGACCCCCTCCATCTTTAAAGTCAAGGACACTCCTTCCCTCCGGGTATAAAGAGATCACCCCTTACATAAGGGTTGGATAATCCGCTTCAGGGGAAGGTCAGAAAATCATTTCACCAATTCCTTCAGCTAAAATACTCAATATACCAAGGCAGTGCGTCCTGAACTCTGCCACTCTCTAAACTGACATAGCAGAATTTGTGATAAAACTGAACTCAGCAAAGATGAACACGGAAGACCACGGAGGACACCTGATGGAGAAGAGGGCTCGGAGGAGCATGGCCACAGTCCAGTTAAGGAGAAAGTCTTTGTCACACCCCAGAGTTAGAGTACACAGCCCTCCCTAGCTAAGAAACTGTAAATAACTCTACAGCAATCCATCTGCAGCTCCAGGTAGACAACGTCACCTGCACCATCAGCCGCTTTTGACACCAGGCAATTCTAGGCACCTCGGCATGCTGAGTGTTTTGAGCAGAAGGAGGTTGAGAGGGTCACAGAAGCAAGAAGGTCTCTCCAATCTTCTCCTGCCCTCCTTTCTCCTAATCCCCTTTGCCCTCTAAAGCAGGTCGTAGAATCTAGAATTCACCTCCCCTGAAGCAAGCCATCAAACTCAGGAACATCACTCTCTGAGCTCCTCACTACTCCACTGAAGACCCTCATGTGACAGGTATTGTGTCCTATACCTGGGGCGGGGGAAGGAATTCATAGACACAAAAAGAATCGGAACAAACAGGCCTAAAGGAGTTCCCCCAAGTTTATTATCATTAGATCACACTCCCTTTCATCCAGTCATGATTCTCTGCAACTATCTATTTTTTTTCATCAGACTTAGCATAAAAATACACAGTTTTCCCTGGTTCTTGGGCCTTCATTCCTGAAGGCTCCTGTGACATGTGAAGCTTTCATTAAATATGTTTGTTCAGGTTTTCTCCTGTTAATCTGTCCTGTGTTACGGAAGTGTCAGCCACGAACTGAATGGGTGAAAAAAAGAGATTACTTTTTCTCCTCTACAGGGCTCAAGGCTCAGAAAGGTATTTTTCAAAAAAGAACTTGAGTCGTATAGCTCTATTTCATTTTTTCCTCAGAGACTATATACACAAAATTGAACAAGCATTTTATAACTTGTTCAAGAAGGCAAAAATATAGGTCACTGAAAACATAGTCTTCTTGAATTACTTTTTTTTCCAAACTTTAATTTAATCCTTGTAATAGTCACATCAAGAAAAGCTTTTTCTATCCATTTTCTTACCAGTTGAACACTCTTTTGAAAGTGGACTGTCAGTCACACAGCTCTGTGTTTCAGCTAATAACCTATTTTGCAGCTGACATACAGGAATACGATGGCTATACAAGAAAGAAATGTTATTTTTCCTTTCTATGGAATTGGGTCCAGAAAAATGCCTGTGAGAAAGGCTTTTTGCATGGACATTTGTCCTGGCACTTTTTCCTTATTAAAAATTTAATGGCGTGGGCCACATATTCATATTCAGATCAACTCTGGGTACTTATCCCAGTAGCTACGATAATTAAGATTTTACTTTTATGACAGTCTAGCAGAGCACAGGTTTTATATTCAATATTCTGCCACTTGACAATTCTTTAGCCAGCTTTTCCCAACTTCCCTTCTCATAAGACCCCACTCCAGATACTGATTCAGTACGGCTGACATGCAGGCTGGAGTCCTGGTATTTACAAAGAACCAAAGAACCGCAAGTGATGTTTATAACCAGAAAGGTTTGGAAAGCACCACTCCAGGCAAATAGTCAGTTTTAGGGGTTTTAAAAGATTTTCAAAACAAAGCTAAAGATTTTAGTTCATTTTTTCTTTTTATTTTTTCAAGACAGGGTCTGGCTCTGTCACCCAGGCTGGAGGGCGGTAGCATGATCATAGCTCACTGCAACCTCAAACTCCGGGGCTCAAGCCATCCTCTCTCCTCAGCCTCCCAAGTAGATAGGACTATAGGTGCATACCACTACGCCCAGCTAGTTTTGTTTTCAAATTTTTTGCAGAGATGGGGTCTTGCTGTGTTGCCCAGCCTGGTCTTGAACTCCTGCTCTCAAAGGATCTTCCCGCCTCAGCCTCCCAAAGTACTGGGATTGCAGGCATGAGCCTCTGTGCCTCACCAAAACTCAAGACTTTTCAATACAGCACACACACCACAAAGGACAGCCATGACAGTCACCCTGGTGAAGAGGTGAAAGCACCTGCCAGCTGCCGCTGCCTCAGCCCGCCCCAACCCCATGCAGCCCTGCTCCTTCTCTCATTAGAAGCGGCAAGGGAAGGCACGGCGGGGAGAGGGGTAGGGATGCTGTGAGCATCCCCAGAAACCATCGCAGCGCCTCCTGCCCAGCTGCAGTGGAACCGCTGCACTCCACCAAGGCAGCCGAGGGCTCTGAGGACCAGAACAGAATACACTTCCATATGCATTTCTTCCACAATTCTTTGAGTGAAGCACCACCCTCTGTACAGAATCATTATAATTATTCTTGGATCACTCTTTTGTCTCTCTACAGTGGCTTTGGTAACAGCAGGGATTCCAGAAACAAGGACACAAGCATCTGGCTTGAGCAAGGAGGCTGCTGGCAAGACTGAGGGTGGCAGAGCTAGGCGGATGAATGTGTGAGGAGTGGACAGGCGACAGGAAGAGAAGGGAAGAGAGAAGGAACAGACCGGGGAGAGCCCCTCAGTGGCCAGTAGTGAACTTTCCCCAAACCTGTCCTCCTGGCAGAACCCTCTCTCCCAGCTCCTGGAGGCGGAGCCAACCCCAGGCGAGAGGCTACAGCAAGCAGATGTCCTGGTCACTGCCTGCACCTCCCATGGTGGCTTTCACAGCTTCCCTGCCAGCACCAAGCCTACCCTAAATCTCCGAAAAGCATCTGAGGAGGCAGCTTACATTTGGGATTAAAACACCAGTGTTACCCCTGTCAGAAAAATTTGCATTATTCGTGTGGTGAACGAAAAATAAAATCTTAAGCCCCCCACTGATCAGACCCCCTCTTGGCCAAGGGAACTCCAGAGAAAGCCTAAAACTGAGTTCCAGGCCATCACTGGAAGGGAGGTCAGGCATGTCTCCTCATATCCGCTTTCTTTTGGAGCTTAGACACGACAACTGACCAGCATTCCTGTAAAAACAGAGATCAGGAGGCTGACAAAACAGACTCTGTCATAATAGGAAGCCAAATTCTAGGCCGGGAGCGGTGGCTCATGCCTGTAATCCCAGCACTTTGGGAAGCTGAGGTGGGTGGATCACAAAGTCAGGAGATTGAGACCATCCTGGCCAACATGGTGAAACCCCATCTCTACTAAAAATACAAAAAATTAGCTGGGCATGATGGTGGGCACTTGTAGTCCCAGCTACTTGGGAAGCTGAGGCAGGAGAATTGCTTGAACCCAGGAGGCAGAGGTTGCAGTGAGCCGAGATCACACCATTGCACTCCAGCCTGGGCAACAGCGCGAGACTCCATCTCAAAAAAAAAAAAAAAAAAAAAGACAGATCTTAAACAGGATGTAAAGCCGGCAGTCTTGCTGAACAGGTCATATTGTGGCTGACTCTGACACAGCATCCTTATCTTTTTCTCCTTTTTTTATTCTCCACAGGGCAAGTCCTAAGCATCCCTATCTTAACTTCAACAGTCCATTCTGCTAACTCCAAATTTTTAGACAAAGTTTTGTTCCTTTCACCAACTACACATTAAAGAATCTCGGAATCCACCTGTGACCTGTAAGCCCCCATTTCAAGATGTCCTGCGCTTTCTGGCCTGGCCAATGCACACCTTCCAGGTATGGATTTGTGTTTTGCCTTCTCAAAATGTGTAAGACCACACTGTGACCCGGCCACCTCAGCAGCACTAGGACCACCCCGTAACGCGGCCACCTCAGGAGCACTAGGACCACCCCGTAACGCGGCCACCTCAGGGGCATTAGGACCACCCCGTAACGCAGCCACCTCAGGAGCCCTAGGACCACCCCGTAACGCGGCCACCTCAGGAGCCCTAGGACCACCCCGTAACGCGGCCACCTCAGGAGCACTAGGACCACCCCGTAACGCGGCCACCTCAGGAGCACTAAGACCACCCTGTAACCCGGCCACCTCAGGAGCACTTGCTCAGGACCCCTTGAGACTGTTTCCCTGGGCTCTGGTCACTCATATTGGCTCAGAATAAACTCTTTAAAATATTTTACAGAGTTTGGTTTTTCCCACTAGCAATGTCAACCTAAAAGGAAGAAGCTGAAACAAAATTAATGTAGTAGAGAGTTTATTTGGGCTAAGCTTGAGGACTGCAATCTGGGAGCATAGATTCAAGTTGCCCTGAATATACATCCCAATTAGCAGATGTTGTAAGTGGATTTTTTTTTTTTTTTGACAGAATCTCACTCTGTTGCCAGGGTGGAGTGCAATGGCACAATCTCAGCTCACTGCAACCTCCGCCTCCCGGGTTCAAGCAATTCTCCTGCCTCAGCCTCCCAAGTAGCTGGGATTACAGGCATGTGCCACCACAGTTGGCTAATTTTTGTAATTTTAGTAGAGATGGGGTTTCACCATGTTGGCCAGGATGGTCTAGATCTCCTGACCTCATGATCCACCTGCCTTGGCCTCCCAAAGTGCAAGGATTACAGATGTGAGCCACCGCGCCCAGTTGATTTTTTTTTTTTTTTTTTTACAGGGTCTGGCTCTGTCCCCCAGGCTGGAGTGCAGCCTCAAACTCCTAAGCTTAAGTGATCCTCCTGCCTCAGCCTCACGGGTAGCTAGGACCACAGACACATGCCACCGTGCCTAGCTGATTTTTTGTATTTTTTTATGTTTTTGTAGAGACAGGGTATCACTATTTTGCCCAGGGTGGTCTCAAACGCCTGGCCTTAAGTGACACTCCTCAGCCTCCCAAAGTGTCGGGATTATAAGCATAAGCCACTGTGCCCTGCATAGGTGGATTTTTTTTTTTTGAAGTCTCGTTCTGCTGCCAGGCTGGAGTGTAGTGGTGCCATCTTGGCTCACTGCAACCTCCGACTTCCTGGTTCAAGTGATTCTCCTGCCTCAGCCTCCCAAGTAGCTGGGATTATAGGCACACACCACCATGCCCAGCTAATTTTTGTATTTTTAGTAGAGACGGGGTTTCACCATGTTGGCCAGGATGGTCTCGATCTCCTGACTTTGTGATCCACCCACCTCAGCTTCCCAAAGTGGTGGGATTACAGGCATGAGCCACCGCGCCCGGCCAGGTGGATTTTTAAAGGTGATAAAGGGGGACAGAGAACGTGCTGACACAAAGTGGCTCCTCAGGAATTCTCACTGGTCTACAGAAATAACATTGATTATGGTGGGTCATAGTGTCGGGGCATGGCATCCTTAGGTACATGTATAGCTTCTGTGGCAACAGCAAGCAGTTTCGAGAGATGAATTGCGAGATCAAAAGGGGCAGCAGGCTGCGGTTGCCATCTCATTTTAACATCTCTCTGAGTCTGACAATTCAAAGGACTTGCATTCCTCAGACAAAAGTTCCCCTCCCCTCCCCTCCCCTCCTCTCCCTTACCCCCGTTCCCTCCCCCTCCCCTCTTTTCTTTTCTCCCTTCCCCTCCATTCCCCTCCCCTCCCCTCCCCTCCTCTCCATTCTCCTTCCCTTCTGCTTCCTTTCCTTTCTTCCCCTTTCCCCTTTCCTTTCTTTTCTTTTCTTGAGGAGACTCCGGGAAAGCGAAAGACAGAATTGTGGCAACTTTCTGGAGCAGAAAGTTCTGAGGCAAGGAAAAGCCCTTATGTGCGATGCGAGGGAGGCTGCACAGACCTGGGTGGCTGCCCACAGCTTCTGGAGCCTGGCCGCAGCGCCTCTGAAGGCAATGCCACATAGGGAACGAGTCACCAGGAAGCCAGACAGGCACAAGCACATGGACGCTTTCCACCTTGAAGATCCAGGGCCACCTTCCTGCCCCCTGGGGGTGCAGCGGTCTCCAGTCCCTGGAGAAGCTCCAGCTGGGGATACTGTCAACCCGGTAACCAGCACGGAGCTCCTGGGCAGCCCGGGACCAACTGTAAAGTGGTGATGGCAGGAGAAACCCTACAGGGACTGGCTCACACACACAAAGGGGCTGCCTCACACACACACACACAGGGACTGCCTCACACACACAAAGGGGCTGCCTCACACACACACACACAGGGACTGCCTCACACACACAAAGGGGCTGCCTCACACACACACAGGGACTGGCTCACACACACAAACACACACAGGGACTGGCTCACACACACACAGGGACTGGCTCACACACACACAGGGACTGGCTCACACACACGGGGACTGCCTCACACACACAAAGGGGTCGCCTCACACACACACAGGGACTGGCTCACACACACACAGGGACTGGCTCACACACACGGGGACTGCCTCACACACACAAAGGGGCTGCCTCACACACACAAAGGGACTGCCTCACACACACACACAGGGACTGGCTCACACACATGGCGACTGCCTCACACACACACACACACACACACAGGGACTGGCTCACACACACACAGGGACTGCCTCACACACACGGGGACTGCCTCACACACACAAAGGGGCCGCCTCACACACACACAGGGACTGGCTCACACACAGGGACTGCCTCACACACACAGGGACTGCCTCACACACACACACACACAGGGACTGCCTCACACGCACACACACAGGGACTGGCTCACAGGTTTTAAGTGAAAGGAAGAAATCAGGAGTTCTTTCCTTTTTTAGCAATTTGAAACTCTAAGAAAAAGGCTACAGTGTTGTATTAATGTCTCACCACTCCCACCCCCTTTTCAAGTGAAATAAAGAATACAAGGGAAGCCAGAAAAATGCTGAAGATTTTGGCAGTGAAGGGTCTGACCACAAAGAAAGCCAATGTGCCACTTGTGTGGATTTTTGCAGAAAGAGTAAACAGCCTTCCTACAAGACACAGGCTGGAGAGGGTTCCGTTTTCATGGCTGGCTGCCACAGAATTGGCTTAGGCTGGATGGACTGAGCAGAGCATGGGGTCTGAGCCGAGTGGCGTGAGCCAGGGGTCCAGAGCAGACACGGGGGGCGTGCACGCCATCTCCAGAGTCGCACAGGGCTGTGCGTAGGTGGCCACTAGGGTAGGTCACGCATAAAAGTTGCTTTGTATCTGCAGCAAGAACAAGACTTAAAGAAAGATCTGTTTTATAAAGACGAAGCAGTGCTAAGTATGTCATTTAGGATGAAGAAGAAGGCAGGGAAAGCATTCATTTTAGAAGTGCTGTGAGGATGGTGCAGGACGCAGTGGGGCGGGGGGAGGGTGCATTCCACCCGGATCTTCCCTCCCCTCACTTCTGTGCTGCCCTGCCTGCATGCCCTCACGCCCAGGCTAGTTTCCACTCTGCCACAGGCAGTGAAGATTGGATCCGCTGATGGCAGCATCTTGGAAACAGGAAACTGACAGGCCTCTGAATATGCCATCCTAAAATATGACTGTCTGAGACCAGACTATACCACCCCAAAATATGACTGTCAGAGACCACACTATACCACCCCAAAATACGACTCAGAGACCAGACTATATCACCCCAAAATACGACTGTCAGAGACCAGATTATACCACCCCAAAATATGACTGTCAGAGACCAGACTATACTACCCAAAATACGACTCAGAGACCAGACTCTATCACCCCAAAATATGACTGTCAGAGACCAGACTATAACACCCCAAAATATGACTGTCAGAGACCAGACTATACCACCCCAAAATACGACTGTCAGAGACCAGACTATACCACCCCAAAATACGACTCAGAGACCAGACTATATCACCCCAAAATATGACTGTCAGAGACCAGACTATAACACCCCAAAATACGACTCAGAGACCAGACTATATCACCCCAAAATACGACTGTCAGAGACCAGATTATACCACCCCAAAATATGACTGTCAGAGACCAGACTATAACACCCCAAAATACGACTCAGAGACCAGACTATATCACCCCAAAATACGACTGTCAGAGACCAGATTATACCACCTCAAAATATGACTGTCAGAGACCAGACTATACCACCCCAAAATACGACTGTCAGAGACCAGACTATACCACCCCAAAATACGACTCAGAGACCAGACTATATCACCCCAAAATATGACTGTCAGAGACTAACCAGACCATGTCTCCCACACATGCCTCTTTGTCTTAAGGATCATTTGGAGCTGGTTATTTTGAGAAACTGCAGACGCAGGAGAACCTTTAAAAACAGAAACTTACCATTTTGTAAAGGAAATGTCCATCCATAAAGGAACTGTCCATTTGTAAGGGTGCCTTCCTCTCTGCACCAGAGAGAGAAGAACAACTGGATCTCTAGACTCCTGAACCATGGAGAAGGTTTCTAAGCCTGAAGTTTAAACTACCTGTTTGAGATCAACTCCAGAGACATACTCAGTTCTCTGGGTGCCTCCCAAGTGCACACGAGCTACACATACTAATAAACTTCTGTTTGTTTTTCTCTTCTTACTCGGTCTTTGTTACAGGGAGTCTCAGCTAAGAAGGTTGGAGGGCAGAGAGAAAACTCGTGTTCTGCCCCTACCGGAGCAAGTGTGTGTTCCTCTGCACTGATGAATGTGCCTGTCTCCAGAAAGGGCAGCCCGTAGGTACTGAGAGCAGAGGTGGAGCTTCTAAGAGAGCAGTGACAGCCTCACTCCTCCTCCCTGGCCCACCCTCACCCCGTCCCCTGCACCTGGAGCCACTGGAAGACGGAGGAGCCATCCTTTAAGAATCTCCTGGAGGACTCATCGACCCCATGGGGACATGGTACAAGGCTGGAGAGCAGCTCTGTGTTGAAGGGGAGGAGAGAAGATAATCTCATTTCCTCCCAGTCTAAAGAATGAGCGTTCCCAGTGGAAGGAGAAAGCAGATCCTTGGCCACACACAATCCTCGGAGAAGAGTCAACAGGATTGTGACTAGAAGTGGCTTCTACATCAGCCCAAAGTTGACTTTCAGCAAAAGGTAGGTTTTTGCAATTTAAAGCAGTGACAATTGATTTAGACAAGGTTAGCCTTAAGTGATTTAAAAAATGCTTTTATGTAAGATCTCATTTAATCTTCATTGCGGTTCTTGTAGAAAGGAATCAGAATTTAAGGCACCAGCGCGAGGTTGGAGAGCTATTATATTATGGAGCTAGGATTCTGACCTAGTTGGCTTAACAAGGAGGGGCTTAATAAAGACAAGTGATCTCCAAGCCCAAATACAAGCAAGGCCAGCTCATAAAAGATCTGCTTTCAGATTTTAATCCTTGATGAAGGGAAATGTTTAAAAATTTCCTAAAAGCAAAATTGACAAGACAAATCCAAAGAAAACCTTGTCTTATCCAGTGTGGCCTCGAGGCCCAACCGCATCCCCTGAACAGAAAACCCTGTCTTACCCAGTGTGGCCTTGAGGTCCAACCGCATCCCCTGAACCTGGTACATTCGCCTTTGGGTACATTCAGTAAAGAAGCCACGGTCTCAGAATATATGGGGTGGTATTTTTGTTGGGAGCAGGGGTGGAGAAGTTGCCTCAAAATATATACAGATTAAAAATGTATATATTTCAAATGTATTTAACAAAATTTATAGCTAAGCAAATATTCCCTACGATCTATCAAAAAAAATGTAGAAATTATCCACAAAGAATTTAGGGCTTCATCTATTTTTAGAGGAAGAAGCTGTTAGCATGCTGTGTTCAGAATAAATACATTCAATTAAGTTAATAAATTAATCATGTAATCTTTGATTAAGATTATCACCAATGAAATATAGCTACACAAACAGTAATGATTCAACTATAGCTTTGCTTATTGCAATGAAAAGGATGATCTGGACATCTAGACACCCTCCCGAAAACCTTGTGAAACCTGTGACTACCTCTTCATGTAAGTCCCTCTCCCCACCCCCGCCTGGGGAAGTCAATGATTTACCAAACACAGCACGCAGCTGGTCCATGGCAAAGGCAGCAGGAACCCAGCACTATCTGCCTAAAGATGGTGACCTGCTTACGGGTGGCCATGGTCCGCAAGTCATTAGTAGCTTCGGCACACGGGTCTATCTTCCGGAATGACCAGGCCTCCCTACGTAGGCCAGAGTCTTCCTGCACAGGCCCTGGGCCCTAAGGCTGCACAGATGCCCGAGGTCCAGTCTGCAGATATGTTGGGATCAAGGCATCGCGTGTCCTTCTGCTAAGGCAGTGTTTCCCATACCACTGGCAGGCATCAAGATCACATAGAGAGCTTGTAATTCCTCAGGAAATGACCTTCAGGCCTCTCACAAAAAGTGTCAAAGAACTGAAACTAGATCACCACACCAGATGCCTGACCCCTCATTCACCATGATCGCTTCCTTGCCCCAGGCTGGAGTGCAGTGGCGTGATCTCAGCTCACTGCGACCTCCGCCTCCCGGGTTCAAGTGATGCTTCTGTCTCAGCCTCGTGAGTAGCTGGGACTACAGGTGCACACCACCACACCCAGCTAATTTTTGTATTTTTAGTAGAGACGGGATTTCTTAGCCAGACTGGTCTCAAACTCCTGACCTCGTGATCTGCCCACCTCTGCCTCCCAAAATGCTGAGATTACAGGTGTAAGCCACCGCAACCAGCCTGAGCCACCGCACCTGGCCCTGTTTTCTTATACATTGTTATATTTCTTGCCTGCTATATAAACTCCCTGATCAGTCAGGGAGATGGATTTGAGACTCAGCTGGCATCTCCTCAGCTGCAGCACCCTATTAAAGCCTTCTTCCTTGGCAATACTCATCATCTCAGTGATTGGCTTTCTGTGCGGTGAGCAGCAGGACTGAGATCAAACCCCTGGTGTTTCAGTAACAATTTTCCTACTGTTTTTCTTTTCTTTTTTTTTTTCTGTAGAGCCAATGTCGTGCCATGTTGCCCAGGCTGGTTTCAAACTCCTGGGATCAGGTGATCCCCCTACCTCAGCCTCCCAAAGTGCTGGGATTACAGGTATGAACCACCACGCCTGGCCCCCTAGTGAAATCTAAAATTGCAACACTCTTTTTTCTCACAGTTTTCTCATGCCATTAATTCTCTCTTCTACTTCTCTAAAAACTTTAATCTACTCCACTGTTCCTAACATTTTAGTTTTTGTCTGACTACACTGTCTTGCCTACCCCATATCTGAACCACTTTTTCGCTACTGCCCCCAGTCCCTATTGCCCTAACAGGCCTCCCAGGCTGCTCAGACCCGCGCAGTGGAGATGAAGCCTGGAGTTACTGACTGTGCTGCGCAAAGCAGGCCAGGAGCCCACAGTTGTCCTGAAAGCCCTTGTGTTTGTGGTGTTCACCTTGGACAGGCCTTCGCCCCTGACTTCATTTATCTGTTCTTGCTCAGCTTATATCTTCTCTTAACCCACCACAACATTCATGGCTGAGACCCCCTAACAAAAGACTGATTAGCAAAAGAAAATCATGCAAATTTATCTAACGAAAGTTTTACATGACCCAGGAGCCTTCAGACATGAAGGCCCAAAGGAACAGGGAACACTGTATTTTTATGCTTAGGATGGATAAAGAGTGGACAGTCCTGTAGGATGGTTGGACAAAGGGAAGATGAGCTAATGAGAATAACCTGGGGAGAACTTAGCAAGGCCAATTTGTTCAGATTCCGCTTGGCATCGCTGGGTCTTCATTCCTCTTCCCTAGGTAGAGGGAGGAGGAACCTCTGGAATGAGGGTCTAATGACCTACTTTAGAGGGAGGCCAAATAATTATTTTAGGACCTGCTTTGGAGGAGAACAGTGGGAGAAGGTCAGAGAGATCTTCCTGCTGCTGCCCCGCGTTCTCCTTCCCCTCCTTTGTCTCCACAGTCCCCGCCCTTGTTTACCCTCCCGTGCTCTTACCATCCTCCAGGATCATACTCAACCCATTAACCCTTTTCCTCCTCTCTTCTGGCTTGTTCGCCCCAGGCCTCCCCATAAACCTTTCTTAATAAATCCTTCTTTCTCCATCCTGTGTCTACATCTACTTCCAACCATTTTTTCTCCTTAAATATTTAATTCACCATCTTTACCTACATGCTTATTTTATGCATTAATTATTACAAAATTATATTTTCAGCCCCCATATTTTCCTGAAGCTCTTTTGCAACTGTTGTAAATAATCTTTTGGCAGCCAAACCCCTTTTTCATTCCCTCATTAAGGAGGGTTTATACTTAGGAAGCAGCCACCACTTCCACCACTGAGCTGGCATTGGCGATACGACAATGAACAAGATACAAATGGCCTTTACCTTTATGGAGCACGCAGTCTGTGGTAAAGCAAGCAAGAAGATAATCAATTACAGACCAACCCGGATAATATAGGGAGATCTCATCGCTGCAAAATAAAAAAAATTAGCCAGGCGTGGTGGCGCATGCCTGTGGTCCAGCTATTTGGGAGGCTTAAATAGGAGGATCATTTGAACTGGGGAGTTTGAGATTGCAGTGAGCCATGATCACGCTACTGCACTCCAGCCTGGGCGACAGAGTGAGACCGGCAGTGAGCCATGATCACGCTACTGCACTCCAGCCTGGGCGACAGAGTGAGACCTGCAGTGAGCCATGATCACGCTACTGCACTCCAGCCTGGGCGACAGAGTGAGACCTTGTCTATAAAATAATAATAATAATAACCAATTGAATTACAGCATAACAAATGCCAGGATGGAGAAATAATGGGAAACTGGGTGCAGAGGAGGGAGGTCTTTAAGGCAGATCAACTCTCCTTGGCATTTAGTTCCAAATACTGTCCTCCCATGTGGCCTGTAGGACCCACACTCCCCTGAGACTCCTCCTGCCACTCGTACTTGGTTTTATTCTTTGTCACTCCTCCATTTCCCCAACTATCTTTGAAATATTCGTGTTCCACAGGACTTTGTCATTTACACACTCTTCCCTTCTCTTTCTAGAGGCTTCCTTGAGCATGTTCACTGCTTGAAAACCTGATGAAACTGACATCCGTCTCTAGCCTGGAGACGTTCTCTTGCACACTCAGCTCTATGATGGGCTCCTCAAACTCAAAAGCCTCGGGAACTGAGCTCATTATGTTTCCTCCCAGTCCTTCTCCTATTATCTGTCCTACTCTAGTTAATGAAATTTTCACCTCCCTATTTGGAGCAAGTCCAAAAACTGAGAGTGTCAACCTATATTTCTCCATTTTACTTATTCTCTGCCTTCACTGGAGGCTGTACCACTTACAAGCACACACTCTAAAGCCAGATGGTGTGGACTGAATCACAATTCTACTATTTGCTAGAAGAGTGCCTTAGGTAAATTACTGCATAGCTCTGTGACTCCATTTCCTCATCTGGGAAGTGTATTATTAAGAATTTGGCTGGTCTTTGTCCCCAGGTTTTGGGAAGTAACCTCTAAACCCCTGCCATTTCCCATGCTCTAGGAGTATCTTTGTTATTCATGGGGGGGCTCCTTGGACCACACCTGATAGTTTATGTGAACATATGACTTGGAATGGAGGCTGGTCAAGACGGAAAGACCCACCATGTGATTAGGGAGTCGAGGGCTTTGAACCATATTTTAGTGGCCTAACCTCCGAGGAGGAGAGGGGCCAAAGACTGAGACACATGGGCAATGATTCGATGAATCATGCCTATGTAATGAAACCCCAATAAAACTCACAAGGACTCAGGGGAGCTTCCCTGGTTGGCAATTTCCTCTGTGCGTTGCCATACACTGAAGTGCCGGAAGGGTAGCACGTCCTGAGGACAAGGGCAGCTTCGCAGCTAGAACCCTCATAGATCCCCTTCTGTGCGTCTCTCCCTTTCGCTGCTTCTGAATTACATCCTTTTACTGCAATAAAACTGCCATCATAAGTATAGTGCCTTCCTGAGTTCTGTGAGCTGTTCTAGAAAATTGTTGAACCTCAGGGAGTCTGTAGGGACCCCTGAATTGGTAGCCAGCTGGTTAGAAGTTAGGGTGGCTCCGGAGGCCTCCAAACTTGCGGCTGGTGTCTGCCGTGAAGGAAGTCTTGTAAAGAACTGTGCCCTTAACCTGCGGTTTGGCCTAACTCCAGACAGGGAATTGAAGACAATAACACCTAATCCATATGGTTACTGTGAGAATTAAATGAGCTAATACAGATAAAGTCTTTGAATAGTAACTATCATAAATACAAAATGAATATCATCTATTTTTATTTTTATTTATTTATTTTTATAGACAGGGTCTTGCTCTGTTGCCCAGGCTGGAATGCAGTGGCACCATCGATCATTGCTCATTGCAGCCTCAACCTCCTGGGCTCAAGTGATCCTCCCACTTCAGCCTCCCAAGTAGCTAGGACTACAGGTGCACACCATCATGCCCAACTAACCTGTTTAATTTTGTAGAGACGAGGTCTCACTCTGTTGCAGGCTGGCCTCAAGCTCCTGACGTCAAACAATCCTCTTCAGCTTCCCAAAGTGCTGGGGTTGATGTTACCCACCTTTAGAATTGTTGCCTTGCATTAGTGTGAACAGAGCCCATATACATGAGGAGTCTGCATTCCCAGGGTCTTCCCAATGGGCCTCCACTGGATGCCCATAGAGAAGAATGGTACACAGCAGAAAAGCAGAGAGAGAGAGCTTCATGTGGCAGCACACAGACATAGATCCCCACCTCCTTTCTGGGCCTTTCCTTCACACAACACAAAAGCATGAGGCCACCGTGGATAGGCAGGTAATCCTTTTGTCCCCCAAGGCTTGTGGAAAGATCTTCTGTTGTTTGTTTGTTTGTTAGTGGTAGGGTGGTTAAAAGCAAAAGCCATCTGCCCCTGGATCGTGCCCCATATAAAACTGAGGTCTGCTACCAGTGAGCCAGGAGCAGGAGGCTTTCTCCAAAGAACCCCACAGATACAAGCAGAGTTTGACTATGAGACAAAGGCAGAAATACTGAGAAAACCCCATACATGAGGTCCAGGCTAACAGGGATAGCCTAAGATTGAGGCTGGACCAGGAGAATTAAAAAATGCCCCTTCCACACCTTAAGTCTTTCATGGGAAAATAAGCAACAACAGTTGTTTACTCTTGGGAGGGAGGAATCGAATGAAAAGAGAGACATCTTTTGTGTACAGGCATTCAGGGTCTGCCAAAAGATGAAGGTGAAACAGTAACATTGACAAAAACTCTCCAGCACACCAGGTCCTTCACTAATACAAGGTTTCAGAGCCCACGACTGGAAGAACTTAAAGTTTGAACTAACTGTGATTATAGCAGCAACAAAACCCAAACTCAACTCAAACCAGACTTCCACACAAGTGGCCTGGCAGAAGAAGTATGCCCGTTTCTGGACATAAAACATTTTAAAAGTCCCTTTATTACTATCGTTCTTCTACACACAATGTCTGATGGTCAATTTTTAAAAATACATATATGTATGATGTGTAAAACAAGAAAACATCCAACTTACTATCAAGGGATAAAGCAATCAACAGAATAAGGCCCAGAGATGAACAAGATGCTAAAACAATCAAACAGGAATTTTAAAATAACCATGATTAGCACAGGACAAAAAGATCAACTCTCATCACTTCTATGTAAAATGTATTTAAAATCTTAAACAGTGAAATAAGGCAAGAGCCAGAAAAAAAGGCACACAGACTTAAAAAAACAAAACTACATTCATTACCTGACTGCATAAAAATTCCAAATAATCTTTTTAAAATGCTATTGGAGTAAGTGAATCTAACAAGGTTGTGGAAGTTAAGGCCAATATATAAAAATCAAATGTCTTTTTATATACTAGCAATGAACAATTGGAAATTCAAATTTTAGGAAACATCATTTACCCTAGTATCAAAAGTATGAAATATTTGGAGATAAATCTAACAAAAATGTGTAAGAAATATTGTGAAAATTACAGAATATTGATGATGGAAATTAAAGCACACATAAAAAATAAAGCAAACTACCATGTCATGAATAGGAAGACTCAATATGGTTAAACTTTTAATTCTTCCCAAAGTGAGCTATAGGTTCAATGGAAATCCAATGAAAATCCAAGTAAGGCTTTTTTTGGTAGAAAACAGCAAAGATGATTCCAAAATTTACACGGACTTTACCTGTACTATATCCAAAATTTAGTTCAAAATAGACGCCAGGCATAATATCACACCTAAAACTATAAAATCTTCTAGAATGAAAAAAGAAAAATCTTTGTTAAGCAAAACGAGGTGTAAAATGATGTAATAATTTGGGGGAGCAAAATAAGCAGTTTATTATTAGGTTAAAAATACTCTTATCACACAAGCCAGATAGATACTCCTTTTCTAAGTATTCCCCCCCCTCCAAAATGAAAACATATCCACAAAACTAAACTGCAAATGAATGACACAAGATTTACCTGCACAGTGTCGTGGCACTATGGGGCTGGCAAGGTAGTAGCATAGCCATGGTGCCAAGGCAAACTTCTCAAATCTCTCTGTGCTTCAGTCCCTAGAGGGAACTCAGCTACAGGCGATGCCCGATCAGGTTGAGGTTTGGAATGGGCCCTGGATACTGGCATTTTTAAAACTCTTCCCAGGTGGCCGGGCATGGTGGCTCTTGTAATCCCAGCACTTTGGGAGGCTGAAGTGGGAGGATGGCTGGAGGCCAGGAGTTTGAGACCAGCCTGAGCAACATAGCAAGATCTCGTCTCAATAAATAAATAAATATTCTTCCAAGGCAATTTTGCTGTGCTGCTGGGTTTAAAGCACTAGCAGGACAAGACAGTCATTGTTTCTAGTATATATGTGAACACATTGCAGGAGGGAATAACATGTACAAATTAGCGCTTAAAAACATTCAGGAAGAAACATACAAAGGAGCAAAGAATTATATATTCAACACATGTTTTGTGCTCTAGAAGAAATTAAACAGAACATGGAATCAAACAAAAATTAAAGATAAAATAGGTCAAAAGAGAAATTGGAGAGTAAATAAAGCAAAGGAAGGACAAAACACCATTAGAAACACCCAGGAACAGAATGATAAGCTGCCAGCAAGTCAGTGTCAGCAAGGGAAGATCTGAAATACTAGCAAAGAGGAAGAAGAAAAAGATTAAAGACATTGAAAGGAAAAGATATGGAGGACAGACAAGATACAAAATAAAGCAAAACATAACATTGCTCTCAAATTTGAAACACGTGACAGGAAAGTGTTAATTTAGAGAGGTAAAATTCAACAGAAAATTAAAAGGCATGAAAATGGCTAATTAATATGTGGAAGGATTCTGTGTAAATTTAGAAAAATGAAAACAATGTATTCAGTTGGTGCAAAAGTAATTGTGGTTTTTGCCATTAAAACCTCTTTGCAGATCACATCATCAAAAACTGAAAAAGATTGATGTGTGGGCAAAGGTGTAAAACTAGAAACTTGAATATAATGTTGAATAAAACTATCATTTTCAATTCAAATACCACTTTACTTCAGCACATTTATCTTACATATACACTCGCAACTAGGAAAGGAATATGTACAAGCAAAGTCACTGTGTCATTTTTAGTCATTGTAAAAACCAGAAAAAATCTAAAGTTTTGTTTGTAGAGGATTGGTTTAAAATCATGGAATATCCATATAATGAAAAAAGTAGGTGTTCACTGGGAAATACAGTAGCTGTCTATGTTGATAGGGAAAGACCTTCAAGATTGCTCAAGTGACACAACGGATATTTAACAATACGTATGAATGCATACCCTCCTGTTAGGGAAACAGGAGCCTAGGACAGTCAGGGTGACACCACTTTAAAATCAACTCCATCTTAAACCTAATGAGGCACATTCCTTGCCAGTTACCACCTGTATTAGCCTCTTCTCATGCTGTTAATAAAGACATACTCTAGACTGGATAATTCATAAAAGAAAGAGGTTTAATTGACTCCCAGTTCCGCAGGGATGGGGAGGGCTCAGAAAATGTAGAATCATGGCAGAAGGAGAAGCAAACACGTCCTTCTGCACATGGTGGCAGCAAGGAGAAGTACAGCAAGAAGTGTGAAGTGGGGGAAAACCCCTTATAAAGCCATCAGATATCGTGAGAACTCACGCATTATCACAAGGACAGCATGGAGGTTACCGCCCCCACGATTCGATTACCTCCCACTGGGTCTCTCCCATGACACGTGGTGATTATGGGAACTACAGTTCAAGATGAGATTTGGGTGGGGGATACATGGGTGGGACACAGCCAAACCATGTCACCACCCATGGTCATAGGATGTTAATAGCTGAGAAAAACGCCTAATGCCTGCAAGGACAAACTCTTATGACAGCAAAATGTCCCAATGTCCCAATATCACATAGCAATATATACTTTTAAAGATAATTATAGTCATGCTGTGGTGTGTTTGTGCACTAAAGTGCCAAGGACAGCTTTCTTTAAACCAACGAGGAATAAATTTTGTCACACCGTCAGCCCACTGGCGTGTAGACATAATGTAGCTTAGCTTTTACATAGATAAGACCCCTATATAAGAAAAACTTAAGACAAAGATGAGGGGTTCCTCCTCTTGCTTTCTGAGGATGCCCTACTTTGTATCTGGGTAGGTTTCAGTAAACTCTCTCTCCTCACTGCACTCTGCAACTCACCTTGAATTCTTTCCTGCACAAGATCCAAGAACTCTTACTTGGGGTCTGGATTGGAACACCTTTTCCTGGCAACACTCCTATTACACTTGAAATTTCAATCGTATGCCTGTATTTCTTCTGTTTCAAATGTCAAAAATTTATATGTTTTCCGTGAAAAAAGAGTTGGAATTTTTTTTAAGTTTTAGCTTTTTATGGAGAAAAATTATTAACTAGAAAATTATACTATCAGAGAGACTTATAGGTTCACCTCGCTAAGATTTCATTCTCAAACATGGGCCATTACTTTTACTGGAATTAAGAAATTATATAATTATATTGGAACTAGTGTTGAATAATTTTATTTTTGTTCACATAAAGAAACATGAATAAAATACACAATAACTATAACTTAAATCTGAAATAAGCACTAAAATTATGTGCACAGCATTCATTTTGCTATTCTGCTGCAAACAGAATATTTTCTTTTCATAGCACCGGCAGTGAAGGTCTCAAAGGAGTCTTGCATGGAAGGGCATTGAAGGGGACATGAAATTTTAGCTAATACCACGAGCTCACATGCTTCAAACCCAAACTTGCTTATAACCAACCAATGTCACTTCTTAGAGAACAATATTACAGGTTTTTAGTATTGTGCTATTGTTTTTCCTTAAATTATGTTTTGTTATCTGAAATCCCAATTAATGGTTTTAGTTTTTTTTAATTTTTCTAAGACAGGGTCTTGAACTCCTGGGCTCAAGTGATCCTCCCGCCTCAGCCTCCCAAAGTGCTGGGATTATGGGTGTTAGCCGCCGCACCTGGCTAATGTTTGCTCTGGACACCATAAGACTTGTTAGCATAATCGTAAGGAGACCCTAAAAATACATATTTTAGCTGCTCCCAGAGTCTCTCTGTGTTTCTACAGGACAGTGGGAAACTGATGTAAATAATTAAGAAGCAAATTAATTATTTGTCAATTACGTACCCATCCTGACTTCTAGCATGGAGACTTAAATGAAAAGCAGAGGCAGCCAGGTGCCAATTACTTTTACAAGCTTCATTCTTAAGTTGAATTAGGAAAGACTAAGATGTAACCAGATGTATGTATTATCAACTGATGAAAGTTATCTACTTTTTAAAACACTTTTTGATTTAGTCCTCCTAATTTTCCTATGATTGCAACTCCCAAAAAGAATCATAACATAAAACCTACACCTAAGAAAATTCTGTTCTGATGCAGGGGAAATTCATCTACTTGCAAAAGCACACTGCAGGATTGCAATTCAGATGTCAAGTTAACCTGATGAGTGATTTGAACACACACACACACACACACACACACACACACACTTGCTTTGTAAATTAAAAATCTGGAGCAAGCCACAGAACATGGTCCCTTTCAGAAGGGAGTGTCTTTGTTCTGCATAGCTCCTGTCCTGATGGTGTGGGCACCTCTGAGTGGTCTCTCCATTGTGCTGGACCTGGTTGCTGTAACTAACAATGGGTGGCTCTCCTGGTCTGAAATCTAATGAGCATGTTAGTCACCTGCAAGCCTGCTCTTATTTAAAAGAGCTGGTTCACCTCCTTTTTTATATCGTCAAATTAGATCCCCTCAGAGAAATGCCAGAATGTTCAGTTGGCACATTAACGCTGAATTAAAACTAGCTACAATTTCCAACTTGCAGATGGTGATGAGAACCAAAGGTAATAACAATGAATTTGTCATTCAGCCACAAGGGATTGATGCAGCCAATTAAGGCTACTCTCTGCCCATGAGATTCTGCTCAGGTTTTCTACTCCATCGTGACTAGGGGAGATCACCGGAAGGGATGATTTCTTCCACTTACATCACACAGAACTCCTGCAAAGGGGTTTTCACTCCACAAACACTTGTGATGGCTCTTATTATGTTCCAGACACTGCTTGAAGGCCTCTACAACTATTAACTCATCTAATCCTCCCAACAACACTTAATGGTGAGTTCTATTACTCCGATCACTTAAACAAGAGGAAACCTGGATGCTAAGTAACTTGTCCAAGGTCACACAGCTAGTGAATGGCACAGCTGGGATGTGAACACAAGCGCTGTGACTTCAGAATCCAGGCTCGCCCTGACTTTGCTACACCACTCCTGTGCCCGAGATAAAGCTGGGTTTCCAGTCTCCGCATTGTTCACATTTAGGGCCAAGTAATTATTTGTTGTTGGAGGCTATTCTATACATTGTAGTGTCCCTGGCCTCTACCCACTGGGTCCCTGGAGCAACCCTCCCTCCCCTGAGCTGTGAAAACCAAAAATGTCTTCAGATACTGCCAAATATCTCTTTGGGGACAAAATCATCTCGTTGAGATATCATTCTCTATGTCTATCATAGAAATAGAATGACTAAAAAGAAGAAATAATAGAAAAATGTGGGATTACTAAAAACAATCGTAGTATGTCCGTCTCTGTACATTTTGAGATAGAATTATTAGGAAATATCTCAAAACAGTCCTCTCTTTTTTTGAGACGGAGTCTCTCTCTGCTGCCCAGACTGGAGTGCAATGGCACCATCTCGCCTCACTGCAACCTCCCCCTCCTGGGTTCAAGCGATTCTCGTGCCTCAGCCTCCCGAGTCGCTGGTATTACAGGCACCCACCACCACGCCCGGCTAATTTTTTGTATTTTTTAGTAGAGATGGGGTTTCGCCAAGTTGGCCAGGCTGATCTTGAACTCCTGACCTCAGGTGATCCACCTGCCTTGGCCTCCCAAAGTGCTGGGATTACAGGCGTGAGCCACTGCGCCCAGGCTCAAAATAGTCCTTCTTTTAGCTTTTATGTTATCTCTCCTTCCTAGCTTTTTTTTTTTTTTTTTTTTTTTTTTTTTTTTTTGGCTTAGGCAGCTAGGAAGCCCAGAGCTCTATTTTCACCTGAAGCCACAAGCATTTGAGGAATTATGTGCTCAATATTGTTAGATGCCGCATGTGCACAGAAATAGAGGAAGTTACACGGGTTTCAGCCTCGTTGAAGAAAAGCGTCGACGGGGAAATTAGAATCAGTCAAGCAGCCAGAACATATGTAAATGTTACCTTATGCGGCCTGCGGGAATGAAGCACAACACGACACGTGGGCGCGGTAGTGAGCAGGGCCGGCTCTACTGAGGGGGTCGGTGAGCAGAGTCCGCAGCGGAAAAGGCCAAGGCGACGTGACGTCCAGCAAGCTCGCCATGTTGAGAAGGTAACACAGCGAAGCCCCGCCCAGCTGGGATGGAAGGCGCCATTGGAAGGAACGTGAGGCACAATCGGAAGCAGGCAACGATGGCGTTGCAGGCTCGTGAACAAAACAGGAAGTGTGCTCGCTTCGGCAGCGCATGTACTAACATTGGAACGGTACAGGGAAGATCGGCAGGGCCCCTGTGCAAGGACGGCACGCGAATTCCTGAAGTGTTCCAAATAAATAAATGAGTAAGAACAGGAAGTGGTACTGGGCGTTTCAGGAATAATAACGAGCAGCCGGGAACGAGGGCTCTGCGGGGCTCATGGCGAGTAATGGAAGCTGTTACTAATCTGCCTTATGGTGAGGAAGACAGAGATCAAGGTGTTGGCAGTGAAATGGAAAGTAAGGGGTGATTAAGGGAAAATATTTGAAATTGAAGAATTGACAGGGATCCATGGTTTGTTAGACATTGAAAATAATAACAAATGTGGTAGGCTGCTTCTCAGTGAGCTCCCACTATCCCCTTTCTCCTGGGAGCCACACTGCTGTGGAAGCTCTTCCCCCAGTGTGGGCTAGACCTAGTGACTCATTTCTAATGAACAGAATATGGCAGAGTAAGGGGTCACTCTTACAAAAGAATGTGGCTTCCATCTTGGGTGTGAGTGGCCTCCGGGGAGACCCGCATGACAATGAAATGATGTCCCTGGACCAGCCAGAGAGGACCAGAGGACTGTCAGCAGTCCCATGAGCGAGCTTGGATGTGAATGCACCCCCTGATCCCCGACGTTCAGCTGTGAGATGGCCGCAGCACTGGCCACAGCCTTGACTGCAGCCTTGTAGAGAACCTGGGCCAGAGGATGCTGCTAAGCCACGCCTGGACTCCTGAGCCACAGGGACTGTGAATGGATCAAAGTGTGCTGTTTGAAGCCACTAAATCCAGGGGGCATTAGTTACACAGCAATGGAGAAAAAGTACAACAAGCTTACAAGACGAAAAATAACTTTTATCTCAAACACAGGACACCAGTTTATTCAGTTTACATATTTGGAGATATGGTTTTTCTGAAAATTAACCAAAAGGGAAATGAATAAAGAAAAAGAAACATCAAAGCAAGGAAAGGAAGAGAGCCCACATCTAATAGAGGAAATGTCGTCGCCCTTTAAGTACAGAAGACAGAGATCTCTCTTCCATGGGTAATGGCTCTCCTGTGTTAGCCATCTACTTGCTGTCCCCAGCATTATGCAGTGACATGTAACTGGACTATGTTCAGAAAATTAAAATGACATATTCAAGGTAAATAGGAAGTAGAAGAAATACCTCCTGTTACAATCTCCATATTTTCTAATAGATAATGCAACTCATTCTGCTACACATCAGCTAGTTAACTAGCAACACTTTTTCCAATGCTGACCAGTGCAGGAGTTCTTTGAAAGAATTATTTGTTTCAAAGATGTCGAAGTGCACAGTACAATGGTGGTTGCCAGGAGTTGGAGACATGGGGCATGGGGAGAGGTAGGTCAAAGGGAGCATAGTCTCAGTCAGATAAGATGAGTGTGTTCTGAAGATCTATGTATGAGACGGTGCTGTCAATAATAATGTATTGTATACTTGAAATTGTTAAGAGACAAATGTTCTCACCACAAGAAAAACCAATAACTATGTAGGTGATGGATGTTAATTACTTTGACTGTGGTAACCGTTTCACAGTGCGTGCATATATCAAAACTTCCCATTGTGCACTGTAAATATACACAATCTTTACTTATATCTCAATAAAGCTAGGACGGGAGAAGGAAACACTATTATAAATCACAGCACACTTGAAGGAAAGAGGAACAGACACCTATTTCAACATGTAAGATCACAACAGAAAGAAGAATGTGAGTTCCATGAAGGCAGGCATTTGCCTTGTTCTCGTCATAGTCCCAGGCCCTGGCACATGTTAGATGGTCCCTAGTGACGAGATGAGTATAATTAATAATGGAGACAAATACTCAGGGTCCTTAAACATATGCGCAAAGCAAACACAGTTTATCCTCTATGCGATTCTATATTAATTAGCACTCTTAGTTTATAAGCTTACTAACCATGTCTTGATGAGTGATTCTGTTATCCAAACTTTCAAGCCCATTGCCAGAAACCAAAGCTGTCGGTCAGTGTGTTAGTGGTCTCCAGGGAAACAGGAGCAATGGGATGCATGTGGTGGACAATTTCACATGTCAGCTTGGCTGGACCAGGCTGCTCAGATATTTGGTCAAATGTTATTCTGGATATTCCTGTGAGGGTGTTTTTGGATGAGACTGACGTTTCAATGGGTGAACATTGAGTAAAGCAGACTTCCCTCCATAATGTGGGGGGGGAGGGGGACTCATCCAAGCAGCTGAAGGCCTGAATGAAACAAAGGCTGATATCCCCCAAACAAGACGTGCTTCTGTAGCAGACGGCTGCCAGCGTTCACTGCAGCAGTGCCTCTTGGTCTCCAGCCTGCTGGCCCATTCTCTAGACGCTGGACTTGCTAGCCTCCACGATCTTGTGAGCAAATTCCTCAAAATAGATCTCTCTCTCTCTCTCTCTGTACATCGTATTGGTTCTGTTTCTCTGGAGAGCCTTAACACAATATGTGTGTGTGTGTGTGTGTGCACGTGCACATGCACATATAGAAAGTTTTTAAAAATAATTTTTAATTATTTTTAATACTTTTTTTTTAGAGATGGGGTCTCACTGTGTTGCCCAGACTGGTCTCAGATGGGCTCAAGCAATCCTCCCACCATGGCTTCCCAAAGTGCTGGGATTACAGGCATGAGCCACTGTGCCCAGCCTAAAGAGATGTATTTTAAGGGAAGATCTGATTCTGCAGTTCAAGTCTGAAGGCCACCTGCTGACAGAATCCCCTTTTCTCAGAGGGCGGTCGATTTTCTCTTAAGCGCTTCTTCAACTGACTGGATGAAGGCTGCCCACATCATGGAGGGGAATTGGCTTCCTCAAAGCCTACTGATTTAAATGTTAGTCTCATTTTAAATATGTCCTTACAGAAACATCTGGAATAATGTCTGACCAAATATCTGGGTACACTGATCCAGCCAAGTTGAGACATAAAATTAACCACCATGGCCTACATTTTTATCTTTTTGGCTGCAATTCTGTCAAAGGCTTCTGCTCTTCATAACATCTCACTCACTAGCTCCATGAAGCCATATGATACAAACCTTGCCTGTGTAGCCTTCACTTTTTTCCAAACGAAGTCTATTAAATGCCAATCAAGTATCTTCTCCTCCAAGCTCAGTAGCTCGGGCCTTCAACAGCTGTTCCCCATTCCTATCCATCTCCCTGAGCTACCCTGGCATTCTTATCAGGACACTGGAGGAATCTATGTATGTGCCTCTAAAGATTCAGCACCCAAACATGATAGAAATCACTGTGTTCACACTGTATCTCTATATCTGCCCATCCCTTTAAATCAGTCCAATAAACCAGATTAGAATCAGTAATAGGACTCAGCTGCTTTCTTTATACCATTGATTGTTCTGGTTTAAGGACCATCAATGGTATAAAGATGGCAGCTGAGTCCTATTACTCAGCTGCTGTGTATAAAGAAGGGAGAATGGTTTGAGGATGCTAGACATCCAGCTAACATCCTCAAACCATTTTCCTTTAACTTCTAACCAAAATGCCAAGAAAATCAGGGGGGCAAGGTTAACATTAACAACGTAAGACAGACCACCTGATGTCAGACTGTGCATGATGTTAGCGATAATAATAACAAAGATGAAGCTTGCCTGAGAAAAATCTTGGCCAGGATTCAGCACATCCTACCTAAGGACAGTCCATCAGAAACAGACCACTTGGAAAAGCTGAAAGTGTTTGTTTTCTGAAACTGAAGTACCTGTAGCAACCGGCCCAAGGTTCTGGAGAATAGAATTAATAGAAGGAATCAAACTTATGCTATTTTAGAAGGTTTCTTTAAGAACCCCATAGTGTGGCCGGGCACAGTGGCTCATGCCTGTAATCCCAGCATTTTGGGAAGCGAAGGCGGGCGGATCACGAGGTCAGGAGTTAGAGACCAGCCTGGCCAATATGGTGAAATCCTGTCTCTACTAAAACTACAAAAATTAGCTGGGCGTGGTGGTGTGTGCCTGTAGTCCCAGTTACTTGGGAGGCTAAGGCAGGAGAACTGCTTGAACCCGGGAGGTGGAGAATGCAGTGAGCCGAGATCGCGCCACTGCACTCCAGCCCGGGAGACAGAGGGAGACTCTGTCCCCACCCCCCCCAAAAAAAGAACCCCATAGTGCAATTATATGTATCCAGGACCCAACCCAGAAATGAGAGGAGGAGGTGCCTGCCCACTGGGAGTGTCAGCAGAGGGCTTTGCTTCATTCTACTCTCCAAGACCCTCACATCTAACCTGCTCCCCTTGACATCCAGGCCTCTTCATCTGAGGCCAAATCACTATTGCCATGCAGCTTAGGCTTGCACACGATAATGACTTGCTTATACATTTTTGTAAATGTGCACTTAGGTCTAATTAATGATTTTCCTGTGGACAGGTGGTGATAGACCTATGCGGATTCTTTTTTTTTTTAAGATGGAGTCTCACTCTGTCGCCCAGGCTGGGGTGCAGTGGTGCGATCTTGGCTCACTGCAAGCTCCGCCTCCCAGGTTCATGCCATTCTCCTGCCTCAGCCTCCCAAGTAGCTGGGACTACAGGCACCCATCACCACATCCAGCTGATTTTTTGTATTTTTAGTAGAGACAGGGTTTCACCATGTTAGCCAGGATGGTCTTGATCTCCTGACCTCGTGATCCGCCCGCCTCAGCCTCCCAAAGTGCTGGGATTACAGGCGTAAGCCCCCTCGCCCAGCCCCTGTGCAGATTCTTTGGGTCATTTTTGTTTGGTCCATGGTTCATTCTGTAACATTCTAAACTCTTGCCAAGCTGCAGTAAGCAGGTTCTCTATTTGCCTTCTATCTGCTAATCATCTTTCAGTGCTGTCTATCTCTTATAGGATGGCACAGAATAACTTCCCTCAGCCACAGTTGAAGCACTTCTACACTTATGGATAAATCAGCTATATATTAGCCAGGTGTAGTGGTGTGTACCAGTAGTTCTAGCTATCTGGAAGGCTGAGACAGGAGGATTGCTTCAGCCCAGGAGGTCAAGTCTGCAATGAGCTATGATTATGCCACTGCATTCTAGCCTGGGCAACAGAATGAGACCCCATCTCTTAAAAAAAAAAGTCAGCTGTATGTCTGTGTCCCCTTCCTCAATCCATGCCCCTATTATTGCCCTTTCCACACCAATTCTATTCCTTCCCTCCCTCCATCAGCCTCAAATTTTTAGAACTTGCACAGACCAAATAGTAGAGTTATCTCTCTCTACTGTATTGCTATTTGAAAATGACAGACGGTGGTTTCTTTCTCCCATTTCCAGTCCCATCTTTTCAACACCTAGACAGCACCTACAAATCCTAGGATAGAAAAGTGGAGAGTAACCTACATGGAATCCATGGAAAAGCTAGTATTTCAGAAAAAAATAAATAGGGGATCATCTAGGAATCTCTAAAAAAGAATATATCTCTGAAAGTTATCTCTGTCAAGATCCAGAAGAATATATCAACAATTTCTTGGTATCCTAAAGATATTTTATCCTCTATTAATGTATTGGGTATCCATTGCTCCATAACAAATTGCTCCCAGCTTCACGGCTTAAAGCAACACCCATCTACTCCCTTGCATTTTGCAAGCATCAGGAATCAGGCTTAGCTGGGTCCTCTGCTTCAGCTCTCACAAGACAGCAATCATGATGTCAGCCAGCGGCATTCTCACTTGAGGCGCAAATGGGGAAGCATTTGCTCCCACACTCAGGTTGTTAGTGGCATTCGTTTTCCTGTGGTTGCAGAATGGAGGTCCCTGCGTTCATCCTACTGTGTGCCTGAGGCCACTTTCAGCTCCTAGAGGCTGCCTGTGGCTCTTGAGGATGCCTACAGTTCCTAGATGCTGCCCACAGCTGTTCGCCACATGGGGCACCTACTTCATCAAGCCAGCAAGAAGAGTTTCTAGAGCGAGTCGGCTAGCCAGCCAGAGTCTTCTAGAACATAGCGTATCATGGAGCAAAACCCCAGCCCCTTCACCATACTCTGTTGGCTATACAAAAGACATAGGTCCCACCCACACTCAAGGAGAGGGAATCATACAAGAATGTGACTATCAGAGAGTGGGGATTGGGACTCCACCCTAGAGCAGGCCATTACCATGAAAGAAGAGAAGAAAAATCATAAGGAGAGAAGCAACTTAAACGAAAACTTGCCAATATTAGATTAAAAAAAGTATGCTGCAAAAAATCAAATCAGTCATGTGAAAAATAAAATTTCCGAAGAATGCATATGAAATGACTGAAAAGATGAAAACAAGTAAGAAAATGACAGATGATGTACAGAAAAGAGAGCCAATGTTTGGAAAAAAACTGGTGTTCCTTCAGAAAGCCGAGAACAAATGCAACAGAAGCAATAAGCAAAAATGATGTATATAATGTGTATAAATTATATATGGATGTAAATCAAGATATCTAGATATTAGAACACTTTCCACATAGGAAGCTACACCTCTATGCCTCTGTTAAAATGGTGCACCATATGCAAAGGAAAAATTGTGTAAAGATAGACATCCATCCTGGAAGAGTCTGAATGAGAATGATAAGGATTGTGCCCTGAGAAAGTAAGGCAGAAAACGAGCAGTTTCTTTTAGAGGATTAAGCTGGCCTCAGATTCCTCCTCCTGTAGCAATAAATGCCAAGGCACAGAGAATGTTTTCTATAGACTTTTAGAGAGGAAAAGACTCATAGGCCATGAATTTCATAACTAACTGTCTTCTGTGCAAATGTTGGAGACAAAGTTAAACAAGAATTATGAAACATCTCCCTTAAAAACTGTCTTGAGAACCAAACTGAAAAATTAGCAGCAGGAAACATATGAAAGAAGAAAGGCAAGCTGTGGAATGAAAAATGTATACACTAATATATAATTATTGTAACTAGTACTAAAAGAAAAGGTAAATATTAAATCTTTAAAGAAGGCACACAATTTTTAAAATCATTTGGACCTAAAACTACAGATTAAATTACAAAACCCAAAACATCATATTCAAGCATTGACATATTACAAACCCATAATATTAGCCAGTTTGTGGGTACCCCAAAACACAGTGGAATGGAATAGAAAACCATCAACAGATTCGTGTTTTCCATAAGACAAAGGAACCAAGCATTTATGTGGAGAAATCTAAGTAAACAGGTTACCAAAATTGTCTCAAGTATAGAAAACTTCAGTAGATCAAAGGCCTTGAAAAAATTTAAAAATAACATGTCAAAAATCTCCAGGAAGAGATGAGCAAATTCTACCAAAACCTCATGGGATAGACATTCCTGTTAAGATAAAATTCACATAACATAAAATTCACTGTCTTACCCATTTGAAAGTGTACAAGTCAGTGTTCTCACATATATCCACAATGTTCTACAACCATCACCATCAATTTTGGAACATTTTCATCACCCCAGAAACAATTAAGCATTAAACAGTCACTCCCCATTCCCTGTCCCACTAATCTACTTTCTGTCTCTATGTGTTTGCCCATTCTGAACATTTCACAGAAATACAATCATATGCAGCTGACCCTTGAACAACACGGGGTTAGGGAAGCCAACCTTTCGCACAGTTGAAAATCTTCATATAACTTTGGATTCGCCAAAGACTTAACTACTAATAGCCTACTGTTGACTGGAAGCCTTACGGATAACATTAACAGTTGATTAACATGTATTTGGAATGTTGTATGTATTAGATACTGTATTATACAATAAACTAGAGAAAAGAAAATGCTATTAAGAAACTCATCAGGAAGAGAAAATACATTTACCATTCATAAGTGAAAGTGAGTAGGCTGAGGAGGAGGAGGAAGAGGAGGGGCTGGTCTTGCTGTCTCAGGGGTGGCAGAGGCGGGAGAGTGGAGGAGGGGAGGCAGGAGAGGCAGCACACTCAGTGCAACTCGTATAGAAAAAAAATCCACTTATCAGTGGACATGCACATTTCAAACCCTTGTTGTTCAAGGCTCAGCTGTAATATGTGGTCTTTTGTGTCTGGCTTCTTTCACTGATCATATTTTGTGTCCATCTGTAAATTGGCATGATAAGGCCCAAGAACTATGGGCAGGCATCGATGTCCTCTGCTACACCTCTGGCATCACTTCAGTCCATTCACACACTCTCCAGTATGTGAACCGCTCCAGTAAGTTCACTTTGCCTCATCCTTAGTTTTTCAAAGTGATTTCTTGGAAGGAAGAAGGAAGGGAGGGAGGGAGGGAAGAAGGAAGGAAGGGAGGGAGGGAGGAAGGGAGGGAGGGAGGAGGGAGGGAGAAAGGAAGGAGGAGAAAGGAAGGAAGGAAGGAGAGAGGGAAGGAAGGAGAGAGGAGGGAAGGAAGGAGAGAGGGAAGGAGAGAGGGAGGGAAGGAAGGAAAGAGGGAAGGAAGGAAAGAGGGAAGGAGAGAGGGAGGGAAGGAAGGAAAGAGGGAAGGAGAGAGGGAGGGAAGGAAGGAAAGAGGGAAGGAGAGAGGGAGGGAAGGAAGGGAAGGAAGGAAGAAGGGAAGGAAGGAGGGAGGGAAGGAGAGAAGGATGGAAAGAAGGAAGAAAGGAAGGGAGGGTGGGTGGGTGGGTTAGTGGGACTAGCTATAGTCCCTACTGTGGCGACTGGTCTTAAAGCCAGAGGTGATACTCATCATTTCCGCCCTCCACCACTCATCCTAAATCCCCTCACCTTTGGTCAGCATTGGTGCTGATTTACGTTGCTTACTTGGCAGAAAAACCCAATATTCACTCCTGATTACCAGGTCCTTGTGAGACTAAGGTTGCTGCAGTTGCACATTTATGGTTATTAGTGAACATTCACCAGGTTCCCTGGTGAATATCCTAACTTCCCGATATACTCCTTCCAGCCCAGTTTTGTACCGGTGACTTTTTTTTTCCGTATGATAATCAGAGTCAATAAGACCCTACATGTATAGGAAGTCATTTTGTTGCCTAATGGTCTACTGGTATGAGGAGCTCCAAATGATCAGAGAGCAGCCATAGCTTCAAGTTTGGCAGAACCTCTACCTCTTTCTGGGGCAAGCATCTCCCTCCTGGGCTATAGTGCAGCTGAGCCTGAAGTTTCAGCATGGGGAGCACCAATTCCCCGAGTGGGTCTCTGGATCTAACCATGAGAAGGAACATCCCTGCTTCCACTGCTGGGTCCTGTGCCTTGCCTGCTACCTACTGAACATCCAACCCCAAATCCTGACTATTTGTTCTACGTACAGTCCCCACCTTGAAGGTCAGAGTCCCAGCTCCACTGGATATCATTCCAAGCTTGTGTGTCAGCAGCACTTTTAAGAGGCTGTATTAGTGTGTTAGGGCTGTTATAACAAAATACCACAGACTGGATGGCTTAAACAATGGAAGTTAATTTTCTCAGCTTATGGAGGCTGGAGTCCAACCTCAGGGTGTCAGCAGGGTTCGGTTCTTCTGACGCCTCTCTCCTTGGCTTGCAGGTGGCTGCCTTCTCACTGTGTCCTCACATGGTCACCTTCCATCTAGGAGTGTTATCTGTACCCTAATTTCCTCCTTATAAGAACACCAATCATTTAGGATTAGGGCCCACCCAAATGACCTCATTTTACCTTAATTACCTCTTTAAAGGCCCTATCTCCAAATATAGTCACATTTTGAGTTACCGGAGATTAGGACTTCAACATATTACTCTTGGGAGGACACAATTCACCCATAGCAGAGGTCATTCCAACATTCTGTCTTGGCAGCAGGGTCCGGGTGATGTGACAATGTTATTCCTCCTGTCACACATCCTTGGGCATAAGGAGAATTCCTTGATGCAAAGAGATCTCACTCAGTGTCGCATGATGATAACTCTGGCACTCGATGAAAACTGGGTAGTGCTGGCAAAGGCACCACAGTAGGGAAGGCATGTCTGGAATACATGTCAATACCCCCTCTCAGTTAAAAGTGTCCAATGTAATCAGCTCGACACGGCATGGTGGTTTGGTCTCCTTGGGGGCTGGTACACAGTGAAGATTCAGTATCCATCTCTGCTGCGGACAAGGCAAGCATTCTGCAGTGGCAGTCGCTAGATCAGCCTGGAGGGCAGGGAACCCATGCTGTAAGGCCCACGCAGAGACCCTCTTCCCACCACTACAGATACGCCATACTCTCCCCCACACAGAGACCCTCTTCCCACCGCTACAGATACTCACGCCATACGCTCCCTGTGCAACCACGAGGGTCGGCTGGAGGAGAAGCAGGATGCCTCCTCTGAACAAGTCATCCAATCCACCAGATGGTTTGGGGCTTCCTTGCTTTCTGTGTTCCTACTCTCATGGGTCCATCCATATGTCTCCTTCCTGGACATCCTTGCCTTTTTTTCCAATTTTAATTCTTCCAGGCCCTTAACTAACCAGCTAAACTATTTGAAATTGCCCAATACCCTGTTTATCCTTGTTTCAGGCCCCTTTTCCTTTCCCATGATGTTGGTGATCAGGGGCACTGTTTGAATTCTGCTTACCAGGAGCGTTTCTCTTCACCGTTGCCCTTCAGTGTGCCCTGAGTGGGGCTGTGGCGCAGCAGTAATCTGCTCCTGCCAGCTTCCTTCTCCCAAACATCCGGGAACCACGCCCAAGTTTTCACCTCCTTGCTCATACAACATGAGTGAAAGAAACAAGACACAAAAGGGTGCGTACTGCATGGCTCCATGTCAATCTAGCCAATAACAGGTGAAACCAATCCCTGCTGATGGAAGTAACGAGACTGATTACATGTGTGGGAAATGGTAGGGATGACTGCAGAGACACACGAAGGCTTCTGGATGTTAAGGAATGTTCTGTTTCTTGATGTGCATGCCAATTACACAGCAGGGTCACTCTGGGAAAGTCACCAAACACTACACTTATGAGTGGTACATGTTCCTATATGATTGTTAAACTTCAATAAATTTTACAAAACCAAGCAAACAAAAACAACCGCAGAGTTCAGTCAGCTTACTGGATGCAAAATTAACATACAGAGATCAATTTTAATTTCCTGATGAGGCCAAAAGTAAAAAAATTAAATGTTAAATAGACACACTCAAGAGCAGCAAAAACAAAGGCATGTAATTAGAAATAATCTAATAGAAGATAGGGAGGAAATTATACTTTATTGAGTGACATTAAAGAAAAGTTCATAAATCAAGAGACATGCTTCTTCATGGACTTAGAGACTCAATATTGCAAAGATGTAAATTGTGTACAGATTCAATTAAAATTTAATTAAAATTGTTACAGTTTTTTGAGGGGGGAGGGGACTTGACAAGTTTATTCTATGCAAAGAACCAAGACTTACCAAGACACTCTTGAAGGTAGAGAAATTATTTCTTGCAGCCATCAAGACTTATTAACTACAAGAATTAAGATAGAGTGGAATTAGCACAAAACTAAAACAGAATTGAAATCCCAGTCACAGCCTCACACTTGACATCAAAATATCTGATCTGTGATAAGGTGGTGCTGGGAAAAAGGGGGAAGGACAGTCCTGTGAATAATTGGCACTATGACGGGTAGGTATCCATACCAAAAAAGACAGTGGGTCTTTACTTTATACAAAAAGCAGCCTCAGAATTACATACATAAATGCAACAGGCAAATAATAAAGCTGTTAAATGAAAATAACATAGGAAATTATAATCTCATTGTAGGGAAATTTTTTTTCTTTAACAAGGTACCAAAGTCACTAACCATAAAGAAAAAAATTAACATGTTTGACCATATTAAATTGAGAACATCTGTTCACAGCATAAAGAGAGTACAAAGATAAGGAACAGACCCATCACAGTAGGTCATATCTATAATCCCAGCCCTTTGGGAGGCCAAGGCAGGAGGATCACTTGCACCCAAGAGTTTGAGACTGGCCTGGGCAAGACGGCAAGACCCCATCTCTTAAAAAATAAAAATAACATAAATAAAATAAAGACAAGGCACAAAATAGAGAAGCTATTTGCAACAAATACAACTGACAAATGACTCATGTAGAAACAACTGCAACAAATCAATGAGAAAAGGCAAGTGACCCATTAGAAAAATGGGACAAACCCCTGGGCAGGCATTTCACAAATGAGGAAATCCCAATTACCGGTAAATATTTGAAAAGCATACTGTTAATCGGACTAGATGAGCAAGAAGTGGCAAGTACATTGGATGATTTGATCGTACACATGCATGCCAGAGCACCAGGTCAGTGAAGATTTCAGCGGTCCAGCAGCCTGAGACATGCTGAGCCGTCTGCGCTACAGAGGACACATTTATATCTTGCAACTCTCACCTCTAGGAAGGCAACACAATTCCTGGCAGATCTCTTCAGATTCTGGAGGCAGCTTACCTTATACTAATGCTACTCTAACTCATACATTCGTTGATTAAAAACCAACCAACCAACCTGCCACCTTTGTGTGGTTTCTAGAGCAGAAATGGGCTGGTGGCAGCTGCAGACTTTAGTGTAAGTGGTTCTGCTTCCAGGGCCGTACAACCCCGCATGCACCACTATGGCAATATCTCTGGTGTGATGGGAAGTATGTAGAGTTTATGACAAGTCCCAGTAGGAGAATCACACATAGACCCCAAGGGTTTAGGGCACACCCATGCTGTCTGCAGTGTAGAGCTATATGCTTTTTTCAAAAGAACTCCTAACATGTTAGTGGCCCCTGACAAACACGGAGAACTGGCCATGAGACAATGACAGTGCTCCCAGAATTGCTCGTAGAAGCTGGCTTCTGCCAGATTCACTGAGTCATAGGTCAGGTGGGCCTAGGAGCATTCCACCACGACATGGAAGTGATACCTCCAGGATCGGGCATCAACAGGTCACAAGGCACAAGGAAACTCTCAGAGCAGATAGCCCAGAGCTCTGTGTTATTCATGACTGCTGCAATCAGGGTGCTACCCTTTCAGCTCACACCTACGGCTGCTTGAGGCCACCAGCTCATGGAGGAGAATGAAGACTGATCTTGGTTCATACATGATTGGCTTGATATGTGGGTGCCAGCAGAAAATGGATTGCAGCTGCCCTACAGCCCCCCCACCACAGGTAGTCCTGAACAGTAACTGATCCAGGTTGTCAGTATTAGGAGGTTTATTGAAGGAAATGACAGACAGAAGTGTAATCTTGGGTGGCCACAAGACAGGTACATCTTCACACCTCAACCCCCTAGATCCAGGGCTTATATCTTGGGGAAAACTGTATGCGCCATAGAAGGAATATGTAGGCGGCTATGGCATCATGGCACTTACAACAAAGAGGTGTTCCTACCTAAAGAGTCACACATTGACTAGACATTCTGGAGGCATTCCCAGACTCAGGGTTAGTCACGTGGATTACCATTTAAAATAAAGTCATTCTTGTCCCCACTGTAGCAATAAAGAGAAATCTTCCCAATATGAGTCATCCACTTTGTATGGATAGAGAAGCGACTGGAATTTGGAATATACGTAGGCTCATGGGCTATCTGTGTGGCAAATGGTTTGGTTGGTTGATTGGGCTGGAAGAAAATAAGCACCAGATTGAGAATAAGGAGATCTGGGAAAGAGACAAATGGATGGCCCTCAGAGTGGGCACAAAGTGTGCAGATCTTTGCACCACATATTAATCACCAGCAGAGAGCCAACCTGGGAAGAGGTTCCAAACTACCAATGAGAATCACTTAGCCGGTTGACACCAGCCAGCCTCTGCCATCTGCCATTCATGTTCAGGAGTAACAGGCACATGAATGGGCAGCCGTGGTGGCAAGGCGGGAGGCTATGCCTGGACCTGCTGGCATGAGCTCCCGTGCACCAAGGCTAATCTAGCTACTGCTGCTGCTGAACATCCAGCCTGCCTTCAAGAGAGACAGATACTGAGACCCTGATATGGCGCCATCCCTTGAGGACTCTATCCTGCCACTTGATGGTCTTTTGAGCTTGGAAGGCACAATTCATCTTGACTAAAATTGGTACATGCTCAAGATACACCCTTTCTTGCCTAAGGGCAGTTAGCTGGCACTAACATCTGAGGACTTTCCAGAATGCTTGATCCCACTGACACAGGGTCTGGAATAATATTGCCCCACTTTCCAGCAAAAAACCCTACTTTACAGTAAAAAGGTGCCAGTATATGACCATGAAATCCACTGGTCCTGTTGCATACCTGCCACCCAGAAACCCCCAGCCTGAGAGAGTAACGAAATGGCTTATTGAAGACGCCACTGATTCACCAGTGTGGAGATCGGTGACCTGAATGGATACGGTATCATTCCCTGAGACATGGTATCCTCTTAAACAATTGATTATTTATTAGATTTGGGTTAGTAAATTACATACATGGGTCCAGAAACCAAAGGGTGGAAGTAGAATGACAACACTTACCATTATGTCTGAAAACTTGAGGAATACGTAGTTTCTGTAACTGCAACTCTAGGATCTGCAGATGTACTAGTTCCCAAATGGGAAACTTCTGCCAGAGGACACAGACAGGGTCCCACCTGTGTCCCTTTAGACTCCGGGGTCAAGAGCCCACCAAGAAAATACAAATGCTGTATGATTCCACTTACATAAAATATGTAGAGTAGTCAAACTCACAGAGATGGAAAGCAGGGTGGAGATTTCCAAGGGTTGTGGGGCGCCAGGAAGGGGTAGTAGGTGTTTAATGGGTACAGAGTTTCAGCCGGGGAAGACAAAAGTGTTCTGGAGATGGATGGTGGTGATGGTCCCACAGTACTGGAATGTTCTTAATGCTACAGAGCTGTGCCTTATAAATGGTTAAAATGGTCAATCCTAGGTTGTGTTTACCTTACCGCAATAATACAACTATACATACACACACAGACATACATCTAGATGAGATGACCAGGGAAGGAGAGGGGTTTGCAGGGGCAACTGTTTCTGATCAACAGGTAGACATAGGGCCACTGTTATGCTGCAGGCAGGGAAAATAGAGTTGACACAGAGATGATCCGCCTGGGCATATTTTTATACATCCTCGTTCAATTTTTACAGTAAATGAACAAGTGCAGCAGCTATGGTTCAAGAAGGCCATGGTGACCAGAGGCTCAGACCCTTCAGGGAGGAGGCTCAGGGTCACCTTATCAGGTAATTACTGCAACAAAAAGAAGTGCCAGCTGAGGGTAAGGAGGGTCTGAAATGGCTCTTGGAAGAGGGAGTTGGTGAATTATTGCCTGAAAACCAGCTCCAGTGGTTGTCAATGCATTTCATCCCACTATCCTGGAGTTCTCCTCAGAAAGGAAGCCCAGCAGAATTCTGTAGGAGCTGCTTCCAGAGCCTGTCAGTGGCAGACAGATCTGCATGGAGCAAGGGGTGGACTGCAGGGGGTATTGTGTTACGCCCTGGAGACAGGCCCTCCTCTAAGACCAAGGCACTCATCCCCTAGCTTCTGGGAGTATCCACAGCTCACACTTCCTAGCTGAGTCCTTTTCTAGGCCATGCCCTAGCTTAAGGAGATCTGCACCACCTGAGATCATGCCTTCTTCCCGAGAGAGCACCCCATGTCCCATGACTGCTGGGGTATAAAGGCCTGGACCCCTTGGCACAATTTGAGACAACTCTAAATATCTGTTTCTGCTCCAGAACTCCCTGTGGGGTCAGTGAAGGCCTTTGTGTGATGTCATTGCAACTGAATTCAATGCCCAGTCCCCCGATGTGTTTAGCCTGAGCACACTTCTAGGAAGATTTCTTGCACACTAGACTTTCTCTCTTGGGGAACTCAATCTGCAGCATAGATCGCGCTCCAGTGTAGCTCCAAGGTGCTGTTTCCTGACTCCTTCATCTGTGCAAGAATCTTTGAATTCGTGTATAATTTTGGCTGTGGGTTTGTCGTGGATGGATTTTATTACCTTAAGATATGTCCCCTCTATGTTGATTTTGCTGAGGGTTTTAATCATAAAGAGATGCTCGATTTTGTCAAATGCTTATTCTGCATCTACTGAGATGATCATGTGATTTTTGTTTTTAACTCTATTATGTGGTGTATCACATTTATTGACTTACGCTGTGTTAAGCCATCCCTGCATCCCTGGCATGAAACCCATTTGATCATGGTGGGTTGTCTTTTTGATATGCCGTGGATTCGATTTACTAGTATTTTGCTGAGGATTTTTGCTTCTATGTTCATCAGGAATATTTGTCTGTAGTTTTCTTTTTTTTGTCACGTCCTTCCCTGGTTTCAGTATTAGGGTGATACTGGCTTCACAGAATGATTTAGGGAGGACTCCCTCTTTCTCTATCTTTTGGAATAGTGTCAATAAGATTGGTACCAATTCTTCTTTAAATGTCTGATAAAATTCAATTGTGAATCCATCTGGTCCTGGACTTTTTTTGGTAGTAATTTTTTTATTACCATTTCAATCTTGCTGCTTGTTAGTGGTCTGTTCAGAGTTTCTATTTATTCCTGGTTTAATCTGGGAGGGTTGCATATTTCCAGGAATTTATCTATCTCTTGTAGGTTTTCTAGTTTATGTGCATAAAGGTGTTCATGGTAGCATTGAATGATCTTTTGTATTTCTGTGGTATCAGTTGTAATATTTCCTGTTTTATTTCTAATTTAACTTATATGGATCTTCCCTCTTCTTTTCTTGGTTAATCTCACTAATGGTCTATCAATTTTATTTATCTTTTCAAGGAACCAGCTTTTTATTTCATTTATCTTTTGTATTTTTTTGTTTCAATTTTGTTTTGTTCTGCTCTGATCTTGCTTATTTCTTTTCTACTGCTGAATTTTGGTTTGGATTGTTCTTGTTTCTCCAGTTCCAAGAGGTATGACCTTAGATTGTCTATTTATGCTCTTTCAGCCCTTTTGATGTAGGCATTTAATGTTATGAACTTTCCTCTTAGCACCGCTTTTGCTGTATCCCAGAGGTTTTGATAGGTTGTGTCACTATTATCGCTTGGTTCAAAGAAGTTTTCAATTTCCATCTTGATTTCATTGTTGACCCAACAATCATTTAGGAGCAGGTCATTTAATTTCCATGTATTTGCATGCTTTTGAGCACTCTTTTTGGAGTTCATTTCCAGTTTTATTCCACTGTGGTCTGAGAGAGTACTTGACATAATTTTGATTTTCTTAAATTTACTGAGCCTTGTTTTGTAGCCTATCATATGGTCTATCTTGGAGAATGTTCCATGTACTGATGAATAGAATGTCTATCTGCGGTTGTTGGGTAGAATGTTCTGTAAATATCTGTGAAGTCCATTTTCTCTAGGGTACAGTTTAAGTCCATTGTTTCTTTGTTGACTTTCTGTCTTGATGAACTGTCTAGTGCTGTCAGTGGAGTACTGAAGTCCCCCACTATTATTGTGTTGCTGTCTATCTCATTTCTTAGGTCTAGTAGTAAATGTTTTATAAAGTTGGGAGCTCCAGTGTTAGGTAAATATATATTTGGGATTGTGATATTTTCCTGTTGGACCAATCCTTTTATTATATAATGTCCCTCTTTGTCTTTTTTAACTGCTGTTGCTTTAAAGTTTGTTTTGTCTGCTATAAGAATAGCTATTCCTGCTTGCTTTTGGTGTCCATTTGCATGGAATATCTTTTTCCACCCCATTCACCTTAAGTTTATGTGAGTCCTTATGTGTTAGATGAGTCTACTGAAGGCAGCAGAAACTTGGTTGGTGAATTCTTACCCATTCTGCCATTCTGCATCTTTTAAGTGGAGCATTTAGGCCATTCACATTCAATGTTAGTATTGAGGTGTGAGGTACTCTTCTATTCATTGTGCTATTTGTTGCCTAAATACCTTGGTTTTTTTTTTCATTGTGTTATCATTATATATGTTCTGTGAGATTTATGCTTTAAGGCGGTTCTATTTTGGTTTATTTTGAGGATTTGTTTTGAGATTTAGAGCTCCTTTTAGCATTCCTGTAGTGCTGGCTTGGTAGTGGCAAATCCTCTCAGCATTTGTTTGTCTGAAAAAGGGCATTATCTTTCCTTAATTTATGAAGCTCAGTTTCACTGGATACAAAATTCTTGGCTGATAATTGTTTTGTTTAAGGAGGCTGAAAATAGGACCCCAATCCTTTCTAGCTTGTAGAGTTTCTGCTGAGAAATCTGCTGTTAATCTGATAAGATTTCCTTTATAGGTTACCTGATGCTTTTGCCTCTCAGCTCTTAAGATTCTTTCCTTTGTCTTGACTTTAGATAACCTGACGACAATGTGCCTAGGCAATGATCTTTTTGCGATGAATTTTGCCCAGGTGTTCTTTGAGCTTCTTGTATTGGGATGTCTAGGTCTCTAGCAAGGCCAGGGAAGTTTTCCTTGATTATTCCCCGAAATATGTTTTCCAAACTTTTAGACTTCTCTGTTTCCTTGGGAACATCAATTATTCTTAGGTTTGGACATTTAGTCTTAAACTTCTTGAAGGCGTTGTTCATTTTTTATTCTTTTTTCATTGTCTTTGACAAATTGGGTTAATTCGAAGCCTTGTCTTTGAGCTCTTAAGTTATTTCTTCTGCTTGTTTAATTCTATTACTGGGACTCTCCAGTGCGTTTTGCATTTCTCTAAGTGTGTCCTTGAATTCCAGAAGTTGTGATTTTTTTTTTTTTAAGACAGAGTCTCACTCTGTCACCCAGGCTGGAGTGCAGTGGCACAATCTTGGCTCACTGCAACCTCTGCTTCCCAGGCTCAAGAGATTCTCCTGCCTCAGCCTCCTGAGTAGCTGGAACTACAGGTGTGTGCCACCACATCCAGCTAATTTTTGTATTTTTAGTAGAGATGGGGTTTCATCATATTGGTCAGGCTGGTCTCGAGCTCCTGACCTCCTGATCTGCCTGCCTTGGCCTCACAAAGTGCTGAGATCACAGGTGTGAGCCACCGTGCTCAGCCGTGATTGTTTTTTATGTATGCTATCTCTCTCACTGAAGAATTGTCCTTTCATATCCTTTATAGTGTTTTTGATTTCTTTAAATTGGACTTCACCTTTCTCTGGTGCCTCCTTGATTAGCTTAATAATCGACCTTCTGAATTATCTTTCTGGCAATTCAGAGGTTTTGTCTTGTTTCGGTCCATCGCTGGTGAGCTGATGTGATCTTTTGGGGGTGTTAAAGAACCTCGTTTTGTCATATTACCAGAATTGTTTTTCTGGTTCCTTCTCATTTGGATAGACTATGTCAGAGGGAAGATCTGGGATTCAAGGGCTGCTGTTGAGATTCTTTTGTCCCATGGGGGACTCCCTTGATGTGGTTTTCTCCCCCTTCCCCTAGGAATGGGGCTTCCTGAGAGCTGAACTGTAGTGACTGTGCTTGCTCTTCTGGGTCTAGCCACGCAGCGGAGCTACCAGGCTCCAGTCTGGTACTTGGGAGTGTCTGCAAAGAGCCCCGTGACTCTTCCATCCATCTTGTCATCCATCTTCAGGTCTTGCAGCCACAGATACCAGCACCTGCTCCGGTGGAGGTAGCAAAGGAGTGAAGAGGACTCCATGAGGCTCCTTGGTTGTGTTTCTGTTGAGTGCGCTGGTTTTGTGTTGGTTGTGCTTCTGTTGAGTGCGCTGGTTTTGTGTTGGTTGGCCTCCAGCCAGGAGGTGGTGCTTTCAAGAGCACATCAGCTGCAGTCTTATAGGGAGGATGCGGACCTGCCCTAGGGGGACCTGGCTAAGTATTCAGGTTTCCCATGCAGTGGGCAGGGCCATAGACCTCCTAAGAGAGGATGACCTTTGTCTTAGTAACCAGGGCGGGTAGAGAAAGACCAACAGGTGGGGCAGGGATAGGTGTGTTTGAGCTCAGCCTCTCCTTGGGTGGGGCTTGCTGCCGCTACTGTGGGGGATGAGAGTGTGGTTCCCAGTCCAATGGAGTTATAGTCCCAGGGGGATTATGGCTACCTTTGCTGAGTCATACAAGTCGCCAGGGAAGTTGGGGAAAGCCAGCAGTCACGGGCCTCACCTCACACCCACGCAGCTGGCAGTCCTAAAGGCTGTTCTCACTCCCATCGTGAACCCCCAACAGCACCACGTCTACTTCTGGGCAGCTGGTACCCAGGACTGAGAACCTGTCCCAGACCACCAGCCTCCCCTCTTGGAAAGCAAGCGGACTCACAGTTTTTCAGTGTCTCAGGGAGCCTGTAGTGGAGATCCACCTTCTTCAAATAGTCTGTGGATGATCTTGGCTTTCCTGGTATATTCCTGTGCTAGTTCTGGGTGTGGTGGCATGTGTCTATAGTCCCACCTACTTGGGGGGCTGAGGCAGGAGGGTCACTTTAGCCCGGAAGGTTGACACTGCAGTTAGCAATGATCGTGCCACTGCACTCCCCTGGGTGACCTGCTCTAGTAGGTTTGGAGAGAGCTCACCTGAGTGTTGGTTGTTAAAAAAGAGTCTAGCACCTCCCCACATACCCCGCTTCTCTGCCCATGTGATCTGCACACACCAGCTCCCCTTCCACCATGAATGGAGGAGGCCTGAGGCCCTCACCAGATGCACATGCTGGCGCCATGCTGCTTTTACAGCCTGCAGAATCATGAGACGCCTAAGCCTCTTTTCTTTATAAATTACCCAATCTCAGATATTTCTTTATAGTAACACAACAACAAACGAAGACAATGAATGACTCTAATTTTAAAAATGCTCTCTGAAATGGACCTATGTCAACAATTAAAAGGAACTCAGTATTTCTAAATTTAAGTTTAAACCAGGATAAGTGCATCACTTTAAGGAGGTAAAATGTATATATCCTTAATCTTAATTTTATAGGGTCCCATCGTCTCCAGGCGATCCCTAAACTAGATTTGTGTCCACAGTTCTTTTTCCAATAAACCTTGTTAAGCTGAAATAAAATAAAGAGCTAACATAAAGGATAATCACAATAAAGGCATCATTCCTCAGAAGGTCACCAGATCGCTCCTGCTTGGAGTCTTGGCTTACATGTTACCCTTTCTGAAAACTTCCTTTTCATGTTCGCCTACATACTTCATACTGTGAACAAAATGCAATTTCAGTAAAATGAATTCCTTGTTCTATTTCTGTCATCTCACTAAACTATAAACTCCTGGAACATGGAGAAAATGTCTTCTTTGCTTCTATGTCTCTAGCACCTAGCTCAGCCTGGTTATAAATCATTCATATTTCTTAAAATTTTGCTAAATGTGTAGATTTAAACCCAATACAGTTCTTATGTTTATTTTTTAAAGTCTGATTAAAAACGTTAAATGATATCATAGATTCAAGTACACTTACCTCTGAAAAGATTCAAAACACGATGCTAAATGAGTAGCAAAAATGAAGAGGTTTTCAAGAGATAAAATAATTTTTCTAAATCAAATTATGCACTTTTTTGCATTTCTTTCCTCAAAAGTGAAGATGCTTTTAAATGTTTATTATCAATAATTCTCAGAAAGAAAATTTTTTCTTGTCTTGCATTCTTATTAGCTTATTCATCAATGTTTATTCCACCAATATGAGCACACGTGGTTTTTAAATTTCTTTATCATCAGAAAAGGTTATATTGAGATAATGAGTCTTGGTAGGAAAGAGTCCTCCTGAAATGCCAGCAGCCCATTAGGATTTCTTACTTAATAACCTTAGCAACCACCAATACTTTCACCAGTCCTTCATGACCTTTCAGTTTCTATGGACAGTTTTGGAGTAGGGCAGATGCTTATGATATGGTTATCACAAGAAAATTTGTGTATTTTTAAGATGCTGGGAGAAAATTTTCTGACAGAAGACCTTTCTTTCAAGAGCCTCTGAAGAGCACCTATTTTTGTGTGAGCCATTATGGTACTTAATAATTGAGTTCCCAGATTCTCACCTCTAAAGGAAGTAATACCTTTGTTGAAATTATTATTTATTTTGCTCCGTTTTTTTTTCTCTCATTTGTAATCAGGAAAAAGACCGGGTAGGTGGATTAAAAGTTACAGCAGTCTACACACATTTCTGAAAACTTCATCAACTCATAGCCAAATATTTTTTCCAGTTTTCAGGGATGGCATTTCTCCTTAGAATCCAAATAACAATAAAACGCCGATTCTGTAGGCAACAGGCAGGCCGTTTTACAGCCCAGGAAACTTCCAAACATAATTCCCGTGAATTCTGAAGGCTGCCTATGTCATGTACAAATCCATCCTCTTGACTATCTTTCCTACGGTGCGGGTGCCTTAAAACTCAGTTCGGGAGCTTGGTCGGCCCCTTCGTGTCTGATTGGTGAGCACCTATGGCTTGACCAAAAGTGCTCAAAGCAGAACAAGAATTTCTGTTTTCATTTCCCTTTTTTTCCTACTGATTTGGATTGAATGAATTTCTGTTATTTCTTTGGCTGTTATTGCTGTTGTTTTATTATGCTATTTTTTTTGTCTAGTAGTTACCATCAAATTTTCTAACATACATTTTATGTTTTCTATTGGTTTATAGAATTCAGGTCCAAAAAATTAAGAGGAAAACTTTAACATGTTTACATTAAAATAATCTGAAATTTTCATTGATGATTATTAATTTTAAAAGTATGCATCAGCAATTATTTAGACATTATTATGTTTATTGGTCTTTTTATGTTACAGAGTCTAGCACCTCCCTGCATCCCCCCACCCCGCACCCCCATTCTCTCCCCATGTGATCTGCCCACACCAGCTCCCCTTCCACCATGAATGGAGGAGGCTTGAGGCCCTCACCAGATGCACATGCTGGCACCATGCCGCTTTTACAGCCTGCAGAATCGTGAGCCACGTAAGCCTCTTTTCTTTAAAATTACCCAGTCTCAGATTTTTTTTTTTAATTATACTTGAAGTTCTAGGGTACACGTGTACAACGTGCAGGTTTGTTACATATGTATACATGTGCCATGTTGGTGTGCTGCACCCGTTATCTCATCATTTACATTAGGTATATCTCCTAATGCTATCCCTCCCCCCTCCCCCCATCCCACAACAGGCCCTGGTGTGTGATGTTCCCCTTCCTGCGTCCAAGTGTTCTCATTGTTCAATTCCTACCTATGAATGAGAACATGCGGTGTTTGGTTTTTTGTCCTTGTGATAGTTTGCTGAGAATGATGGTTTCCAGCTTCATCCATGTCCCTACAAAGGACAGGAACTCATCATTTTTCATGGCTGCATAGTATTCCATGATGTATATGTGCCACATTTTCTTAATCCAGCCTATCATTGTTGGACATTTGAGTTGGTTCCAAGTCTTTACTATTGTGAGTAGTGCTGCAATAAACATACATGTGCACGTGTCTTTATAGCAGCATGATTTATATTCCTTTGGGTAAAACACCAAAAGCAATGGCAACAAAAGCCAACGTTGACAAATGGGGTCTAATTAAACTAAAGAGTCTCAGATATTTCTTTATAGTAACACAACAACAGACGAAGACAATGAATGACTCTAATCTGATTCAGTCTTGGTAGGTCATATGTTTCCAGAAATGTGAACACTTCATCTAGGCCATTCAATTTGTTGATGCACAATTTTTCACAGTACTCTCCTATAAGCCCTTTTAATTTTGCTAAATTGGTTATAATATCCCCTCTTTCACTTTCAATTTTAGTTACTTGAGTCTTCTCTCTTTGTATCTTAGTCATTCTAGCTAAAAGTTTTCAATTTTGTTGATCTTTTTGAAAAATCAACTCAGTTTCATTGACTTTTCTCTGTTGTTTTCTATTCCCTAGTTTATTTCTGATCTAATCTTTATTATTTCCCTCTTCTGCTAGCTTTGAGTTTAGTTTGTTCGTTTTCTATTCCTTCGAGGTGTGAGTTTAGATTGTTGATCTGAGATCTTTCTTCTTTTTTACTGTAGGTATGTACAGCTACAAATTTCCTTCTCAGCACCGTTTTCACAGCATCCCAGAAGTTTTGGTATGTTGTTTTCATTTTTATTTTGTCTCAAACTATTTTCTAATTTTCCTGTGATTTCTTCTCTGACCTACTGTTTAACAGTGTGCTAATTTCCATATATTTGCGTATTTTCCAGTGTTCCTTTGCCACTGATTTCTAGTTTCATTCCACTGTGGTTGGAAAGGATACTTTGTATTATTATTTTAACCTTTTTAAATTTATTAAGACTTGTTTTATGGCCGAATGTGTGGTTTATCCTGGAGAATGTTCCATGTGGACTTGAGAAAACTGTTTATCTGCTGTTGCTGAGTTCCATGTGTTTCTTAAATAGAGGAGACTGTCCTATCAATGTCGTTAATATATCTTCACAGATTTATGTCTTTAATCCATCTCTATTTTGTATGTGGTCAGAAGAAGGAATCCAACTTAATTTTTTAGAGTTAGTCAGTTTTCCCACATTATCCAAAAAAAAAATGACACTTATCTTCAATCATTAAAATGAAGTCCCACCCGTAACCTACATCGAGTTCCTTTTCATACATGTATTTGCATTTTTCTTCTGTATTATATAATTTCTAAAAGCATAGTTTGTCTTAAACAAACCCATTCATTACAAAGTAATTGATATGTCTCTTAATCTTTGCTCCCCCCTCTATCTTTTCTTCTTTCAAATACGTGTTACAGTGGTTTCTTTGTACTAAAGATTTGGGTAGAGTTTGGATTTTGCTGATTGTCTCCTGCGATGTTGTCTAGTATGCTTTCTTGCTCCCTGCATTTCCTGAAAATTTCTAGTTAAATCAGATTCAGGTTGGAGTTTTAGGAAGGGGAGACTACTTCCTAGATGGTGGTGTGTATTTGCATCTAGTTGTTTCTTTTGCTGATGTTAGCAGCTGCACTACATTCTCATTAGGTGTGTTCTGTCCCCTTCCTGCTACACGGGAAGCACTTGGGATAATACATGCTGTGTTCATCACTTTCTCCCCATCACCGAGCACCGTTTCTGGAAAACCAAGGGATCCAATATTATCTAAATTTTTAGTGAATACAGGAGCTCATGGTTCAGACTTATCTCTTCTACTAACTCTAATAGATCATGGACAAGATGCTTAATTTTTGTGAATCTTATTTTCACAGTCTGTAAAATGAAGGGATTGGCATTACCATGGCCCCTAATGTCCCTTGAATGATTCTACAACATGGTCATGCAAAGGTCAAGAAGATAGGCTGTCTTTTTCCTCCAGAAGTTGCAAGAACCAAAGAATTCCATTCCATGCATATATACTGACCAAGAAATGTTTTCTGGGGGGACTTTTTTGTTTTTCTTTTTGCAGAAACACATTTGATTTGGGCAATAAATTTGTACTTAGAATAGAGTAGCGTTTGTTGGTTACATATATCAAAATGAAGCAATGTTCAATTATGTTCAGTTCCATTCCATGATGGACTAGAATATAACAATATAATACATATATTATAATGTAGGTATGCACATGAACACATATGAATAACTAATTTAAATTCTGCTAAGAAAAATGCCAAAACCAAAGAGACAGGCCTATTGTCTATAAACAAATGCATGTATTAAGTAATTATAAAACCACCCTCCATCTTTCTTGTTGTTGCCGTTGTTTTAGAAACACGGGCTTGCTCTCCGGCCCAGGCTGGAGTGCAGTGGTGCAATCATAGCTCACTGCAGCTCAAACTCCTGGGCTCAAGCAATCCTCCGACCTTAGCCTCCTGAGTAGCCAGGACTGTAGGTACATCTCATCTTTACTGGCTAACTTTCTGCTTTTTAAGAGACAGGGTCTCGTTGTCATCCAGGCTGGTCTCAAATTCCTGGCCTCAAGAGATCCTTGCACCTGAGCCTCCTGGGTCATTGGGATTACAGGTATGAGCCACCACACCCAGCAACCTTCCATTCTTAACCAACTTTTGTTTAATTTCCAACAAATAACAGGAAAAACAAACTGTCCACCTTGAAAATAATGACATAAAATCATATTCATCTTTTTCCATATATACACATGTGTACACATATAACTTTTATTAAAACAAATATACACAAGCAAAGATCCCATTAAAGTTCATCCTTGGCAGTAACAAGGTACAGATATGAGTAAAAAGTAGTAAAAACATGCAAGTTTACTACATCATGGGCTATGTTTTCAAAAATACAAAATCAAATCATCTTTTGGAAAAACAAGCTTCCTCAACTTTTATTAAAATTTATATCCAGACTGCAAGAAAATAGTTACCAGTATAAAACCATATCAGAACTCAAGTTAACATCTTATATTTAACTACTTTGAGTTTCCTAAACATTGTCTAAGCAAACACTTATTCTCCAGCACAATGGTCAGAGAGTTAATGGAGATACAATTTTTCTAGGCAGAAATCAGTTATGTTCTACTATGCAAACCAAACAGTTGAATTGATTCTTATCCTTGTATCGTAAGCATTGAGGCTCATCCAGTATTTATTAGAATGGTGCTTGGTGGATAATCACTAGTCCCTTTGTGCACCAAAACTCAAGAGTCCTTAGAGGCTTGTTCAACATCATCATAGAAAGAGAAGCTACCACTCATTTTTTTATTCTAAGTAATTTTCTCTACTTCTCCTTAGCAAACTAGACACATCTGCTTCACACACTGCAACATAACAGTTCTATCAGAAATTAGAGCACCAGATTATCACAATAAAAGGACAAAGACAAGTGTCTCCTTTCTAAAAGCAATGGTAATCAATTGGTTTTAAAACAGCCACGTTCATCATATTCTCCTGTAATCGGAACACAGAAATGTGTCCTCATAATCAAGGTACTCTTTTCTAGGAACATAGCATTACTTCATTATTACTAACAACACAGCACAGCACCTAAATAATCTTTTATCTCTTCAAAGCTGTAGAGGCTATTCATATTGCCTAAGATCAACAACATTACAATTGAAAAAAAAAAAGCAGCTAGCTGGCTAAAACACACACTATGCACACACACGCACACAGACACACAACCATACACAAACTTGGTCTCTCACATTAAACTCTGTAACAGTAAAAAACACTCCTAAATAGTTGTTTCTATTAAACTGTTTCTGTTCCAGAGAAGAAAAATACAATAATATATATGATTAGGGGTCATGATTCTAAAATCATTAACTTTATATGTTTTTTATGATTGTGGTCCCATCAATTTAAATTTTCCTTTACACTTTCAAACAAGGTGGCCGCACACTCGACTCCATTGTTCTTCTGGGGGTAGACAAGCGTGAGGTGACCCCAGTTAGTGATGCCCCAACAGGCATTAAGTTGACAGCACAAGAGCTTCCATCGCAACCCTCTAGACACTGCAACCGCCACAACAGTCTCTTGGTACTCATTTAGTGTCTTACTAAACGTTTACCTTGTCAATGATCATTACATTATGTGGATACTAAGACTTTGGTTAGATATCTCTACCTTTTGGCCTTTGTCTGTATTTTACAAATTTAGTTTACATTCAATCTTTGGTCTTCTAAAAGACCTTTGGAAAAATAAGTACACGCTTATCAGCAACATAAATATTGGACACAACTAAAATCACTTTCATTTATTCCCTAAATTCTCCCCCTACAAGTTCTGGAGATTTCCAAAAACTTGTAATCAACATAGCAAAGTGGGTGCTACCATTGCAAAGATTAGAGCACTTTTTTTTTTTTTTTTTTTGAGACGGAGTTTCGCTCTTGTTGCCCAGGCTGGAGTGTAGTGGTTCGATCTCGGCTCACGGCAACCTCCACCTCCTGGGTTCAAGCGATTCTCCTGCCTCAGCCTCCTGAGTAGCTGGGATTACATGTGCCTGACACCACTCTCAGCTAATTTTTGTATTTTTAGTAGAGACGGGGTTTCTCCATGTTGGTCAAGCTAGTCTCAAACTCCCGACCTCAGGTGATCTGCCTGCCTTGACCTCCCAAAGTGCTGGTATTACAGGCGTGAGCCACTGCACCCAGCCTAGAGCATTTTTATACTGTACACAATAACTTTTTTAAAAAGAGATGCTTTATTTTCAAGCATAAAAGTAGAAAAAAGTAAAAGGAAGAATGGAACAAGAAATTTTGAAAATTATGTTTTCAAAAGAAAAAGCTGCTTATAGATTATGCTCACGTAATTCTCCAATATAATAATTCAGTCCTTTAAGATGACTTAAAAACATATTCCAAATGTGTTTGCTTATTCACAGTGAAATATTTGGTGATGAATCAGAGGTAGTCCAAAAAATGATCAAAATTCATTACCTAACATTCATGTTGAATGTGTTTAATCACTAAGCAATTATGGATTTAATATCTAAGACTGATTATCCAGTCAAATCGCCTCCCAGAATATTTAAAATCAAGTTGCTCTGCTGCTTTGTCAGAAAAATATGTGACTGCTTATGCATGTCAATGATTTACACATACACACATCTGGTAATGAGACATACAATAGAGCAAACTGAAGTTATTCCTTTCCCCAATCTATAGTATCTATTAACTCTTTAGTTTTAAACAAAGAAAAACCATATTTTATTTTATTTATTTTTTATTGTACTTTAAGTTCTAGGGTACATGTGCACAACGTGCAGGTTTGTTACATACGTATACGTGTTGGTGTGCTGCACCCATTTACTCGTCATTTAACATTAGGTATCTCTCCTAATGCTATCCCTCCCCCCTCCCCCCACCCCACAACAGGCCCTGGTGTGTGATGTTCCCCTTCCTGTGTCCATGTGTTCTCATTGTTCAATTCCCACCTATGAGTGAGAACATGCGGTGTTTGGTTTTTTGTCCTTGCGATAGTTTGCTGAGAATGATGGAAAAACCATATTTTATAAGACTATGAAGCTTACAGAATATAGTATATGGAGTATGTCCCAAACTTATCTGTTCCAACAGGTATAAGAAAAATACAACAATATATGTTTAAAAGTTACATTCACTAAAGGCAAAAAAGATAATCCTACATGGTTTAGATTTTCCATAGGAGAATACAACTGAAGCAAGCTCTGCAGTGATAATATTCAAATAATTTATGTAAATTAGAATAGTCAAATGTTTCTGTCTATGCAATCCAACTGGATGGTAGTGTAGGTACTTAAATTATGGAATGCTTATAATTGCACAGCATTCCAGTAACTGATAGAAGAAAAGACAATGATAGATGCTGATCCTTATTCCACGTCAAATGGCCTTGTATAGACTTTGCCTAACCAGAGTCTCAGATCCCACTGAGTGCTTTTGAAAAGGGGCATTTTTCCCTGTTATAACACAGGTACTATTTTTGGCCTCACAAAGCCTCCAGCCTAGACAGTGAAATCCCAGCTATAGACACATGCAAATAATCCTCGAATTTGCAAATATGCCACAGAAAATATCGTTCTCTCTTTTATGTCAACCCTCACATCACCACTAGTACTCCCGTAGGCAGAGGAGAGACTGGCAAAGATTCTTTACACTGGAAACAAGTGATTCTGATAGACTGCAGATACTTACCTCAATACAGGTTGATAGCTCATTAACACAGCTTAGCAGATTTCATGAAAAAGTCTGCTTCCTGGCCGGCGCAGTGGCTCATGCCTGTAATCTCAGCACTTTGGGAGGCCGAGGTGGACAGATCACGAAGTCAAGAGATCGAGACCATCCTGGCCAGCATGGTAAAACACCATCTCTACTAAAAATACAAAAAAAATTTAGCTGGGCATGGTGGCACACACCTGTAGTCCCAGCTACTCAGGAGGCTGAGGCAGGAGAATTGCTTGAACCCAGAAGGCAGAGATTGCAGTCAGCCAAGATTGTGCCACTGCAGTCCAGCCTGGTGACAGAGCAAGACTCTGTTTCAAAAAAAAAAAGAAAAAGTCTGCTTCCTTGAATAAGGAGCACGTGTCCAGTGATGCTACACGATACTACCCAGGTGCCCATTAGTACTATGCAACAGTCATTTGGTAAGTCCTAATCTAATGGTCTTGAAAGAGTTAATCTTCCAAACAGACTACAAAATAGTTTGTACACTGAAAATATCAAGCACAACTGATTACATATCTGAGTTTTTCAAGAGGAAAAAAACACAGAGATAAGGATGCTCTACTTATTGATATCACAGTGAGGAACCGGAGAAAACACCTCGAATGATTATGAGACTTCTACATGGGGATTCTAGTAGGGGAAACCTGGGTATTTTACTTTGATCTTTATGAGTAGCTGTTTCATTGGCAATATTCTAACTATCTGATGGTAGTGGAAAATCATTTCAATATTTGAAAGTTACATACTTGATTTTCAGGTGAGCTACTCTTGGCAATTTTTTAAAGGGCATAGTTTTCTATTCACTATGTTTGCTGACATACAATTCAAATATAGTACAATACAGAAATAAAGACATAAAATTCCATAAAGAACAAAGGAATCATACTGTGTACACTTAGCAACATAGTAATTCATACCAAGCATCAAGAAAAGAGTGTAAAATAAACTGCAAAAAGCGCTCAGTTGAGCATGGTTGATTTTTTAATTTTCGGTTATCTGAAATTTGGAACACTGGCCTAAATATTATCTTTAATATTTAAATGTGATTTTGATAAGAACTCAGAACTTTTACACATAAATGACTTGGGTAAAGTTTTGGAGACAATTTACACACACACACATACACCAACAATGACAAACATAATTTGGTGTTTTCCAAATATGCTTAATGAAAAGAATCATTAGCAAATATATCCAGATAACTTTTTGTCTTACATATATAGTTGCAAATCAGCAATTTATTCTAGTATGTGACACTTTGCTACAGACTTTTAAAATACAAGAAAACATGGTTATCATCTGTAGCAAAACACTTGATACGACATATCTCACAGTAGTCTCAAATAACAATTTGGGGTAAACTGCTGCCAAAGTTTATGAAACCATAGTTTTGTGATGCATTTTTTCTCTCTCAGACTTTCAGTACTATTAGGGCAGTGAAATTCTAAAATGAATTACTGAAGAATATTGTTTTGCAGTATCTATAATAGAAAAGCTATCTGGTTTCAGTTATTTACTTGCACAACTGAAGTGTCCATCTAGAACACAGTCAGCACCGTATCAAACAGTCTACAGCAACTTGATCCTTTGTCATTTTTAACTGAGCTCATTCGACAAATTAATGAATTAACAGAGATCAATTCAAAAGAGCTGCTCAGTGACACAATAATAACAAGCCCAATGTCTAATAAAGTTAAATAAAATTTTATACATAACTGCTGCTTTAAAATCCCAGGGTAATTGACACCTGAATAAGAGCTCTGTAATATAATTTAGTTCTTTTTATTATTATTATTATTGTACTTTAAGTTGTAGGGTACATGTGCACAATGTGCAGGTTTGTTACACATGTATACATGTGCCATGTTGGTGTGCTGCACCCATTAACTCGTCATTTAGCATTAGCTATATCTCCTAATGCTATCCCTCCCCCCTCCCCCCACCCCACAACAGTCCCCGGAGTGTGATGTTTCCCTTCCTGTGTCCATGTGTTCTCATTGTTCAATTCCCACCTATGAGTGAGAACATGCAGTGTTTGGTTTTTTGTCCTCGGAATAGTTTGCTGAGAATGATGGTTTCCAGTTTCATCCATGTCCCTACAAAGGACAAGAACTCATCATTTTTTATGACTGCATAGTATTCCATGGTGTATATGTGCCACCGTTTCTTAATCCAGTCTATCATTGTTGGACATTTGGATTGGTTCCAACTCTTTGCTATTGTGAATAGTGCCACAATAAACATATGTTTGCATGTGTCTTTATAGCAGCATGATTTATAATCCTTTGGGTATATACCCAGTAAGGGGATGGCTGGGACAAATGGTTTTTTTTTTTTTTTTTGAGGCAGAGTCTCATTCTGTAGCCTAAGTTGGAGTGTACTGGCGTGATCTCGGCTCACCACAACCTCTGCCTCTGGGGCTCAAGGGATTCTCCTAACTCACTCTCCTGAGTAGCTGGGATTACAGGCGTGTGCCACCATGCCCAGCTGATTTTTTGTATTTTGTTAGAGATGGGATTTCATCATGTTGCCCAGGGTGGTCTCAAACTCCTGAACTCAGTTGATCTGCCGGCCTCAGCCTCCCAAAGTGCTGAGATTACAGGTGTGAGCGACTGTGCCCAGCCTATAATTTAGTTCTTTATCTGGTTGCATGCACAACTTGTAATATAGAGCAGCAAACATTTATGACCATGAGTATAGCTACCCAATGCTAACTCTGCCAACTGAAAGGTTTGTGGTGTTGGTTGTGGTTGTGATTGTTGATGAGCCATTAACTGATTTATGTTCAGCCTTTCCCTCTGTAATAAGAGGCACTCACCCCACTTTCATTGTTTGTTCCATTTACCGAAAAAAAAATTGTTCCATTTGCTCATTTATAAATAAAATTCTCTATTCATTTTTCTGCTAGAAATCTTCAAAAAGTGAAGAAGAATGCAATTACCCCTTTTGTGGCACTCATTTACAATAAAAGTTTGCACACTCCTCCCCCTGAATGCATTCAGCAGCTTACTCTCACCCCAGCCCTGAACCGCATTCCTCAGTTAACATGTAACTCTCCATACATTCTGTACTTCTCTTGACTAGCAGAATTGGAGGGGTTTATAACGCTGACAGCACATTAGCTCAGAAACTATGGCAGCAGCCAGGTAAAAGTTGGAAGTTTCCTCCACCACTCCGCTTTTCCAGACATCTGTCAAGAGCGAGGCCTTGCGCAGCGCGTGCATCTCACCCGGAACGTGGTGCTTTTTTAAACGGAGTCCACCTTTACTACATTATTGTTGGTCATCAGTGGAGACGGTTTGCATTTAACCCTATCGGCCACGTCGTTAGAGCTGTCCACAAAGAACATCCTGGCTGTGCAGAGCGAGACTATAATTCTCCTGTATTCCTTCCTGAAATTTTGGTTCAGTAGCCCGTATATAATGGCATTGAGGCAGCTGTTGAAATACGCCATGTAGTAACTGGCCACAAACAGCCACTCCGGGATCCTAGGCACCATGCTGGCGGGGTCAGAGGCCACGGCCAGGCCAATGAAGTTCAGAGGAGCCCAGCAAATGGCAAAAAGGACAAAGACCACAAACATGGTGACAAAATTCCTGAAGTCCTGTGGTTTCAGTTTGGGTTTGCGGTCAGGTTTCACCCTCTGTCTGACCTGGAGAACCAGGATCCATATTCTCAGGTAACAGAAGATGACTATGATCATGGGGACGAGGAAGTGGAAAACCACCACGGCGATGGTGTAGGCGGAGCTGACGGACTGGGCGAAGGTGCACGAGTAGATCCTCGGGTCGTACTGGAGAGTCCCTGCACGGAGGTTGGGCAGGACGGCCGCCAGCGTCAGGAGCCATATGAGGAGCACGTAGCAGAGGGAGTTCTTGCTGCTGTACAGTTTGTCGTACTTGAGACTGTGGCAGATGTAGCAGTAGCGGTTGATGGCGATGCCGGTGATGTTGAATATGGAGCCGATGACGCTCAGGCCCATCAGGAACCCACTGACTTGGCAGTGCAGATAGCCCAGATTCCACCCGTTGTGAAATATCGACATCAGCACCAACGGGTACGGATAAATGGCCACCACCAGGTCTGCCACCGCTAAGCTCACCACAAAGATGTTTCCTGAAAGAGAATCGTTTAGAAAATACAGTGAATACCAGTTCACAGTGGGTTTTCTGTTACAATTGTTAAAGAAGGAGCTGCTTCTGCAGCTCCGATGACCTGACGTCATAGCGGCGGCCGCACTGCAAATGAAGTGGAGGGCGTTTCACAGGATGCCAGTCCCCTGCCGCTCCTGACACATCGAATCCGCTCTTCACACATTCCCACCTCCCCAGAACAGGGCCTGTCCCATGTTCAAAACTGCTGTCTTTCAACCCGTTCGGTTTCTCATCTCTTAAAAAGTCCTGAGATCAGAATGCTTGCACGCCATCTGTTGTTCTGGAGCCTTCTACATCACCTGAGAAATCTCATATGATGTCAAGCCAGCCACAACTTCCTTAAGTTCAAGTCTTCATTCCCTCTGTAGTCCTTCAGCAGCTCTCAGGGGGCCTCTAGCTTCTGTTCTTGCTGATCCCATAGAGGGGGAGTTAAGGGCAAGAGGGATCTGTCGTCAGCCGTCTGGATGAGAACATGGCTTCACTCCTTACTAACTGTCCAACTGGGGCAAGTTACTTGATCTCCCCAAGCACCTGCCTCCTCCCCTGGATGATGGGATAATGAGCAGCTTCCTCTTAGGGCTGTGGTGAGCACGAGATGAGACTATCTGTGGTGAGCGCCATGTACCGTGTCTTACACCATAGAAATGTTCTTATTCTACAACTCCCTCACCTTGAACCAAAGGAAAATGCAGAAATTCTCTTAGATCTTATAAAGAACTTACGTTACAAAACTTAAACCCTAAATAGTCTGTTAATTTTCTCAATTAATATAACAACACATATTTAATTACAGAAAAAAAAACCCTAGTCACTTTTTTATTTTTATTTTTTTGAGACAGAGTCTTGTTCTGTCACCCAGTCTGGAGTGCAATGGTCCGATCTTGGCTCACTGCAACCTCCGCCTGCAGGGCTCAAGCAATCCTCCTACCTCAGCCTCCCAAGCAGCAGGGACCACAGGTGCACACCACCACACCCAGCTGGTTTTTGTATTTTTGTAGAGACGGGGTTTTGCCATTTTGTCTAGGCTGCTCTCGAACTCCTGGGCTCCAGCCATCCACTTGCCTCGGCCTCCCAAAGTGCTGGGATGGCAGGTGTGAGCCATTGCTCCCAGCTACATTAGTCAAATATTATGAGATGTTCTGCAAATATGGTTTTTTTCTTTTGCGGCTCTTCTGCCTCTGTTTCTTACTATTCCTTCTGCCTCGAATGGCTCCTCACATCAACTTTCTAAATCCTGCCCATTCTCCCAAGTCTATCTCAAATAGAAATGCCAGAAGCCTTTGCTCATTTGCCCACCTAGTGGTAAGAGCTTCCTCCTTTGAAGGGTCTTAAAGCACTTTATACTGCTTTTTACTCAGATTAAATTATAATAAATTCAATTCAGTTTACATATTAAATGCATATATTTGGTGCAGGGGGAAACAGGAATTGAGAGACAGGAAAAGCCAAAAAGATTACACTAGAGTGGCTGGGCGCAGTGGCTCACACCTGTAATCCCAGCACTTTGGGAGGCCAAGGTGGGTGGATCAACTGAAGTCAGGAGTTCAGGACCAGCCTGGCCAACATGGTGACACCCCATCTCTACTAAAAATACAAAAATTCGCCGGGCGTGGTGGCGGGCACCTGTAATCCCAACTACTTGGAAGGCTGAGCCAGGAGAATTGCTTGAACCTGGGAGGCAGAGGTTGCAGTGAGCAGAGATCGCGCCATTGCACTCCAGCCTGGGTGACAAGAGCAAAACTCCGTATCAAAAAAAAAAAAAGAAAAAAAAGAAAAAGAAAATTACACTAGAGTAAGCAGCAGCACCAGAGCATGCACAGACCAGAAGCAGTGAGGAAAGGGGTGCGCTGGACAGGGACAGAGGGAGCCCCAGGTGGAAGGACAGAAGATTTTGCCTTCTATTCTATTGACCTGTAGGCCAGGCTTCCCTGTGTCTCCAGATGGTGGCCCTCGTGAGTACATTTCCTCATATTTGCGTCCTAGACCACACCCAATAAATACAGTGACTTTTGCTCATACACTCAATGAGTTCATTAAACTGTCACTTCCCAATATTTGAAATGAGACAGCCCATAGCAGTCAAGATGAGAGAAAGGTAAAATTTGTGCCATTTATTTAGGAATTTCAGATAAATTGTCATAAAAGCAAATACTTTAAAAATTGGTTGTATTCGTCCAAATTAAAGTTACAAAGGCAAATTTATTTTCCCACAGATCACTTTCAATTAGCGTTGAAACATTTAAATTCCTAAGAGGTGTATTTTAATAAATTATTTAGCTCAAAATGTTTAATGCTTTAAAAGTATCTATAATATGTGAAATTCTGTTCCAAATCAAACTGTCATTGTAACAGCACATTTGTTCCCAGAGTGTCATGATGACAAACTGGCCTAATATGGATTTATTTTTAAAAGAGCTTAAAAATGAAATCACAAATGATGTCATAAATTTCTTTCATGGCTCGAATACCCTGCCTCATTTATTTTATAGTAATTATGTTGCATTACAATTCAAGCAATTACATTAATTAGATCATTAATTCTTTGAATTAATCCCATTTTACAAATCTTAGTGAAAATTAATTAAGCCACAGACTCCCCACAGGTGCGGCTGTCAGGTAGCTCACATAAAGCTTTAGCACCGGTGTTCATGTGTGCATGGGGGGTGTGTGGTGTCTGGGGGGAGAAGGAAAAAGGGAATTTCCTTTTTTCTTTTATGAACTTCACCAGATAAGAGTCATTAAATCATCTAATTATAATTATACACATTATAAGTTCATCTATTCCATTCTCAAATCTATGTAACTCCAGACATATGGACAATCTACCCATTTTTACAGATATCCAGGACTGTATGCAACAAGCTTAATAATGCATTCTGAAATGTAAAATAATGTCTGTTCATGTCTAACAATTTCTTCTCTGTTGAATATAGTTCCAATCCTTACTGTGGCAGAATCATAGAATCATAGGATGTTAAAATTGAGAGATGGGTTAATGATCTCCCTGAATAATTCCTACTTTTTAAAGATGAGAAAACAAAAATATAGAGTTAAATTGGATGAAGTCGTACGACTACTTAGTGAAAGAGTCAGGATTATACCAATGCTATGAACTGGTGAGTGTTGTTCAATGTTATTTCCCTGAGAAAGCTCCTGTGCTCCTACAGATACGAGACTCAGAAACTGGGCCCTGTGGCTACGTCCTGGCTTACAGCCTCTCCAGGCACAATTCTAAAGAAGCGTATTTGAACTAGAACATTCTAAAGAGAAGATAGGGGAGGAAAACACCTAAGTCAGTATGCTGGCAACAAGACGAACAGCGATCAGCCTTGAGGTGATTAAAGGCACCAACTATAAAATGCACAGTCAATATTTGTTCCCAGGAATAAAACCTTAAATTGGAAGTGAAATATGGCACAGATATGAATAAAATAAGGTAACAGACAACTAAAATGTCAGCTTGCTGGGAGTACCTTCCTCAGAACTAGTCCCGTGAGTCCCTTCTGGGAATGACACAGCAGCACGACGTTGCTTTTCTGTTTATCGCGATGATGTCTCTACTTCTCCCCATCTCCCACAGCCCCAGCTATCACCTCGGTGAGGACACCGCCTGTCTTAGACATCTTCTCCCTCCACCTTGAACAGTACCTGGCCGAGGGTTAATCGATGCACAGTGGGTTTATATTGTGTCAACTTCGCGAAGCTGAAAAGACTTTTCCTTGCACCGCTCCGGGTTAGTGTTCCCCACAAGAGGCAATTGCGTGAGATTTTGAAGGCGGAAGTGCAGCAGTAGCTTGCTCTCTGCCCTCAGTATGTCTGTCAAGTGCCAGACGCCACCACAAGCTCGGCACTCCGAGTCTCATCTGCTGCCCTGCAGGGGGTGGGTGGCGGCAGTGTGCTCACAGCTTCTCCAGCTCCTGCTCACCTCCTCCTGGCTTGAGTTTCGACCATCCTCCAGAGCTCCAGTCCCTCTTCCCAGGTTCTAGCTTCCCCTGCGTCCCCTCCTAACATCCAGCTTTCCTTCTTAACTCCTTGGACTTTAGACAGCAGCACCAGACACAGAAGCTAAAACCTCAAATACGCTATTTAATCAGCTCACACAACTGCTCTAGCAATTTTGCTTCTTGGATTGATTGAACCCAGACTGATACAGAATTTGGTTCTGGAAGTGGACCAAGGAGAACCTTCAGGATGGTTTCTCTGTATTGGTTTTGGCTTACCTGCAGTTGATTCTGTAATAGGACTAGATTTAAAGTTTTAGAAACCCTATTTCCAGTAGTTAAGGGACACTGGTAGTCACGGCCTGCAGGGGCAAAAGAATTCCTTAAAAGACCACCTGGGCCGGGTGTGGTGGCTCATGCCTGTAATCCCAGCACTTTGGGAGGCCGAGGCGGGGGATCACGAGGTCACGAGATCAAGACCATCCTGGCCAACATGGTGAAACCCCATCTCTACTAAAAATACAAAAATTAGCTGGGCGTGGTGGTGCGCACCTGTAGTCCCAGCTACTAGGGAGGCTGAGGCAGGAGAATCGCTTGAACCCAGAAGGCGAAGGTTGCAGTGAGCTGAGATCGTGCCACTGCGCTCCAGCCTGGCAACAGAGCAAGACTCCATTAAAAAAAAAAAAAAAGACCACCTGCATTCACCTTCCAAGGTGAAAACAATGTCATTGCATCACCCTCCAACCACTAAGACGAAAAACAAAATATACCAACCATACAAAGGGTTGGACGTATTAAACCAACCCATTTCCTGAGTGACTCAAAAAGCTGTCAGTGTTGACTGGAGCCCAGAACAAGGCCCTGAAGGCTGCTCAGCCACCTGATCCATCTGATCCAATGGCTATGGTCTAAATGTGTCTCTCCCAAAATTTATATGTTGACACTTAATCGCCAGTGTGATAGTATTGAGAGGTGGGGCCTTTAGGAAGCCATTAAATCATGAGGGTGGAGCCCTTACAGATAAGATTAGTGCCTTTATAAAAGAGGTGCCAGGGAGTTGTTCATCTCTCCACCATGTGAGGACTCAGCATTCATCTGCTCCAGAAGACACAGCAAGAAGGCACCATCCTGGAAGTAGACAGCAGCCCTCACCAGACTCCAAATCTGCCAGCGCCTAGATTTTGGGCTTCCCAGCCTCCAGAACTGTGAGAAACACATTTCAGTTATTTACAACTTCCCAGTCTACATTGTTATAACAGCAGAAACAGATTAAGACACCAGTGGGGCTTGAATTGTTTATAGGGTTGTCCCTTGGTATCAGCAGGGACTGACTCCAGGATCTCCATAGACACCCAAATTCATGGATGCTTGTATTAGTCCATTCTCATGCTGCTGATAAAGACATACTCGAGACTGGGCAATTACAAAAGAAAGAGGCTTAATGGACTTAGAGTTCCACGTGGCTGGGGAAGCCTCACAATCATGGTGGAAGGCAAAGAAGAGCAAGTCACATCTTACATGGATGGCAGCAGGCAAAGAGAGAGCTTGTGCAGGGAAACTCCCCCATATAGAACCATCAGATCTTGTGAGGCTTATTCACTATCTCGAGAACAGCATGGGAAAGACCTGCCCCTGTGATTCAATTACCTCCTGCCAGGTCCCTGACAACCCATGGTAATTCAAAATGAGATTTGAGTGGGGACACAGCCAAACCGCATCAATGCTCAAGTCCCACAGTTGGCCCTGCAGACCCTGTGAATATGTGAAGTTGGCCCTCTATGTCTTTGAGTTCCACATCCCTCAAATATTGTATTTTCAATCCATGATTGGTTGAATCCCTGGAGGTGGAACCCATGGATATGGAGGGACCACTGCATGTTAATAGGAAGGCTGTAAGGAGGCCTTAGCAGGCACATTCAGATGACTCATAACACAGACCCTTAGTACTTTGCAGCAAATCTGTGCTCTCCTTTGCAGATACCGTTTTTTACTTCCTACTTGGCCTTGGTAGAGTCTGAATGCTCGAACATGGACCCCCAAGTGACCATGTGATCTGAAAGCTGTCTGAAGGACCAGGTGCTGTCTATCAGAAGGACCAGGTGCTGTCTGTCTGAAGGACCAGGTGCTGTCTGACTGACTGAAGGACCAGGCGCTGTCTGACTGACTGAAGGACCAGGTGCTGTCTGACTGAAGGAAGGACCAGGTGCTGTCTGACTGAAGGAAGGACCAGGTGCTGTCTGACTGAAGGAAGGACCAGGTGCTGTCTGACTGAAGGAGGGACCAGGTGCTGTCTGACTGAAGGAAGGACCAGGTGCTGTCTGACTGAAGGAAGGACCAGGTGCTGTCTGTCTGAAGGACCAGGTGCTGTCTGACTGAAGGAAGGACCAGGTGCTGTCTGTCTGAAGGACCAGGTGCTGTCTGTCTGAAGGACCAGGTGCTGTCTGACTGACTGAAGGACCAGGTGCTGTCTGACTGAAGGACCAGGTGCTGTCTGACTGAAGGAAGGACCAGGTGCTGTCTGTCTGAAGGACCAGGTGCTGTCTGACTGACTGAAGGACCAGGTGCTGTCTGTCTGAAGGACCAGGTGCTGTCTGTCTGAAGGACCAGGTGCTGTCTGACTGACTGAAGGACCAGGTGCTGTCTGTCTGAAGGAAGGACCAGGTGCTGTCTGACTGAAGGACCAGGTGCTGTCTGACTGACTGAAGGACCAGGTGCTGTCTGACTGAAGGAAGGACCAGGTGCTGTCTGACTGAAGGAAGGACCAGGTGCTGTCTGACTGAAGGAAGACCAGGTGCTGTCTGACTGACTGAAGGACCAGGTGCTGTCTGTCTGAAGGACCAGGTGCTGTCTGACTGAAGGAAGGACCAGGTGCTGTCTGACTAAAGGACCAGGTGCTGTCTGACTGAAGGACCAGGTGCTGTCTGACTGAAGGACCAGGTGCTGTCTGTCTGACCCACCAAATCACCAAATCACAAAGTTGCCCATCACAGCATCAAACAGAAGCCGCACATCCAAGATCTGGCTCCGGCAGCTCCTGAAGGCACAGGGAAGATGCAAGAGCAAGTGGCTCAGAGGCCACAGCCCGCGTTCCCACCACCCTGCCTCCATTCCCTCAGCATGCTCCTATGGCCTCATGAGGATGTGCCCCTGACCAGCTGAATATGAAAGAAAAAAACCTTCTTGCCTGGTGTCCACATGGCTTTTCATGACCTACTGACACTACCTGAAATTGGATGGTTGCAGCACTACAGACCCAATTCAGTACAGCCCTGAAAAACAAGCATGGAGGAAGACCCTCCCAGGAAACAGAACTTTGAGCAATGCTTCAAACTGGTTGTTCATTTTTCCTGGAAGGAGAGAGGGCCACAGGTTTAGATCTGCACTGATTAATGGGCAGTGGCTCATGGTCAGCTAGATCAGGGGTCCCCAACCTGATGGGGACAGTAGCTAATGGTCAGCTAGATTCATGGGCAGTGGCTAATGGTCAGCTTGATCAGGTTGGAGACGCCTGATCTAGCTGACCATTAGCCACTGCTCTAGCTGACCATTAGCCACAGACTGGGTCCGTGACCTGTTAGGAACCAGGCTGCACAGCAGGAGGTGAGCGGCATGGGAGCAAGCATTACTGCCTAAGCTCCCCGTCCTGTCAGCTCAGCGGCGGTATCACATTCTCATAGGAGGGCGAACCCTATCGTGAACTCCATGTGAGGGATCTAGGCTGCACACTCCTTATGAGAATCTAACTAATGCCTGATGATTTGAGGTGGGACAGTTTCATCCCGAAACCATTCCCCCACCCTGTCCTGTGGAAAAATTGTCTTCCATGAAACTAGTCCCTGGTGCCAAAAAGGTTAGGGACCACTGAGCTAGATGGGCAATGATTTGGAAGAAACATAATTAGAAAACCGGTTACGGGGCTCTGGGGAAGAGGTAGCACACAGACCTCTCAGAATGGACACTTGGTGTGAAGATATTTGTGTCTTGATGATGCAACCTGTGTATATCGGTTAATCTGTCTTTGGCCACCAGTCCTTGACCAATGGGCTCACAAAGTTGTCATGGCAGCAAGGAGAGAAGTTATTCATGAGCTCAGCATCAGATTACTCCTCATGAAAACTGATCTGGATGCAGCCACTGCTGCACTGCTGAATGTCCAGCCTGCCAAGAGTGGAGATAACACCAGCGGAGCACCATTCCCTGGGAAAATCAGTCAGACGCTGCTGGTAGGTGGATTACATACCACTTCCATCATCAAAGGGAGCAGTGGTTTGTTCTGGCTGGAACAGAGGCATACTCTGAATATGGATGTGCCTTTCCTACCTTTTCAGGCCCTTAAATCTTCCAGCAACCTAACACCCACGGATGTACAGGATGCCTTCTCCACCATGATGGTATTCCTCATGGCGTTGCTTTTGACTAAGGAATTCCTCTGACAGCAAATGAAGTATATAGCAATGGGGCCATGTCCTGGGAATTCACTGCCCTTACCAGGTTTCCCATCTCAAAACAGCTGACCTGATATGTTGGTGGAATGGCTTTTGAAGGTTCAGTTTCAGCACCAGGTGGGTGAGCCTAGGGTACAGATCCCTATCATGTGGCACCTGCTGTAAATCAGTGGTTAACATAGAATGTTGTTCATCCCATGGCCAGGATTCACGGATCAGAAAATCAAGGGTGAAAATGGCAGCTCATCCTCTCATATTACCCTGGTGATACCCTAGCAGAATGTTTGCTTCCTTTCTGTGAAACTTTAGGTTCTGTTGGTCTAAAGTCTTAGTTCCCAAGGGAGCAATGCTTCCACCAGGAGACACCCCTTTGGTTTCATTAAACTGGCAATTGAGGCTAGGCACAGATCCTGGCACTTTGGGAGGCTGGAGTGAGTGGATCACTCGAGCCCAGGGGTTCAAGACCTGCCTGAGCAACATGGTGAAACTCCATCTCTACAAAAAATAAATTAGCCAGGCGTGCAGGTGCATGTCTGTATTCCCAGTTACTCGGGAGGCTAAGGTGGGAGAATCACTTGAGCCCAAGAGTTCAAGGCTGCAGGGAGCCATGATGGCACCACTGAACTCCAGCTCAGGCGACAGAGCAAGATCCTGTCTCAAAGAAAAGAAAACCAGAAAACTGGAGGTTGAGAGTGCCACCTGCTATTTGGGGCTCCTCATTCTAGTGAATCAGTAGACAAGGAGGGGGGTTACTGTGCTTACCGTGTTTAGTCCTGATCATCAAGGGGAAACTGGGTTATGATTGCACAGTAAGAGCAAGGAAGTATAGATCTGGCATGCCAGAAATCCCTAGCGTGTCTCAGTACTCCCATGCCCTGGGATTGAAGCCAATGGGAAACCAAAATAACCCAATACAGGCAGGAATGCCAGTGTCCCAGAGTGTTAGGAATGAAGGCTTCAGCCACCAGAACATGCAAAGAGCCAGAGGGCAGAGGAAATGAGGAGGGAATGGTAGTTCCAAATACCCACTATGGTCACCTGGCCAACTGCAGAAATGAGGGCTAAAATAATTATGAGTATTTCCTGCTTGCTTTACCATGAACAATTTGTGAATATAGTAATAACTTTGTGTCTCTTTCCCTCTGCTATTCCCCTACCATCTCATATAAGATGTGTTAATAGTGAACCTTGTATCTCAGAATTTAAGTTATAGGATATCAAATGGGGAATGTGACTCAACTAGAATAATAAAAATGATGTAAAGTTGCATAAATAGACTGTATTTTCTTTTACAAAGAGGGTTAATGTATTTTCAATTTTACACGGGATAGTTGCTTTGTTAGATGGAAGCATAATTTTGATGTTTCCTTTATTTCGAAGTTAAATATGGTTAAAAGATATAGCTAGAACCCAAGTTGTCAAGGGGTGGACTGTGTTGAATTAGTATTGTGTCAACTTAGCTAAATTGGAACTATGCTCCCTAGAATTCTGTTTTCTGCATAATTATAGGATAGCCTCACCCACAAAAGAATTTTGTATAAGATTTGGAAGGTGGAAATGAAGCAGCAGCTATTTTTTTCATTTTTTCTTCTTGAGATGGAGTCTGGCTCTGTCACCAGGCTGGAATGCAGTGGTGTGATCTTGGCTCCCTGCAACCTCTGCCGTCCCCCACCCCCACTGGGTTCAAGCAATTCTCCTGGGCTCAGCCTCCTGAGTAGCTGGGACTACAGGTGCACGCCACCAAGCCCAGCTAATTTTTGTATTTTTAGTTGAGATGGGATTTCACCATATTGGCCAGGATAGTCTCGATCTCTTGACCTCATGATCCACCCACCTCGGCCTCCCAAAGTACTGGGATTACAGGCATGAGCCACCATGCCCGGCCTGCAGCAGCCATTTGTGTAACGCTTTTTTATGCTAGATATGCCGTTATTAACTAGTAAAAGTCTTAACTAAGTAAATCTACAGGAACTTCCTATCCTGGGCCAGACTCTTACCTTTGATCAGTCATTTCTGCTCTTTTTTAGAAATCCCACACTGCAATCCTCAGGCTGATTTGCATTTGAATGAATACTTCTGCATCACTTGGCTTTTTTGTGAATTACACAGAAATCTATCAACCTATCTGACACTGTGCAAAGTGTGGACCCTGTGTCTGAAGTTTTCATGAACAATGAAAATGTGTATTTCTGAAAAACTTCTGCTTCTACAGCTCTAGCCATCTTTTTCCTCATTTGATAATCTCCAAATCTGTGCAATGATTAACCCCGCGGACACTTTATTTCCTTCTGCGTGTGGGTTAGCAGGGCCCATTACCACAGCAAGCCTGGGCTCCAGGCGGCTTCTGCTCATCCTCTGTCTTTCACAGGTGTTGTCGTAGACACTGCTGGTGCATTTCTCCCCAAAGTGGCTGTGAGTTCTGGGCATCTTCATTTGGCAAGGACTGGATCCTTCCCCAGAGACTGCCTTCACTGATCAAAGAGCCACTGAATGGGGTACAAACGACCAGTCCCTTTGCCTCAAGTAATGGCAACTCCACTGGATTTACGCCCAGAGGCCCCAACTTATGGATGAGGCCAAGTCTCAGCTTTCCCTGAGACCCCATCCCTCCCTGACCCTTTCCCCTGCCCTGATCTGCTCTCCTCTCTTTCTTACAAGCTCCCCGTGAGAGTGCTCCCTCAGCAAAGCACGAGTACCAAGCCTCTGTCTCAGGTTCTGTTTCTAGCAAACCTGAAATAGACCTTCAGCTCTGTGATGAGGTTGGGTGGTTTCCTAAAGAGGTCACTGGCTTCTAGATAGAAAAAAGGAGCTACTTACTATGGTGTCTTACAGACACGAGCCAACCATACCGGGTAGGAGTTACAGGCTGTAGCTGCTTTCCGGCACTGCTCTTCCATGCTTCCAACCTCACTACGTGTGCATCTGCTCCCAGTATCAAGGCAACATGAAAACACACACATTCACACAGCAGTCTGTCTCCCTCTGAGACTCAGGTCCTCACTGTGGACATGAACCTTCACATTCTCACGGTGAGCACAGAGCCTGGCACATAATAGGTGCTCGGAAATAATTTGCTGATTGAATTAACGCACGCTTTGGCCTCTGAACTACTCCCTCAGAAAAGCAGAAATTACTTGCTCTTCTGCTCATATCCACTAAGATGTTGGTTTTTCCCAGCAGGTCAATATTCACTCCTTCTTTCATTTCAGCCTGGACTTTAACCATGTGGAAAGCAAGACTAGAGGCCCCCTGAATAGTACTCTTCACGAAGACTAAAAGGAACTGAGTGTGCCTGAGCTTAAGCATCACGAAGACCAGTAATAAAGAACTATTTACAAACTTGGTTTGTATTTTTTAAAATTCCACGTGCATACATGTTACTTGTATGATAAGAGAAAGCTGAGCTACCACAGTTGTGTAGGGAATATTCTCTGGCAGTACAAGGGAAAGGGAAGGGCTTTACTTCGAGGCATCAAAGCACACAGTCAATGTTTTAGATTCTTAAATGTAAAGAGACTATACCTTAGAAAAGTGTCTTCAGATTACTAGAGGCAGTGTGCACCATGAGTGTAGAAACAAAAGCCGGATTCAGATCCCAGCCATGCCACTTGCTAACGTGACCTCAGGTAAGTCACAGCTTCCCACAGCCTCAGTCTCTTAATATGGAATAAATCAAGCTGCTTAGGGCCGTGGTGAGGATTTGAGGGCGTGTGGCCCATCTTCCTTTGCAGGATTATTCACTCACGTCTTATTTCTGTTCCCCTGTGATGGAAACCACACGTCTTGCTTCATGGAAGGTTCCTCCCTGGCACACAGTCCCTGCTAGGGAGGATCCTCCCTGATCCCTGCAATGGAACAGGGGTCTCTCCATAGCCCATGAGCCTCCTCTCATCCCCCGCCCCTCCTGCCGTCAGCCTCACTGCTCCCCTCCCCCTTCCACACACGGCTCTCCACAGCACGCATGACGGCACATCACCCCGCAATGCCCAGGCTTCAATAGCCCTGCAGTATTCAGCGACATTCTTGGTGACTCCTTCTCCCAGCCTTTAACTCCTTAAACTCTCCAAACTATAATACCCTCTTCATGGGACACGCCATCCACATCACACCCCATTAATGGGACATGCCGTCCACACCACACCCTGTTCATGAGACACTCTGCTCACCTTGCACCCTGTACATACAACACACCATCCGCCTTGCTCCCTGTTCATACAACACACCATCCGCATCACACCCTGTTCATACAACACACCATCTGCCTCGCTCCCTGTTCATACAACACACCATCTGCCTCGCTCCCTGTTCATACAACACACCATCCGCCTCGCTCCCTGTTCATGCCATCCACATCACACCCTGTTCATGAGACACTCTGTTCACCTTGCACCCTGTTCATACAACACACCATCCGCCTCGCTCCCTGTTCATACAACACACCATCTGCCTTGCTCCCTGTTCATACAACACACCATCCGCCTCGCTCCCTGTTCATACAACACACCATCCGCATCACACCCTGTTCATGCAACACACCATCCGCCTCGCTCCCTGTTCATACAACAAACCATCCGCCTCACACCCTGTTCATACAACACACCATCCGCCTCGCTCCCTGTTCATGCCATCCACATCACACCCTGTTCATGGGATACGTCACACACCTCACACCCCGTTCAAAGGACACACCGACCTCCTCAAAACCCGTTCATGAGACACGTCATCCTCCTCACACCCTGTTCATGGGACACACTGTCCTCCTCACACCCTGTTCCTGGGACACACTGTCCTCACACCCTGTTCCTGGGACACACTGTCCTCACACCCTGTTCATGGGACACACTGTCCTCACACCCTGTTCATGGGACACACTGTCCTCCTCACACCCTGTTCATGGGACACACTGTCCTCACACCCTGTTCATGGGACACACTGTCCACACCACACCCTGTTCATGGGACACAGTGTCCTCACTCCCTGTTCATGGGACACACTGTCCTCACACCGTGTTCATGGGACACACTGTCCACACCACACCCTGTTCATGGGACACACTGTCCTCACACCCTGTTCCTGGGACACACTGTCCACACCACACCCTGTTCCTGGGACACACTGTCCTCACACCCTGTGCATGGGACACACTGTCCTCACACCCTGTTCATGGGACACACTGTCCTCACACCCTGTTCATGGGACACACTGTCCTCCTCAAACCCTGTTCATGGGACACACTGTCCTCACACCCTGTTCATGGGACACACTGTCCACACCACACCCTGTTCATGGGACACACTGTCCTCACACCGTGTTCATGGGACACACTGTCCACACCACACCCTGTTCATGGGACACACTGTCCTCACACCCTGTGCATGGGACACACTGTCCTCACAACCTGTTCATGGGACATACTGTCCACACCACACCCTGTTCCTGGGACACACTGTCCACACCACACCCTGTTCCTGGGACACACTGTCCACACCACATCCTGTTCATGGGACTCACTGTCGTCACTCCCTGTTCCTGGGACACACTGTCCTCCTCACACCCTGTTCCTGGGACACACTGTCCTCCTCACACCCTGTTCATGGGACACACTGTCCTCCTCACACCCTGTTCATGGGACACACTGTCCTCACACCCTGTTCATGGGACACAGTGTCCTCACACCCTGTTCATGGGACACACTGTCCTCCTCACACCCTGTTCATGGGACACACTGTCCACACCACACCCTGTTCATGGGACACACTGTCCTCACACCCTGTGCATGGGACACACTGTCCTCACACCCTGTGCATGGGACACACTGTCCTCACACCCTGTGCATGGGACACACTGTCCTCACACCCTGTTCATGGGACACACTGTCCTCCTCACACCCTGTTCCTGGGACACACTGTCCACACCACACACTGTTCCTGGGACTCACTGTCCTCACTCCCTGTTCATGGGACACACTGTCCTCCTCACACCCTGTTCATGGGACACACTGTCCTCATACCCTGTTCCTGGGACTCACTGTCCTCACTCCCTGTTCATGGGACACACTGTCCTCCTCACACCCTGTTCATGGGACACACTGTCCACACACCCTGTTCATGGGACACACTGTCCTCATACCCTGTTCATGGGACACACTGTCCACACCACACCCTGCTCATGGGACACACTGTCCACACCACACCCTGCTCATGGGACACACTGTCCTACTCACACCCTGTTCATGGGACACACTGTCCTCACACCCTGTTCCTGGGACACACTGTCCACACCACACCCTGTTCCTGGGACACACTGTCCTCACACCCTGTTCCTGGGACACACTGTCCACACCACACCCTGTTCATGGGACACACTGTCCTCCTCACACCCTGTTCCTGGGACACACTGTCCTCCTCACACCCTGTTCCTGGGACACACTGTCCTCCTCACACCCTGTTCCTGGGACACACTGTCCTCCTCACACCCTGTTCCTGGGACACACTGTCCTCCTCACACCCTGTTCCTGGGACACACTGTCCACACCACACCCTGTGCATGGGACACACTGTCCTCACACCCTGTGCATGGGACACACTGTCCTCACACCCTGTTCATGGGACACACTGTCCTCACACCCTGTGCATGGGACACACTGTCCTCCTCACACCCTGTTCCTGGGACACACTGTCCACACCACACCCTGTTCATGGGACACACTGTCCTCACACCCTGTTCATGGGACACACTGTCCTCACACCCTGTTCATGGGACACACTGTCCTCCTCACACCCTGTTCCTGGGATACACTGTCCACACCACACCCTGTTCCTGGGACACACTGTCCTCACACCCTGTGCATGGGACACACTGTCCACACCACACCCTGTGCATGGGACACACTGTCCTCACCACACCCTGTTCATGCGACACACTGTCCTCACACCCTGTTCATGCGACACACTGTCCACACCACACCCTGTTCCTGGGACACACTGTCCTCACACCCTGTGCATGGGACACACTGTCCTCACACCCTGTTCCTGGGACACACTGTCCTCACACCCTGTTCCTGGGACACACTGTCCTCACACCCTGTGCATGGGACACACTGTCCTCACACCCTGTTCCTGGGACACACTGTCCTCCTCACACCCTGTTCCTGGGACACACTGTCCTCCTCACACCCTGTTCATGGGACACACTGTCCTCACACCCTGTTCATGGGACACACTGTCCTCACACCCTGTGCATGGGACACACTGTCCTCACACCCTGTGCATGGGACACACCGTCCACCTCACACCCTGTTCATGGGACACACCGTCCACCTCACACCCTGTTCATGGGACACACCGTCCACCTCACACCCTGTTCAAGGGACACACTGTCCTCACACCCTGTGCATGGGACACACTGTCCTCACACCCTGTGCATGGGACACACTGTCCTCACACCCTGTGCATGGGACACACTGTCCTCACACCCTGTTCATGGGACACACTGTCCTCACACCCTGTTCATGGGACACACTGTCCTCACACCCTGTGCATGGGACTCACTGTCCTCACTCCCTGTTCCTGGGACACACTGTCCACACCACACCCTGTTCCTGGGACACACTGTCCTCACACCCTGTTCATGGGACACACTGTCCTCACACCCTGTGCATGGGACACACTGTCCTCACACCCTGTGCATGGGACACACTGTCCTCACACCCTGTTCATGGGACAGACTGTCCTCACACCCTGTTCATGGGACACACTGTCCTCCTCACACCCTGTTCCTGGGACACACTGTCCGCACCACACCCTGTTCCTGGGACTCACTGTCCTCACTCCCTGTTCATGGGACAGACTGTCCTCCTCACACCCTGTTCATGGGACACACTGTCCTCCTCACACCGTGTTCATGGGACACACTGTCCACACACCCTGTTCATGGGACACACTGTCCTCATACCCTCTTCCTGGGACACACTGTCCACACCACACCCTGTTCATGGGACACACTGTCCACACCACACCCTGCTCATGGGACACACTGTCCTCCTCACACCCTGTTCATGGGACACACTGTCCTCACACCCTGTTCCTGGGACACACTGTCCACACCACACCCTGTTCCTGGGACACACTGTCCACACCACACCCTGTTCATGGGACACACTGTCCACACCACACCCTGTTCCTGGGACACACTGTCCACACCACACCCTGTTCCTGGGACACACTGTCCACACCACACCCTGTTCCTGGGACACACTGTCCTCCTCACACCCTGTTCCTGGGACACACTGTCCTCCTCACACCCTGTTCCTGGGACACACTCTCCTCCTCACACCCTGTTCCTGGGACACACTGTCCACACCACACCCTGTTCATGGGACTCACTGTCCTCACTCCCTGTTCCTGGGACACACTGTCCTCACACCCTGTTCATGGGACACACTGTCCTCACACCCTGTGCATGGGACACACTGTCCTCACACCCTGTGCATGGGACACACTGTCCTCACACCCTGTTCATGGGACACACTGTCCTCCTCACACCCTGTTCCTGGGACACACTGTCCACACCACACCCTGTTCATGGGACACACTGTCCTCACACCCTGTGCATGGGACACACTGTCCTCACACCCTGTTCATGGGACACACTGTCCTCCTCACACCCTGTGCATGGGACACACTGTCCACACCACACCCTGTGCATGGGACACACTGTCCTCACACCCTGTTCATGCGACACACTGTCCTCACACCCTGTTCATGGGACACACTGTCCTCACACCCTGTGCATGGGACACACTGTCCTCACACCCTGTGCATGGGACACACTGTCCTCACACCCTGTTCATGGGACACACTGTCCTCACACCCTGTTCATGGGACACACTGTCCACACCACACCCTGTTCCTGGGACACACTGTCCACACCACACCCTGTTCCTGGGACACACTGTCCTCACACCCTGTGCATGGGACACACTGTCCTCACACCCTGTTCCTGGGACACACTGTCCTCACACCCTGTGCATGGGACACACTGTCCTCACACCCTGTTCCTGGGACACACTGTCCTCCTCACACCCTGTTCCTGGGACACACTGTCCTCACACCCTGTGCATGGGACACACTGTCCTCACACCCTGTTCCTGGGACACACTGTCCTCACACCCTGTGCATGGGACACACTGTCCTCACACCCTGTTCCTGGGACACACTGTCCTCCTCACACCCTGTTCCTGGGACACACTGTCCTCACACCCTGTGCATGGGACACACTGTCCTCACACCCTGTTCATGGGACACACTGTCCTCACACCCTGTTCATGGGACACACTGTCCTCACACCCTGTGCATGGGACACACTGTCCTCACACCCTGTGCATGGGACACACTGTCCTCACACCCTGTTCATGGGACACACTGTCCTCACACCCTGTTCATGGGACACACCGTCCACCTCACACCCTTTTCAAGGGACACACCGTCCACCTCACACCCTGTTCATGGGACACACTGTCCTCACACCCTGTGCATGGGACACACTGTCCTCACACCCTGTTCATGGGACACACTGTCCTCACACCCTGTTCATGGGACACACTGTCCTCACACCCTGTTCATGGGACTCACTGTCCTCACTCCCTGTTCCTGGGACACACTGTCCACACCACACCCTGTTCATGGGACACACTGTCCTCACACCCTGTGCATGGGACACACTGTCCTCACACCCTGTGCATGGGACACACTGTCCTCACACCCTGTTCATGGGACATACTGTCCACACCACACCCTGTTCCTGGGACACACTGTCCACACCACACCCTGTTCATGGGACACACCATCCTCCCACACCTGGTTGACGGTACTCGCTGTTGTTTGAACACCCTGTTCCATCTGAGCACCTCAGGGCTCCGTTGCCTCCTGGATTCCACGTGTCCTCCTGGCTCATCCCTCTCTCTCTCTATCCCACTCTGTCTCTAGTTCCCCATCTAGTCTCTAACTTGACTGTTGACTGCTGCTGTAGAGAAAACTAGTAGACCTTGGCACTGCTTTCTATTATACATGGTATTGTACACTGTACACTTTACATTGTACACTGTGTTGCATATACACTGTATATACAATACGAGAGACCAAAGGCACCTGAGGTGTCTTTAAGAAGTCATACACATTCCTGCTTGTTCCCATCTGGATTTCAGTCAGTGTTAAAGATGTAACATCCTGCAAATTATCCTGCTCATTTTCTATGCCCAGTGACTGTCTTCTGAGAAGGGTGGTTTAGTGAGTCATTTGTAACTTGTAAAACATCCACAGTACAGCCTGACTGGTTCAGTCTTTCACCCTTAAACGGAAGACGAATTACTGATACTGTACCTTTATTCGTCTTAGAGAATTTAGAATGAAACTTTAACAAAAACAAAATCATAATCCTTCAGCGACATTAACAGGCAATCAAAAAAAAACTATATCAACTCTCTTTAGGGTAGGAATCTTTTTTCCCTTAGGCACTTTTCCGAACCTTGAAGGACTCAGTGAAAACCCCATCTTAAATAAACAGATTAACTGCACTAAATAATAACTCTAAATTGCTAAATCCAAAAGAGAGTTTTATTAAAAATGGTATAATCATAATAGAACCCTATTTATATATGAAAGTTAAATCAATGACAGGAAAATACGTTAACACTACAAAAGTATAAAATAATATTCTCATAAAAGTAACTTTTTAAAAGTTAAAACTTTGACTCTATTTTTATGTACTTACAGAGTATTTAAAGACCTGTAAGTGTGAAATATTGCATTCTGCCTTAAAAATAAAAATATGTTTACACATCAGAACTCTACACCAAGAATACTAACTAACAAAAGGAATTTATTCTGCTGCTGGGAATGTTATATTTAATTCATAATGCACTTTAAGTATACAGCAAGCCATTTAGTCCTTACAATATTAGTATTGTCCCAAATTAACAAGTGAGGAAACTGAGCAAATTAGGTCACTTGCCCTATGTCACACGCATGAGATGGCAAAGCCCGGGTTTTACTCCAGGCATCTGGTTCCAGAGGCCATGTGTTTCAGAGGGACACATCCCCAAAAAAATGACCTATAATAGCACTAATCTTCCATAGATAAGGAATGCTTAATCTATAAAGATATATATATATATACTATATATGTAAAACAATCTTTTAAAAAAAGTACATGGTAAAAGACTATATGATACCTACACAGACATATACACAAATGAGAACAGTTGGAAGTATTCCAAATTCAGAGGGAACAACGAAAGGAGCTAAAAAAGATAAGTAAATAATAAAAGGAAAAAATGGAATGAAAACTAACTGGCAAAAAATCTTAAAAGTAAAAATTGCAATTTAAACCACATCTTAAAATAAAAATGAGTGAACCAGAATTTTCTCTTGAAACAAAATCGTGTCCTAAGCTCCTATAGATGGACATAGGAGGCATCCAGCAAGCATTTAAATAAAGAAGGAGGGAATGAATGCAGGAAGGATGAAAGCACATTATCCCTTCCAAGATCATAAGAGTTTTATATTCCTAAATATGTTCAGAAAATCATCAAAGAGGAAATACTAATTATTGATTACACATTTTTATAATCCACCACTTAATAACTATGTGAGAAAACAAGTATAAATGTAAGCTAGCAGGCTAGTTCTCCAGCAGGCGTTTCTTCGAAAGACCTGCAGCCAGTGTGTTCTTCACTAATAGTTATGCCGCGTCTCTACCACTGATCAGTTTCTTTGAAATTCTCTCACTAATTCTGTCTCAATCGGCTGCTATTTCACATGTGAACTAGTTTTCACATCTCCCAGTTATTACATTGTTCTCTCCTCGTAAGATAACAACTTTAAAAAATTCTCATGATTGCTTTAAGCTCCAGCTACCATCTACCAACCAACTTTCGCATTTCTCTTGAAAAAGTTTTCTGCTGTATAAATATGCTCCTATTTTCATACTTTTGTACTCCAAGTCTTCTCTTTGTTTGAAAATAAGAAGAACACACATTTCTAAAGTGCCTCGATAGAAAGTAATCTCTTTGCAAGTCGGAGCCGCGTTTGACCCACGCTTAGAACAGGACCTTGAATTGTGACAAACCCTCAAAAATTTACCAACCATTTACATTCTGCCTTGTACTCTAGGAATGCAGTAAGTATTTATCCAGATAAATGTTCAGTTCAATAAGCATCAAAACTACTCAGTATCAAAGCAAGTGAGCACGCTTTTAAACTGTGCGCTCAACAACTCAAATTCACCTCCATTAACCTAAATAATATTCAGCGCTGTGCAAATGCATTTTCTCTCCCGTCTCTTCTTCTGAGACGGATTCCTTCAATGGCATTGCCGAAAGTGTATACAGCTCTGTAGAAAGACCATTTTCTCTCCTGTCTCTTCTTCTGAGACTGATTCCTTCAACGGCATTGCCGAAAGTGTATACAGCTCTGTAGAAAGACAAGTGTTTGAGCACTTCATCCACAGAATCCAGCCGTTTATTTCTTATCTGCAGCATTATTTAATTGCACTAAAAATCACAGAGATATCACATACAGCTCTCAGGTTCCTGGTCACCTTGATTATTTGAGAGGGGCAGAAGTGAGGCTGCTGATCATCTTCATGAAGAGACAGAGATGGCACCAATGATACCGTGCAGAGTTCTGTGCATTCATAAAAACGCTTCTTTAACCACAATCCACTAATTGCCTTTTTGGTACTAGAAAACTCTAAAGGAGTATGTGAGTTTCCTTTTTAGAAGAAAGGGTATTTCTATCAGCGAGGCAACTTACAAATATGTAGAAAAAAAGGGAAAGCTTAAGGCACCTTGTAAAGATCTTACCATTCATTTCAGTTATTCTGGTGATTATTTTTAAAAGGTGCTAAGGAAGAATGGGCAGAATGAGCTCCAAAGACTCTGTGGAGATTTAAAGTGACTTCCAAGGCATGATAGTTTTCAGTGTAGATGCTTTTTAAAACAGAACCATCAAATGGCAGTAAATATTAATAGAAGGAGGTCTAATCTAGGACTATTTTATCCTAGGTTAACTCCCAAAATTGCCAAGAGAAAAATGATGCTGAAGGCAAGCAAAAGTAAGCTCTATCTTATCTGTGATTAATTTAACACTGAAAATTCCTGCCAGAAATACTTTCTTACGAAATGAATAGCTGGAGGAACGAAAGATCAGACAAATTCAATCATGTATTTGAGAGTCTGAAACTACTGTCATAAGATTTACAGGGGATTCTGGGAATTACTTTGACATATTTGTAAAAACTTAGGGTTCATAACAATGCACTATACTAACCAGGAAAGAAAGTCATAGAAATCTGAACAACAGCTAAGAATACAAGGGGGAAAAATCAATAAAATGTCTCTAAAGTAAAAAATTGCCTTGAATCGGTAATTTCAAATATTGTGGAAAGCAACAGGAGGGAAACGACAGCAGCGCCAACAAGAAACCTCTCGGCTTGGAGATCGCATGAAGTGGGGTTAGCTTGAAATCATTTTCCAAGTCTGTACAGTACAAGTTACGTCGCAGGTTTTTGAATGGTAGCCTGCTTGCCCAAGGAAGCTACTGTAGCTTCTAGAGCTGATTCACTTAAAATGAGAGAACAGCTGAATATCAAAATAATCAGTGTTTAAATCTCAGGCCTTCTTGCTGCAGAGAGATAATGGTTGTTACAAAAGGGAAAACTCAGACAATGGAGATTTTGTGTATTTTGCATAATGTCACAAATGGGAATTAGATTCTAAACCTTCCATTTCTGGCTGATTTCACTGTTTTCCAGTTCATATTGTCTACTTGTTTTTTTTTTTAAACATACACTTAAAAAATAAAAACAATCTAAAAAGAACTAATCACCAGATGCATACTAGTATTAACATCATAATACTATTATTTGTACCTCATAATGATAGATAGGTGGGTAGGTAGGTGGATGGATGGATAGATGGATGGATGGACGGACGATGGGTGGGTGGATGGATGAATGGGTGGTTGGACGTATAGGTGGGTGGATGGGTAGGTAAGTGGACTGATAGGCAGAATCTAAGTTTATCCTTCTAGTATCCCTGTAAGATAAGTGGCATCTTAAACAGCCGTGGTACATCCGAGACTTGAACCAGATCTCTGAGGCCCAAAGTCCACATTCACTCCATACTCTATGCATCCTCTCTGAGTGGTAATGCAGAATGAATAAATATAACATTCTATAGAGACCTGAAAGAAACAAGTGCAAGAGAGGCTCAACACAGTGTCAGCCATCCAGCCATAGAGCCATTCTGGGAAACCATTTTTTAAAACATATACTGACAAGTTTACCCTACTGTGCACACAGATTAAATAATAATAATAATAAACTGCTTTTGACAGGTATCTTTCTAAAATGTATCATATCCCTGTCTTCTTAAGTAGAACACACCACTCATGATGACATCTCTCGCTGATGAATCAGGTGATGATAATACATATGTTACTGCACTGTGCTGTTTCAGGAGCCGTGAATGGTGAGCAGGGCTGTTCACATCTTCACAATGTAAGCACAAAAGGTTGTGCTTGTTCTGTTTCTCAGATCTGCATTTAATGAGTCTATTTCAACCCATACTGCTTGCTATTATGTGCTATTTCTTTAAATGTGTCAATCTTCCTCCTAATTTCCTGCTCATAGTCTACAGGGACCTAGACACCAGTATCACAGTTTTGTGGCACTCTAAGTTAGAACAAATCCGCTGTAGGTGACAGCCTGTCATTTTTGCTAATTTCCATTTATTGGCTGTACTCTACCTCAGTTAGATTGCCAGATAATTGAATTTTGAATAGGCAAGATAGTATTGTATTCTTGCCTGATATTTTGTAAAATAAGTTTTATTTAAGTATAATGTACATATAGAAAAATGCACGAATCATAGGTCTATAGTGCAATGATTTCCAGCAAACAGAGCATGCCCTTGTTAGGTGTACCCAGAAAACAAACAAGCCAACACAGTATTACGTGTTTTATCCTTTTCAAAGTATTCTCATATGCGCCATTTCACTGCAGTCATTGCAACACTCTTATGAGGCTAAGCGGTTGGGTATTACCTGCAATTCAACAAATGTGGAAAATGAAGTTTGGTATTTAGCTTCACTGATTTCTGAAATCAGAAGGAGCACAGCAAGGATCTAATCCTAGCGTTCCATTGTGGGAATCGTCCCTTATGCTATCAAATTTACTCAGAAGATATGATATGGTAGCTTCACTTCTATTATCAAATTGTGGACAAGAGTAGAGCGAATATTCTGTTGGCACCACAGATACCAGTGGTTGTCTGCAGCCTGCATCGGCTGTGGCTGTCCACTGTCCCCACCATGCAGATTGTTAGCCATTTTTAATTTATTCCCTGGGAAGTCAAATGTCAACACAGTCCCTTGAGGAGAGGAAGGTGGCATAAATCACCACAATTATACCAAGCTTTCCAAAGGAAAGTGATGGTTCAAAGCCTGGATGCCTTCACATCGTCATTTCTTCCATTCTCTTCTTCCCAACATTTCATCCTTAAAGCCAACAAAATTAATTTAGCTGAAATGAGAGGTCTGAAAATCATCAAAACTTTTAATAAGCATACCAAAACTTATGTTTGAATCAGCTATCCTTATCACTGTTTCAAATTACCATCCATTCCAGAAATCCTCAAATGGCTTGAACCGCACATATAAACAAAAAACCCCTATTATAAAAATATGAAACTTCTAAAGCTGTGCGGATTAAAGCTCACTAAGGGTCTCCCATGCAGCTACAGGAATATCCTCTTAAGAGCATGCCTCAGCAAATAAAATACAAAGTGTGTGTAAGGAGTTCTTAAGTTCTTCTTCAGAAAACACAAGAAGTAAAATTGTTCAGGCGTGATCATTTTTTACTTTTTATTTTATTTTATTTTTTTGAGATGGAGTTTCACTCTTGTTGCCCAGGCTAGAGTGCAATGGCACGATCTCTGTTCACTGCAACTTCCGCCTCCCGGGTTCAAGCGATTCTCCTGCCTCAGGCTTCCAAGTAGTTGGGATTACAGCTGTGGGCCACCACATCCAGCTAATTTTTTGTATTTTTAGTAGAGACGGGGTTTCACCATGTTGGCCAGCTGGTCTCGAACTCCTGACCTCAGGCGATCCACCCACCTCGGCCTCCCAAAGTGCTGGGATTACAGGCGTGAGCCATCGCGCCCAGCCGTGAACACTTTTTAAAGGTTCTGCAGGATTCAAACTTCCCAAATGCTGCAGGTGTTGACAGCAAGGAAGCAGGGCGAGCTCTGGAGGCCAGCTCTGGGAATTCAACCCTGCTCACACTTACAGTCCCTGGGAACAATCTGCAGCCCCAGTTTCTCCTCTGTAAGGTGAGTTAACAACGGCGCCACAGCACAAGGCTGCACCAGGATTCAATTAACCCAGTGCTCACAACCTGTTTGGTCCAGAGAAAGTCGTTTTTATTGCTAGGAAGGAAAGAGCCTCTTCTCGAAGGCAGAATTCCTCCAGTTTATATCAATCACCTACGAAGTGAGCTTATTCAATTTACTGACTCAAACTCAATTCATATTACTAAGTGCTTAACTAACTAATTCTCAAACTACAAACTGTAAAAGCATTACTGGGGGCGGGTGGGGGAGGCAGGGCAGGGGTGAGCCTGCCCAAAAGGAGCTAAGCAAAATTAGAGCTTTTCTTAACCACCTGGTTAAAACGAAAATACTGATCTTGGCAGACATGTTAAGTGCACGTTTCCTTCCCCACCCCTTCTCCCAAAAGTGCCTCCAAATAAAAAACTAGTTTCTTCAGAGAACCAAGCATCTAACCATCACTCAGAGGTCTGAACATCCAGCATCCTAAGAACAAACGGTCCACAGGTTCCCACCAGAACAAACCAGTTCAATGCATTGCTCGGAGGAAAAAGCAAGTTAACTCAAGCACACAATTATCTGTAGTTGCATATTATACGTGAGTGTACTCTTTCCTCCTCACGCCTGGCTACCTGCCTACTCTAACACAACAACTTCCGTTTGTAAAGTGTCAACTTGTTTACTTGGAGCAGCCGCGGCCTGCAGGACACAGCACGTTTGGGAGCCTCTCTTTCCACTGTAGGCTCGTAACTGCAGACTACTCCCGAACAGCAAAACCACGGCGGCTGCTCCATCATTTTGCCAGCTTCTATGTTTCCATATTTTAACAATGTTGGGAAAACTAAATCACATGTTAAGACCAAGCAATTGATCAGTTCGTTGCAGAGGCTGCTTGAGGAACTTTCTGCAGCAGGGACCTGAGGCTTCTCAATCTAATAAACCTCAGACAGGACAACCAGACGGGGGTGTCCCCACAGGAAAGAGAACCCGACTTCTTCGGTGGAGTGTCCCACCTCTTAGGGGCTGTGACTCCGCGTCTTATGAAAAGGCACTTTCACTGGGCAGGCTGGAGAAGAGTCCTCTCTAACAAGAAAAATAACTCCAAGTCCGCAGCGTTTAGGAAAAAGAACCAAGTGCTTGGGGAAGGCTGGCTGCCCGCGGAGAGGCGCTGCGTCCGGAGCGCTGGCCCAGGGGAGGCAGCGCGGGCCCTACCTGCGTTCCTGAGCTTCTTGTTCCGATACACCGACAGGATGACCAGGAGGTTGCCCAGGATGTCCACCACGATGGTGAAGATGAGGACGCAGGCCAGGGCGGACGCCAGCCACGAGGGCTGCGGCCGCGCGCCGTCCCCGCCGGGCACGGGCTGCGAGGCGTTGGGCAGCGCGCTGCCGTTGCCCTGCATGGTCCCTGTGCGCGTCCCGGCCGCGAGGCCATCGCCCGCCTCGTCCGCCCGCCCGGCCACTTGTTAAGGCTCCGCCCGGCCACTTGTTAAGGCTCCGCCCGGCGCTCCCCGCGCCCACGCCCCATCCCGCGCGCTCCTCCACGCCGCGCCCCCGGACGCCCACGCCGCGCCGGACGCCACAGCCAGGTGACACCTGGTGTCCGCCGCGAGCCCACTTGGACTCCCCGCCCGCAGCTCGAACCCCGCACCACGGGCCGACAGCGCCCCGCTGCGGGAAGCCGGGCCCAGCCGCCGCGCCCTGGGGGCGGTGTCCCAGAGGCCTCTCCTCGTGGGCGCACGGCGAGGCCGTTCATTGTGTTTCTTCTCTGGGATGGGACTTTTCACCCAGCAGGGCCGGGCTGCCTGGGCTCAAATGCGAAATGGGATTGGGGCGAGTTCACCAGCTGTGTGCCCCACCGCCCTTATCTTCCTTATCTGCAAAATGGGAATAAAATACTATCTCACCTGTTAGCCTCATAATTAGTAAAATGTGAAAAAACCAAGGACTGTCTTCCGTTGTGTATTGCATCGCTTAAGATGGTGCTAGATGTTTCCGATAATGAAATGACATTTTCAAAGAAAAAAGTAAAAATCAATATTTGCAGATGATAAAAATGTATGTACTTTTGTAAGTACCAGTAAAAACGAGAAAGAAAGCACACTTAGGTGGGTCGGATACATGGCAGCAATGTAAAAGTGCTAGGAAATGGCCTAACCCGTTGTGTGCAGTGAGGAAAAAACTTTATGAAAACCATGAAAGGAAATTTAAATAAACGGAGAGAGATACAGTGTTCCTAGCTTCGAAGCCTGAAATTTTCATTTTCCTCATATACTTTATGCCAGACCAAGAAAAATATCAAATAACCTAAAGTTTCTTTGAAAGAGTAAAAAGAAAGTGTAGGAAAAGGATTTGAATAAGATGAATAGGAGAGAAGTATGACCTACCAGTATCAAAATGTTCATTAAAAATTACAAGTAAGTGGCGCCTGGGATTACAGGCGCGGTGGCTCACGCCTGTAATCCCAGCACTTTGGGAGGCCGAGGTGGGCGGATTACCTGAGGTCAGGAGTTCAAGACCAGCCTAGCCAACATGGTGAAACCCCGTCTCTACTAAAAATACAAAAATTAGCCGGGCATGGTGGCACAGGCCTATAATCCCAGCTATTCAGGAGGCTGAGGCAGGAGAATCGCTTGAGCCCGGGAGGCGGAGATTGCAGTGAGCCGAGATTGTGCCACTGCACTCCAGTCTGGCCGACAGAGCAAGACTCTGTCTCAAAAAAAAAAAAAAAAAAAATTACAATAAGTATGCCAGGCACGGCTGCTCACACCTGTAATCCTAGCACTTTGGGAAGCCAAAATGGGAGCATCTCTTTAGCTCAGAAGTTTGAGGCTCGGTGAGCTATGAGTGCACCAGTGCACTCCAGCCTGGTGACAGAGCAAAATCTTGTCAAAAAAAAAAAAAAAAAAGGCCAGGCGCGGTGGCTCACACCTGTAATCCCAGCACTTTGGGAGGCTGAGGCAGGTGGATCACCTGAGGTCAGGAGTTTGAGGCTGGCCTGGCCAACATGGTGAAACCTCGTCTCTACTAAAAATACAAAAATTAGCCAAGTATTGTGGTGGGTGCCTGTAATCTCAGGAGCCTGAGGCAGGAGAATCGCTTGAACCCGGGAGGCGGAGGTTGTAGTGAGCTGAGATCACGCCACTGCCCTCCAACCTGGGCCAAAAAGAATGAGACTCCGTTTCAAAAAAAAAAAAAAAACTAAACTAAAACAGTATTGAGTTCATAAACAATTTGAAAAAGCATATAAAATAAAGATTTTATAAAGTGAACAGTTCAAATCAGTAGGGCTGGAATAGATCACAAAAACAAAAATGCATTTAAAGAAAATGTAGGTAAATATACATATCACTTGAGGTGGAGAAGCACTCTGTAAGCCTGGAAAAAAGATAGGCAGGAAATAATCCTAACCATAGAACAGGTAGCAGCTGCCATGGACAGCGTGTGTCACTTCCCATCTCTGGCATCAGTATCTTACAACCATTGTTTGCACAATGTGTTAACAATTCCAGAAGGTCTGGCACTGCTGCGACCATTTTATGGACGAGAAACCTCTGGTGCTGAGAGGTTAAGCAATGTACCAAAGTCACACAGTTGGTAACAAGTAGAGGCAGGATTGGAACTCAGGTCTCTCTGACTGCCAAGCAAGGAGCCTCGTTACTAAGTGATAGTGTTTCTCAGTCGTGACAGATTTGACTACGGAAAAGTTAAAAGTCCTATATTCAAAAAATACCACACACAAGTGAAAGCTAGAGAAACTGGGGAAATGATTTGTGACATATCTAAGAGATGAAGCATTAATGGTCTTCATTATTGTTATGGTTTCAGTATGTCCCCAGAATTTGTGTGTGGAAAATTTGGTCCCCAGGGGAAGGCGGGGCCTTCAAGAGGCGATCAGGTCAAGAGGGTTATGGCACTCTGTCTGACTGGGTTAGTCCTGCAGGCATGAGTCAGTTCTTGCTCTCCTGGGACTGGATTAGTTACAGTGAGAGTGGGTTGTTAAAAAATTACCACTCCAGCCTGGGCGACAGAGAGAGACTCTGCTTCAGAAAAAAAAAAAAAAATTATCCAGTCCCAGGTATTGCAGTATTCTTTAATAGTGATGGAAAACAGACTAAGACAATTATATAAAGAGCTAAGGAAAAAAATAGAAATATATTTAAAGGTCATAATTAGATAAAAACTAAAAATGTATGTGTAACTTCTTTTAGCAAAAAAGTTAAAAAAAAAAGAGAAAGCTTCCATTCCAGCGATCACTTTAGAAAACATTATATTGGTAGTACCAAGTGTGGTTTGAAACACGTGGAGAAAAAGCATTCCTGTGCACCAGATATGAACGTCTTCAAACTGCATAGATGGTGCTAGTCGTTTTACTAATAGAAAACAATTGAACAGTGTCCACATGTGTCAGGACACACAGTTATTTCTCCCTGCATTGTTTGTCACAGGTAAAACTCCTATACTTGGTGTTTTGATACACAAATTTGTGAAATCAACAGATGAAATACAAAGGCATAGATGGCTAACTCTCCCCCAAAAGGGGTGGTATACATAATGGTGGGGTGCACATAACAACATTCATGATCTTTCTTCCCTGGGGAATGAGAAAGGTGAAGCTGGGAAACCATGAGCACTGAAAATGATGGTGAAATCCCGGAAAACAAAGACCCAGAGAGGGAATGCCCAGACTCTGACTGCCAGCATCCCTGAACCCAGCACGTGAGGAATAGACCCAAAGGAAGCAACTGGAGCAAAAGGCCTGAACTGAGGTTGGAGCTGCCACACAAGAAAACAGTTCCAGTTCCAGCCTAGCCAAGAACACTGCCTACTGAGACAAAGAAAACTCAACAGAGAAAAATAATAGCAACTAGAATACCCACAGTGTAAGATTCGTATGTCCATGGTACATTCAAAATTATTTAACGTATGAAAACATTGTCTGTCTGTCTATCTATCTATCTATCTATCTACCTACCTATCTATCATCTATCTAAACACATTCTTTAAGATACAATAAGATCAATCAAATCCAGTCCCTAAATGAGCCAAATGTTGTAACTAACAATCTCAGCAAAGAAATAGGAACTCCCATGAAAGAAATAGAAACAGTAAAAAAGAACGAAGGGGAAATTCTAGAACTGAAAAATACAATTTCTGAAATTAATTCTTTACTCAATGGACTTACTAGCCAAATGGACATGACAGAGTAAGTATACTTAAAGATAAACCAACAGAAATTGTCCAACACAGAGAAAAGATATATTTTAAAATGAACAAAGCTTACAATTCTTATAGATTATATTAATTAGAATACTAGCTGTAGAAATAAAATGGTGCAGAAAAAATATTAGAAGACATCATGATTGAAATTTTCCTGAATTTTAGGAAAGACATAAATTTGTACATGCAAAATGAATACTAAGCAGAATAAACAAAAACAAGCATACTAAGGCACAGCATAGTCAAACTGCTAAAAGCCAAAGATAAAAAGCAATTAAAGTCAAGTTACATATTACGTACTGGTTAGCAATTAATCCAACTAACGGCTGATTTCTCTTCAGAAACTGTGCTAATTTTCTATTACTGTCCTAACAAATTACCTTAATTAAATTAATTTGGAGACTTAAAACAACATCCATGTATTATGTCACAGTTAAACAGACCAGAAGTCCAGGTACAAAGTGACTCAGCTGAGCCCTCTGCTTAGGGTCTTATGAGGATAAAACCACAAAGAAGTAGAGCTGTTTCTTTCTGGAGGTTCTCAGGGTAAATCCACTTCTGAGCTCATTCAAGTTGCTGGCAGAATCCAGTTTCATATGGTTGTAAGGTTGAGGTCATTCTCAGCTTCTAGAGGTTGGCTGCATTCCTTGACTCATGGTCCCTTCTCTCATCTTTGAAGCCAACAATGGTGGGCAGAGTCCCACTCACACTTCAAATTTCTCTAACTTTATATTCTGCTTATCTCCCCTGCTGTTAGCTGGAGAAAGTTCTCTATTTTAAGGGCATGTGGATTTAGATTGGGCCCAACTAGACAACCCAGGCTAATTTTTCTATCTGAAATTCCATAGCCTTAATTATATCTGAAAGTCCCTTTTGCCATTGGTCTTACCCCTCATTGTGTTGCTATAACAGAAGACCACAGACTGGGTAATTTACAAAGAAAAGGAATGTATTTCTTACAGCTCTGGAGGCTGGGCAATCCAAGATCAAGGGGCTGCACCTTGTGAAAGCCTTCTCATTGTGTAATCCCATGGTGGATGAAATACCCAAGACTGAGTAATTTACAAGGAAAAGAGGTTGAATTGGCTCACGGTTTCACAGGCTGTACAGGAGGCATGGCTGCTTCTGCTCGACTTCTAGGTAAGTCTTGGGAGACTTACAATCAGGGTGGAAAGCGAAAGGAAGCAGGAATATCTTACATGGCCAGAGCAAGAGGAAGAGAGAGAGGAGGGAGGTGCTACACACTTATAAACAACCAGATCTTGTGACAACTCTATCACAATAACAAAATCAAAGGGAGAAATCCACCTCCATGATCCAATGACCTCCCTCCAAGACCACCTCCAACACTGGGGATTACAATTCGACATGAAATTTGGGCGGCGACACAAATTCCAACCATATGAAAGACACATAAAGCAAACAGTAAGCACAAAAAGGCCAGAGTGGCTATATCAATATCAGATTTAAAATGGATCTTGATGTAAAATAGATTTTAAATCAAAATGTATTACCAGAGATAAAGAGAGACACATCATAACGATGAAAGGGTCAATTCAACAGGAAACAACAATAATTTTAAAAATTGTATGTACTCAATAACATAGCTTTCAAATACATAAAGCAAAGATGGCCAGAATATAAGGTAGAAATAGACAATTTCACAATCATAAATGGAAATTATAACATCCCTGCCCTAGCAATGATAGAAAACTAGACAAAAAGTCAGTAGACATAGAAGATCTGAGCAATGCTATCAACAAGCGTGACTTTTCAATTGTACATGGAATATTTACCAGGAATATTTACCTGTGCTCAATGGCGCCCAGGCTGGAGTGCAGTGGCGTGATCTCGGCTCGCTACAACCACCTCCCAGCCGCCTGCCTTGGCCTCCCTAAGTGCCGAGATTGCAGCCTCTGCCTGGCAGCCACCCCGTCTGGGAAGTGAGGAGCGTCTCCTTCTGACCACCCATCGTCTGGGATGTGAGGAGCCCCTCTGCGTGGCTGCCCAGTCTGGAAAGTGAGGAGCGTCTCTGCCCGGCCGCCATCCCATCTAGGAAGTGAGGAGCGCCTCTTCCCGGCCGCCATCACATCTGGGAAGTGAGGAGCGTCTCTGCCCGGCCGCCCATCGTCTGAGATGTGGGGAGCACCTCTGCCCTGCCGTCCCGTCCGGGATGTGAGGAGCGTCTCTGCCCGGCCGCCCCGTCTGAGAAGTGAGGAGACCCTTTGCCTGGCAACCGCCCCGTCTGAGAAGTGAGGAGCCCCTCCGCCCGGCAGCCACCCCGTCTGAGAAGTGAGGAGCGTCCTCCCTCCTCATCCGGGAGGGAGGTGGGGGGGTCAGCCCCCCGCCCGGCCAGCCGCCCTGTCCGGGAGGTGGGGGGCGCCTCTGCCCGGCCGCCCCTACCGGGAAGTGAGGAGCCCCTCTGCCCGGCCAGCCGCCCCGTCCGGGAGGTGAGGGGCGCCTCTGCCCGGCCGCCCCTACTGGGAAGTGAGGAGCCCCTCTGCCCGGCCAGCCGCCTGATCCGGGAGGGAGGTGGGGGGGTCAGCCCCCCGCCCGGCCAGCCGCCCCGTCCGGGAGGGAGGTGGGGGGGTCAGCCCCCCGCCCGGCCAGCCGCCCCGTCCGGGAGGGAGGTGGGGGGGGTCAGCCCCCCGCCCGGCCAGCCGCCCCGTCCGGCAGGGAGGTGGGGGGGGTCAGCCCCCCGCCCGGCCAGCCGCCCCGTCCGGGAGGGAGGTGGGGGGGGTCAGCCCCCCGCCCGGCCAGCCGCCCCGTCTGGGAGGTGAGGGGCGCCTCTGCCCGGCCGCCCCTACTGGGAAGTGAGGAGCCCCTCTGCCCGGCCACCGCCCCATCTGGGAGGTGTACCCAATGGCTCATTGAGAGCGGGCCATGAAGACAATGGCGGTTTTGTGGAGTGGAAAGGGGGGAAAGGTGGGGAGGGGATTGAGAAATCGGATGGTTGCCGTGTCTGTGTGGAGGGAGGTAGACATGGGAGACTTTTCATTTTGTTCTGTACTAAGAGAAATTCTTCTGCCTTGGGATCCTGTTGATCTGTGACTTTACCCCCAACCCTGTGCTCTCTGAAACATGTGCTGTATCCACTCAGGGTTGAATGGATTAAGGGCGGTGCAAGATGTGCTTTGTTGAACAGATGCTTGAAGGCAGCATGTTCGTTGAGAGTCATCACCACTCCCTAATCTCAAGTACCCAGGGACACAAACACTGTGGAAGGCCGCAGGGTCCTCTGCCTGGGAAAACCAGAGAACTTTGTTCACTTGTTTGTCTGCTGACCTTCCCTCCACTATTGTCCTGTGACCCTGCCAAATCCCCCTCTGCGAGAAACACCCAAGAATGATCAATAAAAAATAAAAAATAAAAAAATAAAAAAATAAAAAGAAACATATGCCGGGCTATAAAAAAAATGCCTCAATAAAAATTTTTAAATGGGCCAGATATGTTGGTTCATGCCCATAAGCCCAGTACTTTGGGAGGCCAATGTTAGAGGATTGCTTGAGGCTAGGAGTTTAAGAGCAGCCTGGGCAACATGACATAGTGAGACCCTGTCTCTACAAAAAATAAAAATAAAAAATTTTCAATGGAAATCAGGCTAGACACAGTGGATCACATCTGTAATTCCAACACCTTGAGAGGCCAAGGTGGGAGGATTGCTTGAGCCCAGGGGTTCAAGATTAGCCTGGGCAACATAGGGAGACCCATCCCCGTCTCTACAAAAAAAATTTAAAAATTAGCCAGGCAGTGTGTTTTGCACCTGTAGTCCTGGGTACTCAGGAGGTTGAGGGAGGATTGCTTGAGCCCAGGAGGTTGAGGCTGTGTGAGCTAGGATTGCACCACTGCACTCCAGCCTGGGTGACAGAGTGAGACCCTGTCTGAAGAAAAAAGAAAAGAAAAGAAAAGAAAAGAAATAAATTATAATAGAGAATATAGTCTCTGACTATGTGGAATTAAATTAGAAATAATAAAGATGTGATAACCAGAAAAATCCAAACCATTTGGAAATTAAACAACACACTTCTAAATAATTGTTGTGTCAGAGAATAAATGCAACAGAAATTAGAAAATATCTTGATAATATTCTGTTCTTGAAATGATAATGATAGTAATCATGGAACGATAATGAAAATGCCGCATGTCCAACTGTGCAGGATGCAATCTCTCTCTCTCTCTCTCCCTCCCTCTCCATGTTTGTGCCCACAGTGTGGCTGAGGGGCTGATGCTGGCAGAACGAGTGTTAAGATGTCATACAGAAGTGGCCTTTAAAATTTGCTTTAGGAGGTAAAAATAATGGAGAGTCTGTTGGATTTTTCTTGGTTTTTAAATTTGCAGCCAAAACTGTAAGACAAGAGATCATATTTAACATCCCCGAAGAACATGATCTAGGAAGTACATTATTATCTGTAATTAATTAGAGATCATTTTGTCACTGTAAGGAATCTATAAGAGCATGAGTTAATTATTTCACCAAAATGTTCTGCTTCCCAGGGAGTTGGTAATGGTTGGCTAACCTGGAACAACCCTGTTTATGCTTCAGCCCAGGTTTCCTATCCCCTTGGCCTGATGTGTAATACCTATTATCCTTGGTTCTTTGCACTTCCAAATAACTTCTTTTTAAATTCAGCCTGTCAAGTTTCATAAAACCCCCATTTGGAATTTTGATTGATATTGCATAACACATAAATTAATTTGACATGTTCAAAATAATGAGTTAAAATGTCAATTTTGAATGTAGATTCTTAATTTTCTTGTAATTCTTTTGGTGTTTGTTTCACATAAGACAATGTTATGGAGTAAAAATAAATTTAGAATTATTATGTCTTCCGGTGATTTTAAACATATCATTTTGTAGCATCCCTCTTAATTTGTAATAAGACTTTTTGTCTTACAGTCTATTTTGTCAGAGGCATAAATGTAGCTGCATCAGTCTTCCTCTTTTTTTTTTTTTTTTTTTGAGACAGAGTTTCGCTCTTGTTGCCCAAGCTGGAGTACAGTGGCGCCATCTCGGCTCACTGCAACCTCCGCCTCTTGGGTTCAAGGATTCTCCTGCCTCAGCCTTCTGAGTAGCTGGGATTACAAGCTCCTGCCACCACGCCTGGCTAATTTTTGTATTTTTAGTAGAGAGGGGGTTTCACCATGTTAGCCAGGCTGGTCTCGAACCCCTGACCTCAGGTGATCTGCCCACCTTGGCCTCCCAAAGTGCTGGGATTACAGGCATGAGTCACCATGCCCGGCCTCTTCCTTTTGCTTTATATTTGTCTGATTATCTCTCCTTCCTACTTTTTATTCCCAAATGTCTGTCTCTAATGTTTTGGGTGAGTTTCATGTAAATAGCATACAGCTTCTTTATCTCTACTTTATCTGAATATCTTTTAACTAGAGACTTTAGCTCCTTTACATTTTTTGTGACTACTAAGGTACTGAAACTTATTTCTAACATTTAATTTTGGGCTTTTTATTGATCCCTTTATTGTGTTTCCCTTCTCCTCATCCTTCATGTTTTTCTTCTTAATTCACTGTTTTTCTGTACATTTCACTTTTCCTTTTACCTAAAGTATCATCACAGTGCATCTATTGATAATAAATTCTTTAAAAAATTTCTGTGTGAATGAATACATATTGATTTCACCCATGTTTTTGAATGACAGCTTAGCTGAGTATAGAATTCTAAATTGCTGGGCGTGGCGGCTCACGCCTGTAATACCAGCACTTTGGGAGGCCGAGGCGGGCAGATCACTTGAGGTCAGGAGTTCGAGATCAGCCTGGCCAACATGGTGAAACCCCGTCTCTACTAAAAATACAAAAATTAGCTGGGCGTGATGGTGGGTGCCTGTAATCCCAGGTACTGGGGAGGCTGAGGCAGGAGAATTGCTTGAACCCTGGAGGCGGAGTTTGCAGTAAACCAAGACCTTCCCACTGCGCCCCAGCCTGAGCAACAGAACGAGACTCCATCTCAAAAAAAACAAAAAAAAAAAGAAAAGAAAAGAAAAAAAAAAAGAATTCTGAGTTGACAGTTACTATTTTCTCAGCACTTACAGAATATTATTGGATTACTCCCTCAGGGATTCTATTGCTCTATGGAAAATCAGCTGACAGTCTAATTGTCATGGCTTCAAAGGTGATCCAGTTTTCCCTCTTGTTACTTGCAAGATTTTTTTTCTTATTCTTTAGTGTCCTATTGTTTCACAAGCCTCTAGGTGTACATTTTGTCTTTTATTTATGTGCTGCTTCTACAAAACACTCCATACTATCACCTAACAGGGATTATTTTTATGTAAATGTCTTGGGTTGAAGGTTCCCCAGCATGCAAATAAAATAAATGTGGAACTCTTGCCACTCAGAAATTCAGAGAAGACATTTCTGAGTTTTTTATTTACCTCCGTTCAAAACTGAAACAAGCAAATTTCCTTGGCTAGGCAGATTTCCCCCTAACCAAGCCCCCCTCACCAGGTCCATTTTTTCACTGTGTGTGGCTATTTGAGGATGCTGGCCTTGGGAACGCGGCAGAGGGCGAGGACTTGGTTCCAGCTGTCTGCATCACCGTGGACTGACTCACCCCCTAGTTGCACACGGGCACTAAAACTCAGGTCCCTTGCTTCCTTTGAGGGACAAGCTCCTCAGGCTTATCACAGGCTCAGCTCTCGTATTTCAATTTATTCTTTGTTTTAGGCTCCTGCAAAATGTTCTTTTTATTTTATTTTATTTTTTGAGACGGAGTCTCGCTCTGTCGCCCAGGCTGGAGTGCAGTGGCGCGATCTCGGCTCACTGCAAGCTCCGCCTCCCGGGTTCCCGCCATTCTCCTGCCTCAGCCTCCCGAGTAGCTGGGACTACAGGCACCCGCCACCACGCCCGGCTAATTTTTTGTATTTTTAGTAGAGACGGGGTTTCACCGTGTTAGCCAGGATGGTCTCGATCTCCTGACCTTGTGATCCGCCCGCCTCGGCCTCCCAAAGTGCTGGGATTACAGGCGTGAGCCACCGCACCCGGCCAAAATGTTCTTACTTTCTTGTGCGTGCAGGTGTGCATTCCTCACCCCAGTACTTCCGACAATGTTACAGGATGAGAATTTGCAGTCTATAAAATCCAGCGTTTGCTAGAGACAGGATTAACATTTTAAAAACTTATTATAAAACTCTATAATCGTAAATATTTCCTAACTTACTAAAACCTCACTACTCTACTGTTTAAGTACTTTTAATTTTTTATTTTTTTAGAGACAGGGTCTCACTCTATCGCCTAGGCTGGAGTGCAGTGGTGGGATCACAGCTCACTGCAGCCTCGGACTCCCAGGCTCAAGCGATTTTCCTGCCTCAGCCTCGCAAGTAGCTGTAAGTACCTGCTTTTAATCATAAACTTCGAAGGTTTGAAGGTCATACTGTCTCTTGTTGCTATCTTTATATAGTTTCTCTATCTCTAAATATTGATAGTAAATCTATTAATTTATTTTTACTTTTCTTTTCTTTTTTATTGAGACGGAGTTTCTCATCACCCAGGCTGGAATGCAGTGGTGCGATCTCAGCTCACAGCAACCTCCGTCTCCTGGGTTCAAGTGATTCTCCTGCCTCAGCCTCCTGAGTAGCTGAGATTACAGGCGCCCACCACCATGCCTGGCTGATTTTTGTATTTTTAGTAGAGATGGGGTTTCACCATGTTGGCCAGGCTGGTTTTGAACTCCTGACCTCAGGCGATCCGCCCACCTCTGCCTCCCAAAGTGCTAGGATTACAGGCGTACGCCACTGTGCCTGGTCTACATTTTTTTTTCTTTTCTTTTCTATTTTTGAGACAGGGTCTTGCTCTGTCACTCAGGCTGAAGTGTGGTCGTGTAATCACAGCTCACTGCAGCCTCAACCTCCTGGGCTCAAGTGATCCTCCTGCCTCAGCCTCACAAGTACCTGAGGGTACACGTATGCATCACCATCCCCAGCTAATTTGTGTATTTTTTTGCAGAGATAGGGCTTTGCCATCTTGCCCGGGCTAGGCTCAAACTCCTGGGCTCAAGTGATCTGCTCACCTCAGCCTCCCAAAGTGCTGGGATTACAGGTGTGAGCCACCATGCCTGGCCAACAAGTACTTGTTGAATAAAATGAGAGAATACATGAATCCATTATTGGCTGGTCGCTATAAAATAACAAAATATTCATGAAATTATGTCTTTCATCATATTTGGAAACTTCTAATTTATCAGAAAAAGATACTATTTGACAGGCACATGGATTTTTAATGTGTTTGTCACTCTCAAGTCTGGAGACACTTTCCGCATGTTTATTTCTCCAGTCAATAGCAGGAAGGAGAACATGCATTTTTCACTCAAAGAATTTTTTTGTTGTTTGTTTTTTGTATTTTTTTGAGACACAGTCTTGCTCTGTCGCCCAGGTTGAAGTGCAGTGGCGTGATCTCAGCTCACTGCAACCTCTGCCTCCCAGGTTCAAGCCATTCTCGTGCCTCAGACTCCTGAGTAGCTGGAATTACAGGCACATGCCACCACGCCTGACAAATTTTTGTATTTTTAGGAGAGACAGGGTTTCACCATGTTGGCCAGGCTGGTCTCGAACTCCCTGACCTCAGGTGATCCACCTGCCTTGGCCTCCTAAAGTGCTGGGATTACAGGCATGAGCCACCGCGCCTGGCCCAAAGAATTTTTTTGTTCCATTACAAAGTGAGCTAATATGGATTTTATTTCCTTGCCTGCTATAAAGAGAGAACTACATTAAGTCCTCTGGAAGACATAAAACAACATGAGAATTTCAATTTTATTTAAAGTACATATATTTTCACTAAATATACATGTACCCTAATTTCAAGACCTAAATATACCATAAAACAAATAATCTTTTAATAATAGTTAATGTTATTCATAAGGTTTCATTTCATACTAACCCAAGTAAAACACTGCCTGCAGAAAAAAGTGACTTAGAAATAATTCAAGTTTTCCCACTGACATACGTAAAAATACAGGCCCAAAGCAGCTCGGTACCATGCCTACTCTGTGCACTATGATGGTGGTTATGAAATACAGGTGCCCATAATTCTTGTGTAAAAACAGACTGCCTGGAATAGGAATTGGCAAGTTAGGGCTGGTTTGGTGAGAAGGTCCTAGGACCGGCCGCCTGATTCAAAGTCTCTCCTACTCGCCGCTCAAGAACAGTGGCAGTTGAAGGCACCGCAGGGTCTATTTATGCCTTTTGGTGATTCTGGGGAGGCAATTTGAGCACATAGAAAAGAATGCCAGTGAACTTATTATCAAGTTTCAAAGTTTGTATTATAATCATATTTCTGATAGCAAAGATGAACTGGATAGGTACTTAAAACTGAAAAAAAAATTGAGGAAAGTTTTTCCTAAATTGTAAGAATATATAAAGTTTTGGACAGGCAGAAAAAAATGGATGTGGGTGCTATTTCAAACAGAGAAGTGTGCCATCGTCAAAGGTGCAGGGAGGTTGGGCACGATGACTCATGCTTGTAAACCCAATACTTTGGAAGGCCAAGGTAGGAGGATCACTTGAGCCTCGGAGTTTGAGACCACCCTGAGCAACATCGCAAGGCCCTTGTCTCTACAAAAAATTTAAAAATTAGCTGGGTGTGGTGGTCCTCCTAGCTACTCAGGAGGCTGAGGTGGGAGGATTGCTTGAGCCTGAGTTTAAGACCACTCTGGGCAACATAGCAAGACCCCACCTTTACCAAAAAAAAATTTTTTTTTAAGTGCAGGGAAAGGAATAAGCTGGTCCCAGCAGGAGAAGGAACTCATCTGTCACTGTCACCAGTAGATAGGGATCTGTTTTTCAAGTAGAGGTGGAAAATGGGCTCATTAATTTCTTTACAAATGGATTTGCTGCTCCTCAAAGACATTACTGAACACAAGAGTTAAATACATCAAGACACTTTTTTTTCCTGTAATCTAGGGAGAAGGTGCCACAATCAAATGTGAGGGTTGCTCACTGTCTCAAATGATAAAGTGCAGTGCACACAGCACACAAGCGAACCCCCACGGCCCAGAGCCATCAGGGATTTCCCTGCGCCAAAGCAGCAGAGACTTGTCAAAGGTTAGAGCAGCTGCGTCCTCCGCGGAGTAACTTTGACTGTGAGCCGCGAGTTCAACCCCAGAGGCTCAGGCCTCATCTTCAACCCCTAGTGAGGGACGTCGGTCCACAGCTTGCATTAGGGCCCCAAGCCGCCTTCTGTGAGCGATTTCATATCAAGTATAAACTGGGCACTTCTGGGAAATTTCAGTCCGTCTGAACGTTAGTGACCCAGGAAGTGCGAGTGTGTGGATTAGGGGGTTTCCCACACAGAGAAGCAACTGAATCGCGATGTGTGTGTCTGTGCTGGGGAAGGAGACTCATTATCTGGAGCTCGGCACATGCAAATTCAGCACAAGCTACAGATGCCTGCACAGCGCTACCGGCAGAGTTCCCACGGAAAAGCACTTCCCTGTCCGCCTCTCCCACGACGCGTTAACATTCCAAGCCCATCAACCTCGCCTCTATTATACATGTTGACTGAAGGAGGAGTGGTTTCGCTCTGTGTTCATATTTCCTTTCTGTGAAGGCATGAGAGCATCAGCAATCCGTGAGAGCAGACGTTGTGTCTGTTACTCTATCTGGAACTGCAAATTACTTACAAATATTCCTGTTGCCCCCAATTACTGTCCCGCCTGAGGTTCTGCAGCAATGCAGGGCTGAATGAGCATCATGCTGCTTTCATTTCGAGTTAACATATAGGAAATTCGTAAGTGATTAGGAAAACTTTCCGGTTTTGATTTACTCTCTGCTACTCCAAACATGCAACTGTTACTTCAGCACTTACGTATGTGAGGGCTTTTTAGGAGTTGGGAGAAAAAAGCCATAAACACCACAGTTCAGTTTTTATTAAACCTGTTGCTTCACAGCACATAACTCCCTGACCATAGCAAACGATTCTTTCTCAGTTAAAGGCCATGACTGCTACTAAGCAAGTTTTGTTCACTTTTATGTGCACAGGGCATAACAAAGGGCACAGACTAAACTAATACCTTATCAATGCAACCCACCAAGTAAACTGAGCTGGGTGAATGAAAGAATGAATGGAAGAGACAAGACGCAGAGGGAGGAAGAGTGTGTGAGCCTCAGCAGCACCAGTGCTTTGAGCCAAGAGGAGAGTGCGATTTGTTGTGGTGGTTGTTGTTTTGTTTTGTTCTGAGACGGAGTCTGGCTCTGTCACCCAGGCTGGAGCATAGTGGCACGATCTTGGCTCACTGCAACCTCCACCTCCTGGGTTCAAGTGATTCTCCTGCCTCAGCTTCTCAAGTAGCTGGACTACAGGCCCGTGCCACCATGCCCAGCTAATTTTTTGTATTTTTAGTAGAGATGGGGTTTCACTGTGTCAGTCAGGATGGTCTCAATCTCCTCACCTTGTGATCCACCCGCCTCGGCCTCCCAAAGTGCTGGGATTACAGGCGTGAGCCACCACGCCAGGCAGGGAGAGAGATTTTTATTTTGTGAAATGAAGCTGGTGAGAAAATGAGGGCATGGGCTAGTGGAGTCGAGTCCAGGCTGTGGCACTGCTGTCTGCATGACAGCCAATAAGTTGGAAGGCAAGGTACTGGGGCACAGAAGGCAACTTTATTTGGAAGAGCCAGCAAACCAAGAAGTCGACAGATTAGTGTCCTAAAGAACCATCTGGAGGGAATGCAAATTTTCAGGCTCCTTTTATGTTAGGGCAAGGGAGAAGAGGGAGGGAGTTGAGGTCAAGAGGTGACCGATGACCACAGACATCTGGACACTAGCAAGGGTCCAAGGGGGTTGTGAAGCCTCTTTGTCCCTGGTCAGGCCACAGTGCACCTGTAAATCCTTAACATAACATTGCTACTTGTGTGGCCCTCCTTATCTCTGTGTGGGTTAGTTAGGGGAAGGGACTGCTATCATCCTTGCCTTAAAGTTAAACTGTACACTCAGTTTCTCCCATAGTGAGCTTGGCCTATGTGCAGGGACCAGCAAAAGCAGTTAACCTAAATGGTATCACTGCGGGGCGGGACGGGGTGGGTGAGGAGCAAAATGGAGTTGGTCATGCCCAGCCTCCTTTTCACTGTTATCCTAGGAAGTGGTGAGTTTGACCCTGTACATCTTTATCTTAGTCCTCATAAAGAGCAGGGACAGGCCAGGTGCGGTGGCTCAGGCCTGTAATCCCAGCACTTTGGGAGGCTGAGGCAGGTGGATCATGAGGTCAGGAGTTCAAGATCAGCTTGGCCAAGATGGTGAAGCCCCGTCTCTACTAAAAATACAGAAAAAAAAAAAATTAGCCGGGCATGGTGGCGGGCGCCTGTAATCCCAGCTACTCAGGAGGCTGAGGCAGAGAATTGCTTGCACCCGGGAGGCAGGGGTTTGCAATGAGCTGAGATCGTGCCACTGCACCCCAGCCTGGGCAACAGAGCGAGACTCCGACTCAAAAAAAAAAAAAAAGGAGCAGGGATGACCTGGTTCCTCCTTCGCTAATGGCAAACAGAATGCTTCACATACTCAGAAAGAATATTTGAATAAATGAACAGCAAGAGTCACTTGCGAACAGTCATTTGTGAACAGACCCCTGAGCCTTCATCGCACCCCACACCCTGTCTAGTCTCCAGTGTTGGACGCACCGAATGGGTGAAAATAACAAGCATTCGACGCCAGGGCTCCTCCGGACTAGCGAATGATTCCTCAAATGACCTAAACTAGCCATTTAGAAAATGCTGACGTGCGGCGTGTTCTCAAAGGGCACTTACAAAACTAAATGTTCTTAGGACGCACTTTAATAATATTTAACTATTGAAATATTGAAATTTCAATATTGAAATTCATTGAAATGCATGTTTGAAGATTGGGATGGGTTGGGGGGAAACAGTGACAAAACAATAAAACATTTATTGCCCATCTACTTTGTGCCAAAAGCCCCGGTGTGAGGGGCTCTACCTTTGTGCCCTTTGGCTCACTCCACAAGGGACTGTCTGGGGAGGAGGCCCGAGGGGACAGGCTTTGAGGCCAGAGCCAGGGCTTTGAGTTTCAGTGTCAACACTGACCTCTGGTGTGACCTTCAAAAAAGTCTTATCCTCTCTGTGCCTCGATTTCCTGATCTGGGAAATGGGGATATTGAGGAGGGTTGCTGGATGGATGAAGTTAGTAATTGTAGAATGCTTAGTATGTAATGAGCATTCAATAAGAACACTTCTCTTACAGCCAGGCACAGTGGCTCACGCCTGTATTCCCAAAGTGTGCTCACTTTGGAAAGCATAGGTGGGAGGATCACTTCAGGGCAGGAGTTTGAGACCAGCCTCGGGAAGAGAGCGAGACCTCTGTCTCTACAAAAAAACTTTAAAAAATTAGCTGGGCATGGCGGTGCATGCCTGTAGTCCCAGCTACTCTTTGGCAGGCTGAGGTGAGAGGATTGCTTGAGGCCTGGAGTTTGAGGCTGCAGTGAGCCGTGATCGCACCACTGCACACCAGCCTGCTCCACAGAGTGAGACCCCGTCTCTCTTTTTTAAAAAAAAAAAAAAAGAAAGAAAGGAAAGAAATACAAAAAATTAGCCCGGCATGGTAGTGGTGGCGGGCGCCTGTAATTCCAGCTACTCGGGAGGCTGAGGCAGGAGAATTGCTTGAATCCAGGAGGTGGAGGTTGCAGTGAGCCAAGATCCCACCATTGCACTTCAGCCTGGGCGACACAGCGAGACTCTGTCTCAAAAAACAAAACAAAACAAAACAAAACAAACAAACAAACAAAACCACAAAAAACAGCGAGAGAGAGAACAGCTCTCAATGAGATTGTTAGTATTGATTCCTCACAAAACTGCTGTGAGGTGTCAGTCATATTCCTTTCAGCTGCGGAAACTAAGTTAAGTAGAAGGTAAGCAGTTGGTTCAACATCCTCCAGCTAAGAAATCACTGCGGGCCAGGTGCAGTGGCTCACGCCTGGAATCCCAGCACTTTGCGTGGCCAAGGCGGGTGGATCACGAGGTCCAGATGATCGAGACCATCCTGATCAACATGGTGAAACCCCGTGTCTACTAAAAAAAAAAAAAAAAATTAGCCGGGCGTGGTGGTGGTGGTGCATGTCTGTAGTCCCAGCTACTCAGGAGGCTGAGGCAGGAGAATTGCTTGAACCCGGGAGGTGGAGGTCACACTGAGCCGAGATCGCGCCACTGCACTCCAGCCTGAAGACAGAGCGAGACTCTGTCTCAAAAAAAAAAAAAAAAAAAAAAAGACTGCAGAGTTCAACAATTTTGAACTTAGGTGTGTGCTCGGAAGCCAGCCGTCCCTGCCTGCCACTGGTGCCCAAAGGCCTGGGAGTTTGAAAGTGCACCCTGAGGGTACGTGGTTTTAAAATGCAAAACTCTGACCAACAGAGAGAATGGACTGAACTTTGATCCATTAAATAAATCAAACCCAGAGACTGTGCAGCTACCCAGCCATAGGTGTGGTCACAGTCACTCAGCGGTGAAACTGGAACCCCACCAGGTGCAGCAGAGGGACTTGGCATGGGCTCAGCCACCAGAGCCCAAGGATGAACTGCAGCTAAAGCTTACTGAACAGAGCCTGTGCACAGACTCAGCAGAGTTCACTGATATTTTGGTAAAAAGCACAGAGCCCGCCCTGCGTTCAGTGTGAGCGGTAACAGCTCCAAGCACATGGTATGTATGACCTGTTTTCAAGGACCTCTGTGTATTTTTAAATTTTGTGAAATTCCCCACTAGAAGTTAAAACTCAGCATTTTTAAGAAATTATTATTAAAAACCATTTCTATCCAATAAGAGCTTTTAGTTGGAGAAGTTTCTGCATCTTGATCATTGTTTATTTAATTAGAACAATTTGTTTTTAATAAGGCTTATGAATAACATTTTCTTTTGTGCAGACTAATTTAAAGTATCTATTTTAAAGTATACTTAAGCAATCAAGAAGACACAATGGAAAAAAGATAGTCTCTTCAATAAATGGTATTGGCAAAACTGGATATCCACATGCAAAAGAATGAAAATGCATCCTTATCTTACACCATATACGAAATCAACTCAAAATGGATTAAGGACCTAAATGTAAGACCTGAAATCATAAAACTCCTGGAAGAAAACATAGCTAGAAAGCTTCTTGAGATTGAACTTGGCAAAGATTTTTTGGATATCTCACCAAAAGCACAGGCAATAAAAGAGAAAATATTTAAGTAAGTAGGGCTACATCAAACTGAAAAGCTTCTGCACAGCAAAGAAAATAACCAACAAAATGAAAACCCAGCGAACAGATTGGGAGGAAATATTTGCAAACCACATATTGGATAAGGGGTTAATATCTGAAAAATATAAGGAACTCATACAATTCAGTAGCAAAATACCAAATAACCCAATTAAAAATGGGCAAAGGGCCGGGTGCGGTGGCTCACACCTGTAATCCCAGCACTATGGGAGGCCAAGGTGGTGGAGGTGGATCACATGAGGTCAGGAGTTCGAGCCCAGCCTGGCCAAAATGGTGAAACCCTGTGTCTACTAAAAATACAAAAATTAGCCAGGTGAGGTGGTGGGTGCCTGTAATCTCAGCTACTCAGGAGGCTGAGGTGGGAGAATTGCTGGAACCCGGGAGGTGGGGGTTGCAGTGAGCCGAGATCACACCACTGCACTCCAGCCCCTGCTGACAACAGCGAGACTCCATCTCAAAAAAAAAAAAAAAAAAAAGGCAAAGAACCTAAATAGACATTTCTCCAAAGAAGAAATAAAAACAGCCAACGGGTATATGATAAAGGTACTCAACAGCACTAATCATGAAGGAAATGCAAATTACAACCACATGAGCACTTGGCAGAATGGCTATGATCAAAAAGAGGAGATCACAAATGTCGGTGAGGGTGTGTAGAAAGGGGAACCCTGGTTCGCTGCTGGTGAGACTGTAGATTGGTGCGGCCATTAAGGAAAACAGTATGCGGCCCCTACCCAGCAATCCCTCTTTGCAAAATGACATCACCACCTCATGAAAATATCGGTACCCCTGTTTATCACAGCAGGATTCCTAAGAGCCAAGATATGTAAACAACCCGTGGGGCCATTGATGGATAAATGGACAAAGAAACTGTGGTATGTGTACACACTAGAATATTTTTTTCAGCTATACAAAAGGAGATTCTGTGATTTATAATATAATTTATAATTAACCTGAGGACATTTTGCAAAATAAGCAAAATAAGCCAGACACAGAAAGAAAGACACTGCATCATCCCTCTTCTATGTGAAATTTAAACAAACAACAGGTCAAACATACAGAAGCCAAGAGCAGAACCGTGGCTACCAGGGACCACTGGGTGCGGTGGTGGGGTAGTGGGGTGGGGGTGGTGGCGGGAATTGAGGAGATGGAGGTTGAAGTGTAGAAAGTGTCCACTATGTAGGATGAATAAGCCTGGAGATGTGAAGAATGAAGACTGCAGTGAATAATATCGTCATGTGTATCAGTCAGTTGTTGCATTGCTCTAAAGAAACCTCGCACTGGGTGATTGATAAAGAAAAGAGGTTTAACAGGTTTATGGTTCTGCCGGCTGTACAGGAAGATGGCAGCTTCTGCTTCTTGGGAGGCCTCAGGAAGCTTCCAGTCATGGTGGAAGGGGAAGGGGGAGCAGGCTTCTCACACGGCTGGAGCAGGAGGAATACAGAGAGGGGGGAAGTGCTACACACACCTAAACAGCCAGATGTTGAGAGAACTCACTGTGCAGTACCCGGGGGTGGGGGGTGGGGCGGACGGTGCTGAAGCAGTCACGAGAACTCCACCCCCACGGTCCAGTGACCTACCAGGCCCCACCTCCAACGATGAAGTGTACAATTTAATGTGAGGTTTGGTGGGGACACACATCCAAATCATCATGTATGCTGGAAATTTAGTAAGAGAGTAGAATTTAGGTACTTTCACCACACACACCAAAAAGGGTAACTGTGTGAAACGGTGCACATGTCATTTGCTTGACTGAAGTAAACTTCTACGTGTTTGTGTGTATATGTAAATAAACATCACGTATACCTTAAATAGGTATAATTTTAAAAAGTATACTTTCTCTTCTTTCAAAAGAAGAGAAAAATACTCATTTCAAATTAAAATTTTAAGAACACCAATCACAAAACAAGAGCATCATTTAAAAATGCATTTGTAATCCTACTTGGCAGGTGGGCTAACATTTCGAACTTGACAAAGACATGGAACTGTGCTTCCAAGGCTGACAGGCAGGAAGAGCCCACACAGCCTCCGGGGCCAGCCCTTGTTCCTCTCTCCATATTCTCCCCTTATGCTGAAACTTAGGTAGAGCTCATGAACATTAAAACAAAGCAAAGTGGCCGGGCGTGGTGGCTCATGCCTGTAACCCCAGCACTTTGGGAGGCCGAGGCAGGCGAATCACCCAAGGTCAGGAGTTCAAGACCCACCTGATCAACATAGTGAAACCCGGTTTCTACTAAAAATATAAAAATTAGCCAGGCGTGGTGGCAGGCATCTGTAATCCCAGCTACTCGGAGACTGAGGCACGAGAATCGCTTGAACCCGGGAGGCGGAGGTTGCAGTGAGCTGAGATTGCACCACTGCACTCCAGCCTGGGTGACAGAGCGAGACTCTGCCTCAAAAAAAAAAAAAAAAAAAAAAAGGCCAGGCACAGTGGCTCACGCCTATAATCACAGCACTTTGGGAGGCTGAGGCGGGTGGATCACATGAGGTCAGGAGTTCGAGACCAGCCTGGCCAACATGGTGAAACCCTGTCTCTACTAAAAATACAAAATTAGCTGGGTGTAGTGGTGCATGCCTGTAATCCCAGCTACTTGGGAGTCTGAGGCAAGAGAATCACTTGAACCCAAGAGGTGGAAGTTGCAGTGAGCTGAGATTGTGCCATTGCACTCCAGCATGGGGGACAGAGTGAGATGCCGTCTCAGAAAGAAAGAAAAAGAAATTCACAGGAAGAGACAGGGAGGCAGGATTATCCAGAGCTGTCTATAGCAGAGCTTCCGTGCACAGAGCCTGGTGCTCCAGCCCTCCGGGCTGGGCGGTTGGGAGGAGCTCACTGTAAGCATACCACTCTGAAATCTCTGGTTTAGAGCAGCCTAGGGCCTTTATGTCATCCACGATGCCATAAAAAAGTTTTCTATGTATGCCATGACATGGAAGAGGTGGGGAAAACATTGGCATGGAAGTAACGGCAGAGGACTACATCAGTGTTAAGGAAATCTGAACACAATCCTGTCAGAGTTCCAGTGCTGCCGTTCTAGAATTTTGTTATCTTATAGGTAATACTTTGAAAACAAATAATCCACACATCTATAAATCTGTCTGGAAGAGGAACAAAAATGAATATACAAAGATGTCATTGTTGTGAAAAAATTAAAAAAATCTTCAAAGTAGCAAAATAAAATAGGTAAATAAGTTATAGTAAATTCATGCTATGAAATAGTATACAGCTCTTTAAAATGGAATTTTTCTGAAAAGGACACATACTTTAAAGTGAGAAAAGCAGGGCACAAAATTTGATACAAGATACGGATTTTGTAAACCGCACTCAGAAAATAAAATCAGATTATTGCATGCAAAATAGTGTTTCTGGGTGATATGATTATAATCCTGTATTTTTTCAAAATAGTTTACTTTTTTCAACTTAAATATAAAATAAAACATAAAAATAAAAACGTGATAATGTATTCGATGGCAGTTTTAAAATGTAGGATTGCTTGTATCCCAGAAATCTTAAGAAAATGTGTCTAATCATTTCATTTCTACTTTCTATACCTGTAACTTACATGGTTTGGAATACAGTATGGATGTCCTTTTTTAAAAAATTAAAATATATACAACACTGTGAAGGACTTCCTTCTAGTGCAGATGGCTGACAAAATGAAGAGAAGATGCACCTGTTCCAGTGGTGTCTAGTGATTTGAACAGAAAGAAACTGTGAAGAACCAGGAATGAAATCCTGAGATATGAAGGGGACTGTCTGAAATCCATGTGCCTTTTTGAGGTAGTTTCGTATCATCTCCTGGAAGCAGAAATGCTACAAAGCAGTGGAAGGAAGCTGGGGTTTTCCCCCTCATTGGGGAGTTTAACTCTGGGGAGCTTATTTTTCCCCAACTTTATTAAGGTATGATGGATAAATGAAAATTGTATGTATTTAAGGTGTACAATGTGATGATTTGATATGCATATACATTGTGAAATGATTACATAATCTGTCTAATTAGCATATCCATCCCCTCCCATAATTACCTTTTTTCCGTGGGGAACACACTTATGATTTACTCTCTCGGTAAATGTCAAGTATGCATTATTACTAACTATAATCGTTATGCTGTACATTAGAACCTGCTCATCTTATCCTTTAACCAACATTGCCCCATTACCTCAACAGATTAGAGATTTAAATCTCTTATAATGCTTATATTTAGACATTTTAGAACTCTAAACTTAAAAAAAAAACAATTCTGCTTAATAAGAGATTTATCCCCGGATTATTTGAAGACACCAGGAAGAGAGAGGTCAGGGAAGGGACTGTGGCCCAGGGTGAAGGTTCAGCGAACACCTGCTAGATGCATGCAGGAGTGAACATGCCAACAAGCCTTCCCACTGAATGCACCCAAGTAGATGACATGAGAATGCATTCTCTGTCCGCAACATTCTCGGCTTAACTTGCCACTGACTTTAGCAAGCAGCCATGCATTCCTGTGATGTAGTTTTAATGGCCTTTCATTTGCTCACATTGGCTGAGCCCTGTGCAGAGTGGATGCCACCTCCCTCCTTCCTGCAGCCCTGCCATCATGTCCCCAACTGTCCTCCCCCAACCCTCCTCCACTCCTGTCACCTCAGTTCCAACAATATCCTTCCTTTTCTTTTTAGCAGGGGATGGTGAGACTAATTTTTCCCCACCCCATCTCGAAACTAAGGACTTCAGATTGCATCTTGGTGTTGCACTTGAAACATCCTAAAGCTAACCTGTAAGCTTGTGGCAGCTCCTGGGAGGTGGCATTTCATAGCTTGGTTTATTTGCCAAGTTCCCTACACTCTTAGGTATCAAAGAATCCAGATGTTCAGTTTCTCCTAATCCCTGTTGATACCCTATTTTTTTTTAAATAATAGCTAGCCCTGATTCCTATATGTCTGAGGATTACAGCTATTTTTTAAAATTTAATTTTTAAAGTTCTACTAGAGATGGGGTCTCACTGCATTGCCCAGGCGGTCTTGAACTCCCAGCCACAAGTGTTCGTTTCACCTTGGCCTCCCAAAGTGCTGGGATTACAGGCATGAGCCACCATGCCCAGCCCCGATTTTGAGTTATCAATTAATACCAGCATTAAAGTAGGTGAAATTCTATGACAGTTCATTTGGCAACTCAAAGCCCTGCTTTCCAAGAGCTTATTCCAGTGCTTTCATTAAAAGAGGTAAACTGAAGCTTTTGAGTTCATGTCACCCACATTAGCAATGTGTACATGGGCGCAGCCTTCTTCAATCGCTATCTTTTTAGAATGAGTCCCTTATTTCCTAGGCTAATGCTTAGTTTCTTTCCAAAGGGATTCAGACTGAGGTAGCATCCACTTTTAATGCTTCTGTGCATTAAAAGTTGTTGCGGGAAGTCAGGGACCCCGAACAGAGGGACCAGCTGGAGCCACGGCAGAGAAACATAAATTGTGAAGATTTCATGGACGTTTATCAGTTCCCAAATACTAGTTTTATAATTTCTTATGCCTGCCTTTAATCTCTTAATCCTGTTATCTTCATAAGCTGAGCATATACGTCACCTCAGGACCACTGTGATAATTGTGTTAACTGTATAAATTGATTGTAAAACGTGTGTTTGAACAATATGAAATCAGTGCACCTTGAAAAAGAACAGAATAACAGCGATTTTTAGGGAACAAGGGAAGATAACCATAAAGTCTGACTGCCTGTGGGGTCAGGCAAAAAGAGCCCTATTTTTCTTCTTGCAGAGAGCCTATAAATGGACGTGCAAGTAGGGAATATATCGCTAAATTCTTTTTCTAGCAAGGAATATTAATATTAGTACCCTGGGAAAGGAATGCATTCTTGGAGGGAGGTCTATAAATGGCCGCTCTGGGAATGTCTGTCTTATGCGGTTGAGATAAGGACTGAGATGCGCCCTGGTCTCCTGACATACCCTCAGGCTTACTAGGGTTGGGAAAACTACACTCTGGTAAATTTGTGGTCAGACCAGTTCTCTGCTCTTGAACCCTGTTTTCTGTTGTTTAAGATGTTTATCAAGACATACAGGCACTGCTGAACACAGACCCTTATCAGTGGTTCTGCTTTTGTCCTTTGTCCTGTTCCCTCAGGAGCATGTGATCTTTGTTAGACCCTTATTAGTAGTTCTGCTTTTTGCCCTTTGAAGCATGTGATCTTTGTACCTACTCCCTGTTTTACACCCCCTCCCCTTTTGAAACCCTTAATAAAAACTTGCTGGTCTGAGACTCAGGGGGGCATCACAGTCCTACCAATATGTGATGTCACCCCTGGTGGCCCAGCTATACAATTCCTCTCTTTGTACTGTCTCTCTTTATTTCTCAGCCAGCCAACACTTATGGAAAATAGAAAGAACCTATGTTGAAATATTGGGGGTGGGCTCCCCCAATAAAAAGTGGCCCCCAGAGGCTAATACAGCTTCTGGAAAAACATTTGCTGTTTCTGGGCACTGGGAAAGTCTACCTCACTTTTCAGCAGGTTGAGCAGGATGGCTCCACACACTCTAGAATAAAAATGAACGTGATAAGCACAATCACTTCGATTTATTCTTCCCATCAGACAGACAAAAACAAAAACAAAAAACCCTAAATTTTAGAGGTAAAATTAAGAAAAATAGAAATTTAAAAGTTTAAATATTTACTAGCCTTTTTTCTGTATATCTCTTCCTTTAAGCTGAACCATAATTTCCAAGGGTACCAAATAAAGATTGTGACAAATAGTAAGCGGTTTTGAAATCTAGTGTGTGCGTGTCTCATAGAATCCAGGTGAAACCCAGGGACATCAGAACTCATTCCTCTTGTAATTGAAAGCTTGTAACCTTTAACCAACATTTCCCCATTTCCCCCAAGGGATTAAAGATATTTAAATCTTTTATAATATTTATGTTTAGGCATTTTAAAACCTTAAACTTCTTAAAAATGATTCTGCTAAATAAGGGAATTATCCCTTAGAAAAAGAACAAGAACTGGCCAGGCGTAGTGGCTCATGCCTGTAATCCCAGCACTTTGGGAGGCCAAAGCAGGTGGATCACCTGAGGTCAGGAGTTCAAGACCAGCCTGACCAATATGGAGAAACCCTGTCTCTACTAAAAATACAAAATTAGCCAGGCGTGGCAGTGCATGCCTGTAATCCCAGCTACTCGGGAGGCTGAGGCAGGAGAATCGCTTGAATCCGGGAGGCGGAGGTTGTGGTGAGCCAAGGTCATGCCATTGCACTCTAGCCTGGGCAACAAGAGCAAAACTCCATCTCAAAAATAAATAAATAAATAAATAAAATCAAGAACTAACGAATAGTGCCAGTTTTGGTAGGTAGAAGTTTAAGATGGCCTCAAAGAACCCATCCCTGTCCTTGGGTACATGGTTTAATTCCCCCACCAAAGGTGAATGGGACTTGTGAATGTGATGGGAATTCCCATGGCTAGGTTACTAACCAGCTGACTTTTAGTTACTCAAAGCGAGACTTGATGTCCTGAGTGAGCACCTGACCAAATCACATGAGCCTTTAAAAAGGGATCAGGCCCTTCCTAGGATCAGGAAGCAGGTGAAGATGTAGCTACATGTGAGAGGGCTAAGGAGCTAGGACCTGACTCAAGAGAAGCTGTCAAGAAAGTGGGGACGGGCTGGGCGCAGTGGCTCATGCCTGTAATCCCAGCACTTTGGGAGGCTGAGGCAGGTGGATTATCTGAGGTCAGGAGGTCAATACCAGCCTGAGCAACATGGTGAAACCTCATCTCTACTAAAAATACAAAAATTAGCTGGGCACGGTGTCGCATGCCTGTAATCCCAGGTACTTGGGAGGCTGAGGCAGGAGAACGGCTTGAACCCGGGAGGCAGAGGTTGCAGTGAGCCAAGATTGTGCCACTGCACTCCAGCCTGGGCGACAGAGCCAGACTCCATCTCAAAAAGAAAAAAAAAAAAAAAAGTGGGGACAGCCAGCAAGAAACAGGGAACCTCTGTCCTACAGTTAGCAAGAAAATGAGACCAGTTCTACAAGTGCAAGGGACTGAATTCTACCAAGAGCCTTGTGAGCTCCGCAGCCTCAGATGAAACCACAGCCTAGCTGACAGCTTGATTCCAGCCTGTGAGAAGCTGAGCAGAAAACCTGGCCATGCCATGCCCGGGGGTTTTGATCTATGCAATGAGAAGTAATAAATGGGGGTAATTTTAAGCCACTAAATGTATGGCCATGTGCTGTGGAGCAATAGAACACTGATACCCCAATGTTCTTCCAAACACTGGAAACCGGTGGTGTGAGCACATTCCGGGCTTCCAGGTTCAGATGGCGGAGGGCTACATTCTGCCCCTTCTTCTCCTGAAAATCAATCAAACAATAACTGTTTAAGTAAATAAAACATTATTTTAAAAAAGGAAAATGAATGTGAAACAGGAAATGGGGGAAAAAGTTAAAAAGCAATTCCATTTTCAATGCTTTTAAGAGGCGTTGTTAACTGTAAACCATGCTACAGCAGATGCAAGGATTGGGCAGCAGAGCCTGGAGGCCATGGGAACAGGCCCCTTTGTCACACATGGAAGGTAATGAAGAATGGGGTGAATGGCAGGGATGCTGTCCTGAACGGTGTTCAAGCTGTTAGAATGCAGATTCCCAGCTCTATCCTGAGCCGCCTCGATGATGAAATAGACAAAGAGAAAGAAGCAGGAATGTTCTCGTAACCCAGAACTAGAGGACTAAGGGAATGACAAATCTCCAGTCCCCTTATCTGGCCAATTTCAAAATAAGAGCAATGATATTTCCCAGGCTGGAAACAGAAGGTCCTTCCTCGGGAGAAACTGAAACTCTTCAAAGACAAGACAAAGAAACTGACAAAGCAAGCTGGCCCACAATGTCACAGAGAAGTGCAGGAGCTAAGGAGCACAGTCATGGCTTTCTGTCAGCTTGGGTGCCTCATTAGGCTCAAGTCAAGCAAGAGGAAAGCCTGCAAGGTCAAAGGGGAGCAAGCCCTCCTGAAAGGAGTATTTACAAGCTGTCCAGGGGAAAACCAGGCAAAATGGAAGGACTTATTCTAAAATACATTTAGCAAAAATGAGATACTAGGGAGCTTCGAAACAGGAACAAATGCCTGTGTAATATAGAAAAGGGACAGTCAGGACCAGACCAGTCTCTTAAACATTAAAAATGACAGCAGAAATAAAACTGGTAACAGAAGGAACAGAAGATAAAAGTGGAATGAATCCCAGAAGGGGAATAAGACAAAGATGGACAATAGGAGTTCAATCAAAAAATGAGAGAATTTAGCAAGTCAAGCAACCTATAGTTATGAGTCTTGACAAGAGAACTGAGATCACCTCCTTTGAGAATTAAACGAAGAACTGAGAAAGCAGAAGGGAAGAAATGATCAAAGAAATAACACAAGAACAGTCCCCACAACGTGGATTTTCATTAAAAACGGAGTAGCAATCCCTGGAAAAGGCCCACGCCAAGACACAGCAGCAGGAAATCTCACAATGTTGTAGAGAAGTAGCATGTCCCCAGAAGAATATCCCCAAAGATTTGTGAGAGTAATATTAGGCCACGAATAATGAACTGGGACTAGGAACGACACTGGACTTTTCAATGTTAACATTTGAAGCTGGAAGACAGTGGGTTCCATGACTTCAAGATTCTGAATGTAATTTACCTCCAAACCAGAAACCTACACCCAATCTATCAAGAGTAGAATAAAGACACTTTCAGAAACACAGTCACAAAAAATTACTTCCCATGCAACTCTTTCTCAGACAATAACAGGATATGCTCTATCAAAACAAGAGTTAGGCCAAGAGAAAATTACAGAGTCCATGGTAAGGAGAATATTCCGGAACAACAACTATAGATGCCGAAGAAAACAAAAAAATGGGAGTCTGGGCCACCAAGCCGAGGGGTTCCCTGAGGAGAATGTCCAAGGGAAAAAAAGGAGCGGACAGACTTCCTGCTGTGACCATGTACATGACAGGCTGCACTTGTGTTTTTCTTGGGCGTTCTCACACTCCTCCCTTTACAGTAGCAGCTAATCTGTCTGCCTGGAACAGTCCCCAGAGAAACCATGTGGTATTCTTCCTCATCAACTTCAAGGTTGGACTCAAATGCCGCTTGCCACTGAGGCCTCCTGTCTTCTCAGAATGTCCCTTCCCATCACAACCCCTTCCCCGTCCCTTCCCATCACAATCTCACACATTCCTTCCTCAATCACAGTCTCTCTCCTCAGCACTCACTACTCTCAACACTACCATGTATCTCCTGATCATCTCCTCCTACCACCTGTCCCCACCAAATGTAAATTCCAAGATGACGGAGGACTTTTGTCTGTCTGTTCAGGCAAAATAATATAGTATTATTGAGGGAAAATGTTTTCTGAATACATGAATAGTCACAAGTTTAAAAAATGAGTAAAATAAAAAGACAATTGTTAAAAAAAGAAAGTTGCTAAGTAAATGAAAATAAACATCATATACTGCTTGGCATAGCAGTGAATACTTACATAATCAAAATAATGGAAACACTGTATATGGATTAATCCAAAAATTATAACTAATGGTAGGAAAACAAGATCAGTGGAGGTCTATTAGGTTACATGGTCTTCCTCCAACATCATAGGGAGTCAACAGGCAATTTCTAAATTTAGTGACTCAAGAAAGAATAATATATACATTTGAAAATATGAAAGGAAGAATGAGAAAAACAGCTTAAGGAGTTGTAACTGGGTACAGCAGGTTGCACGGGACTTCTGTTTTATTATATATATTTTAGCTCTCTTTGATGTTTTTAAACTATGTATTTATATTATTTGATAAAAAGGCATTTACTTAAAGGGAAAACATGTTTCTCCAAAGTTCTAAGAAAGCTTAATTGTTTGTCATTCATATCATAGTGGCACATAGTAAGTACTCAATAAATGTGTTGGAAGTAGGGATGGATTTTGACTGTATAAAAATATATAAAAAATAGCTTCTGGATCTCACATTAAATCATACAGTACTGTGTAAGTTGACAACAGAAAGGTATAATGCTTCACAGAGACTGTTTTTGATATAAAACATTGACAAAGGCGAAAAACATGTAAGCATTAAAATTACAACCAATAAATTCATACTAATTAAAAATGTATAAAATTTTCTTGGTTTGGTTTAAAAATATTAAAAAGTTATGCTTTTTACTTTTGTGGCTATAGTTTTGAGCCATATCAAGTAGCTATATACTGCCACCTGGTGGCTAGCTCCGCATGGACAGCCTGGCTTCTGGTCAGGGTAGAGAGGATTTTCACATTTACGCCTTGTCCTCTAAAAACAAATACATCAATATCCACCCTTCCATTCATCCATTCTTCTATCTCAGCCACTGAATCCTGAACAGGAGTATCAATGGGAAGGAAAAAGAGGCATAAAGCTCAAGTATTTTATTAATAATTTATTGTCAGTAAGAAAGACTGGCTAATGGTAGTTTTCATTAAAAACCTTTACAAGACCATTGCATCACAAATATACAGACACTATAAAAACTGTGTCATGGTGGTTTTGGTTCTAAACAGGTATGCAGAAGGTCCCCGTTACACTTTCCAATAATGAAAAATGTTTATAATTCTAAATACAGCAACCCATGTAAGACATGTTCATGTATCTGATCTCTCCTTCATCCTATGTACAGCTAGAAATGAATGACTACACTGAAATGCACTAACAAAATGTCACACTTCAGTGGAAAAAGACAGAGTGAAACCCTGGTTATAGTAAAAAAAAAAAAAAAAAAAAAAATCAGGGTGCTAGATAATGGCACTAACACCACCAAAATTCAGTTGAAACAAATGCACAAAATATCTTGGAAATCTAGTTAAAACTATGAAAAATCAAATCTGTACATAAAATTTACAAAAAAAAGAGACAGGAAAATTAAAATAATCAAATCTATATAAATACATGAATCATGCTGACAACACAGGACTGATTTTTCGTTTGATTATTTTAACACAGACAGATGTAAATCCCAAAAGACGTTGGGAAATGGCACAGCCGATGAAAACCTCACGATGACAGTAGTTGGGACACTGGAAATGGCTAGCACGTCCAGAGGTGCAGGATCCAGCGCAGCCATGCCCATTCGGCTCACCAAAAAAAGCTTGGAAGCACTGCTGCAAAGAACAACGCGGATTACTCGTATCATCTCTAGGTTCACTAAAGTCAGGCACTTTGGGGGGAGTTGAGAGTCAGACTTCCGTGTGCTGCTGGGAATCCAGGGGCGGGATCGTCACCTCTTCGAAGTGGCCGTCGTCCCCGCTCTCATAGTCACTCATCATGACCTCGGACTCCACTTCACAGCAGGCTGACACGTCGGAGCAGGAGGCCGTGGAGGCGTACACAGACATGGGCATGCTCTCGACAGCGGGCGCCTCGAAGTGTCTTTGATACCCTGGCGGGTAAGGGGCATGGGATTCTCTACAAGTACTATTCTCACCAGTGCCTTTTGTTTGAGGTTCAGACATATCGAGTGGATAAAAATTGGGCAAATACTGATTCAAGTTGAACCTCTGCCGGTTTCTTGATGAAGAACCCAAGCTACCCGCAGCAGGCATGTCTCTAGGAGGGTGGATGGATTCAAACTGATCGCTGAATTCGGGCGGTAACGGTGGTAGCTCATCAGCTGCGGGGAAGTCTTCTGGGGGTGGAGGAAAATCACTTTCGATGTCGTAGCCTCCAGGGTAATAGTCCGTATCGATGGCGTTTGGATCTGCTGAGTACAGGGGTGTCTGCTCATCAATCACCTCATAGTTGGGGAACTCTTGTATGTCCGGCAGAGGAACGCTTGGCATCCAATCTGATGTATCCCAGTGATACCCTTGGTGGAAAAGAAAACAGATGTCAGTGTGTTTTCTCCTAAGCTTTTGTGCCATGGAAAGAGAGCTCAGTGTATCAAAGACACAAAGATGCAACCGCATTTATGCCTTCATTCAAAGCTCACCACTGGCAATTCCTTGTCTTTGCTTTGAAGACATCACCCAACCCACTCCAGTTTAAAGACCCCTATGAACTAGGCTCTAGTTCTAAAATGTGGACTTACAGTTTTATGTACGCAACTAACATTCAAGGAAACAAAAGGAGTCCTAAGAGAAATGGGATGCTAGCATCTAAATTATATACATTTTTCTACAAATGATTCTAACCATCCTTCTGACTTTTCTTCTGTAGAACCCACTGCTCTGTAGGAAGAAGAGTACTGATCCAGTCTTAGGACATTAGTGAAATATCCAGTGTCACTTGATCTGCACTACTTCTCATTAAAAAAATACTGATTAATGCAACTTAAAAAAATTTTGCATTTCTATTTTTTATAGAGACAGGGTCTCACTATGTTGCCCAGGCTGGTCTTAAACTCCTGGCCACAAACAATCTTGCCAATTCAGCTTCCCGAAGTGCTGGGATTACAGGCGTGAGCCATCAGGCCCAGCCAATGCAACTTTTTAAAGTAATAAAAGTAACCTTTAACATGCTAAAGTTTAGAAAATAAGCTTCCTTCATAATAATGTAGCAAGTTTAATATTATAATTACTATTTTTCATTAACCCTCAGACAACAAATTAACTTAATATAGGTATGTATCAAAGCATGCCAATTCAAGCAAAATACAATTGAACAAGCGTTGCAAGATTATAACACAGCCTCTGATACACTGTAACAATCAATCTGTGTTACTTCCAAAAGGACTGTGATCCTTTTAGACTATATAAAGCAGCACTATTTTAAAAAAAAACTTCCAATTTTGGAATAGTTTTTTTTTTTCCTCCTTAGGATTTAAAAAATCCTTGGAGAGGCGGGAGAAGGTTAGGCAATCCGTGCTTCGAATGCAATGCGCACACACATGCAGCCGTGTACTTAGTTACTGCTGCAAACACTGGGCGACCCAGCGTAGTCAGTCAGCACTGGGGCAAGGCTTGACCCATTGTTTTTAGTGAATATCAACGAATAACTGGCATGCATAAGTCACCTCTTGGTTTGCTGAGGTCAGGAGCAGCCAAAGATTCTTTTGGTGGCAGAGTAGAAAAAAAAGAAAACATTTGTAATTAAAACAGACGGCTGAAAAGGCAATAAAGGTAAGTACACAGAACAATGAAAACTGCTTACAAAGGCCCAGTCAGCCATACAGCATGTCCTTACGCCAGTATCTACGACAATTCCAAATGGCTGAGAAATGTATGTACCACAAATAAAATGGAATATGGAAGTGGAGGAAAAACACCGCGGGATGAGGAACCAGAAATTTGGCCAGAAAACTCAAATATTACTTTCTTTTCCTTGTTTCTGACAATCACAGCCTGAAAACACAGAATTTCCTTAGGAATAATGAAAATAAAACAAACAGGCTCTAATAAAATATAAACTGATCAGATTACATAGGTGATAATCCAAATACATCTACAGCTACATAATGCACACACGTTATAGCACACTGCAACTTCAAAGGACATTAAATTCAGAGGAATTCATAGGCAAACTTAGATACTTAAAGACAGATGTACAAGCTGAAGATCTCTCCAAACTGTATGTATTTTGAATATGCTTTAATATTGACACTGTGAGCCATTCCCTAAGGAGACCACGGCTACACTTACCCCCATGTCTGTAATTACACTTGCCCTGCCAGGGCCCCACATCTATACACAGAAGCCCAGCAGGAAGTGTAACCAAACGCGTGTAAATCCCACTATCAGTTAGGGCCATGAGACGCCTGCCCAGGCCCTGGCTAACCTTCAGGTTCTCTCTTTGAAATGGGGTGAAAATCCCTTAGAGTTGTTATGAGGATTAAACAGGATCGTGCAGGATAAGCACTGTTAGAAACTATCAATAACTGTGAAAGTAGACATCACAGCAGAAAAACGGTCACATCCGTGATTTTTTAAACAAGGCTTTCTATGCATTCAACAGTGTTATAATTTGGGACAAATATTTGATTGATAGTTCACTTCTAGAAATTTCAATAATTGTAAAAGACTGTGGTGTCTCTAAAACATGAATACGCCGGCATTTAGGTAACATGTATCTACAGAATCATTTTTAAGTCTAGTAACAAAAGCAGCAATTCCTTTAAACAAAAAAAGATCAACAACTTTTGTTACGTAGGCACTAGTAATAGCTTTCAACTTTAAATTCCATGTGCACTTCTTGGATATGCCAAAAAATATTTGTCAATGAAGGAGACTGCAATGAAGGAACTGTTGAAATTCTGCTTCTATAAACTTCAATAATATTTAAAATGCTGAAGGTCATCAGTTTAACACTGAAACTTCACTAGACAAAATACAGGTACGTTTCTGATTTGCCAAGTGAAAACATGGTACTTCTTAGGAAAAGAAGTGTAGGCGTCATCAGTAACTATAACCATCAACACTGGAGTATCTAAGCCTCTTCTGCCTGATAGCAAATGGGGCCCAGAGCTATCCTCCCTTCTCCTGAACCTTGACAGCGTCATGTCCTAGCATAAGGGATCCCCCGAGCTCTGTGATGGCGTCTGTGTACTCGATGGCCTCTGTAAGCAGGTCTCGAGTGGGATCTCTACACCGGCACCATCAGAGCTACCTGGGAACTGGAGAAACATGCAAATTCTAAAGTCCCAACCCAGACCTGTTGGATCAGAAATGCTGGTGCTGAGAACCAGCAATTGGGCTTTTAACAGCCCTCCAGATGATCTGATTCACATTACAGTTTGAAAAGTACTAGCCTGTGTCTTCCCCATGTGATGAATTTCAGTGCACTAATAAAGGGCTATTTTAATTTAAAATAATTTGGGGAAGGTGCTCAATGTCCTTTCTTACAACTCTGAGCAGATAAAGCTTCACATTAAATAATTTTCACTAAACCAAATATGAAAATATTCTTTTACCATGCTCTACACCCTTTTCTTTGATCATACTCAGGGAAAAACCAAAAGTGAAGAGTCAGTTACAGATTAATTATGAAAGCTTTACGTTATTCAAGTCTTATTCCTGTACATATGAAGAAGAATTTTTGTTTCAAAAAAATTTTAGGTAAAATTACTTCTGAACTTTTTCTTTATTGCACCACCTACAGATAAGCTCTCCAGATCTCATGGTTACTTCTGATGTCTGTGTAAACCACTATGAATGGTAAAAAGGAACAAAGACATAACATACATTGAGATATTTTTTGCAAAGCACTCATATTACGTATATACACACTTGCATAAAATAAAAGGACTCAACCCCCTCAAAACCACAAACTGTTTTTTCCTACCATTGCAATAGCAATGCAGCCGAGCTCTACGACACGGCTGCTGTAAGACACAGACACAAGCACAAGCACTTACAACTGTACCTTCTGTGCTCACCGTGTCAACCACAGCATTGACAAGGTGCATTACGGTCACTATGGAAGCTTGCAAAAAGGTACAAAAGCAGTCAATTAGGAACATCTTCAGTTAGTTAGAAAACAGTGCATGAAATAAAGTTTTGTATTATACCATTTCTACCTCAGATTCCAACTGATGAGTGCTTTAATACAACCACATAATGACGCGTGGTCTCCTCACTGTTAGCTGTGTGTCTCAGAGACTTTTCTAATCGAGCTATATATTTGTTATCAATCAAAGGAATAATGTAAACATATTTTATTGGAATTTAAACAAAAAAACTTTTAGCTTTAAATTTTTTCACAATGACAATTATGCATCATGCCAGGCCAAAACGATTCTTATTTTAACATCTTACAGGCAAGACTTGACATTCCACGACGACAATCTGTGGTTCGCCACTCTTCCGGCTGCTTAGTCACTCACACATTGTCCCCCAAAAAAAAGAAATTGAAGGAGAAACATATGCAATCTAAAACAAGAATGTTTTTGTCCCTGTTCTGATTGCTTTCCCTGCAAATTTCTCGTCTGTTTGCAGACGGACTAATCGCTGGTGAGCTAATGTACCAGTATAGGAGGAGACTCTGTCCGTCTGTTTCCTGTGTAAATTCCCTTTTCATTTGTGTATCAGATTGTTTTAAAATAACTATGCCAAGGTAAATATGTACGCATGTGGTAGGCAGAAGGCTGGCCCTCAAATAGTCCACGTCCTAATCCCAGGAGCCTGTGAATATGTCACTATACATGGCAAAAGGGACTTTGTTGACGCGGTTCAGGTAAGGAAATTGAGATGAGGGATTTCCCTGGATTACCTGGGTGGGCCCAGTGTAATCATAAGGGTAACTTTTCTGCACAGAGGCGTTCCCAGTTACGGCTGGGGGGAGCTCTGCTGACAGAAGTGCAGTCAGTGAAACACTGTGTTGCCGTCTCTGAGATGGAAGAAACCAAGAGCCAAAGAATGTGGGCAGCCTCGAAAAACCAGGAAAGGAAGGAAAATAGGTTCTTCCCTCGAGCTGCAGAAGGGAATGCAGCCCTACTGATCGCATGACTTAAGCCCTGTGAGACACAGGCGTTGGGCTTCTAAGCTACAGAATGACAGCAACACAAGTCTACATTGTTTTAGGCCACAAAGTTTGTGGTAATCTGTAATGGCCCTGGAAAACTGGGAATACGACGCAGGAACAGACTCTCAGCAGACTTTCAGTTTACAACTGATAATTACATTATGGTAATGAGTAAAATAGAAACACTCCTGTATATATGTTTTTTCTCTGCATTGTACTATCTGGAAGCTAGTTTTCATAACTAATTTGGCCATAACTTATTGAAAGCACTTGGGACTATTTTTTTTTTTTGAGACAGAGTCTTGCTCTGTCGCCCAGGCTGGAGTGCAGTGGCGTGATCTCAGCTCACTGCAAGCTACAACTCCCGGGCTCAGGCCATTCTCCTGCCTCAGCCTCCCCAGTAGCTGGGAGTACAGGTGCCCATCACCACGCCCGGCTAATTTTTTTTATATTTTTAGTAGAGACGAGGTTTCACTGCCAGGACGGTCTCGATCTCCCAACCTTGTGATCCGCCCGCCTTGACCTCCCAAAGTGCTGGGATTACAGGCATGAGCCACTGCGCCCGGCCACCTGGGACTATTATTAAGAAGACTGATGTTTCAACAACAAGAACTAGAAAGAAAATGCTGATAAAATTCTGAAATGTATTTATAAAGAGCATTTAGGGGCCAAGATATAAATTATTACATAAACTGGAAACAGGAACTTCTTAGAATTAAAATTGATAAAAGACATAATTCTACCTTGTTGGTTTAACAAGCAAAGCTATGTCCATACACCCTATTCCTAATCAACACACGTATATTTTGATACCATATATATGGTACCATATATATGGTATCATATATGGTATATACCATATATATGGTATATATATATGGTATATATGGTATATATATGGTATATACCATATATATGGTATCAAAATATACCTGTGTTGATTAGGAATAGAGTGTGTGTATATATATATATTTGAAAGTATATATATATATATATATACTTGAAATCAGAAATGATAGCACATACTTATAGCTATCTTTAGTTTGAAAAATGACTGCAATAGATAATGACTATATGGATTTATGGACTATATGATGTATTATGGACTATATTACTCTGGATTGAATAATTATTAGTGGGGTTACGTTTTTCCACCAATAAAGTATTTGAAATGTATAACATATTAATATGTTTAATAATAAACATATTACGTTTATACAATAAAAATTATCACTAAACTTACTAATTCTGAGATTCAAAAATTTCCACTAAAAACTACATTGTGTTACTGAATATTAACAATTTTCTCTACTGGTATGTGTTAATATGGCAAAGCTAGTTATCAATGCAATTAACCCTATAGGGAAACCAGATCAACATAACTGGTGGCAAAGATCCCACTGTCAAACTTTCTTCATTAGAAATATAATCAAACTTACTAGCAATCTCTTAAACTGTGCTCTGGCAGTAGGCTCTGATCCAAATGGGAGCTGGGGCCGCAGTGGGGTTGGGGGAGGAGGCAAATAAAACCTTGTAATACCCAAGGTGCTACTGACATCGAACATTTCAGACTATCACATCTCTTCTTAGAGGGTGTGTGTGTGTGTGTGTGTGTGAGAGAGAGAGTGTGTGTTTGTGTGCATGCTGCGTGGTTAAGAAAGTTGCGAGGAAGATTTCTGACAAACCCACAAAACTGGGGTGATATTAACTGTTGTGAAAAAAAGCCGATATAAGATTAGTCGATCAGATCCTTCAATGAGTATGTTCTATTACTGACAAGTTCAAACACCTATTCATTAAGAACAGTCTGGCTATTTTCCCCAGCAGACATTCATGCAAGTATGTACGGAATTGTTTAAAAGTGGTCCAAGAAAAATGAAAAGATGGTGAGGCTTTAAGGGTAGCTAGTGCGTCTACATTGTGAGATAACACAATAACACAACAAGCAAGCAAAGCGCAGTGTTGCAGCACACTGCTGCCTCACCATTGTCGTCGCACGATTCGGACTGGAAGGAGCTCAGGGACTGCACTTCAGACAGGCTTTCCCGGGCACTGTGTGGCTGGGAAGGTTTTTCCTCTAGAGGGTTCTTGGAAAGACAGGGATCGAGATCCACCACTTTTGCTAAAAGGAAGGATGACAAACAGTAAGTATATGGGCCAAGACGGTTTTGTTCACCGCTGAATCCTGAGACACACCATGCATTACCCAACGATGGCCTGAGATTGACTGAATAAATGAATGACTGAAAGAAAAACAGAAACACCTTACAAACTCAAACGAAGAAATAAAAAACACCCTGCACAGAAAGACCTCCACAACATCTTAGAGATTATTCATAGAGTAGAAATCGCCCATAAGCATGCCTATGGGTATCATTAGACAGTAAAGGCTGCTAAAATTTTGTTTTAAAATAGTATGTACAGCTTTAAAAGAAAAAAGCATCAGATATATGTTAGGTCACTAATATAAATATTTCCACTTTGCCAGGTCATATTTTTAAAAATCCTAGCATGAAAATGCTCCCGATTATTTTTTTGACATATTAATAAACTCAAAAAATTATAGATGAGAACCTTTATCAATTATAAAATGAAATGATCTCTCCAGAATATTAACTAAACATGACTAGATTCAATTTCTTAATTAAAATAACATCAAAGCCACAATGCTAAGCCAGCAATCGGGACATCCAAAAAAGTTTCAAATCATCATACGGATTTCAGTCTGAGCATACTTGTCTCTAATGAAGAGTACACACATTTGGACTGGACAGAACTTGTAACCTCACTGTTTATCTCAAGTGACATTTTAGTGAGATGAAAAAGTGGCTCTTACCGTCATAGTCAAAGTCCCAGCTAGGCTTCTGGATGGAGTCGCTGTCAGAAGGGGAGTTTGAAGGGGGTGGGGGAGGCAGGTTTGGCGCCACGCTGCAGACCGCCACTGCTTTTCGGTGCCCGTGCACAGACTCGGGGTTAAAAGTGCTGAATTCGGGATGCTCTGGGATAGCAGATCCTTCGAAGGAATTTCGGTCCAGATTGTTTCTTGAGTCACTTGGAATACTCGGGGTGTAGGAAATAGGCCGGACAGGCACCTGGGGTGGTATGTCTGAGTAAATGTTCTTATTTAGCTTGGAATCAAAATATGGTCTTTGCAAGAAAGCCGTAGCGGGTCCCAGGTGCTTGTCTTCAGGTTCAGCCTGATGCTTCTTTTTCCGACTAATCATCTTACGGCAGAGAACAAACACCACCACCAGTAAAAATATCCCTGCAACAAACACAACGATTCCAATTCCTTCCGCCAACCCAATGTTCCACGGCGTGGACACATACTGGTTGGGCGCAGCATCCTCGCAGTGACGTCCCCTGTACTCGTGGCTGCAGTTGCAGTGATAGGAGCCGTGCGTGTTCTCACAGAGGGCCCCGTGCAGGCAGGGGTTTCCAGAGCACTCGTCGATATCACTCTGACACCTGTCAAGAAAGTCAGGAATGAGGAGAGACCTCTGTAGCATACGCCAGCGTATGTCAGGCTCAATCCTTAGAGACTGAAGACTAATCCCTCCTTGATGAGCTATGTGAAGATCAGACCCAGATAAAAGACAACTAAAAAATGTAACGTCGACAACCACGAGAAAAGACCTTCTGTGGAGAAACCAGGCATGTGATCGCATGCTTTTGATGTATATTTGGGAAGGAAACATATCAAGCCAATATTAATGGCCATTTTCCTAGGATCAACAGTCTATTACATCAACCCCATTGGCTAAACATTAGTTTTTTTCAAGTATTATATATACTGTATTCATCTGCTTGATAATTCATTTTAAAGAGTGAAAAGATTATAAATTATATAAGGGGCCAATATGAGGATTATCAAAATCTGACATAATGTAGTTCAAATCACTGAAGGTCTGTTGCATCTGCCAGTCAATATGACGCTATGAAAAGGTATGAATCTAAATTTTGAAAGAAACCATTTACCTTTCTCCCCTAAAACCCGAATCACACTGACAAACGGCGCCATCCAAACTGTCAAAGCATGTTCCGCCATTCTTACAGGGTTCATCTTTGCAGTATGGACTAAGCTGACACCTGAAGAGTAAGGAGAAACAGACATAAACCTCATGATCCTATTGCAAATAAATACAGCAAAACAGAAAGCAAAACAGAACACATTAGCAAATTAACGTGCAGACTTTTTACATGTACCATTATATGTTTAAGAATTTTATACTACAATTGATTATGAAAGTTAAGAAAAATACACATACCTCTGACCAGTATATAATCCTCTACACTGGCAAACAAAGCCTCCGTTGTCGACAACACACGTGCCCCCATAGAGGCATGGGTTGGAGGAACACGGATTGACGCTTATCTCACAGTGGGTCCCTATGTACAAGGCACTGCATTTACAGTAATAACCTAAATCGGCAAAAAGGAACAAAAAAGTCCTATCACTCAATGACTCAGAAACCTGGTCTTCATTATATTGCTTTTTATCTTTATTCTCCGAGGTCTGTAAAAGCTCGTAAAATTCTCACTCTCTCTGGGAAAAAAGTTGGCTACATCAACAAGCCTTCCACTGCTGGTATAACCAAAACACCCAGAATTGAAGAGAGAACTCAGTTAGCTTTAGTTCATCATAATCTGCATTAAGATCATTAGGTCACACATATAGAGGAGGAAAATACAGTTCTTTACCTGAGTGACCATGTACATAGACAGCACCACTTAACATCTCAATTTATTTGCAATTCACAAGCATTTAAGGATTAAATGAGAAAATGAATGTGAAAAGCACTTTGAAGACTATAAATTACCTTTCAATATTTTTATTTTTTGAGACAGGGTCTCGCTCTGCCACCCAGGCTGCAGTGCAGTGGCGCAATCTCAGCTCATTGCATCCTCAAACTCCCAGGCTCAGGGATCCTCCCACCTCAGCCTCCTGAGTAGCTGGAACTAGAGGCATGCCACACGCCTGGCTGATTTTTTAAGTTTTTGTAGAGATGGGGTTTCCCTGTAACGCCCAGGCTGCCTCACTTCTAGCCTCAAGCGATCCTCCTGCCTCAGCCTCTCAAACATGTAAAGATTTAAGAAAGGAGATCATCACATCTGTTCAAAGCAGTACGAAGAATGTCGACTCCACTTTGTCAAGTCTGTGACAGGTGGTGTGGCAGATCTTCTAACTGCCTGCCTTGAGGGCACACCGCAGCACAGTGCTTCCCCGCCCCTCCAAAGCTGGAGTGGCTGTGGGTTTTTCTCAGGATGAAGAACTGTGGTGCCCTGGGCCAGGGCCTTTAGGAGCCAGGGCACGGCTGCCATCCTCCTTTACTCCTGCTTCGGGACCATGGGAGTGCATGTCAGGAAAGCACCTCTCTCAGCCTCATCCCTAAGTGACAAAATGAGGACGGTCTCCTTGCTAACCTGGTTTGGACGTGTAACTGATACGAGCACAGTATAAACGAGAGTGTTTCTGTGGGGCTGGCCTGGCCCACTCTACGCACACAGAATGCAAATATACTTCCCTGAGAGAACAGCAGAAAACCAAAGCTTTGGAAATCCCACTTAATGACAGTATTATTTTTGCTCTGTTCATTATACCAAGCTCTATTTGGCATGACAACTGTCATTTTCCTAACTGCACCCTATTATTGGTAAGTGGGCCTAACAGGAGTCCAGGGTGCAAAAGACACAGAGTACCCCCACTACGCCAGGGCTTCAAGACAGACAGATATGGCAACACTTCAGGAGGGATTCAGGGCCTTCTGGAAAATCATATTCCCAACTATTATTGCCAGCAAGAATCTAGCAGGCCCTCTACGCTGAGCCATTAGATAAAAGGTGATACAAATAACAAAGAAGGGCTAAGCGGTATGAATTCTAAATTCCCCTGGGCCGATGACTATGAAGTTAAAGAAGAGTTCTGAGTCACTTGAGGTGCCTCCTGCTCGGGCACTGGGAGGGCACTGCAGGCGCTCAGCAGTGGGAGCCGCGGCACCTGCAGCCTGGGCACCAGAAGGGCAGCAGACCCAGCTCTGCCCCCGTATGAGGGATGCTGCTCGCTTCCAACACTGACTGCAGTGTCTGACAAAATTATCTGAATCAAAAGAGAAAAAAATAAAAAAATACCTGGGGAGCTTCCCCTTAAATGTACACACGTGCAGCATTTTAAAGATGGCAACATTACGGAGCCCACCTCCAGCAGGCGACGGATTGCAAACGCCTCCATTCTGGCAAGGGTTGCTGGCGCAGTCTTCCGTGGCCGTCAGGAAGCAGCCTGGAGACACATCCACCGACTCTTCGATGTGTGCATAGCTTCTGGGTTTGCTGTTTAAAGGGAGCTCCTGCCCATTCAAATAAATGGAGTCCATACAACCCCTGAAACCATTACCAACTTGAGGACTTCTTCCATGCCTTGTTCCCTGCTGACGGATGTGGCCACCAAAAAACACATAGTTATCCAGGTTCAGGGTTTTCAGAGTCCCTGGGGCTGTGCCTGATGCAGTATGAACTTGGTCTAGAACCAAGCGAGCATAGTTTCCATTCACTTCCAGGGCCACTGCGTGCCACTGCCCATCATTGACCTGAATGCTCTGAACAGAGACAATTCCAGGGCCACTTCCACAGTCAAACTTGTACTGCAGCCTTCCATGATGAATCTAGGATAAAAGCAATGACTGTTCCCATTACTCTCATAGAACCTTCAATGAGAGCACCTGATCACAAATCTACAGGAGAGGGCTTAGGGAGTGAGGGTAGAAGTTAGGCCTTGCATTTAAGTACTACAGAGCACAGATTCATTTGTCCACTGTATAAATCATTAAAATGCGTCTTTTAGGAATATCAAGTTATAATGCACATCCACAAAGCATCATGAAAGCGAATAATTAACTATTAACTGAACACATAAGCATTAGGTAAGATCAAAAGTCAAAACTGAATAATGTTTTTAAAAAAGGTGGGCAAGATACGTAACACTTGAAACACATGTAGGATGTCTCTATAAACTATAACAGTTTTTGTTTTTTGAGACAGTTTCACTCTTGTCGCCCAGGCTGGAGTGCAGTGGCGTGATCTCAACTCACTGCAACCTCTGCCTCCCCTGTTCAAGTGATTCTCGTGCCTCAGCCTCCCGAGTAGCTGGAATTACAGGCGTCCGCCACCAAGTCTGGCTAATTTTTTGTGTTTTTAGTAGAGAGCAGGTTTTGCCATGCTGGCCAGGCTGGTCTCAAATTCCTGACCTCAAGTGATCCACCCGCCTCAGCTTCCCAAAGTGCTGGGATTACAGGCGTGAGCCACCACACCCAGCCAACATTATTAAAATGGGGCATCACCTAGAGTTTGAATGTTAACTGTCACATGGACCTAAATCTCTGTCATGGCAGAGCAAAAAGAGCTCTTCATCCCACAAAGTCTAAAACTTGTACAGGCATCAATGAATTATTTAAATGTGGAATTCAACCATTTCACTTACTTTATTATCTGTGCAAATTAATAATCTGAATATAAAATGAAATTTATGGTTTGAAAGTCTTCCACTGAGAAGCAACACTGTGGAGAAACATACCTCCAAGATGCTATAGTCAGTTCCTCGAGCGTACATGACAACCGCATGCGTGGAATACGTTCTGAGCCTCATGGTCAGTTTCATCTCTAATTTGTTTTCATTTTCCGTCAGACGGTATTTCACGTAGCTGTTTCCAGTCAGTGTCATAGATGAACTCCCTGTGAATCACACAGAGGAAAAAATAAACCAGAACCAAGTTTAAGCATATTTTTTAAAGTATGACTCCCCTGCACCCCTTGAGACTGATTTAGGGTTTTATTTTAGATGATAACATTTTACTATCCAATTCTGTGGGAAAACGTCTATTTGCTTAATGAAAAGCCCAGCATGACTGGCTCTCTGTTTGGAAAGAATAAATTTGACAACCGCATCACAGAGAAATGAATTCTAAAGTAATGAAAGATTAAATACAAAAATGTTCAGTATAAAATTATTAGAAGAAAATTTCAGAAAATAGTTATACATAGCCTCAAGGTGATTTAAGAAACCTTCTTAAGCAAAATAAAACAATCCCCATTCCCCAAAGAAGATGCAAATGTCATCAATCTCCACAGATGGCAACTGTTACATAAAATTATGTAGAACTGACTAAATAACAATTGAATTTCAAAATGACAAGAGGCATACTTAACAAATCAAAAGATAACATAAATATAAATGATATAAAGACAGAGGTAACTGCAACACTGTGAATGTTAATACTCCTAATACAGAAGTAATTCTACACATTGATACTAAGAAACAACCCAGACCATCAAACAACATGAACAGGTAGAGGCCACAGCAGAGGCAATACTGATAGGAAATGAACAAATGAGATGAAAACTTTTAAAGTAGCCAGAGAAATGCAAATTAAAATAATAATTAGATATCACTTCACACCCATCAAATAGATGGTGGGGAATTCGTTTTATAATCGAAAATGTTCAATGACGTCAAGAGAATGGAGAGTGAAACCTTCATACATAACTGGGAGAAATAAAAATTAATACGACTTTTTGGAAAACTAATATAGTGATACAAAAAAATTTAAAATGTCATTGATGTTTGAGATAGCAAATTCTAGTTTTATAATCTATACACTCTATAGAAATGAACACATCAGTATGTAAAGATACATGTATAAAGATTTCTTTATCTGAAAGAAAGAGAACAACTCGAATCTTTACACATAAGAACAATGTTGAATAAGTACAGCCATGCTAGAAAATATTATCCAGCTATCAAAAACAATCAGGCTTACAGGTACTGGCTCGGAACCATATGAAAGGTGCTCTTTACCATACTGCTAAGTGGAGGGAAAAGGCAACAGGGAGAGAACTGTGTGAGATATGATCACTCTTGAGTTTCCAGGAAAATTAAACGCTACATAATGGCGCTGCGTTGTTAGCTGTATGTCTATATAATCATTGAAGACACAGGAGGAGGGACACCAACTATGAACCAAGGGGTGTGCTGTAACAAGAGGAAGCAAAACTTACTACTGTCATTCTTTATTCATCTCCACATCTGTCTTCTTACAATAAACATACTTTGCAATATTTTTAGACTCCAATAAAGAAGAAAATGGTAAGAAACAATGAAACTGATTTTTAAAAATAAAAGTATACCCAACCATTCAACTCTCACCTGGGCACTGACCAAACCTGCCGCCGGGACAGACACAGGTGTGTTTCTCCTCCCGGGCATCAGACACACATTCGGATCCCTCAGGGCACAGATTATCTTCACAGCCATGGTGGACAGGTGGGCACCTTCCCTCTTCATTCAAAGAGGGGAGAAAGGGAAAAGATAATTAACAGACGTTTCAAGAACATCACCTTTCATGTATAGCCATCAAAGGCTTCAAAGGCCGTCTGAAACCATCTGTGACACCGACTTTCATACACTCACGTGCAGTACCTTTGCAGAGACACACCGCTGCCCTGTGGTGGCGGGGAGTCACAAAACTCAGTCTGGCTGTGCTGTGTGTTGACATCACACTTTCATCCACAGACACCTTTTCATCGCAGAACTTCCAGGGGCAGTCCAGTCCCGCGCAGAGTTTCTGGAATACATTCAGTATCCTAACTCCAATGATTTCCTCAATGTCAGTCACGGAAGAGTTAATCTTGTGCAGAAGTTGTTTTGTTGAGATCTGAGCACTACCTGGTTTCTCTACAAAAAGTAAGACGTCCAGATGTGGGTGAGGTTCAGAGGACTGCAAACTAACAATCTGTATGTCGTTCCTCCTCACACCCAGGATGTTCCGTAAAGCTCGCTGGAAGTTGCGCCAGTAGTCACCAACGAATTCTTCCGGAGTGAGGTTGGCAAAGCGGATCGCGATGGTGTGGTTCAACATCTCCTGTGTGACTTGTCTGATATGCACTGTGATGTCGGCCACCGTCGTGAACTTCCCATCTGTTACGCTGACATTGAGAAGGTATTGCCCTATGTCTAGCTTTTTGTGTGCTATCAGCTTGCCCCCTGTGCTGGAAACAGAGAACAGGTTGTCCATCTGAGGGTCGAGACTGTAGGTTAGAGTATCATACACGTCCTGGTCTGTGGCATGGATCTTCCCAATGACGCCACCTGAGTATTCTTCTCCAGAAGTGGTGATGAAAATCTCCAGGGGCAAAATCGCAGGCGGATAGATGCTCTCCTCAATGACCCTAATGTCAATGTATGTCAAAGATGACAACTGAGGCTTTCCATTATCTGCCACCTACAAGAAAAGAAAACTAAAATCACCTTTGTCTATGGCACTGTTTATAACTTCTTCAATAAAAACATTTGTATTACTCAAGTTCCCAAAAAATTACTAACTGGTAGATACCCATTTCTCCACACAAGAAACGTATCAAAGAAAAGGACAAATTTCTTTATAGCACTTCACTAATTCACACTGAAACCCAGCTCTGTCAATGACTATGACAGAATAAACAATGAGCTCCTTCAAACACAGCGGGATAAAAATGGAAGGTATGGCAAAAAACAAAGACAGCAATTCTATGAAAGTTTGTTTTTGTATGAAATGTAAGCTGTTCAAATAGAAGAGAGGAACCACGCCAAGCAGCTCTTCTCTATGAATCCACAACCAAACCACAAGGAAAGCCATTCATACCTTCACCTGCAGTAAGTAATGATCTTTCTCCTTCCTCTTGATGGCAGATGATGTCAGGAGGACTCCTTGCGGGTTAACTTCAAAAGCCTTCTCATCATTTCCAGTTACAATAGTAAAGAAGAAGGGTGGACCGTTATGGGAAGAATCCTCATCTGTTACTACCAGCTGCAGCACGCTGAAGCCCACTGGCTTATTTTCCTGCACAAGATTAGAAACAAAATTAAACAAAAATCCTGGAACACAGCCAAATCTACATGGGACAGACACATGAGTTTTCTATAATATAAAATACATACAAAACAAAGCCTTACTGCTCTATCCGAAAGGAAGAGAAGAAAGGTGGAGACGGGAGTGTGGTGGTGAGGAGGAGGGAAAGGAGAAGGGGTGTAGCAAAAAGGGAAGAAAAAGGAGGCTGACGAAGGAAACATGGTAAGAAAGGATGTGTGAGGAGGAAGAGGGAGGAGGGGAAGCAGAAACGAGGAGGAGTGGGGGACAGGAGGAAGAGCAGAGAGGAGTAGGAGTGTAGGAGAAGAAGAGGACTGGAGGAGAAAAGGAAGAGACGAGGCCAGGCGTGGTGGCTCATGCCTGTAATCCCAGCACTTTGGGAGGCTGAGGCGGGCGGATCACCTGAGGTCAGGAGTTCAAGACCAGCCTGGCCAACGTGGTGAAACCCCGTCTCTACTAAAAATACAAAAATTAGCCGGGCGTGGTGGCGGGCGCCTGTAATCTCAGCACTTGGGGCTGAGGCAGGAGAACTGTTTGAAGCCAGGAGGTGGAGGGTGCAGTGAGCTGAGATCGTGCCATTGCACTCTAGCCTGGGCAATGAGTGTAACTCCATCTCAGAAAAAAAAAAAAAAAAAAAAAAAGAGGAAGAGATGAAGGAAGAGGAGGAGTGGGGAGGAGAAAGAGAAGAGGTTGACAAGAGGAGGAAAAGTGAGAAGGGGGAGGAGGAGGAGTAGTGAGGAGGAGGGGTGATGAGGAGTGGCGGCGAGGTGGAGGGAGGAGGAGAAAGAGTGGAGACAGTGAAATGGGGAGGAAGTGGAGTAGGGAGGAGGTTGGGGGAGGAGGTGGAGTGGGGAAGAGGCAGAGTGGGGAGGAGGAAGAGGAGGAGTGGAGAAGAGGTGGAAGGAAGAGGAGGAGTGGGGAGAGGAGTGGGGAGGAGGAAGAGGAGGAGTGGAGAAGAGGTGGAGGGAAGAGGAGGAGTGGGGAGAGGAGTGGGGAGGAGGGGGGAGTGGGGAGGAGGGAGGAGTGGGGAGGAGGAAGAGGAGGAGGAGGAATGGAGAAGAGGTGGAGGGAGGAGGAGGAGTGGGGAGAGGAGTGGGGAGGAGGGAGGAGTGGGGAGGAGGAAGAGAAGGAGGAGGAATGGAGAAGAGGTGGAGGGAGGGGGGAGGAATGGGGAGGAGGAGTGGGGAGGAGGAGTGGGGAGGAGGGAGGAGTGGGGAGGAGGAAGAGGAGGAGGAGGAATGGAGAAGAGGTGGAGGGAGGAGGAGTAGGGAGGAAGAAGAGTGAGGTGAAGAAAGTGGAGTAGAAGATGGAGCGAGAAGGAAGGATTGGGGGCTAGAAGAAGAGCAGGAGGGAAGAGGAAGGTCAAGAGGGGGAGGAGAGGGCAGAGGAAAAGCACCAGTGGCAGCAGGTCTGATTAAGCAATAAGCTCTTAGGAATCCTAGAACAGTGAGAATATCTCAAAAATCAAAGCACGGAAAGAAAAGAGATAAAAGTTTGGCTTTATCTTTAAAATGCTCATCTTTTAATACTGATAGCGACTTCTTGAATTCTACGTTTCCCGTTTTTCTAGAAAGAAACCTTTGGATAAGAAAGAAAAGCAACAGAGGCCAATGGAAAAGCTCATTTCAAAGAACCCCAGGACCACCTTGGCACTCGAAGCCCACCTGGATAATGACACTGTAGTTTCCCCTGGAGAAGACGGGCGCGTTGTCATTGACATCGGACACATCGATGTTCACGGTCGTAGTGTTGACTCTGGGTGGACTGCCATTATCAGAAGCTTGAACCGTGAGCGTGTAACCTGAAATCTTTTCAGGCAAAAGACAGAATGCACGTTCACTTTCACAAGGCTGACAGAGCTCCAATGAGGAGTGTCCTCCTGAGAGTCCTGACGGGCAGGTCCCAGTGAGCTGCCACTATCTGTTGCATCCTGCCTGTGAGCGATGCCCTAACCTCCTACAAACGAGTGCATGCAAGTAATACACATTCCCCAACAGCAAGAATTACCAATAATGATTAGATTCTCTGATGCCTCTTAAATATGTACTTGTTTTGTAAAAGTGTTTTATCTTGCAGTTCTATTAACAGAAACTAAGACATAAAAGTAATACAAATGATTAGGACAAGAAGTTAACATATCTCAAATGCTGTTGCTTTGGTAAGATGGGAGCAGCCTTCCTTAGGGCCCCAAGTTTGCTCTCAGTGGAAGTAGACAGACATGAGCTGCCTCCCGCACCTTAGCGCTGACTCATTTCCAACGCCTCAGGACACTCCAGATCACCCTCCCCCTCAATCTCACACTCGGATTATACTCAGCTGTCTAAATCCCTCAGGATTAGCTTGTCAGGACCTCCCACAAAAGAAAGAAAGTCAAGTGAGATAGCTTCTTTTTCAGGGCAGTTCCCTATAAAGCTCTGTCTTCTAGAATGAGTTGTGGGAGAAGCCAGAAAGCTGGCTAGATCCCAGAGTATGTTCTACAGAACGTTAGTCCTGCAAGACGCTCCAATGAAAAAGAATTCTGCTGGCGCATTAGCTTGGGAAATACCACAGGCTAGCTCCTTTGGTATCTCACAATGGACAGAAGTATATTAAAGGATCTGGGTTCTTTAGTCAAAGATACTAAATTTATTCTGCTCCACAGTGGGGGCAATCCTAAGCATGCTTCCCAAATCCTTAGAAAGTCCCTTCTCAACATTCACACATCAAAGGAGAAATTAAAGAATTTAATGAGGTATCTCATCACTATCTCCCCCAAAATTCCTTTAATCTTAGATACACCCATTATTCTTCTGAAATTTCATTCTTTATCATCACCAGTGTCCTTCTCATTCCCAAATCGAAGGCTTCTTTTGGTTCTCCTTCACAGGCCTACCTCTCTGAGGTAGTTCCTGCTCAGCTTCCCTTCCTGGACATAAGTCTGCACAGATGAGTGAATGGATGGATGAATGGATGGATGGATAGATGGGTGGATGGGTAACTGGATAGATAGGTGGATGGATAAATGGGTGAATGAATAACTGTATAGATGGGTGAATGAATGGGTAAGTGGATACATGGGTGGGTGGGTGAGCAGATGGGTAACCACATAGATGGGTAGATGGATAACTAGATGGACAGGTGGGTAGGTGGATGGATGGATAACTAGATACATGGGTGGTGGGTGGATGGACACATGACTGGATAGATGGATGGGTGGGGTGGATGGATGGGTAAGTGAATAGATATGTAGATGGGTGAGTGAATAGATAACTAGATAGATGGGTGGGTGGACAGGTCGGTGGGTGGATGGATGGGTAGGTGAATGGGTGGGTAGGTGAGTGGGGAGATGCATGGGTGGATGGCTAACTGGATGGATGAATGGATGGATGACTGGATAAATGGGTGGATGGATACTGGATAAGTGGGTGGGTGGATGTTCAGCCTTGCTGCCTCTCCTTATTTGTTCATATTTATCTCAATCCCTCATGTCACTTCTATCAACATCTCCAACGGCAAGTACCATATCTACACCTAGGGTTTTCCAGTCTCTAAATCTGACTAAAATCTCCAAATACGGGCTGAGTAATTCTGCCTGAATATGCTATTTCCCTTTAAAAACCAGCATACTGAAAACCACATTCATTAGCCTCTCCCATCCCTTACACGTTTATACCTCATAACTTTTCTTTAATGGTACTACCCAGTCAAAGCAAGACCAAAAAATCAGGCTGCCTCTGACACCAATGCTTTCTACACGGAGCCATATCTAAGCTTTGTGGATTCTAATTTTTCCTTTGCAAATAGTTTCTTCATTTGGTATTCATAGACACCAAAATCCACTGGTGCTCAAGTCCCTGATATAAAATGGTGTAGTATTTGCATATAACCTATACACATCCTCCCAAACACTTTAAGTCATCTCTAGATTATAGTACCTAATACAGTATCAATGCAATGTAAATGGTTGTTATACTGCGGGTCGGGGTTGTATTTTTTTTTTTGTTGTATTGTTATTTTTTATTGTTTTTCTTTCTTTTTCTGGAGGCAGGGTCTCACTATGTTGCCCAGGCTGGTCTTCAACTCCTGGGCTCAGTGAATTCTCCCACCTATGCCTCCCACGTAGCTGAGACTATCGGAGGAGGCCACCACACCCGACATTTTTTCTTTTCTAATACTTTTCGATCCACGGTGAGTTGACTTCACGAATGCAGAATCTGCAGATAGAGGGGAGCAACTGACCTTCCTCAGCTCACAAATGCTCATACCCTAGTGCCTGAGGCATCAGGTCCAAACCTCTGGTCCTGGTTTTCTATGTGGCCAATAACCTGTGTGTAAAATACCTTCCTATTTTATCTCACTCTACTTTCTTCTTATGATTACTCCAATACAACTGGGTAAAGTCCCCTAAATATATTTCTTGGCTTCTATCTGCATGCCTGTGTCCATGCAATTCCTCGCTGGAAATTTCCTTCTCTCAACCTCTATGATTTTCCAAACCTCTGCTATTATTTAAAACCCAGCTTCTAGCTTTAGGAAGTGTCTCAGAACACTGGAACCAACAGTAATTCCTTCCTGAATGCAAAGCTTTATTATCCAAACTTCATCCTAGCATGGAACACATTTCTCACATTGAGATCTTCATAGTGTCATTGCTTTTCGAGTGTTTACATGTTGCCGTCAGTTCTTGAGGCGGTCAGTCCTGCTCACACCACGCCCAGCAGACAAGAGCACAAGGCATTTCTAGTTATTGATGTGGTGATTTGTAAACAATGTAAATCAACTTTTTTCACTTACCATTTCTCGGTCGAGAAGTTTGGTCACTTTGACTTCTCCCCTGACGGGGTCAATTGTGAACGAGCTTCCCTGGTTGCCATCTATAATTGAGTAGTGGATGTGGCTGTTGGAAGGTCCATCGGCATCATCGGCCATAACCTAGAACACACCACACTCCTGTTTAGGAGACAGCTAAGAAGAGGCCTAAACCTATTACACAAAATTTGTGATATTAATAGCTTAGCTGTTTCTTTTTGTTGTTTTTTTTTTTGAGATGGAGTCTTGCTCTGTCACTCAGGCTGGAGTGCAGTGGCACAATCTCGGCTCACTGCAAGCTCCGCCTCCTGGGTTCACGCCATTCTCCTGTCTCAGCCTCCCGAGTAGCTGGGACTACAGGCACCCGCCACCACGCCTGGCTAATTTTTTTTTGTATTTTTAGTAGAGACAGGGTTAGCTTAGCTGTTTTAACACAATTATTCATAACAAAGTCAACAATCAGTTGGCCTAACAAAAGACACTTTCAAATCTCCAAAATATTTACAAAGGCCGCTACAAAAACTAGATTGATTTTACTAAAAACTTTTGCAAAGATCCAGAAGATACACAGTTTTCACTGTAATGGGGAAAAAATACACACCGTGATGACAGATTGCTCAAGAACGGCATCTTCACTGATGACTGTCGTGTAGGTGTCTTGGCTGAACACAGGGGTATTATCGTTGATATCTGTTACATTAACGTTCACAGTGGCAACGTCACTCAGTGAAGGCGTGCCTCCATCAGTGGCCTCTACTGTTAGGTAATACTCATGAGAGCTCTCATAATCCAGATTCTCAATGATAAATACGGCCCCTGAATAGAAATCAAAATTACTTCCAGCATTCTGCAATGCCACCACATCTTCCCACTATGACTGAAATAGATGAATGCTTTTGAGTACATTTAGTTTTCACTTCAAAAGTTTACTTACCATTTATGTATGTTTCCTATTTTCTTAATTCAACAATTAAAAACTATGAATCTGCCCATCCCTGGATCTTTATTTCTCTTAATTTTCATGATATTCTTCATGATATTTAAATTGTTTTCCCAGTCAACACCACCTACATCCCTGCTTATTATAAACATGATGATTGTATCATCCCTTCCATACCATAGCTCACTCGACTTCACTCTAGTTTAATCAACAAAATAAAAACGTAAAAATTCCATTGTGTCTTTCAGTTTCATTTTCTGTCTCATCTTTTTAAAATATTTTCCTTCTCATATTTTTAAAATGGAGATTTATATCCTTTTAACTTCTAGATAACCCTTTATTTACATCCTTTCATTTTTAAAAATCCTTTTAACAATTCCTTTTAACATCTTTCACATCATTCTAGTCCTAAAGAGCCCTAAAAATAATTTTATTATAAATATAAATTATATAAATATAAATTTGAATGGAGCAACTTTCTACACTGTTTTAAGACTTAGGACTATTTTAGGCCACAGGTTAGCAAGATGATGAAGCATTCACGCAGCAGGAGTCAGCAGTTCCTATGCCTTTTGAGCTTGTTGGCAGTCTTTCCCTAAGTGTGATTCAAAGTACTCCAACTGTTATAGATAACTAGCATGATAACGAAGTCAACTTAATATATTATCAGAAGCCCACTACAGAAACTAAAATAAAAAAGACTGGAATTACTATTTCACTTGGGAAGTTACCATCCATGAGTCTGATTACATTAAGGACCTCTACTATCCCCTATTCTTATCTTTACTAACTTGCTATACCTTACATCTCAACTAAACTAATAGAACATGCTGCTTTTTCTATTTTAAGTTAATTTGCTTGTATTTTATAATGAACATGCCCAAAATGTATTAAGTAGAACTATAATCTGAAGTCTTCCAAACAACATTCAATCCCACTGTAAATAACTAAAAGAAAACTTGATTTACCTTTTTTAGAACATCTACTGACAACACAGGGTCACTTAATATAAGGCAACGTGGTTAAGCAAATCTAGTTTTTTTGGTGGAATGAAGGGTTTCCTCTCAGATACATGGTAGGTTACCTGTTTTAGAATCTATGCTGAATTTCCCATGTTCATTTCCACTTATTATTGAGTAGGTGATTTCTGCATTTGCTTCAATATCCCGACTTGCTGCATACACTTGAAGAACTTCAGTTCCAACAAGAATGTCCTCAGACACGGTGGCACCATATTCACGGTACTCAAACACAGGGGGGTTGTCATTTATGTCAAGAACTGATACAACCACAGTGCCAGTGGCAGTCAGCCTCCTTGGCAAGCCTTGATCCACAGCTTTCAAAGAGAGGGTGTATACTGCCTGGAGTTCTCTGTCCAAAGGTTTTTCTAACTGAATAATTCCAGATAATTCGTTAATGGAGAACTGCCCATCAGCAGAGTCAATCAGTGAGTATAAAATCTTCCGATTTAATCCTATGAAGACATAAAAACATGTCAAAAGATTTTAAATAAAAAAGTTTAACACTTTTTTTTTTTTGAGATGGAGTCTCCCTCTGTCGCCCAGGCTGGAGTGCAGTGGCGTGATCTTGGCTCACTGCAACCTCTGTCCCCCAGGTTCAAGCAATTCTCCTGCCTCAGCCTCCCGAGTGGCTGGGGTTACAGACACACTGTAATTTTTGTATTTTTATTAGAGACGGGGTTTCTCCATGTTGGCCAGGCTGGTCTTGAACTCCTGACCTCGTGATCCACCCGCCTTGGCCTCCCAAAGTGCCAGGATCACAGGCGTGAGCCACCGCACCCGGCCAACACTTTTTTTTTAAAAAACAAACAAACAAACAGGTAGAAAATTTTTTTAGAAGGGTAAATGCTAATACACATTATTTGCAAATTTGTATGACTATGACCTTTAAAAGGTAAACTTTTTTGATTTTTGATTAACAACTTACTCTGTTAAAACAAATGTAAATATAATTTCATGGGAATCTGGCTTCTTAGACTATTTCATATAGGAGCCAATAATACAGTACCTAACAAACCTTTACAAATCAAATCTGTTTATCATTGAGCTTTGGTGACAAAGATCTGAAAAGCAACATTTTTGCTATTCTTCCGAAATTCTCAGAATCACAGCATGAGTATCCCTAAACTGAAAATCTGGAATTTGAAATGCTCCAAAATCTATTAACTTTATGAGTGCAGAACCGATGCTTTAAAAAAAAAATGCTCATTGGAGCATTTCGGATTTCAGATTTTTGGAGTTGGGATACTCAACTGATAAGTACATAATGCAAATATTCCAAAATCTGAAAAATATCTAAAAATCCAAAAATACTTCTAGTTCCAACTATAATAAATAAGGAATACGCAACCTGTGGTATGACTGAAGAAGTTATTCTCTGCTATCAAATGCTACAAATATACATTCTATAGTCCAATTTTCTCTAAAAAAATTTTGAAAGGTTTGTAAACCTATAATAAAGCATTTGCTTCCCTTATGTTGCAATGAGGCTAAAAGCTCTCTCTGTCCCCAATGGTTTATTTACAAAATAACACATCACTGATTAATTCAATGGGATATGAAGATCAGTTAATATTCAGTAACCAGAACTTTAGATACCTCACAGCAGTAGGTTCACTGGGCACAACTTTGGAACTTCAAATATTCATTAAAAATTAATTAATTATTCTAAAGATTTCCTTCCACAAGGAAGGGCTATGGAACATGCATGAGGTGGAGTGAGTGGCACAGGCTGAATCTGGGGTGTGTTTTGAAACAGAGGCTCCTAGGATCTCAGTGAGCAGCGTCAGGCAAGAGCATCCCCGGGAGATACCTGCGTCGGCATCCGTGGCCTGCACTCTTGTCAGCAGCGTTCCGGGCTCTGTGTTTTCAAACACGGTGATGGCATAAGGATCGGCAGAGAATTCGGGGGCATTATCGTTCACGTCTTCTAGCGTGAGCACAACACTGGCTTGGCAGAATCTTCCTCCTCCATCTGTGGCCCTGACGAGAAGATGATAAACAGCTTGCTCCTCACGATCAAGGGGGGTTGACGTTTTCAGTTCACCTACAAACAAAAACAAATGGACTCACTTGTAATTTAAGACGTGACCTGCAGTTGTACATCTTATTTCCTCCCCTTTTGTCTTTCAATTACTTAGTCTGAGTATTCACAGCCTTCCTCTTCAGACCAGTATTATCAATGACAGATTCAACAGCTGCAAGAGGCAGTGAGCTCCAGGTCTCCAACCCCGCCAGGTGCTAGCTCTTTAAGTCCTGCAGGTCTGAGGCCAGGGCCTCTCGCCTTGTGTATAAGATTGCACAGGTGAAACAGCTACCAAATTTACCAAAATTTAAAAAATGTTTAAATTGACTCAAAAATTAGATTCACATGTTCACAATTAGTTCTTTAGGAAGAAAATAAAAAGGCTTAACAGGAAACTTAGTTGATCCCAATTTTACCAAAACACAAAAGGAAAACAACTCTATTTTAAAATAAATAAAATCCCATAAATCATTTTGTTTATGAAAATTCTAAATTATGCTAAGTTATAAATTTATGGTCACCAATTCAAGAAAATATGCTATTTAAATAAAATGGATAAAAAGCAGAAAGCTTGAGTTATATTTTAACTTCTGAGGGTTTTTTTTTTAAACAAGTGGTATAAACGCCTTCTAAATTTTAAATCCTTTGTTCAATTAGGTGATATTCTTGCTGTTTTTTAAAAAATCTCACCTCGAATTTTACGCACTAAATTGCTGGTAAGATTTCTAAGAGGTGTCAACTTCGGAGCATCAGAATACATTTGAAAAGGGCAAAATGTCATTTCAAATTTTGTGTGTGATCTAAAATCACCCACATATATGATACTGTTGGAATATACAATTTATTTTGTCCCAAACTCCATCATTACCTGTGTCTGGATTTAGTTTGAATTTTTCTGCACCTGAACCCAATAACGTGTAAGTAATTTCAGCGTTAGAGCGGATGTCTGCGTCTGTAGCAGAGACCTGCAGGATCAATTTTCCAGGAAGGACGTCTTCAGGAGTAGTGTCTGAATATAAAGTCTGCAAAGAGTTTAAACAAAAACGTGACATAAAAACATTAACAGGCAGCACAAACATCAAGGGAATAACGGAAAAGAAATCATTCATCTTTGACCACAGAAAACATGGGAAATGACTAAAGATAAAATCCCAAAAGCTTTGAAAACGATTTTTCTCATAAAACATAAAACACATGTGAAACAAGGAGGAGCCGTGGAGCAGCCACCAGCTCCACATCCCTGAAAGAGCCTGGCCTGACGTTTAACCTACAAAATGCTATTGTATGTCATTAAGCTGATTTCATATTCAAATCCTTATGAGAAAACGTAAGTACTAATCGAAAATGTAAGTAGTGCTCCGTATTTACCTAAAAACTGCAGAGAATAAATATCTGTCATATCATATCTGCTTATTTCCAAATACAGGAATTTATTTTTTGCAAATGTTCCTAACATAAATAACTGCAGTTAAGAGAGAAGCAAGTTTCATGTTATGGGAGAAAACGAAGATTCTCGAAGGCCACAGAAGGGACTCTGATGAAGGCTGAGGCCCTTCTACTGCCCTGCGTGATCCTGGTGCCCTGTCTTCAGCCCCTTCTACTGCCCTGCGTGATCCTGGTGCCCTCTCTCCTCACATCTGCCCTCATGCTCAAACACGGTGAACACTTGTTTCCAGTTCCAATTATTTAGAAATCCATGCCATAAATTAAAACCTAAGACAAAAAGATTAAGATTCTGTTGATTTTCTTAATCTGAACTCAACTACCAGTGAAGTACTCATGGAAAAGTACTCCATGAAAAAGGACTCAGGAAAAAGAGTATTTCATAACAGGATGAATTTAAATGATCTAGTGTCCCAGTCTTCTTCCTGAAGATGATAGAGTATTGTATTGAAACAATATCAAAGGGCTAAAAAACAACCAAAGACAGTTGCTGTAAGAGAGAGAGAATGTCGCACCCCTTCTGAAAACATAAAGTACAAATAAGAACTGGAATTAACTCCTCATCCCTCAGAAGTTCCCCCTCCGCTCATGACTGAATATAAGGGTTCTTCCATCTTAAGTCTTTCCCTGAGAACAGCCCTATCACCTTCCATAGCCACGAGCATGTCAGACTCACAGAACCTGTGGTGGGTTCCAACTCCTCCACCCTCTTCACAATCACATTCCTCTCTACCCAGCCTTCTCCTGGCCCAGCACATTCCTCCTCCCTGTCACTCTCGGCCTTCTTCCCTGGGCAGGTCTATTTCTTCATCACTTCACTCTCTGATCTGCCATCAGGCATCCATCCACGTCCTGCTACCAAGACCGCCACCTACACAGCACCACGGGACCCAAATGGTCTGTTTCGCATCCCAAACATCCCAGCTCCACTCGCCACCCTGCCTCCCCAGAGTCCTCTTCTCCCCAACCCAGGTTGGCACTGCACTGGTGTCCTCCTCTTCCTTCCAGCTCAGCCCCCTTCTCCCTTTGGAAATAGCTCTCTCTTCTTTTTCCCTTTTGTTAGTATCCTCTCAAATGAAGTCAATTTTCAGCTATCCAGAGACAACGCCAAGTTTCCACACCTTTCCCTAATACCCATCCAACATCTCGCCATCTCTCAATGTCTAAAAAACATGGTCAACTGTATGTCTCATTACTTTAGCAAACTGGAATTGGAACTCAACACGGAACTCCTCTAAAACCAGCCCCCAGCTCAGACTCCTCTTTGCCACGGCCTTGGTCGCTCCCCCTACTCATGTAGAAAGTCGGGCTCGATGGCATGCTGGCTGGCTGTCACACCAGATGGTCTTCCTCGGTGGTGGCTTTGGTCCTTTCACTCCTTCCCCACCTCTGCCTTTCCAGGGCCCCCTTGCATCCACTCCTCCCTGTCTAAATAATGGGAACGATGCTTCCAAACTAAGCTTAAGGAACTCGTCTCATGTCATCTCTACCTTACCGATATAAAAGGCTCCAAGTCCCTATTTTCTCTAGGATCGAGTTCAAATCCCCTGGAACGACCGCCACTGCCCACTGTAATCCAGTTCACCCTTTTCCAAGACTCTCAGTGTAGATTCCCCACTTCTGGCAAACTCAGTGGCTACTCCCACAATCCCTCCTCACACTCCACGGCCCCTCCCCACCCACTCCTGACGACCCACTTACTGCCCCCCGAAGCTGAGCCAGCCCTTGCTCTGGGCAGCCCTTCTCACCCTCTGGCCCCAGGGACCACCCCTGCTCGAGCCACATGCCCTCATCTAACCTTGGAGGGAGCAGCCCTTCCTACGTCTACTTTTAGTTCTCCCTGAATGGTGAGCTGCGCAGATGCAGGAAGCACGCTGTCCACCTCTGAGCTTCTCCAGCGTGCAGAAGAGCAGATGCCCCCAAAACAGTGTCTCACAGCACGTCGGCACTTTGTTTCCCGTCAGATCCTTCTCCCAAAACAGCTGTATCCCCATATTAAGAGAATCCCCTCATGAAAAGGTTACAGAGCATTTTCAATGTTGGATGCAACTGGAGTCCTGTCCGTAATTTAGTTTTCTAGAATGAGGCTTTTGATTTATTGAGCATTCCCGCAAATAGTTCTGAAGCTTTTCCAAGTCTTACCCCATTTAACACCTCTGCTTAATCAGTAAGTGATCATAAAACACATGTGAATTACACCACAGCGCCAAATGATGGTCCCATTGAAAGAATTAAGAAATTGAAATTCATAACACGCAAATGTGAGGGAAGAGCTGCTTACCTTTTCACAAACTGGACTGTTGTCATTTGCATCCAGAACTTTCACTTCAACTATCGCTTTTGATGAGAAGGTGCCATCAGTTGCCGTGATAGTAAGAAGGTAATTGTCCCTTTTTTCCCTGTCTAGAGGTTTCTTCACATATACCTTCCATTCATTCTGTATATTTTCAACAGCAAACTGTCCTAAAGGATCCCCTCCTATTAAATCAATGGAGGAAGATGATAGTCAAATTTGTTGAAAGGATAAAAATAAGTAACAGAAAAAATAAACTGTACAAAAGATGTATAATGTTATCGTTTAAAAGAATTGAGTATTAAAAGAATTAATTTGGCATATATTAGCCTTCCAATTTACAAAAACAAGGGCAGCATTAAAATGTATAAACATAGCATTAAGACTTTAAGACTACTAAATAATCATTTAGCCTGCATTAAAACTATAGATGTTTTTAATTTATTATACACTAAGTATAAGGTTCAAAAGAATGAGTCACAAAAATCAAAAACAGTCTAATGAAACAACTGGTAGCTTTGCTCAGGTAACAAGCTTGAAATGAGGCTCAACAGATGTTATTTCTACTTATTATTTTAGATATTTTTAACTAAAATCATCCCTTAAATCCCCAATTTCCATACAATACAGATCGTATACTTTATGCTTCTAAAAATCATTTTAAATTAATTAAACTGTTTGGTGTGAATTTTTTTTACCTGTTATGAAATATGTAACTTGTCTGTTGATCTCTTCAGAATCGGCATCCGTGGTACTTAAAATGGCAATCACCCCACCTGGGGGGTCATCCTCACTCACAGTCCCTTTATAGATCTCGGCCGTGAATCGTGGTGGACTATCGTTGACATCGGTGACGGTAACATCCACAATGGCTGTGGAGGATAGCTGGATCTTTTCACCATGATCTGATGCAACCACTTTAATCTGGTAATTGTCTCTCTTTTCATGGTCAAGTTCCTTTAAAGTTGTAATCCAGCCTGTTTCCATGTTAATGGCAAAGGATTCAATGACTTCCACACTTTGTGACTGATCCAGGCTATACATAACTTGGCCGTTGGTTCCTGAGTCAGCATCAGATGCCCTGATCTGAATTACTCTACTTCCCCCTGGCAGGTTTTCAACAATGAATGCCTCATATGGACTAGATTCAAAGACCGGGCTGTTGTCATTTGCATCTTTCACTTGGATACTAACATCTACAGAAGCCACCATCTCATGGTCATCTTGAGTGCACCTGGCCAGTATGGAAAACTGATACCACTTAGTTGTCTCATGATCAAGACTCTTCTCCAACTTCAGTCTCCCGCTCTGTCTGTCAATCACAAAGGACTCATCCCTATTGCTTTCTGGAGTATTCCCTTTGACCAGGCTGTAAAGAACAGTCCCACTATGTTCTGCTCGGATGAGATCTATTTCTGTTCCAATAGGCACGTCCTCTGACACTGTAAAGGTATAGAAAGGTTCTGAAAATTTTGGAAGCTGCATTTCCGGTGGAAGGATTTTAACATAGACAGGAACAACAGATTCTTTTGATGGAGACCCATTATCCACAGCTCTAACAAAGAAAGTGAAGAATTCATTTTCCAAGCCAATGAGGCTCTCCTTTGTAGTGATTACGCCGGACAGTTTGTTAATTTCCAAATTCTCTTTTACACTTTCAGAGTCTGCTTCAATGGCATAGGTGATGTCGGCATTGGAGCCCTCATCGGCATCACTTGCAAGAACTTTAATGACTGAAGTCCCTTTAGCAGCACTGGACCCGATATTCACTTCGTATTTGGTTGCTCGAAATTGTGGTGCATTGTCATTGTCATCTGTAAGGATGACATTCACGGTGCAGAAAGCAACTTTTCCTCCAGCATCCTTAGCCATTAAACGGACTGAGATCACTTTCTCCGCTGGGGTTTCTCGATCAAGTTTTTCCAAAGTAAATATCTGTCCTCTCTCATTTATGTAAAATCTGTCTTTGGCAAAGTCATTTACAATATGGTAAGTAACGTGACCATAAATACCAGAATCCCCATCCGTAGTTTTCACCTCCATCACCAGGGTATGTAGGGGAGCGTTTTCAGCTAGTTCCACTTCATATTCGTTCTGAAGAAAAGCAGGACTGTGCAAATTGCCTCCAATTACAGTTACATGAACCTGGGTGGAACTTCTAAAAACTCCATCAGACACTGACAGGTTAAGACCGTAAAATGGCTTCAGGGCGTGCCGGCGCAGGTTTGAGAGGGTGATAATCCCTGTTGCACTGTCAATGACAAAATGTTTATGATCGTTGCCAGACAGAATGGAATACTGCAACTTGTCTATGTCTGAACTGTCTGCATCATAGGCTTTTACACAGGTCACGAAATGCCCGTGAGGGGCGTGCTCGCTAATTCTGGCTTCATAAATCTGTTGTTCAAAGAGTGGTGGATTATCATTGAGGTCGGTAACGTCCACCGTGACAATCATATCACTGCTCAGCGGGGGCATACCACCATCAACAGCCCTCACAAAAATCGTGTGCTGCCGGGACTGCTCGTAATCCAGGGTTCTGAGTAGTGAGATGAGGCCAGTGCTGCTGTCTACATGAAAATGATCATGACTCTTGCTGTGATTCCCAAACATCTGGTATGAGATTCCTCTATTTGGTTCTGAATCAGAATCGGTGGCTCTAACTTGAACAACAGATGTTCCAATTACAGATGCCTCAGACAGGGTCGCCGCATAAGACTGCTGAGCAAACACGGGAGGGTTATCATTGATGTCCTCTACTATGATGTCCACAAATACTTCAGCATGAGCGCCCGTCAAGGAGTCAGTTGCGCGTATGCTCAGTTTATATGCCGGGTGGGCCTCAAAGTCCAGAGGAGCTATGACATTGATAACTCCAGTATTGAAGTTAATAGTGAACTGGCTGAAAGGGTCTCCGTCTGTGATGCTGTAGAACACTTTCAGGCCTTCCGGGCTGTTAGCCTGCACGTGGACCACAGGGCTGTGCACCTGGATGTTCTCTGCAATCTCTGCACTGTAGAAAGGTTTTTCAAACACAGGCATAGCTTTATTCATGACAGTGATCGGAACGATAACTTCCGCTGAAAAGGCCGGGTTCCCTCCATCTTTTGCAACCACTGTAACAAGATATTCTTTATTTAAGGTGTCAAGCTCAAATTGCTTTTTCAGTGAAATTTCACCCAAGGGTCCAATTTGAAAGTGTTCATGATGTTCCTTGAGGTAGTAATGCACTTCCCCGTTTCTGCCACTGTCTCTGTCTACAGCAGTGACATAGCGAACGACATGGCCCACCTCAGTGTCCACTTTAACAACAGCGTAGTAGGGAAGGTTGACAAACACCGGCGCATTATCATTTTGGTCTTCTACAATGACCTTCACGACAACGTGGGCCACTGCGGAAGGCTTATGTTCCTCTGTCACTTCTACAACCACATCAAACGCCTCCTGCTGCTCACGATCGAAGGGCGTGCCAGTGGTTGACAGAACTCCTGAAGTGCGGCTTATTTTAAATCTGCGATCTGGGTTGAGGATGTGATAAAACAAAGGCTCATTGATTGGATTCCCAATAGCAGTAATGACAGCTAATGTTTTGGCCTCGGTGGAATTCTCTTTCACTACTGCAGAGTAGACATCCTGGGTAAACTTTAGGTGACTTTCTTTGCTTTCTTTCACATTAATTTTGACAGAGGTAAGGCCGGCAAATCTGCCATCGGAAGCTCTAACGGTTAGCTCGTAGCGGCTTCTTAACTGAGTTGTGTTTTGGACAGTGAGAGCACCAGTCTTGTAGTCCACAGAAAACTTCTCCCCGATGTTGCCTTCGGTGATGGAGTAAATCAACTGTGAGAATGCACTTGAATCGGCATCTGTAGCATTTACTGTGATGACTTTTACTCCTTTGTATGTTGGTAACAAAAGAGATGCTTCATATAATGGCTTGGCAAACACAGGAGGGCAGTCATTAATGTCAATTACATGTACTGTTACATTCGCTGCATACTCAGCAAATAAACGTGGGGTTCCCATGTCATGCACTTGGACGGTGAAGTGAAAAATACTTGTTTCTTCATAGTCCAGACTTAGTACTGTATGAATAGCACCAGTGCTAGAATCAATAGCAAAATGTCTGTGTACAGATGGTTCAACAATGTGATATACAAGCAAAGCATTTGCGTCTTTATCAGCATCAGCTGCTCGAATCACCAGTGGGACATTCCTGTCTGTTAGGACCACGCTGTTAATTGAGGCTGATTCACTAATGAGTCCTGTATATTCTGCCTGCATAAAAACTGGTGCGTTGTCATTCTCATCCTGCAGGTGAACTAGAACCGTTGTATTAGTGGACAAACCAGCCATGTTAGTTCCTTGTATTATCAATGTGTAAATGGGCAAAGTTTCAAAGTCCAGGGCTTTCTGAGTGCTGATAGTTCCAGAATGTGGATTAATATCAAAAGCATCACCTGTATTTCCATCTTTTATTTCATACACCACTGATGATTGACTATGGGCTGTAACCATCCCAACGAAACTCCCAATGCTGACAGTTTCACTAAGTTCAACAGAATATTCTTTTGATGTAAACTTCGGAGAGGCGTTGTCAGCAATTGTGACAAAGATACGCACAGAAGTTATTTCACTCATTGGTGGACTGCCCTTATCTGTAGCTTTTACCATTAAATCATACTCCGCTTGGTTACTTCGATCTAATTCTTTGGCAGTTTTAATAGAGCCCAAGACAGGATCAATCATAAAAGAATTTCCAATATTTCCTGGAAGGAGAGGAAAAGATACATGTTAGAGAAAAACAGAAGGGGCAGTAGAAGTAGTAGTTAGAGAAACAGAAACAAACGTATCCTTAAAAATTATATTCTGAAATTAAGCAGAAACTCAGGGGATGTCAATATTTGAACGGAACCTTCAACTTGTTTTATTTTTATCCACCTAAAACCAGGTATACTTTACAGAATTTTGTCCATAAATGATGAAAAACAAAAAACAGAAGAAACAGCACTCTGCTCTTAGCGAAGCCAAAACTCCCTCTCTCGGCTGCACTGGGAATGTGTGGTGGAAAGACAAGGCTATCCTTCCACAAAGCAGTTGAGTGAGTCACTTTCCAGGAGTCCCTCAAAACACTTCTGGACCACATTTGTATTTTCAACGGTTATGACTTACAAATTCTTAAGATTTGTATTCATTACGAAAGATTTTGATTCAGTAAGAAATTGACATCAAGCTTCAAGAGACAATTGTCCATGGATAAATGTGTGTAACCCACCCCATTTTACAGGTTTTGAAGATTGCAACAACATTCCTTTCTTATCTTTTTCAGGTCAACTTATCCTCTAGGTCAGTGGTTTTCCCCTGGGGGCAATTCTGCTCCCCAGGAGACATCTGGTAATGCCTGCAGACATTTTTGGTTGTCACTACTTGTCGGAAGAGGGTGCTCCTGGCGTCTCGTGGGTGGAGACCAGGGGTGTTGCTAAGCAGCCTACAACGCACAGGACAGCCCTGCACAACAAAAAATATCTGGTTCTAAATGTCAGCAGTGCTGAAGCTGAGAGGCTGCTCAAAGATAGAGTGTTTTACCTCCTTTTCTTTGGACCTTTTCAGGCTATACTGTATGTATCTTTAGCTGCAACCACAACTCCAGAATATTGTATAATTTTGTATCATCGACTGAATCTTCAAAGAAACAAGCAGTTCTCTACAGCCCTTTTGGATAAATCAGGGTGGCGTTGCAGGCTCTCAGGTTTAATCCATCCACGAGCCCATCCTTTTTCTGTTTCATGAACAAGCACCCAGAATTCACCATACCTGTCATAGCACAGAATTTATTTTCCCCAAATGAACTATTACACTTACCCAAAACAAAGCTCACTTGCCACTTAACTGCTTTCTCAGATTCTTGCTCTAGGTTTGCCACGAGTGTGGCATTTCACAGACCAGAACTGCTCAGTGTGAGCTACACACCAGGGATTCAGCAAGCACTTCGTTCTCCACATCATTAACAGGAAACACTTCCTCTACAGTCTTCACTTCCTTCCTTTCATACATTTTCCAAAAATCCACGGCCATTTTTTAGAGACCAGATCCAGCCTGCTTTTCATTAAGTCTTACTGGCTCTGCATCCGAGCCCCAAGGCAGCGCCTCAGTCTGCAACAGGGTGGAGGCCCAGGATTTCTCTAGGCCCTGACGCTCTGAGCTGAACCCTGGCCGAGAACTGGGTCCTGCTGCCTCTGCCAGGCTTTTGAGACACTAATTTCCGGCCTGTCTGTACTTATGAGTCAGTGATCCCAGGTCCTTCCTGATTGCATTTTTGGCCGTCGTCAGAACGCCAAGATCCTTTTCTCATCCCACCTGTACATCACCCTCACTGTCTGAAATTGTGACTGACTGCCTGGCCTGACACAGGAGACTGGGGCAGCCATGGTGACTCTCTTCACCCCTGCCCCTCAGACTTCCCTATGTCTGCACTCACCAGCTGACCTACCATATTTTATATTCATTCTTCTATATCCACTTCTCTCTTATTGTACAGGATAATCTTATCTTGCCGATGAAGCTTCAAATATGCAAGGCCTCATGTGGAGGAACGAAGAGACTATCTGCTGTGGAGGAGGCTGGTGCTGCTAGAACACACTGCTTTCTGCAAAACTTGCTCCCTGCCCTCCAGCCAAGTGGGCATTCTCTTTGCCCTCAATCAGGACAGCACACTCATCTCAGAGCCCCAGTGTCTGACGCATCCTCTCCTGCAAGAGTCTTCTCGCGCTATTCTTACTGTTCCTGTCTCAACGCCCTGTGTTTTCCTTACAGCATGGATTACAACCTTGCTCTTTATCGGCCATGCAAGATTCAGAAACATCCTCTATTATCTGGGGCACCATGACTCTGATGAACACAGCTTGGAGCATGTCACTGATAACAAGGTTAAACAGGAACCCAGCTCATGATGGGATACATGAATCCCACATCCATATAGATTAAGGCAGAAATCATCAGATTTGCAGATGGGAAAGCAGCATCGCGTTTATGTGAAGAAACAATGAGGGCTGCCTGCTGAGTGGTAGAAAGTGCCCCTGCCTGGCCTAACAACAGGTACATTCACAGACACTGAGATGCACTGGTGCTGTTGAACGACTTCCTAAGGTGGCAGAAAAGGTCTGTACGAGGCTGGGGGCTTATTCACTGACTTTAGCTACAATAGGAGTGGTTTTTAAACAACTTTAAATTGTTCCCTGTATGGGAACAGGGCAATTATCTAGACAAACAGGCTAATTTTTACTCTTAAGCTATTAAGTATATTACACAGAACTGTGAAGGGGAGTCTGTTTCTTCCCCTGTGGACACACGCTGGATGTTCAGCTGGGGCCCGCTGACTGGCAGAGTGGCACCCTCCGTTGACTCTCAAGGCAATTATATTTAACTTAAGTTTGGGGAGGAAAACCAATTCTAATCAATAAGTGTATTTATTTATGGAGTGTCTTCTATTTCCAGGTATTAAAATGGTTTAGAAGTAGTGCTCTAATAATCTACTTTTTAAAAAAGATGTAAGAAGAAAACACACAAACCAGAGTATGGCACTGACATGTCTCCAGCATATAACTCAATGGTTATTGAAAATATCTCTTAATTAATTCCTTTTTCCCTGAATACTCCTAATCAGACCAAACCTTTTACTCAATTAATTGCTGCTAATTAAACATGCAGTGTTACGTACTGAATTTATAACTAGTCTTTTTGAACTTTAAATGTAATCTGACACAAATTAGAAGCAGATAATTATGAATAAACTTAAATGAAAGGCATTTGTATGAACATTTTATAGTCTGTACTATTCCAACAGATGTCCACCTCTATCTCCAACACATGCACACACCCCCTCCACAAAATTCTACTGCATTTTAATGGTAGTGGTCTCCTACAAAGTAACTGCTGAGCATAATTTTTATATTACCAAAACTATAAAAATAGCATCTTAAAAGTCCTAATTCTATGCCAGAATAGGCCATTGGTATTATCTATTCATGGAGGAGGGAGTTCCATTCTCCAAATACCAGATTCCTAATCCTGTCAGTCATTAGAAGCATTCAAAGAATGCACATGCTTCTACTCAGACACCAACAATCATATTTTAACCACCCAGTTGTTGACAATTATGTGAAAGCTAAGGGGAAGTTTAACATTTTCTCCTACATAAACCCAGTCAGTTTGTCTATGACAGAATTACTTTATTGAAGTACTCAGGCATGCACAAATGGAATGCACTGTTTTTCTAACTGCAAATTTCTCAACCAGTGGGAAAAAACTTCATCTTTACTCAAGGCACTAACTACACTACATTTTAACACTGCAATCACAGGCAGTGTATGAGATCTTATTTGTGGCTAATGAACTCGATTTGGTTGTTTTAAGGGAAACAAATAAAATTTCAAATATGTAAAATAAACATAGTTTAACTACCTAGAACACATCAGTAAGTTTTTTTAAATTACTCTCCATTTCCTCAAATTTTGATTACATGATCTATAGTTAATCTATACCTGTACCAATTCTAATGCCTAGGAGAGACAATTTCTAAATATGTAGAGCTACAGACTTAAAAAAAAAAAAACAAGTTAAATGGAATATTTTAATTCTCTAAACTCATTATGAAGAAGACTGAAAGGGACTATATTCCTTGTACTAACAATGGCACTGAAGAAAACGGAAAACTGTAAACTGTCTTCTCAACATTTCATCACTTTCAGAGGATCTGGCATGAGCAGGAACATCCTAAAGCAACGTGACTTCTGACTGTACAGACTGTATGCTCCAAAGCAGAGCACTGTTTCTATCGGGGTGGAACTTTTACAAGACACGCATTGTGGACCCAATGGCAACGCCTACCTACCATGCCCAGGAGGAACACTCCCAACATGGCACCTGGCACATAAAGTGAGCTTCACCAGCCCACAGAATGAATGAATGAATGAGGGACCAACATGGCACCTGGCACATAAAGTGAGCTTCATCAGCCTACAGAATGAATGAATGAATGAATGAGGGACCAACATGGCACCTGGCACATAAAGTGAGCTTCACCAGCCCACAGAATGAATGAATGAATGAGGGACCAACATGGCACCTGGCACATAAAGCGAGCTTCATCAGCCCACAGAATGAATGAATGAGTGACCAACATGGCACCTGACACATAAAACGAGCTTCATCAGCCCACAGAATGAATGAATGAATGAATGAGGGAATGGCAGTGGAAAACAGACCAAAAACATCCTGCTATGCCACGACTGCTTCCTGGTGGTCCCCCTTGTTATCCCGACTCTGGATCTCTTGGCCTCTGGGTCCCGGAACCGTCCAGGCCCACAGCTCCAGCTGTTTTTTTTTTTGCCCTTGCTGCCTCAAGCCCCACCCCAGCAGGCCCCAGCTCTGGGGTCTAGTCCTCGACCCAATTCCATGAGGGAAATCCACCTGTTAAAGGCGAGTGGCAAAAATCCAGGTAAATGTAGAAGGGGTGGGAGGGGCACGGCACCTCTTTCTGAGGTTTCAGCCAATTACAATGAGATGAGTCAACACTGTTAGGGAGCTTCCTGCTCTGCTCAAGAGAAAATACTCTCTGACAAAAAAGTGAAACGTTAAATTACTAGGCAAGCATCTTCCTAAGTGTGTTTAATTTAACCAATGTTACAGAAGAAAGTGTGGTTAAAATAATTTCAGAAATACTGAATTGGTCAAATAAAGTTTCCTCTACTACGGGGCTTCTCAGAGCCTTGAACTGGGCTAATATTGTGACTCCCCCAGAACTTCCCCCAAACTCTCTGATGGGCTAAAAGTTAAAAAAAAAAAAAAATTCCTTTCTCCTAACATGTAAAATTGTATCTAGAGATCAATTTAAGCCATTTTTGCAGATACATAGAAATGCTTCAATACCCAGAACTGATTTTGGAAAAGTAGAAACAGACTTTTAACAACTGCAAATTTAAAATGCCACTGAAGGCTCCAAAAGTACCTGACTCGATCGAGTACAGCACTTCAGCATTTTTCCCTTTGTCCTTGTCCAGAGCTGTCACCTGCAACACAACTGAGCCAACGGCTGCCGATTCATAAACCCGCCCTTTGTAGGAGGAAGCGGTGAACCACGGGGCGTGGTCATTCGTGTCGCTGACATTGACCACAATCCTTGCAAAGTTGCGTTTTACAGGCACATCTTGATCTCGTACCTAAAAGAATTGACACATTATCAATCCCATTGGTGCTTTCCTTATAACTAATTAAAAATCACACTCGAACACACAAAGGCCTCAGGACCAAATGGTGGGAGGAGAGCGGACAGAGCGCCTACCATGACCGTGAGGGTGTGCTGGTGAACGGCTTCATGATCCAGTTTCTCAGAAGTATAGAGAGAGCCGGTTGCAGGATCAAGACGAAATTTCTTGAGACTCAATGGATCTCTACTGCTCTGCAGAGTGTAGATTAGTTTGTTTTTCTCATCCTGATCCACGGCACTGATTTGCAAAATTTCTGTTTCTGGCGCTGTATCTTCAGGAATAACAACTTCATACTTTGATGTAGAAAACTGAGGACGATGGTCATTTGTGTCTATTACTTTGATGAACACCTGTAATGGATGACAAAATGACTCATACAATATTTCCAATTATGATGTTTTAATACTGAAAGAACCATGAACGAAAGTCATGTATATTGAAACGATACTGTGGCAAAATAAAATACAAATATGAGAAAGGCAACAAAAACCTAGAATCATACATTTCTTAAAACATTTCTCATTGGTATATTACTTATCTAAATATGAGTAAGATAATGATGACCTTTCTGCATTCTTATAACTAACTCTGGGACAAAATATGTATGATTTTCACGCTTGCCACGTCTTTACGTGGGCTTAACTTCTCTTATGCTTCCACAGAGAAGGTATCTGTAGGTCACTCATGTACGGATAACAATTTACCAGGATTTATAGAAGACTAATTTCTTAAATCAGATTTGTATCTGCAACTACCAACCCACTGAGGTAAGACAGATGATTACACTATCCAAATTTCTCATTCTCATCTTTGACATCCCAAGCCCCTGATCATAGGTTTTTTTAATATGTAAAAAGAAAAAATAAGAAATGTGTTTAGAAATCACTGTATTTCTGTGATCATAAACCTACATCTATGTAGTAAATACGTTTACTCCCTAAAACCAATTTAGTCAATAGATTGAAAAAATAAACTCTCTTAACTATGTCTACATAAAGTAAAAACCTTTAGAGGAAAAAAAGCAAATGTTAAGAAACTTGGTACTAAGCTAAATTAGAAACAAACAAAACTTTGACAGTAAGAGGATTAATTTCCATAATGAAAAGATGTATGGATTTGGCACAGCGGGAATCACTGCCAATTATAAAACATGCTTTAGAGTTTAAGAAGAAGAAAACTGCGCTTCGCGGGGGCATATGGAACAAAGGGATCTGCTGGTCCAAGCAGCACAGGGGGCCAGGGTCCCAGGCAGAGCGGTCAACCACATGGTGCAGGCCATGAACAGAGGCCTTCCGTGAGGGCTACATCAGTGTTCTCACAGAAGACCAAGATATCAAGGATGTTTTAGTTAAATAAAACGTAACATTACATTTTGTATGAATTCCAGATGCATCCACCAAACCACGGAAAGGTTGCATGTGAAAGCTATGTAAACCTTTAAAACTACAGATGCCTCACTTTTACAGGTCAATGATGATCCAGAAGGGATGGCTATAAAGGCAATTACCATAGATTAGATTATATATTCATTTCCACTATAAATTTAAAAATTACTTTTCCCATGTAGTGGGTACTGAGCAGAGAAGTTTAATCCTGCTCCAAGCTCAAGCATTATTAAGTAGAAAGAACTGGAAGTCAAAGCAATTCAACTGAAACACACGGATTGTGCGTTTCCATGCCCAATGCTTGCCTGGGTGTGAAATCAGCGTGCAATAGTCTCTGCCCTCATAGAGCTACCAGGCTCACCAGGAAATGTTCTGCACATGCACAGCCTAACCATGTCTCATATATTATCACGTAAAGTTTTTAAGAGTCCAGAGACTGGCTGAGATATTCAGAAAGCTCTTAAGGAAATAATGCTTTCTTGGGTACATTTTTGGTTGGCAGGTGAGTAAGTATGAGGAAGGGCTGCGTCAAAGACATGAAGGCAAGCAGTGGGACGGAACATCCTGCCTTTCAGAGGCTGGAGAGGACTTGGAACTCAGGGGTGATACAGTAAAGGAGCAAGAAGAAGGCAGAGTCAAATACGCAGAGCCTCGACTGCAGAACTGATGTGGGAAGACTACACAGCTCCTTTTGGTCAGAAGAAACTCGCTTCCAACATGAGTGGCAGGGATGAAGAATGGCGACTGGAAGGTGAATTGAGTGTCAGTGGGACAAGAGCCCAAACCAGTGCTGATGTGCAACAAGACTATGGCTTTCTGTGTGCTTACTGGGTGACAGGCTCTCAGAACGTGAAGAACAAGCACCCTGCGGGTCACCTCATCAACCTTCCTAAGACCTCCAAAAGGACGATTATCACCACCCCCACTTTGCAGATGAGAACATGGACACACAGAGAGTTACAGCTATTTGCCCATGGAAAGGAGTACAAGAGGTGGAGCCGGGATTCAAACCAAGCGATCTGCTCCAGAGGCCACGATGCTGATGCTCGAGAGAAAGTGAAAGAAGAAATGAAAGCCAAGTTGTTTGAATGAAAGAAAAAAAAGGTAACTGGATTTGGTAAGTTACCTGGAGATACAAGATAAAGCCAAGTGACTGGAATCAATGGCGGTCAGCATTCTAAGCCACACACGCAGGACAGGAAAGCCGGAGAAGAGCTGTTTCCGCAGGGCACTGGCAGTTCTCCCACTGTCCTGCCGCCTACCTCTGCTGGAGGCTGCCCGCTTGACTCACCAATGGCTCACCTAAACCTTCTCAAATCGGCATCTGCTGCCCCTGACCTGGATACACAATGGCTGCTCTGTTGACTTCTGAGTGTTACTTCCAAGCCCCAATCCATCCCCGCCGTATCCTAGTGTCTCACCTCCCAGCTGACCCCTCTGCTCTTCAATCCATCCCTGCGGTATCCTAGTGTCTCACCTCCCAGCTGACCCCTCTGCTCTTCAATCCATCCCCGCAGTATCCTAGTGTCTCATCTCCCAGCTGATCCCTCTGCTCTTCAATCCATCCCCGCGGTATCCTAGTGTCTCACTGCCCAGCTGACTCCTGTGCTCTTCAATCCATCCCCGCGGTATCCTAGTGTCTCACCGTCCAGGTGACTCCTCTGCTCTTCAATCCATCCCCGTGGTATCGTAGTGTCTCGCCTCCCAGCTGATTCCTGTGCTCTTCAATCAATCCCCGCGGTATCCTAGTGTCTCACTGCCCAGCTGATCCCTCTGCTCTTCAATCCATCCCTGCAGTATCCTAGTGTCTCACCTCCCAGCTGACTCCTGTGCTCTTCAACCCATTCCTGCGGTATCCTAGTCTCTCGCTGCCCAGCTGACTCCTCTGCTCTTCAATCCATCCCCGCGGTATCCTAGTGTCTCACCGTCCAGGTGACTCCTCTGCTCTTCAATCCATCCCCGCTGTATCCTGGTGCCTCTCACTGTCCAGCTGATTCCTGTGCTCTTCTCCAGGTGGCAGCTGCTGCACCCCCCACCCGCCCCCACCCAAATTCATATTTCCAGGTTCTCAGCTAAAGAGGAAAAATAATCTAAACACAAATCATTCCTTTTCTCCCACACCTTAACAGGTCAACCTGGGCTCACTGTTCTCTTATAGTCCAACTGCCTTTCTCTGCCAGCGATTAGGATAGCATCTACAGCCTATGACAATGGCCCAAAATAAGTTATAGAAGTATAAAGGAAGCAATGAAATTTAAGATATTTTGTGTTTCCAAGAAAGAAAACTAGAATACACTTCCTGGGTTTTATAGGGATTTTAGTTGACGCACATGATATTTCATGCTAAACTTTTAACTGCACTAATTAAAAATATAATTATTGGGAAAGAGGTGCACTGTTAATTATTCATAGATGTATGGTCTTTAGTAATGAGAATGCTTGGCAAAGAGGGACAGCTCCACTGTTTATGAAGCTCCTTTTGTTAGATTTCTGGGTAGTCGATTCTGTGAATTGGTCTACAGTTATACCCCTTAAATCCTTCTCTCAGAATTATCCTATTAGATTTATTACAATTTATGATGTTTTTATTCTCATTTTTGTGCTCTAAAATTTTACAAGGGCTTATGTTTAAAGAGAGAAAATCAATAGATTTTGCTTGTCTCTAGAATGAGAACAGCTACCAACTAAATTGAAATTTTAACACCATACTAGAACTTTTACAAGACAATCTCAAAATGACCCCAAAAGCACATGTATCAATTTTATATACACTAAAACTCACAAGCATTTGGAGAAAGAAATATTTTTGTAAATGGCTTTAAATTGTCTACCCATTTATTAATCGAAAAGACATCACAGACTATCATTTCTATCTTTTAATGCAGCTAAATGAGTTAGCAGATGATCTGTCTTGCTTAGTACTTAAAACAGTATAATCTAACGCTAGAAAATTTCAAACTCAGATGCACCTTGTTCTCTGACATTTAACTTCTTTCTTTTTCATTTAGGCCACAGTAGGTTATAAACAAGCCTTTAGCTTTTGCCATCCCAGTGTAAGCTCCAAGAGGGCAAGATTGTTGCCTCTTCTGTTTCCTACTATTCACCTTCCAGAATGGTGCCTGGCATGTAACAAGAGTTCAACAAATACTTGGTAAATAAATGAGTGAATGACACTCTGCTTGCTCCTGAAACCTCAGGATGATTCTTCTATCTAGGAATAGTCCTTCTGTACACTCCAAACGGCCCACACTGAGAACCAAAGAAAAGTAATAAGAAAGAAAAGAATTTAAATTTCACTTACAGGATTTTAACACTTACGTTTGAAATCCCCATAATCTGGCCATCTCAATTACCAGATAGGAACAAATAAAGGTGGTAAAGGAATTATTAGAACAATTTTATTAGTTATTTTATATAGCCAGGAGGAATCCAAAAAAAAGTGATTTAGAAGATTCATCACTTGAACCAGTTTTACTGAAAATGATTTAAACAATTCATTCTCAACAGTGATGTACTTTATGTTAATATAGTTTAAAATGAGTATAAAATTGGAAGATTTTGATGGTATAATGTTGGTTTGGTTTGGTTTTTGAAGTCTTCTCTCAAAATTCTCAAAACTGCTTAATTATATGCAAAACCTAAATTGGGATATGGAATTAATTTTCTTTCCCTAAATAAAAATTCTTAGTGTGCATGTGTGTAAACTTCTGATTTTAGACCCTCACAGGGCAGAATCCACCGCTCATATTGCCTGTGGACCCCAGGTCAGAACGTTATCTCCAGCCTCCTCTGACAAGTGCGTCATTAGTAATTCACTTACCTGAGTGAGGATAGTGGTGGTTCCATCTGTAGCCTCGACTGTGAGGTTGTAGTTTGACTTCTGTTCTGCATCAAGAGGTTTGGCAACAATGATGGTTCCAGTTCCCCTGTCCACATCGAAGTGACTGTCGTAGTTGCCACCTAAATTGGGGGAAAAAAAGTAAAAACAGGTCACAGGATAACACTCTGTAGTTTATTTTGTGGCTTTCTCATACTTAATGGCACTGAAAAAACTTCTAATATACTAGCAAAGAGCTTCCAAGGAGGAGCATTTTGAAAGAAAAGAGTGGCCAATTAGAAAGACAATGCTTGTTAAGGCAAAGTGAACCCTAATTGTCCAGGAAGCAACTAACTGAAAGAAAGCAAGAAAGCAACTCTGAAAACAAAGACGTTGCTAATATTGCCAATGAGTTACTTTCAATTTGCTTTTTCAGGGGTTCTGAATTCCTCTTCAATTTGTATCTCAGTAGATACCATCACTGGGCCATTTAAAAGTTTACTTACTAACAAAACTTTCTGATACTTTGAGCAAATTGACCTAATAAAATAGCTATTAAAAATCAATGTTAACTCTAAAAAAAATAGTGGTCGTTAACTTTAATTAGTTCTGGCTATATAAACTATTTGAAAAGAATTTTTTTTCTCATTTTTGACAAACACAAAGCCTAATGAAACAAAAGTTTCTATCCTACTAATATTATCCAAATATTTTTGATAAAACTCTTTTCAAATCCACTGACCTAGATATAAAATGAAATGGGATGAAAATAGAGGTTTAATGTCATGATGAAATTCTACTACTAAATCTAACCAAGAAACAAAACAACACACACGACGTCTTAAGAGAAACCTAAAACCACGGAGCTAGGTGAGCATTATGTGGCAACACGCTGGCGAGTGGGATGGGTGACCATGCGCACACTATGAAAAAAAAAAAACAGCGATGGTAGATAGTCACTGGAAATAAAAAAGTAAAAAAAAAAAAAAAAAAACAAGGCTTTTATTTTAGATCTCATAATCTGAGGCAAATTATGTGATCTCAGCAGATACCTTCTGCTGTACAGTTCGGGTCACAAGTCATCTGAAAGATGTAAAAAACTTCTCTAGCAAGCGTGTCTCCTGGCACAGCCAAAAAGAAGCAAGCGTGCATGGAAAGCAAGCACAGAATAAAAGCAATCAATCAAACCAGGTCCAAGCACAGCAAGGTTACACAGCGAGGTCAGGTACTGCACAGCAGCAGCCTGTTGATCTGGAAATGTGATAAAAGTTAACAGAAAGCAAACAAACGGTTTTGAGCATCGTTAACTATGAAAATAGTCTCTTTTTCCCCTTCCCTTGAAAGTACGCTGTAAGGGTTTCACAGGTGCTGATGACATCAATTTCACACAATCACCAAATTGGTAAAACAGCCAAAGCATTTAGCATGGAAGTTCCAAAGGTAAGGCCTGGCCTGACAACACGCCCAGTGGTCTGGGTCCATCAGCTGCAACTTTTGGGGGCTTCGGGGTAACATGACTAAGGGGCAGAAGAGGAAAAATGGACATAAAGTCCCCCCCAGAGAGATGAATCGCTACAGAGACTCTTGTTCTTAAATACCCTTGTAACTAAAATGTGAGGAAACAATAAAAAAAAAACTAAGATGCAAACTCTAATGTGAAATTTAAAAAATATGTTGAATAGGGTATTACATTCAATGTCTTATCTAAACTACATGACAAATAATAAGAAGAAATGGCTTTAGCAAGTAAACTTTATTGGAGGATGAAATAATCGAATGAATCCTCCTACCTGTTGAAAATGAGGTAACATAAAACTAAAAACCCATAGCTGGTACCATAACTTTGTACCATAAGCTGGTACCATAAGCTGGTATGAATCAAAATTTGTAAGCTTATTCCCTATTAAATATTGACATGTGATAGTCGCACAGGCATAGTTACTTTAAATGTTCCAATCATATTCACTAAAAATAACGATGTGCCATAGGTTATGTATCAATAAATAAACAGTAAGAAGCTGTGCTTCTGGACCAAAACATTCAAGGTTTTGTCTGTAACTCTTTGACGAACTTTTAAAAAATTTTATTTTTATATCAATAACTTGGTAGAATAGAGCACCAATTTTAAGCAAGTTTAATATATGCTATATATTGTGAAAAATTTTGCAATCAAAATATTATAGTTTAAAGCAAATTCTCCACCTGTCGATCTTATTCCCAATTTTAAATCCTGACTTGTGCCCAAAACTCATCAAACCGTATGCAGGTTCTCTTCAGTGTAACCCATATGGACAATGAAAACGAGGGGGAATGCTTACCAGTGATGTCAAACCAAAGGGGTATGCCAGGAGGCTCCACAGATATTACTCCAATCATGTGAGCAACGGGGTCACTTTCCATCACAGTAAAGGTAAAAAATGATTCTTCAAATGAAATGGGCTCCGGGGACGGTTTGGGCTTGGAGATCCATTCAATATGGAGTCTGGTGGTTGATGACTTTTGAGGGCGACCATTGTCAACTGCCTTAATCTACAACATTTGGGCAGAGGGGATTAAAAACAGCAAATCAGGAGTTACAACCCAGAAATGAATGAAGCACAGACTGGTTTGGTCTTAAACTGAGCCAATTTCAAACATTTCACATTTGTATACTGTGTATTGAATGCCTGACAGAAGAACAATGATTTCATGACCACATTCAACGTAAACAATAAGCACCCTGATTCTCAAACGTTATCCGGCATTGCCTAATGGGGCCAGCAGGTCACAAACACTTCAGCCGTTTACAAAACAGAAATAAAGTTACTAAAGAAAAAATACAAAATAAGGTTTATAGTCACAACATATGAAAAATTACAGTATTACAATCTTAACTCACTGAAAGAATATCATATTCTCCAGCTGCTGAAAACCTCTTGGACGAAACCACTCCAGTTTTCGGTTCGATGAAAAATTTGCCATGCTCATTCCCGTCTTCGATGCTGTAGGAGATTTCTGCATTGGGGCCTTCATCCTTGTCGGTGGCTATAACGCGATAGAGCGGCTCCCGTCTGGCATTTCTTTCTCGGTCTGGCTTTTCCCGCTCAGGCAGTCTGATTTTGTAGAACTTTTGCAGAAACTGAGGTTTGTTGTCATTTTCATCAAGGATTTTCACAATGACTCTTGCAATGGTTGATTTGGGGGGAATACCATTGTCTGTCACAGTAACCTGTTTTTTTAAAGTTAACAGATTAACATGTTAAGATATACTATATAAAAAGTGAGTATCTTCTTCCTCATGCTACTCCGCATGTGTGTAAAGCTCTGCATTTTGCAGGGCACGATGACACATACACAGCAGCTCTTCATTCCAACAACAGGGCTGTAAGGAGGTGAGGCAGCACCTCCCATCTCTACAGGGAGAGAGTCAGGGGGCCGGGCATGGCTAAGAAAGAAACAGCCGCACCCCTGTGCGCCTTCCTGACCATGCAGGCTCTCTTCTCGCATTAGTTTAAGTGGAAAGTGAACCTCGCCCAAATGTTAAGCTACCAAAAACTTAATACCTTTAGGCCATGGAAGAGATACGTGAGGATTCTGCTTTACACATTTAAAGAGTCTTCTTAAAAACAACACACTCTACATACTTAAAAACAAAATTTCCATATATCATGTTAAAAATGTTAAACTTCAGTAAAATATGCTAAATTGTCATTTTAAAGTATGTGTTAAATAAACAGTACACCTTTTAATACCAGTAATCACCATTTTATTTTGGCTGTTTTCCTCTACAGATGTTTTATAGGAGTGGACCTAAACATTTAAATTTAAGACCAACTCATTAAATAAGATTTTCGGTAAAATAACTTTCATTGTAAGTAAACTATCCATATATTCTTATATTCTATTTAGGAAAAAATATCAGAGAGTCTTGAGGACTGCACTGATGACTGTTTCTATATCCCTAAGAGACCACTTCACCCTTAAATCAAATGTTCACGTTTATGTCAATAGGCACATTAAATATAACGACATTAGTAATGCTTATTCTCCCCCATCCACACCCCTACCTTCTTCCCAATGAATTACCACTAAAAACAGTCAAGGAGACTGAAGTCTGGCAGTTGTAAACCCTGTTTATTAAAGTGTGACTATATCCCGATGGTGCCTGTCAAAAGTATTTAAGTAGTTGCTTTATATTATTTACTTTCCTAAGCTTTTTCAAAATAAAACATTACTATTTTAATTTTAAACTCTCGAAACATTTCCTTTTCATCAGTTTGCATATGAGCTTTAGAAAAACAAGAAAGAGAAATACAAGCAAGCACTATGTTTTTTAGTATTCATCACCAAATTGTTCCTCACTTTGGGTTCAAGAACCAGTAGCTAGTCACAGCTTTCAACATGTAATGGAGACAAACTATCTTTAAGACAGCCAAATCAATGCCAGCACTGGCTCTCAAATATACCACCCCAAAAAGACCCTATTGAAAAATACACTAATTATGTATGTTGAAGGGAAAATTTATTTCCCATCCATGTCCAAATATGACTTTCAAAGTGCTATATATCTGATATCTGCTTCCACCTAGCCTTTGATATTCACGGAGAAAAGAGGGCTCTGGAGTGACATATGCAATTAATGTGAAATTTGAAAGGACTGGAGCAAAATGTCAGTGTAACTACTGCTCTCCTACCTTCCCATCTGTTTATCTTTGTCAGTGACTGCATTTGCCCCTTCTGTCAATCCTTGTAGTGACAGAATGAAAATTCAAAACTTTGCTCTATCATAAAGAAAATGAATTCAAGGGAACTTTACACTCTATGAACTAAAAACTCAGATGTAATACATGAAGCAACTCCTAATGGGGAAAGCACTGTGGCTGTGAAACCACCTTTTCCAGAGGGTATTCCCAGTTCCCAATGCACACACACGTGTATGCATGCACACACACACACACACACACACACATACACTGCACGACTATAAAAACTAAGTATTTACTGACAACCTTAAGAAAATTTGACCAAGGATAAAATGAAATTAAGCAGGCAGCATTATAAACAGCAATATTAAAAGAAATTTTCAAAAGTTACAGTTTAGAATTTTGTCACTTATACTGTTAGAGTGGAAGAAGAGCACTGATAACTCAATTAAACAAAGGCAGGTGGCCTTTCCCAAGGCTGGCTCTGATAATGAACCCCAGTCTTCCACACGGGACAGAGGGATGTCTCCACGCCCCTCTCCGCGGTCTGCCTGTCTCTCGGCCGCTTCCTGACGACACGGCCCAGAGATCTCATCAACCCGATGTCCATGTTACGCTCCACCTTCCCTCTCCAAATTACTCGCGGTCTTTTTCTGCAATGTATTTACTATTAGCCAAAAACCAGGTGACCAATACATGATAACAAGCTGTGGGTTTTCTATGGACTAACAGGCATTGTAAATTTTCCATGAGAATGAGAAGCCTTATTAGAACTTTCTAGAAGAGCACACCTGAGCCTTCAATCTACTTTTACTTTTGAGGTATTTAAGAAGCACAAACTAAGTAATTCATAGTTTAAAATGCAAAAATAATGCAACTGTTTAAGAGCAAAAAAATGAATCTGGAAACAAATTACCTCTAGTTAAAAAGGTTGAAACAGATCTATAAATACCAACATAAATATATCTCAAAAACATAATAGTAAGGGGAAAAAAAGATGTATACAGAAAAATATCACTTATGTAAATGCAAATGAATTCCACGTGACACTGTTTATAGATCTGTTTGCCCCCTGTGTGTGCGCAAGCATAAAATACCAAGATCTGAATCCGGCCCATGACAGTGGCCGTGTATTCTGGGAATGGTATTGAGGGATAAAGGGGACAAGAGCCATACTCATTAACAATTTCCTTATATTCCTTTTTCCTAACAACCAGTAAATAATATTAATACAACAAAATATTAATAGCTAAGAATACTGGTTAATGGGAACAAGATTGTTCTTTCCCATGATACTTATAACTACGAATCTTTAAGTATTAAAGATAAAAAAAAACTTACCTCTAATATGTGTTCATCTTGCTGTTCTCGGTCTAGCTTCCTTGACGTAGTTGTGATGAGACCTGTAAAATGATAACAGTTCATTAATCCTCACAAAATAAGGTCAATTACAAAATACCGCAATTAAAATCACGCTCTTGGCCAGGTGCGGTAGCTCATGCCTGTAATCCCAGCACTTTGGGAGGCCCAGGGGGGTGGATTACTTGAGGTCAGGAGTTGGAGGCCAGCCTGGCCAACATGATGAAACCCTGTATCTACAAAAAGTTAGCCAGGCATGGTGGCGCGTGACTGTAATCCCAGCTAATTGGGAGGCTGAGGCAGGAGAATTGCTTGAACCTGGGAGGTGGAGGTTGCAGAGATCACACCACTGCTCTCCAGCCTGGGCAACAAAGTGAGACTCCATCTCAAAAATAAAATAAAAAACAAAACCATACTCTTGTAAAAGTCTGAGCAAATTTCTTCTCAAGAAAAAAAGAAGAAATTTCTTCCTAAAGAAATTTAATTTCCAGGTATGGTTATTTTGTTTACAAACAACAACATACTTTATACTTTCTCACTTTAATGACTCATATTAAATAAATGACAAATAGTAAGAAAGTGGAAAAACTCAAATCAGTTACATTTTCTATTTGTTAGTGGTTTCAATATACATTTTGTCAGAAAAGATTTTTTAAAAGTGAGATGAAGTTATCCAGGATTTCAATCTCATCCATCTCCTTTAACTGCTCAAGAGATAACTGAGAGTTGACAGAAATAACTTCTATAACTATATTAATAAGGACTATTGAAAATAAAATGTCAACTCTAATTTATTACCTTTGAATTATCCACTCTCATAAATAAAGAACTGTTATAAAAAGTAATGTAATTTTCCAGGTAATCTTGCTCATTTAATTTCCCATAAAAGAAAATTAATGATTCTCAAATTCTGTATTCTAGAAAACAAATTTCCTATCAAACTAGAATATCTATGAGTTTTGACCTCTCTTGAGAACTTTAATAACTGCTCAACTGTCTGCATATTTTGGAACTAGAAGGCAATTACAATTTATAAAATGTATTCTTATGCTTCACCAAAACCACAAACAAAATTCCCCTAAGCACTAAAATGTCATCCCCAATCTGTGTTGATGGTGAACAGGTGCATCCAGGATGATCTGCACCTCCGACCTTAAAACCAGGTGGAGCCTGTGTGGCAGGACAGTCACCAGGGCTGAACGTTCTCCTCCCAGCGCTGTGGCTTTTTTCCCATATGGAAATACCTTAAATAATTCACATTTAAGAATAGACTTTATTAATCTGATTTATTTTCTCCCATAATCTTAACTAATTTCACAGAACTATCACTTAAGGGATATTCAAAATGTTTCTCGGCAGCAATAAGTGAAAGGCTTGTGTTTTCACTTAATTCAAAGGTTTCTTTTTTCCTTAAGTAGTTACTAAGAATCTAAATCAACATTATTTTCCTCACAATTCAACGAAACAGTGTTCTCTTTTTAACAAGGACAACAAGGCTCTATCATACCTCCACACTGGGGTTTTCCCAGATCATAGGTATAGATTAAAAGGTGCTAAAGGGAAATGCTTCACAGTGCTTAAGGGTGTAAAAATGACGCTTAAATGTGGCACAGGCTTAATTTTCATTAGTCAAAAACCTTTTAAGTTAATCTCTTTTTTTCCCCTATCAAAAATGTACCACCCTCTCCTAACTGCGGTTGTAAATAGTTCAGGAACGACAAGGAGCCCCTTGATTAGTCCCACATCTAATTATTGTAATGTGTCCACCAAGAAGTTGTGATCGATGGTAACATCACGTGGAACAGCAGCTTGACACGTTCCCAGGAAAATAGTATTCTTCTGCAGAGCACTTGATCACTCACCAACAGCACTGCACAAATACTTATGAGCAAATACAACTCCCCACTTCACGATTTACTTAGAGCACACAAGAAGGCTAAGGAAAGCTGTACCTGTGTCCATACTACCAATTCCACGTGAAAAGGCTGGGCGCGGTGGCTCACACCTGTAATCCCAGCCCTTTGGGAGGCTGAGGCAGGCGGATCACCTGAGCTCAGAAGTTCGAGACCAGCCTGGCCAACATGGCGAAACCCTGTCTCTACTAAAAATACAAAAAGTTAGCTGACATGGTGGCCCACACCTGTAATCCCAGCTACTCAGGAGGCTGCGACAGAAGAAAAGCTTGAACCTGGGAAGAGGAGGCCACAGTGAGCCGAGATTGCGCCACAGCACTCCAGCCTGGGCGACAGAGCAAAACTCTGTCTTTAAAAAAAAAAAAAAAAAAAAAAAAAAACCACATAAAGCCAAAAGGCTACCTGACCACCTCCTTCCTGGGTCCAAAATTATTTGCATGTTCTATACTCCTCAAATTAATTCTCCTCCGTTAACTCAGATGGAGCTTTAATTTCATCCCAATGCAATGAATGGTAATATTAGCCCCTTTCTTTCCACTTCAGCCTGAGTCACTGCCTCACCCTTCAGTTTAAACTGAAGCGGGTTTAAACTTTTAAACTCACTGCGGGGCCTGGCGTGGGTTCCTGCTGCTGCATTCTCCAAGTTCTAATATTTCTTCTATCGTAATATTACTCCACAGTATTAAAGCCACTCATTTAAAAATTAGTCTTCTTTTCTGTACTGGAAAACTCACGAGGACAGTGGCTTTCTGGCATAGCTTGCTCACATAGCTATCTCTCCGTCATCCTCAAGAAACACTTAAACGTGTGAACATGTGAATTTCTTAAAACTATGAATGAGCAGAATTAAAAATATGTGCTAGAGAGAGAGAGATATATAAACTACTGTAAACCTGCAAATGATACAAATTCACAGCCCATAAGTGAGCCAACAGAGAACGCCGTTAGTACATATTTATAGGCAGGGTGTGCCAGGTGCTGCAATGGGTGGCCAGGTGCTGTGATGGGTGGCCAGGTGCTGCGATGGGTGGCCAGGTGCTGTGATGGGTGGCCAGGGGCTGCGATGGGTGTCCAGGTGCTGCGATGGGTGGCTAGGTGCTGCGATGGGTGGCTAGGGGCTGCGATGGGTGGCCAGGGGCTGCGATGGGTGGCCAGGGGCTGCGATGGGTGGCCAGGGGCTGTGATGGGTGGCTAGGTGCTGCGATGGGTGGCCAGGTGCTGTGATGGGGGCTAGGGGCTGCGATGGGTGGCCAGGGGCTGCGATGGGTGGCCAGGGGCTGCGATGGGTGACTAGGGGCTGCGATGGGTGGCCGGGGCTGCGATGGGTGGCCGGGGCTGCGATGGGTGGCCGGGGCTGCGATGGGTGGCTAGGGGCTGCGATGGGTGGGTAGGGGCTGCGATGGGTGGCTAGGGGCTGCGATGGGTGGCTAGGGGCTGCGATGGGTGGCTAGGGGCTGCGATGGGTGCTAGGGGCTGCGATGGGTGGCTAGGGGCTGCGATGGGTGGCTAGGGGCTGCGATGGGTGACTAGGGGCTGCGATGGGTGGCCGGGGCTGCGATGGGTGGCTAGGGGCTGCGATGGGTGGGTAGGGGCTGTGACGGGTGGCTAGGGGCTGCGATGGGTGGCTAGGGGCTGCGATGGGTGGCTAGGGGCTGCGATGGGTGCTAGGGGTTGTGATGGGTGGCTAGGGGCTGCGATGGGTGTGCTAGGGGCTGCGATGGGTGTGCTAGGGGCTGCGATGGGTGTGCTAGGGGCTGCGATGGGTGCTAGGGGCTGCGATGGGTGGCCAGGGGCTGCGATGGGTGGCCAGGGGCTGCGATGGGTGACCAGGGGCTGCGATGGGTGGCTAGGTGCTGGCGGCACCCTGCGGGTATTTAGAAGCACAGACCCCAGGCGCAGGGAAGAAGCTGTGGGCATACAGACAGGTGTGACTCAGACCACACCCACAGAAGTGATGAGCATAATACTAAAGAGAACAGTGGGCCTATAAAGACGGTAAAGAAAATAGCGGGCCGATCTTCAACCCAGGAAGCAATCTGCTGGAAGAGAAGCTTCGTGTCCCAGAAGCCAAAGGCAGACGATTTTAAGGAGGACATACTTTGGAGAAGCCTGGAAGAAAAGAGAAAGTGAGGCAGGAAGTAGACCAGGAGAAGTACTACTTTTACGAAGACGAGATTGTCTCACACGCACCTGTAAACTAGAGAGAAGACGAAGATGTAGACTTCCACTAACAAACACAGTCACCACCAGCCTCCTGAGACCAGTGGAATTTAAATTAATTAAAATTCAGTAAAGTTTACACTTCAGTTTCTCAATCACACTAAGCCAAATTTCCAGGGTACGGCAGCCCCCAGGGGCCGGTGACGACAGCATGGAGCAAGGCAGATGCAGAACGTGCTCCCCATGGCAGGAAGCTCTGCTGGACGGCACCGGTCTACACAGGAGGCATAATTCACAAATCAAGATCCTGCAAGAAACCCTGCAAGGTGGGTTTACTTTTCTGCGGAGAACACGTAAGGTATTTCAGACTGACAAAAACAAACAAATAACAACAACAAACTTTCTTTCTAAATTCACAACACTTAGCAAAAAGAATCTTAGCAAGGCTGCCGTAGTGCTTTTCCCTAATGCCATCTCCAGAGAGAGGCCGTGCATGAGTGTCCTATGGGGGTGGCACCAGGTGATGCACCCCCTCTGCGAAAAATTACAGTAAAATTAGGGCTTCCTGTGGGATTTTCATACAAAATGAAAACAGAATTTCCTAATGATGTAATTTAATACTAGGCATTCTGGGTGTCTTTTCGAGGTGCGCTTTACCTTACAGCAATCAACCACACTGAGTGCCTAACCCCCGGGGGAATGCTACCCGAACCCCCTGCACTCTGGCCGTACAAAACAATCTACCGAATGTGTTCTGTGTTCACACTCATTCACGCCTCTGTGAGCATCACTCCTGCTCATCATCCCCCCCACCCCCGCCCACTTGAAACATCTACTTCAAACATAATTCTAAAGCACAACTGCTCCATATACCCACTACATGTTATTAACCTAGTAGGTAGTAAGTGTCCTAGTAAGTATATCCACTTCTTTCATTTTCGACATCTGTGCTCATCTGCAATATTTTTTGCCAAATCCCAGAAAGATATATACTTAAAGGAAACTGTACAGAACTTCAGAACTAGAGAGAAACCTTTAAGATTATCAAGCTGAGCTGCCTGAACCAAAGAGAAGTTAAAATTTTCCAAGGCCACTAGTAAGTCATTAACAAAGCCAGGAGTAGGATTTCGTTGTCTTGAGGCTCAGATGAGCGTTTTTTCCTCCCTATCACACCTGACTGCGTAATTCGCTGTATTATAGTATTTCAACTCTCCATGAACTCTGAACTGTGACTTTCATAAACTGTGACGAAAAAACCAGGAATGATTCATCATCAGTCATTTAATAGGTCCAAAAAAGCAAGTTAGGAGATAAAAGAGGCAAAAGCAGAAAAACGTATATGCAACTGTTTTCTTTTTGTAACTTTGTGTTTTATCTTCCTCTTCTGCCAAGCACTGATAATTAAAAACAGAAACGAAGAAAAACTAGAAATTTTTCTTTCCTTGGTCCAGAAAAACACTGCATTCTATATAATAAAACTATGGTAAATGTAGGTGGGCTGAGACAGCAGACACGGTATATTCTCGCCAATGAGCAGTTACCAGTTCACCCCAGAAATGTATGCACAATGCAGGAACAAAGTTTATGGCTCTTGATGAACATCATTAAAAACCACTCATGGCCTTTCAACACCACTTAAGACATTTAGAGATGAGTTCATTTAGAACAGAGAGAATGTCAGATCAGCTATAATGTTTCAATATAAAATTGTGCTCTTTGACATTTCTTATAAATCAGTAACAAAACCATCTCCAAACTTCTCAAAATTCAAGAGATAAAGTAGACTTTGCAAAGCAGATAGACGTAAAAGTGAACATCAAAGGACTAGTAGGTGAAGACAGTCATGTGACATGGTCCACACAGCTGGAGCGATGAATGCATTCAGTCACCTGTGCTGTACTGTCCACTCAGAAAGTGGAGATAAGACAGTCTTGTTTGCAAGAAACCAGGATGAAGGCTAGAAGTTGGCAAAGACTACTTTACATGTGAGAAACAATAAGACGGGATAGATTGTAGGGCACTGACAGAAAACACAGCGCAGGAGCTACACACAGAAAACAGGAAGCAGGAGGAAGGCTCTTGCCAGCAACTCTGTGTTCCAGGAAAGTGTGGACTTGGTTGGATGAGAAGACACGTGGTCTAGTCATTCGTGCTGCTCCACCATTGCCTGACATGTGAGTGAGGCCACCGAGGACCAGCCGGCCACCAGCCAAGCCTGCACAAGAGTGGAAGAAGCACCCGGCAGAACCCTAAATTATGAGTTATTTCAAGAGCGGAAGAGCTGCCCAGCAGAACCCTAAACTAAATTGTGACAGTTATTTCAAGCCACTCAATTTTGACAGTTTATTAGCCAAGGTATTATGCTTTAATAGATACTTCATTACATATATACATATAAATCTCTCTAAGCCTGTAAAAAACTGAGATATATCCACATATGTATATGTGTATATCTTCGCATATGATGTGTAAATATGTGAAGATATCTCCATTTTTACAGGCTTAGAGAGATTACGTTGCTTACTCAACGTCATTTAGCAAAGTATTGAAGCTGGGGGTTCAATAAATCTAGTAAGTCTACATTAAAAGTGAAAGAAACCAGGGAGGGACTGAAGACTGTGGTTCTGTAAAAAATAAATTTCAACATCAGCACAGTGGATAAAAATAGATGGCATAATCCCAGCACTTTGGGAGGCCAAGGCAGGTGAATCACTTGAGGCTAGGAGTTCGAGACCAGCTTGGTCAACATGGAGAAACCCCATCTCTACTAAAAATTCAAAAATTAGCTGGGTGTGGTGGCGTGCACCTGTAATCCCAGCTACTTGGGAGGCTAAGGCATGAGATTCACTCGGACCTGGGAAGCCGAGGTTGCAGTGAGCTGAGAGCAGACCACTGCAATTGAGCTAGGTTACAGAGTGAGACTGTCTCAAAAAAAAAAATATATGTATATATGTATATATACACACACACACACACATATATATACATAGATATATACATACATATATATATACACACACATATATATATGAAAGATGGCAGCTAGAAAAGGAAAAAAATAGGATTTCTGAATAGGATTCAGGTCCAACTGCAACAAGAGAGCAAGCACTTGCAATCTGTAGTAAGAGTCATCGATGACCCCACACTAAAAGACAGGGTCCTGGCTCTAAAGGAAGGAATCTCTGCAGCCCTATGTTCACCTCACCCGGCAGGAAATTTACTTGGAACACTTTTCAATTACTCTACTAGAGAATAAACAGAGGAAGGGAAAAAGGTAAAAGTCTGGTCACCCGATACCTTCCTTTTACTCTGATTATTTTCCTCTACCCCCTGCAATGATTTTGGCCTTTCCACCCTTTTATTTTACAATAATTCATGAACCACAGCCATACACGTTCTAGAAAAGCACTGTCCAACAGAAATTTCTGTGATGATTTGTGTGTTCTATAATTTGCACTGTCCAATATGGTAGCACCTGGCCACATGTGGCCACTATGCACTTGAAATGGAGCTAATGTCACCAAAGAACTGAATTTTAAATTTAAATAATTTAAATTTAAATAGTCACCAATTATGTCTGATCCTTTATAGCATCTCCAATTTCAAATGCTGCCGGTCAAAACTAAAAACTTTAACATCTGCAATATTCAAAATCTTTTTCTGTGGTTAAAATTTGAAGCAAAAATATTTATCTAAATCCAAATTTTTGTAGACATCTGTCTTAAACCTACATAGAAAAAAAAAAAAGTAAAACTTTCCTAGATTTTGACTGTGCTGATACTGCCCTGCCATGCTCCTGCTCCCCGTTCTCTGCTATGAGTCTCCACGTGGCTCAGCGGGCGACGAAGAGGCCTGCTTTAGAATTGCTGGTTTACTGCTTCACCTGAATACAGACCAATCAAGAGGCTCTGTGCTTAGCTGTGACTTGGAGAATCATGACTCTACTAGTTTGTTTTGTTTTTGCTTCTTTTTCCTAAGCACTAAAAGTGACTAAATTAAATCTATGTTCATAAACAGTAGTAATGTCATAATGTTTACGATCTCAGTCACCCACTTGTTCAGTGTGCACTGTCATTCAACTGCTCAGAATGCTGTTCCCAAATGTCACCATGAGAGACGTATACGAAAGCCTAAGACAAGGCTCTTGTCCTCAAAGGCATACAATTTATTTAAGGAAACAACTCCCACATGTAAAAGGCAGAGGTGAATATTAAACTGTCCTCTCACAGTTCGCTTTTTAGCCACCACTAATTATGTGTTTCCCAAGACCCAGCTCTGGGGTAGGCATTTTATATGCGTCACTCTCACTGGATACTCACAGCAACCCTAGAAGGGAGCTACCAATACACACTACCTTTATTTTTAAGATATCTGAGGTTTAGAGAAGTAAAATCATCGCCAGCTAAATGCAAAGCTGAGATTTGACCCGAAGTCTGTCTGATTCCAGAGTCCAAGCTCTTAATTCACAGACAACTCTAAATGTATCGATCATATTTAATATGTATAATGATTATACAACAAAATTATTCAGTGATCTCACTTTCCTCTAGGATTAGAATATTCTCTCCACCAAGCCCAGCTCCTTTTGCAGGAAGGTCCTCTGGGCTCCATCCCTTTCTCACAATGTTTTATTAAGCACAGCATTATTTTGACGAACCCTTGACTGTAGACATGCACTTCAGGTACACACCATTTTCACCCGATGATTTCTCCAAAACACTTTCATAGATTCTACTTGATACTAAGTTTAAGAACTGTAATCATAGTATATTTGGTGGTAAAGGAAGTGTCTAGTTTAAGTTTTAGGGGTCTTCAGTGTAATTTCTTCAGGAGTTGTTACTACCAGGATCTGGAAGTTAGATTTCCATCCTTCGATCCTGACTGTGGCAGGGACTGCTCCCAGGGACATTCAGGGTGCTTAAGAATCAGCAACATTAAGGACAATTACAATAAAACACCTGTAATACACTCATGGGTGGACAGTGAAACTTACACTGCTCGGGTAACTTTTAGACAAGGAGTACTACAAAAACCAGCAAGGCAAGGGGCTGATGAGACATGCATATGTGTGTACGGATGTAATGTGTGCACAGACTCCTGTGCACAGCAGTTGTGACACGTTCAACCCTGACATATTACTTCTGGCTACTCCTGGGAAATGGAACAGGTAGCTGGAGGGAAGAGAGGAGAGAAGAGAACTTCATTTTATACACTACTTTATTGTGGCCATCTTTAATCTTTAATGAGCATATTACTCAAATAAATTTAAATATTAAAACATTTTAAAGCTCAGAGTGAAAATACAGACATATTTGATGGCTGAAAACTAAACTTAGGCTGGAAAATCTCAAATCAATTATTTTTTAAGCCTTATATACACTAATATATGGCCACGCATATAAAAAACTCAAACTCCTTAGAAATACTGAAGTGGCATATCCTGTACGACTTTTTCTAATGGTTTTGAGTTGCAGCAAATTTTTAATGAAATGGATCACGGGTGCTAAGTATCCTCTTACTGTAAAAATAAAGTTTGCTAAAGCCAGAGGGTCTTTCACGATGCTCTAGCCCAAATCCTGTACCTTAAAACATGAGGAAATGAGGTCTAGGCATGTGGAATAATTTCCTGAAGGTCTGAGTCAGCAGGAGAAACTTTCCTACCAAGGAAAGTGTTCAGAAGGCTCTACTGCTCGAGCCTTTTCCTGCAGAGGTGTGCATCGGGATCATGGGGTGTGAATGCCAAACCCCCCTTCTTCCCGCCCCATGCCAGAGCCACCAAATCACACTCTCCACTCAGGAGGACCCAGCCTGTACCATCTCATGAAGGTTTCCCGGTGATTCCATCCCATGCTGACCTTCTCAGTACAGGTGCTGACAGAAGTTGAAAAAAATTCACTCTTATTTTAACAGTTTGTTTTCAGTCACTATAATAATTACTACTGGACATATTCTGGAACAAAGCATATTATCTATTTCTTTAAAATACTATTTGAGATACAGAGAAACACAATAGGACTATGGACATATAAGAAATACACAGTATTTCTCAAGTATGGTTCTTAAGTACCATAAGAAGCATAATTAACATTGCAAAAAATGCAACAAAGAAGTGGCCGGGAGAGCCCACCTGAAGATTCCGCCTGTTCTTCAACTGCTTATTAAGTCCTAAAACATCACCCTGAATCTTCCTGACAAGTCTGCAACTACCAACCAAATCATTAATGCCTGTTAGAACATAAGTTAAATGAAATGTAGTCTTTACAACATTAAAAAAAAAATAAGAGGAATCTAAATGGCTATATACATTTCCATTGAACAGCATATTTTCCGTCTTCTTGGAAATACCTTTGTGGTGGATTGAATGGTGGCTCCTGCCCAAAAGATACATACAACCCTGGAAGCTGTGAGTGTGAACTGATGTGGATAAGCATCCCTGAAGATGTAATTAAGAACCTCAAGATGAGACCACCTTGGATTTATGGTGGACCCTAAATTCAATAGCAAGAGTCTTTTTAAGAGAAAGGTAGAGGAGATTTGAGTCAGAGACCCAGGGAAGAAAGGCGTCTGATGACAGACGCAGAGACTGGAGTGGTGCCGTCACAAGCCAGCAGGTTCCTGGAGACTGGGAGGAGCGAGGATGGGTCCTTCCTTAGCGCTTTCAGAGGGAGCCAGGCCCTCACGGCACCTGGAATTCAAACTCCTGGCCTCCAGAACCGCGACAGAATCCACCTCTGTTGTTTAAATTTATGGAAAGTAGCCTTAGGGAAATAAACCTTTTTTTAAAAAATTAATGGCTTTATTGAGGTATAACTGATATACCAAAAACTACATATGTTTAACATATACAATCTGATGAGTCTGGATATACACACTAATACACCTTTTTATTTGGATAGCAAATGAAAGTACTGAAAAAATATTTTCTAAAAGAATTGGGTAACACTGGCGAACAATTCCATTATTCAGAGATAACCACTTTTATTACCTTCTGTATTTTGTTAGTGTCTTCACTTGAAATGTTTTATGGCTTGGTAGGCTTATCACTCTACACACAAGACAAAAATCAGAGGATTAAACAAGTAACTCAGCTCCAAAGGTGATCTGGGATGAAACAAAATTCCCAAGTGGAGTCATGCTTTCCCTCAGGAGGAGGAGAGAGCAAGATGCCTCAGCTCTGGAATGGGACTTCCTCAACATCTCTGGCTGAGAACCACAACTCAGCTAAGTCTTTTGTTTTCAGTTATGAATATACAAAATATGACACAAATTATACATCAGTTCTGAGTATATTATTTCTCATATTCTTTCCTCTCCATAACAGAAAAAAACTCCCTAAATATTGACTTAGTAACTCTATTAATAATTATACATTCTAGCTTCATGCCTGTAACACACAAAAGTTCCAACTCTAAAGCTGTTTCAACTAAGGACCAAGACAGAACAGACTCTTTGATTCTGAGTAAAGCAAAATAGCCTCTCTGTCCTCAAGAGTTCACTTCACCAGCAACATGGGCCTCAGGGTACAATGAGTTAATCAAAATTTTTTTTACAAAACTAATTTGCCTAATGTTATCATTAGTCAGAAAAACTTACCTGTGCTCACCCTGTGTTTACCCAAACTGTCCTTTCGATTTTAACCGTACCTCTTGCTTCTGTTATATAGCAGCTAAGAAAGAACAGTAAAAAGGCCTAATACCAGGAAAAATGAACATAAATTACATAAATAGGGAAGATATGAGAGGTCAGAGATTTAAGTAAAAGTGCTCTAGAACTTTATAGGACATGTGTTACAAATCTTGGGCTCCTAAAAATTGTTTTAAATGTCCATGGTTCAGTGTTGAAAGAGAGCTTGCTCTGAGTTAGGTAAGCTACCAAAGAACTACAGGGACCAACCAGATGCACGGAAAACAGAGAGGGCAACACCACTGGTCCAGGGTCAACCAACTGCACGGAAAAGAGAGGGCAACACAATTGGTCATTATTTTGATTTTTACAATGAAGTATTAAATAAATAAATTTATTTACTATTATTAAATAATTTATCTATTATAATTTATTATTAATAATTGATAAATTATTTGATACTTCATTATTTTTCATAAATTAACAATTAATAAATAATAAATTTATTTATTATTAATAATAAATTTATTAATAATAAATTAATAAAGCACCATGAGATACAGAAATAACAGACTGTAACTGTGGAACTCCAGATAGCACCTGACTGTCCCTTTGTAAACATGTCATCCATGGAACATTCTAGTCTACGGATCTGTACCCAACCAGCTTAAATAAAATGAAACGGCCCCAGAACAAAGCTGTGTATGTGACTTAGAGATCACGGCGCAGTCCTGAGAGCTGTACAGTGGGTGGACAGAAGGCGCAAGTGAGCGGGAGTGACAGAAACTACATCAAGGGCAGCGTTTGTCTGTGTGAACTGCTATGCCTCCGCTTCCAATGGGTGAAAGGGAAAATCCTTCAAATGTGGCTGCTTTTAAAAATCTTTCATGAGTATCATGCCTGGTTCTGTGGTGGATACGATAATGAATGAAGGTGGTCCTGGCCCATAAGGACCTGAGCCAACACTGGATTCCCCCGAAACACACACCAGAGCCAACACTGAACATGCAGAGCCGACAAGCCGACTAGCCCACTGGCAGGGAGGCATCACGTCCTCCGTTTCTGCAAAACACAGATTGCCTTGCTGGCCATGAGCAAACACGCAGCTTCTCCTTCACGTATCACTCAGCATCCAGCCCCTCAGAGCTCTGGACTGTGAGCTCGGAGATCTCCGCAGCACCGCACCGTCTTTACTCAGGTGGTGTTCCAAGACCACATTTCCCTACAGCCGGCTGCGAGCTCTTTCGGCAGCTGTGGCCATCTCAGCAGCCACTGTTTGTCCCTGCAGTACTGGTGCCGGCAGGATTAGGCGTGGAGCCAAAAATGGAATTCTATTCATAGACTGGCAAGGCTGGAAAGCAGCTCAGAACTCATTTAGTTCAAACTTTCAGAGTTCCAAAGAAAACACTAATAAAATGGATCAAACGACTAGTCTAAAGTCACACGGGGAGTCATACAGGGACCCCGTACCCTACAGTCTTCAGACGTCTCTTCTGCTTTCAATTCTACCTCACTAGCTGTTTCTTGTTGAAAATTGATGGCATTAAAACATAAGATCGACAGCAAAACTCAATTTACAGGGAATTGCCTTCAGTGATCCTGTAAATGTCAGATATAGCAGGGTCAGAAAAAGAGGATAGGGTACACAACCCATTTTATAAGGTTAACATCATGTTGACATAAAAAGACTAATCTCAGGCACCCAAATGCAAAATCTTAACTATAATTTTAGCAAATAATATTCAGCAGCTATAGAAAAACCAAATGCTGACAGAATTTATCACAAAGATTCAAGTTAACCAATTTGCGGAGGAAAAAGTTTGTCATCATCAACATTGGCAGAAATGTACTGAATAACATTTGACTTCTTGCAAACTTTAGGGGTGATATACTTCACTTATTTTATAAAATAATGAGCATGAGAAAGAGGAAAAAAATCTACAGATTCCTCCTTAAAATATCTGCATATCTTGGTAAAAAGACTGCAAATAGGTAATTTTTTTTTTTAAATGAATTCCTGCCATTGAAATGCGACTGGCCCGTCCTTTCCTTCCTTTGCAGCTATCAAATGTTACCGGAAACCCTTGGAAGTTGTTTGCAGCTTTAGCTATTTCCTATTGCACTTTGTTCAGTATTCGTTCCAGCCACAATAAAATGCCATTTACTCTGGTTCAGAAAAAAATAATTGTAAAGTGTTACTGGACTAACACATGATGAGCACGCAGTATACCTACCAGCTCTTCTACCATTTTGTAACTTTACTGCGGGCTTTAGGGATTACCACACATAAACTATACATCGCTGCCCAGTCTGCAATCACAAATCACATTTCCTATAGTAAACATAAAATAATTCTATACTAAATACAGGATTTTACATGTAAAGAAGCGAATAAAAAACAGAACACTGTATAACGCCGTCCTCTAAAAAGCAGATGAAATGGAAACTGAGTAATTTGAGTATAACATGTCAACACAGAATAAGAGAATAAACAAAATGGGGGAGATGATAAAGACCTGCTAAGTATACTTAGAGCCAACTGTTTGAGCTGAAATTGGGAGTTCTGAAAACTTAACAGGACACATCAACACAAAAGAAGTACGAAAACCTCAAAATCTAGGAAAATTTATCTTCTAATGAGAAACAGTTACTTCCCAATGTAGAAGAGATCTAACAGTCTACTCACCAACTTGCGAAATCGTATCTGAGATCTCAACCTTGATACTGATAGTCTAATTGCTCTATTTAAAGAATAATTTTATTAACAACCAAGAGAAGCGAAATACAAACATCCTTTCTAAGCACTCTTGCTTAGAGCAACGGGAGGGATTCAACTTTTACTTCAGAAATATAAAAGTCTATCCCTTCAAAATAATTTTAAAAATCAGCAATCAACGAAATTGTTTAACTAGTCCCACTAGTAAATACGTCCACTCATCAGGAGTCAGGAAACCACAGCAGCTTGTTTTCGTGTGGCTGGCTAGTGAAGAATGGCTTTTGCATTTTTAAATGGTTGAAAAAAACTTTTGTGATACATGAAAAGGGCAGAAAATTCAAATTTTATTGAATTTATTTCGTTTATTTACAAAGTTTTACTGGAACACAGCCGTGCTCGCTCATTTCCATATCATCTACAGCAGCTTCTGGGCTACAGTGACACGGCTGAGTGGTGTGACAGAGACTGTATGGCCCACAGACCCCAAAGCCCCGTGTGGCCCTTTATAGAAACGTTTGATGACCCCTGCAGTACATGCTTCATAAAACTAAGTTTAAAAATCTAGTGTTACTTAAAAGTTTTCCACTTTTGGTCTGATGGCACCATAGGAATAAGATTAGCCTGAAAAGCAACTATTATATGAAACAGAGTCCCTCAATGCAAAGAGTAGGTAAGAGACAGAAAAACTGGCTCCACAACCACATTTACACCCAAACGCAAAGGCACAGGGACTGGGAGTGGCACCATGCGCTGAGAAGCGGCAGCCAGGAAATTCACATTGCCTGACCTCTGGTAGCTCTGACCTCTGTGAAGTCTTAGATTATTTGTAAAATGAAGAAAATGTAAATAAGGAGCACAGCAGGCTATTGGTATCTGTAGTCACCATCTCACAGGGCTCTTGTAAAGGTGAAGTCTGTGGAAGCTGCTCGTAATAGATGAGACACACTTGTCAATGTTCCTCTGACTCCTAACGAAAGTTCTGTTCCAGCCCTATCCAAAAGTGATGGCAAGACACAGTAGACGGGTGGAAGAGTGGTATAAAAAAAGACTTCAGAGAATGAGACGGGAAGGTGGCAAAAAGAGGGAAATTAGGCTTTGCTGGTTTCCCTTGGGCTGTCTCCTTCAAGCTCAGCTCTCCAAGGGAACAGGCATGAGACAGCTGATGGACCAGCAGGACCAGCAAGATTCTAACAGTGCAAGGTGCTCCACAATAATGAGATGGGATTTTGAGTAAGGATCACTCTCCAAAATACATGAAATTTTTACTCTACAGGTTGGGCGCAGTGGCTCATGCCTATAAAAATCCCACTTTGGGAGGCCAAGATGGGAGGATTGTTTGAGCTCAGAAGTTGGAGACCAGCCTGAGCAACATGGTGAAATCCCTGTCTCTACAAAAAATATAAAAACTAGCTGGTCGTGGTGGTGTAGGTCTGTGGTCCCAGCTACTCAGGAGACTGAGAAAGGAAGAACTTGGGCTGAGGAGTTTGAGGCTGCAGTGAGCCAAGATGGCACCACTGCACTCCAGCCTGGACGACAGAGTGAGATGCTGTCTCGAAAAAAAAAAAAAACACACATTCACTCTACAGGATCGATGAAGGAAAACCTAAGAAACATTAAGCTGAAACAAACTCAAAACACAAAACCTCTGTTAAGAAGATTCACTATTTATCAAATGAGGTTTTCATGGTATACACATATTGAATTGTGTACTATGTGATTGCATTATGTATTTAAAATCTCAAGAGGACAGAAATACAGGTAGCAGCTGTCAAAGAGCCTAAAACCTTTTAAGATGCAAATACAGACACACAGAAATCACAAACATACATATATAGTCAAAGAGGATGCCCTGTACCATCAACTACTAAACTTTTCTGATAAATTTATTTTTAGTCATATATAAATTTCCTTCTTACCGTATTTGTTCTCAAAGAGGAAGATGAATGAGAAGAGGTAAAAAGTAAACACTGATTAGGTAAAATCAGTAGACCAGTGAAATGGACAGTGAAAGGTACATGGATATGCACATATATTCCTATAATAATGTGGCAAATTCATCAGTAACCACAATAAGGTGATTTTTTTTTTTTTTTGAGATGTAGTCTCACTCTGTTGCCTAGGTTGGAGTGCAGTGGAGCGATCTCGGCTCACTGCAAACTCTGCCTCCCAGGTTCAAGCAATTCTCATGCCTCAGCCTCCCAAATACCTGGGATTACAGGTGTGCACCACCACACCCAGCTAATTTTGGTTTTTAGCAGAGGTGGGGTTTTGCCATGTTGGCCAGGCTGGTCTCGAACTCCTGACCTCAGGTGATCCACAAGCCTCAGCCTCCCGAAGTGCTGGGATTACAGGCACGAGCCACCACACCCGGCCAAGGTGCTCTTAAAAGCACAGCATCCAATACTGTTATGGAAAAATCCAAGATGCATATCCATGTATACAGTAGGCTATCTGTGTAAAAAGATGAGGAAAAAACCAACATACTCTTCCTTGCTTGCATACAAGTGAAAGAAAATGCAAACGCTAGTTGCCTCTTAAGCAGATTTTATTATTCAGGTATGGTGAGGCAACAGATGAGGTACGACCGCTAGTGAAAAGGCAGTTTGGTACTTCCCCAAGAGGAGGCCATACCACCCCCACTGAAGGTGGCAAAGGCCGAAGGCCGTGCTGGGCCATACGGGACCATGCCAGGGTTGGTCTGGAGGTGGAAGGAACTGGGAAAGCTTGACTGAGGATCTCACAGAAAGGCAAGGGTGAGACGCTCAGGATTGGCTGGTTTAAGTAATTGCAAAGGCTCTGGGGCATAGCTGTCCCCGGTTGTCTAGCACTGGCTCTGAGATGACTTGGGCGTGACACAGGTGGTGGTGTGGAGTGGGACTCTGGACTGGTCAGCTTGCGTATGAAAAGCACGGTCCTACACCAGTCATTTGCTATCCCGAGTCCTGGAAGGGGCAGTCCTTCCCCAGTCAATGAGGGCTCAGATGCCACAGCATTCAGGATACAGAAAATAAGAAAATAGAGTTAATATACTAAGGAAGGGAACGGAGTGTCTGGAGAACTAGGTAAAAGTAAAACTTGACTGTGTATCTTCCTGTACTATTTGCACGTTGTGCCATGTGACTGCATTACCCATTTAAAACAAGTGATAGAATTTATGAGGTGTGCTACCCACACGTGCGCATACATCACAAACACACGTCACAAACACACATCTGCCTTCCGGCCTTGCTGAGCAGGGTAAACTGATGATGAATGGTACCTGGGGAAGGAGGACTGAGGAGTGCCATTCCGGTTACTGGGTACAACACAACAGCACAATTTGGGAGGGACAAAAAGTGCATACATATCTGTATTTCCACAAACTCCAGAAACATAACCAGGATATTGCTAAGTTTCGATTTAAAATAAACCTAGAAATTCAGTTTTTACTCCTTCAAGACACAAAAACCCTGGTTAAGAAGATTCACTGTTTATTAAAAGAGGTGTTTACAGTACATACATATTGATGGCACTTCTAAGCTTAAAAAGGCATCTTTTTCTGATTTAAAAGCAATAGCTGACCTTCCACTTCTAGTAACGGATCAGATTTATGCTTTAACATAAAACCACCAAGAAGCAGACAAAATGAATGCACTGGCAGTTGAAAGGACACCAGACATCAGGCAAAGAAAGACAAGGATCCCTGAGAGAAACAGACGAGGGGAGACCCACGATCACAGCAGCTTGCTGCCTTGAGACAGTTTCCAGACAGCTATGCACCCCTATGTGATGTCCAAGAGAAATGGAAGTATGTGTCCACAGAAGGGTTTGTACTCAATGTTCACAGCGGCTTTATTTACAAACAGCCAAAAACTGGCAGCAATACAAATGCCTATTACCAGGTGAGTGGATAAACAAATTATAATATTAATCTATCTATATAAAGGATACATAGCAATGAAAAGAAACATAGTCTTGATACACGCTAAAACATGCATGAGTCTCAAAATAAACATGCGAAGTATAAGAAGCCTTACCAAAAAGAGTATATGCCATGTGAGTTCACCAAGATAAAATTCCAGGAAATGCAAACTATTATTTAGTGCTAGAAAGCACACCAGCAGTTAACTAGAGATGGAGGTGGGAGGGTTGGGAGGGGGAATACAGAGAAGTGTGAGGAGACCTTTGGGAATGATGGGTGTGGTCACTGCCTGATAGTGGTGATGCTTTCTCAGGTGTAAAAGCTATGTCAAAGCTTATCAAATTGTAGACTTTAAATATGTGCAATTTGCTGTAAGTGAATTACACCTCAAAAAAGCTTTTTAAAAATAAAGATCAATACTTGGTTTGTAGCAAAAACGTGAAAAATATCAAACATACGGATAGGAGAGTAAGACCATGGTCTATTCTAAAGGACGCACATGTCTAAAAGTAACACTTCAAAATTATTAATAAATGCTAATTGTAAGTTGCATATCAACTCCCCCAAGTTTAAAGCAATAACTTTAACTAAAAAGACTCTTTGCAAGGGTGGTGTCGATTTCCCGAGGTTGTTTGTGAATAATGAGTCATGAGAAGCTCACACTAGTCTCTTTTGTTTGGGACTCCCTTTCTTCTCTGTCCTTGACATACCACAAAGCTGTGATGCTTTTGTTTGCAGGCGCTGCAGCTGCCAAGGCTCCAAACAATCTGAGTTCTATGCTCCTGTCTCTCTTCCACCTTGAGCAAGTGCTCAACTTAAGTTAAAAGAAGCACATTTACCCTATAACTGATGATGGACACAGTCAAACAAAAAATGCTATAAAAATTAGCGATGTCAACAAAAGTGTATATATCACAAAAAGAGAATGGATACGGTCTTTCACTTGTATCTCCTAAAAATGAAAACCCATTGCCCCCCTACTTGCAAACAATATAATAAGAATGTCTGAAATGCAGACAGACAGTTCTTGGCACCATAATTAAGCACAAAAACCTTGAAGAGAAAAAACATTCAAAAAAGTTCACTCAAACTTGTTGTTTAGAACACAAAATTCATAAGCTCACTCACTAAACCCACTCCTAGAAAGCTTTCTTGTTGTGACTTTTAAAATATTTTGTTACACTATGACAAAAGGGGAAGGAGAAAAAGATATTGAGGAGATGTCTCCCTCTTTTCCAAAAAGACTTTTATTTAAGTTTATCCAAAATGTTGCAAGGCAGTTTATACTGACTCAAAAAGAGGTCACTTTTATTAATAAAAATAACAAATATTCTCTTTAACCCTTATTCTGGCATTTGAGGTTTTCCACTGAGGGTAGCTGTCTCCCATACACTTATTTCTTGGTCTCCAACTCACCATTCCTTCAAATTGTCGCCGACATGAAAACATCTCCTACCTCCTCTCCATCAATCTATTGTTACCATCTTCACAATCAGCCCAGCACCTGTTCCAAGGGGCTCATCTTCCCAACATAACCACTGCCAGTTTCCCACTTCCACCGGAGCCGTGAGGGCCTGTGCCACGCCGCCACCGGACCCGTGAGGGCCCCTGCCACGCCGCCACCGGACCCGTGAGGGCCCCTGCCACGCCGCCACCGGACCCGTGAGGGCCCGTGCCACGCCGCCACCGGACCCGTGAGGGCCCATGCCACGCCTCCACCAAACCCGTGAGGGCCCCTGCCACGCCGCCACCGGACCCGTGAGGGCCCCTGCCACGCCGCCACCGGACCCGTGAGGGCCCCTGCCACGCCGCCACCAAACCCGTGAGGGCCCGTGCCACGCCGCCACCAAACCCGTGAGGGCCCCTGCCACGCCTCCACCGGACCCGTGAGGGCCCCTGCCACGCCGCCACCAAACCCGTGAGGGCCCGTGCCACGCCGCCACCGGACCCGTGAGGGCCCGTGCCACGCCGCCACCAAACCCGTGAGGGCCCCTGAAACGCCGCCACCGGACCCGTGAGAGCCTGTGCCACACTGCTGCACACATCTGTTCTTCTTGGTTATTTCACTTTTGTAGATGACGAACTTTCAAAGATTTGGTAAAAAAATTTCAAAGTTCGGTAAATAAACACGGCCACGCACTGCATAACGACGTTTCAGTTAACCACGGGCTGCATATACGATCGAACCGCACATACGACCGTGGTTGTGAAAGATTAATACCATATTTTTACTGCACCTTTTCTACATTTAGCTATGTTTGGATACACAAATATGTTACAACTGCCTGCAGTGTTCGGTACAGGATCACGGCATACAGGTCTATAGACTAGAATAGACCATCCCATACAGCCTGGGTGTGTAGTAGGCTAGACCATCTAGGTTTGGTTAAGTACACTCTATGTTGTCCACACAACGACAAAATCGCCTGATGACGCGTTTCTCAAAATGCATCCCTGGCATTCAGCCTCCCATGACTGTACTTGGTGCATAAACAAATGCTTTAAATGATGATAACTGTAGGTATTCTCTAGCTGCTGGACGTCTAGGATAATCACCAGGGTCCCAAATTTATGTTTCCCACTAAGAAACAAGTGGGCCCACTTTATTCTAGCAAATGTGTTTATCCAAAGGCACAAGTTTATCAGTCTACTAGATTCTTGATTGTCTGACATTCATTAACAGAGCAACTGTAACACCCGCAAGAGGAAGCGGCTGTGGCACCTGTCCCCTGAACGACGCTGGGCGCTCCTGCACTCTACACACACAAGCCGGCTGTGGCACCTGTCCCCTGAACGACGCTGGGTGCTCCTGCACTCTACACACACAAGCCGGCTGTGGCACCTGTCCCCTGAACGACGCTGGGCGCTCCTGCACTCTACACACACAAGCCGGCTGTGGCACTTGTCCCCTGAACGATGCTGGGTGCTCCTGCACTCTACACACACAAGCCGGCTGTGGCACTTGTCCCCTGAACGACCCTGGGTGCTCCTGCACTTTACACACACAATCCGGCTGTGGCACCTGTCCCCTGAACGACCCTGGGTGCTCCTGCACTCTACACACACACACACAAGCCAGCTGTGGCACCTGTCCCCTGAACGACGCTGGGCGCTCCTGCACTCTACACACACAAGCCTCAACAGGGGACAGAAACACCACGAATCACAAAATCGAAGGACCTGGAAGTCAGTTCGCCCCAAGATCCCAGAGGGAAGGCCTCACTATGGTCCGGATCTCTGGATTTCCAGCCCAGTGATTTCCTTGCTCAGCCGTTAATCATTAAGTAACACGATTTAGGGTCTCCAGGAGGCGAGATGGGTCAGTGACTCCCAAGCACTTTTTCCTACCGGACGGACTTTCATCAGCCTTCACAATCAGGCCGCCATGATACTGACCTACCTGGGAACAGTCTGCTTTAAAGGTTGTGAGAAGAGGAGGCACGTGTACTTCAGGCCCTGAGGATCACACCCCAACTTTCTGCTGAGCTGGGGGAAGAGAAGCATCTAGAAACAGATCTAATGAAGCTATATTTACTATATTATTTAATAATTCCATGCTAAAATACTATTCTTCATCTTCAGAGACTTTAGGTGATCTGTGGAATGTTGAGACTTCTTTACTAACCATAGAGTTTTTAACATACTTCACAACAAATACTGCTGTGTACTAACTATGGTATCCTCCACTATTACCTGACTTCAACTCACAAGGAAAGAAAGCCTCTGTGTGCACTGCACTGAATTTCCTCCTGCCGCCCTGCCAGCGGAGTGCCTGTGCTCCCACCAGGGCTGGGGTGCTGGCTGTGGACACCTGGAGAGGGTTTATTCCTTCTGAAGACAACAGCACAGACATCTCTGCAAACACCTTTTCTTTAGAGTTGTCAGAATAGAGAGATTTAAAAGGGAGAGGCAATGCCATATTAATCATGTTTCTACAACAAGACATAACACCATAGCAGCCACATCATCATTTCTGGGGTCCCAGGAAGAACCAAGGGTTTTCAAGGCTCCTCACAGCAATGCTAAGCTATATAACCTCCTCAGTTTCTTTCTCCTCCTACTCCCCAAACATATATTATGCCCAGACCTATGCCATGTGCTCAGATATCCCAAAGGATATTTCTTGCTTGCTCATCTCTCTCTTCACAGAGGACTTACTCTAATCTAAAAGAGAGACAGAAGACACAAGAAAACTGAAAACACTGCTTAGTCTAATTCATCAAACAAATTACTATAGGGGTAGCTCTGGTCTTGAATTGCCACCTGAGATATGACATATACGTGTGTTGTGGGGAGGGGTATATATTTGTTTCTGTCCATGGTTCCTGGCTCGTAACTCCCAGAACCCCTGTTAGTCTTTGGTTATAATGTTGTGGCACTTTTTGCCTCAGGAAACAGAATCTCTCTCCGGGCCACCTGCCACTCTCCTTTCACCTGCCAAGGCAGGACTCCAATCCGACTGTGTGTCATAAGCCCCTCATTCCAGAGAGGGTCCCGCTCCATATCCTGGAGGCGGAAACGCTGCAGACAGAGGCCAAGAACAATCTCAAGAGACAGGCCTTTGTCAACCACATGTTGACACGGCTGTCCGTGCATCAATCATGCCTAGGCAATGAAGTCTCCATAAAAGGCCCAAGAAAGCAGAGTTCAGAGTTTCTCGCCGCTGAACACGTGGAGGCTACGGGAAGGTGAACAAGAACTCATCCAGGTGCCGGGAGGGGGGTACACCCTGACTCTACCGGGACAGAAATGCCTGTGCGTGGGACCCTTGCAGACTTTGCCGCTGTGTATCTCTTCATCTGGCTGTTCATTTGCATCCTTTAAAATATCCTCTGTAATAAACAGGTAAATGTTAAGTGTTTCCCTGGGTTCCGTGAGCCGCTCCAATGAAGTAACAGAACCCAAAGAGAGGTCATGGGAACCGTCACTTGGAGCTGGTGGGTCAGGAGTTTCGGAGGCCTGGGCTTGAAGAGAGGTCATGGGAACCCTCACTTGGAGCTGGTCCGTCAGGAGTTTCAGAGGCCTCGGCTTGCAACTGGTGGGAAGAAGGGAACACTCTTGGGAGCTGAGCCCTTAACCTGCAGAATCTGAGGCTGTCTCCAGGTAAAAAAATGTCAGAATTGAATGAGAGGACTCCCAAGGTGTCCGCTGCTTGGTGTGCAGGAAATCTTCCCCCCCGCCCCCCGGCCAGCCCCCCAAACACACACTTGCTCCCAGAAGTCTTCTGTGATGATGATTGTTGAGGTTTGGGAAGAGGGTAGGAAAACATCTCTTTGAGGGTGTTTGTTCTCACTCACATTGTGTCAATCAAGGCTTTTACTTCTAGATTTCTCTCTCTGGAGGTCTGGGACCACCACTAGGGAGGCATACATTCCGGACTCCAAATTCATCCTCACAATTCTTATATACCTCTGACTTTTCTCTTATGTTTGACAATGCCTTTAATTTCTCAGTACTTAGTTCTTAGCTCACTTTTGCTTTATTTCACAAGGAGGGTGAACGCAGTCACCACTTGTGCAGTAAAGGAACAAAGATTAGAAGTTTATAAAAATTTCAGAGGAGGATTTTGAGGTCATGGAGCTATCTTCTTGGAAGCAGGGAAGTCAGTCACAGACATCGATGGAAAAAAATATTAGAAGCAAAAGGCCTGGGGTGTCACTTCAGGAAAGTAACCACTTCCAATCTGAAAACTGTTTAATCCCAATCCCTTACCACCTGCAGATACAGCACTGCTCTATAGGAAAAACTTAAAACATTAAAAAACTAGCCAACTGTGAAATAAACTCTTTTAATACTCTTGACAAAAAGCCAACTTAGGACAATTCAAATTCTTAGCAGCAGTAGAATTTGCTGTAAGTTTAAGATATATCACTAATTTAGAAGCTATTACTGAAATAACAATGTTTGCTTTTTAACCTGAAAGTGAAACCCTACTAATGAGCATAATCGTAAAATAGCTTTATAAAAGCAAACTCAAAGTTTAAAAAGCACATTTAAGCTATTTTTTTTTTTTTTTTTTGAGATGGAGTCTCACTGTCGCCCAGGCTGGAGTGCCGTGGCACCATCTCGGCTCACTGCAAGCTCCGCCTCCTGGGTTCATGCCATTCTCCTGCCTCAGCCTCTGGAGTAGCTGGGACTACAGGCACCCGCCACCACGCCCAGCTAATTTTTTGTACTTTTACTAGAGATGGGGTTTCACCATGTTAGCCAGGATGGTCTCGATCTCCTGACCTCGTGATCTGCCTGCCTCGGCCTCCCAAAGTGCTGGGATTACAGGCGTGAGCCACTGTGCCCGGTTACGCTAAATTTTTATCCAAAATAAAGGCTTATTTTGAATAATTCAAAAGGAAAACAATTTATCAAGAAACAAAAGTATGTAACAGATAAATGCTAATTCTTACTTTTCCCCCTAACAGAAAAGCATAAGCATAAACATTTCCTATAGCAGTATTAACACATACCTGTTTTAGGATGTATTGAAAAGAATCCTTGTGGATTTCCACTTGTAATTTTGTACATGAGCTTGTCATTAGAGCTCGAATCTGGATCAAATGCCTCGATCTGGACCACAGATACATCTTTAGGAGAATTTTCCATGATTTCTGGGTAATAAACAGGCTCTGATGTCTGTGGTGCATTGTCATTGACATCCTCAACCTCTATGTAGATCTCTATAAACGATGAAAGAGGCACGACACCCTGATCGGTTGCAAAGACTGTTAGCCAATAGTGGGAGGTCGATTCACGGTCCAGTCGATCTGACGTCTCTATGACACCTAGAGAGAAAAAAGAAAAGCGTAAAGCAGCACGTCAACGACCAAAACTGCCAGCTTGAGAAAGTGTCAACAACTCCGGCTTACTGAGGGCTTTATATGCCTCTTACTAGGTGCATAACCTTGAGCAAGTTAACCAGCCTTTCTGTGACTCAGCTTCCTTTCTTCTAAAATAGAGACAATAATAGTATATTCAACTAACATGCATGTAATGATTAGAACACTTGGCACATAATATAGGCTATAAAAGTATTTGTTATTAGAATCAGGTGTCAGGCACTAAATGGAGCACTTTAAAAATATTATCTCACTGAAGTCTCAAAATAGGTGAGCACTGAGAGATCACCTAACGGCCCAACACTTCATTTTTCCATAGGTGAAGTTTATAGTTGGTTGAGAGACGTGCTGACTTTCCTGGAGGCTACTCAGGAAGACAGGGACAACACCAGAGCCATGGCCCAGATCTGAGACCCCACAGTCCAGCACCCCCGCTCCCCACACTGCATCCCTGTGGCGGCCACTGTCTAAGGAAAAAGGCAGGAGCAGCATCCTCCAGAAAGCTCGGTCTGCACACATACCCCTTCTCACAGTGGCTAAGGAAAGAAACTGCAACCTTCAAAGTCCACAATAAGGGGCTGCTCAGATCTCCTGAGTGTTGAGGTCCTTTTATTTCTTTCAATCGCCTCAAACAAATGGGAAGACAACCAGCATGCTATAAAAATATAAACTACACTATAAACTCCAAAAGGGCAGAGGCCACATCATTCTTAAATACCAGTATCCGCAGCACCTTACACAAAGCACAATAACGTATTAAATACACAAGTGAAATATCTAAGTATCTTAATCAGGGTTGGTACAGAAAAGTCCTCAGCTGGGACCCAAACTAGGATACATTTCTTAGTAAGTCAACTAGCAAGAGATGAAATTATATGATTACAAAGAAGACGGTTAGAGTATCTGTAATGTTTTGGTCCAGCCACTGAAACCAGTCAAAACTTAACTTCAAGCCAGGATTTACCTCCTCTGGGGATAAGAAGTAGAAATATCCATTTCTCTTTGGCAAGTCCCACCTTTTTATTCAATGGTGCAATCTCGCCCTTTGTCTACCAAAAACATATCACTGCACTTTTTCTCATGGATTGATCACTCGGGACTAAAGATACTTTCAGTGTTCTTCTACACCATGGTACAGGCTGGACTCTGGAAATGCTGAAGCTCTAGAATCACTGAAGTTTCCCATTAAATGCAAACTACTGTGAGAAAAATAACCAATTACCAATTTTACCTATGCTCAGCAATGAAACATTTGGTTGAGAAAAATACACTGTTGCAATTCGTAATTTTGATCACATGAAATTAAATATTAACTTATTCGAGGTTAATATCAGAAAAACTCATTTTTTGAATGAATGATAATATCTAATACTCCTAAAAGGACTTACAAAACTTGAAAATAGAAAACTTAGCTAAATAAAATGTGAAATTATCATAAAATGAATCTTTATTGCCATTCAGAAGCATTACAATGATTTGTTATTGCTTCATTATTTCATACTGAACCTTCAGAAAGGGGGTATAATACTGCTTCTAGAAACATCGAAGAAACCTCAGAACCAAATGGTATTTCTAGTTCTAGATCCTTGAGGAATCCCCACACTGACTTCCACAATGGTTGAACTAATTTACAGTCCCACCAACAGTGTTAAAGTGTTCCTATTTCTCCACATCCTCTCCAGCACCTGTTGTTTCCTGACTTTTTAATGATTGCCATTCTAACTGGTTTGAGATGGTATCTCATTGTGGTTTTGATTTACATTTCTCTGATGGCCAGTGATGATGAGCATTTTTTCATGTGTCTGTTGGCTGCATAAATGTCTTCTTTTGAGAAGTGTCTGTAGATATCCTTCACCCACTTTTTGATGGGGTTGTTTTTTTCTTGTAAATTTGTTTGAGTTCTTTGTAGATTCTGGATATTAGCCCTTGGTCAGATGAGTAGATGGCAAAAATTTTCTCCCGTTCTGTAGGTTGCCTGTTCACTCTGATGGTAGTTTCTTTTGCTGTGCAGAAGCTCTTTAGTTTAATTAGATCCCATTTGTCAATTTTGGCTTTTGTTGTCATTGCTTTTGGTTTATTGCGGCACTACTCACAATAGCAAAGACTTGCAACCAACCCAAATGTCCATCAATGATAAACCGGATTAAGAAAATGTGGCACCTACACACCATGGAATACCATGCAGCCATAAAAAAGGATGAGTTCATGTCCTTTGTAGAGACATGGATGAAGCTGGAAACCATCATTCTCAGCAAACTATCGCAAGGACAAAAAACCAAATACTGCATGTTCTCACTCATAGGTGGGAATTGAACAATGAGAACACATGGACACAGGGTGGGGAACATCACACACCGGGGCCTGTCGTGGGGTGGGGGGAGGGGGGAGGGATAGCATTAGGAGATATACCTAATGTAAATGATGAGTTAATGGGTGCAGCACACCAACATGGCACATGTATACATATGTAACAAACCTGCACATTGTGCACATGTACCCTAGAACTTAAAGGATAGTAAAAAAAAAATGAAATAAAATAAAATAAACCTCAGAACCAAATAAAAATGAGCTAACTGGTTCCTCCGTACAGCAGACAACTGAAGATGAACTCAAACATGCTTCCCTGTTCTCTAACCCAAGCATAATCCACACACTCAACTGGTCTGCTAAATTAGCAAAATTATATCTGTCTGTAGGCTCAAATAATAACCTTTCCCAGTTTCTCTGATTCATCACATCTATCCACAGATACAAAGACGTCAGGGGATAACAGAATGTTCTCTCCGGGAGGATTACACGTTAACAAAATGTACACAACTCCTCCTGTGTGCTGCTACTTCATTAAAATGCAATAAAATTCACTTGACAGGTGAAGTATTATTAGAAAATCTCAAGAAGACAGGTACGTGGTGCTTTTATCTACCTCTTTTGAGTTCTAATCCTCCAACAATTCATGCTTCCATCCACTGTTTTAAAATGTGCCCCTCTAAATGTGACTAGAGGCATTTAGAAACAGTGATAATTACAGAAACAATTTGCTCAGTGTTTACTAAATGCCAGGCCCTGTGATGAGTGTCTTACATGCATTATCTTATATAATCTTTACATCCAACCTGCCTAGATATGTGATGCTATTAACTCCATTTCACTAATGAAAAACTCAGATTGAGAGAAATGAGGCACTTTCCCAGGGCCACAGTGAATGGCAGAGCTGGAGTGTGAATACCACAAATCTCATCTTCAGCGCCAGCAATATCCTTGTCAGTCCTATGGCTGTTATGACAAAAGAGTAAACAAAACTTAATGTGGTAATTTGGGAAGATGAGTCAAACTTCCTATTTCATCCATCTGTTCTACATGTCAGTATTCAGCAGGAATGTATTAAATGTTCACTCATACACAATAGCTTTCTCTAATCTCAAGGGAAAAAAGAATTATGAAATGGAAGTATATCACCCTCACATCTGAGGTTTGCAATTACAGATAGAAACAGCTATGATTTTCCGTCGTGCCCTATTTCTAGTTCGGGCCGTAAGCATCCAGACTGCAGCGTGCAATTCTGAGATGGCATCTGCTGGTCCCCACCGACCCATCAGCTACACAACCAGGGGGTGGGGGACAGTCATGTCCATCAGGAGGGGATTGTCAGCCTCCCTGGTAATCTACGGATGTTACTAAAGGTTAAGACTGAGGCAACAAAGCGGCTCTATTCAAATATGGGAGATTGTGTAATTCGCAATTAAAACAGTAAGTATGAATGAGTGAGATGCTGGATGTTCCTATTTCATGAATTCATGACTGTGTACTTTTATAATGCCTATCGTGATTGCTGAGATAAGCTTCTGCTTCGATGCATTTTAATTATTACCTCTTTGTAAGATAAAAAATCACTGAATACAACTTACGGAGAACTATAAAGTAAATTTCAACTGCCAAAGGGAAAGGAGGGCACACCGAAGAATCTTATCTTCTAATCAAAATCCTCAGATTCCTCATGTACACCAATCACGTCACTAGATGCTTTACGTGCATTAAATCATTGAAAGAACATGGAAGTTGCATGATTTTCATCCCAGCTTTACACATGAGGAAAGAGAAGCTTAGATCCATTAAGAAACTTGCTTAAGCCCTGGAGTGATGAGGAAACAAGGCCAGGGTCAACAGCTAACTGGTGGGATCCGGAGCTGAGCCGGACAGTCTGACTCCAGGCCTCAGGGTCTTCTCCACTGAGCGGTGGGCTGTTGCCACTATCAATCAACAGCAACACTGTCGGACACCAAAGCTGCTGGGGACCTGGTGGGGCTATAACCATGAGGAAAGGCCACAAGGAGTTTCCCAGTGTGGAAAGAAGGGTCTTCCTCATGCATGCAGGACAACAGACGGGAGAGGATCTGAGGACTCTGCTCAGAGTTTTGGGGTTCAGTACCTAGGCACTATTCTAGGCACTGCACAAAGTGGGTGGAAGGAAGCCTTAAGCGTGCCAAGTTATTTTGTTTTCCGCTTTTTAATCTGTCAGCCCAGTTGCATGATACACTCCTCAAGAACCCTGGGCAGAAACTTCCAAAGTGGACCTATTGCGCTAGCCCGAGATCTCTAGGTCAAAACCTCGAAGCTTCCCATCTTGAATCAGAGGCAGGACGAAGGTCCAGGATGGCTGAGTGAGAGTCTAGATAATGTGCAAAGAAAGACCAGGGGTAGAGCTAGCCTTCGCCATCTCAAAATCAAGCATTAGACTGGGAACGCCTTCAAAACCCTCCAGTGCAACTCCCTTGTTCTTAAAGAACGTTGAAATGATTTGTCCAACTCCAAGAAGCTAAACAGGTGTAGTTCAGAATCCAGAGTGAAGGACTTCCTTAATCAGGGGTTCATCACAATCCACACCATTCTTTAAGGGAGTCCTGGTTTCTGCAGGGAATGACACACCAGCTGTCTCCAAGTATGACCGAAGCTGCCTTTACTCATTAAGTCATTAGCAGTTCTTGTTCCTACAGTTCATCATGCTTTCACCAGTCCTTCCTAAAGCCACAACTGGCATTTACAGATTACAGATTGATTTCTTCTGTAACTTTAGCAGTTACCTCAATTCCATAGAGAGAAACAAATTTTCACATTTCCATTGGGAAGACTTCTAATTAGTGCCTTTAACACAGAGAAAAACAAAAATAAAACTAAAGACATCCAGTCATCACTGGATGTGAATCAAACTGTGGTCACTCTCAAACCTCTATCCCCGTCTATTTCTCTTTATCCATGAATGTCTACCTATCAACTTTCAATAAGTACTTTTTTATATAGTGGGTTATAAACTCACCCTGGAGACAAAAGGAACCAACAAAAACTATAGTTTTTACAGGTATCTTTCTATTTACACATATTCACGACCTCACCTTTTTGGGCACCTATGTATATCCACCCCCAAACTCTTCTCTGCGGTCTCCCTCCTGTCCTCGGCATCTCCTCCCCTCTGCGCTCCCCTCCTTCTACCTTTCTGAAACCAAACACCGCATGCGGCCAGAAGGTGCCTGCGCCCAGGCTGTGAGGAGGGAGGGCTGCAGCCCAGGCCTTCCGCAGGATTCTCTCCAGCCAGATGCCGGGAGCAACAGAGCCGTGAGAGGGGTGACAGGGAAACTCTGTCGCCACTCCCGTCAGGAGGTTGCCGTGCACACGCAGTGAGAGCGGTCGTGATGCTGCTGCGTGATGCCATGACGCAGATTTGGAGCACAGGAGACAGGTTTAGACAGGCTTCTTACGTGTGCCACTCAGCAGTGCCATCAGAAATCATGGCTTTACCTGAATGAAGCATTACGGAAGGAATGAAAGCCTAGCTTTCCAACCTCGAGAATACAGTGGAGTTGTTAATAACCTGAAAAATCTGAAAGAAGCCGGAAATTTGGAGTTATTAAGAAAGAATATTTATCATTCCAAACATACTCTCCAGGATTTCAAAACCACCACCAGATGTCACTATGGAAACTCACTTTAAATATGCATCCAGTGGAGAACTAGACTGAAGGGGGAAAAATGTAATTTCTAAAAGAGCTTGACCAAGATAGTTGAAAATAGAGCTCACAGCAAAATTTCTGTATGGAAGGATTCATTAATGTCCACTTACTTAATTAAACGGATACTGATGTTGTCTTTCCACAGCCTGATTATTCAAAGGTTATAGGGTTGCTCCAATAAACGGTTCAAACGTAAATCAAAGTTTCCAATAATAACTCCTACTCCCCGCCACTGCTGGCCCCTGCTGCTGTTAAGGAATAGTCCTGGATGAGGAAAGGCCAGCATTCCCTCCCGCTGACACAGGTGGAACAGGACTCTTGCAAGACAGTAATTTTTAAGGCAAAAATAAAGTTATAGCTATGATGTTTGCCAAAAATAATTTAACTGATTCAAATTCCCATGGCCACAGAATACCTTTCCTCCTAGAATTTTCCTATTTTAACAGGCCTTGGCCCCCAGTCAAGCCTTAATGCCAAGGCTTTCAACAAAGCCTCGTTACTTCTGACTCTCAGAAATACCTATCATCAGCAACAACCCGGCAACATAAATTTGCAAACGCTACCCTCCTTTCTGATATGTTACATACTTAATTTTTTAAACTTTTCATACAACTGCTTAAGGCAGCAATTGTATTAAAAGCTGCTTTGTTCAATCACAAGAAAAACTTAAATGTGAGACATAATTTTAACGATATTTTCCCTACAGGCAACGACAGACAGAAACTCTTTTCTCCAATTCAATATCCTCAGCGTAAACAGGGTAACTCTTTTGAAAATAAGCATTTTCCCAAATATGAAAACAATACTCACGGAAAAAGAAGAGACATACCATCAACACACTAGAGAGCCAATATCTCTGTTGCTGCAATTAATCTATAAACGGTTATTCAATTTTTCCTGCTAATCATGCAGAGACTAAACATCTCAGAATTGTCATATTAAATGTTAATCACTAAAAACATCAATTCTTCCTTAAAATTACATTTTAAAAGTAGATTGTAAGCTTCCTATTAGAATGCAAACTTTTTAAGGACAAAGAATTGTTATGTGTTTGGTTCAAGGCCGGGTCAATAGTGAGTGCTTATAAAAAATGATATCCATTACAGACAAGCAAAGGATGAGAAACAGTCACAGGCAAGAGGAGACCAGGGAGACGTAACTAAATGTCATGTGGGAGCCTGGACCACAGAAGGCACCTTAGGTAAGAACTCAGAAAATCTGCATGTATTATGGACTTCAGTTAGTCACAATGTACCAATACTGATTCTTTAATTGTAACATCTTACATACTCATGTAAGATGTCAACAACGCGAGAAGCTGGGGCAGGGAGCAGGGAGTTATGTGAGCACTCTACTTTCTGCTCCATTTTTCGGCAAATGTTTTATTTTTTTAAAAAGTTGTCTATGAGAGCTCATAATATGTAGATTGTTTCCTTCCTTCAATTAAAAACGTTTTTGAACTTACCTGTTTTTAATCTTGTTTTCATTAAATACTGGATTTAGACTGATGTTAATATTTCCACATCTTGATGATACCTTGAGAGCCTAATGTGTGTATAAGAAACTTTACATGTTAAAGGCTAAAGATTTAAATAACAATCTAATTCAAAATATAATTTACTGTAAATTAATAAAAAATTATTACTTGTTTTGCCTATTATATACAAAGAAAAGCTGTAAAACAAGTTTAATATAAAAAGCAAAATTTCTGCAATTTAGCCTTTCTTTAAAATAACTGGGCCGGGCATGGTGGCTCATGCCTGTAATCCCAGCACTTTGGGAGGCCGAGGCTGGCAGATCACCTGAGGTCAGGAGTTAAAGACCAGCCTGCCCAACATGTTGAAACCCTGTCTCTACTAAAAATACAAAAAATGAGCTGGGCGTGGTGGCAGGCGCCTGTAATCCCAGCTACTTGGGAGGCTGAGGCAGGAGAATCACTTGAACCCAGGAGGTGGAGGTTGCGGTGAGCCAAGACGTGTCATTGCACTGCAGCCTGGGCAACAAGAGCGAAACTCCGTCTCAAAAAAAAATAAAAATAAAAATAAAAATAACGATACTAGTTTGACATGCTGTATTATCTCATAAATCAAAACCTTTGAATTCTTTTAGAAACAATACAGTAGATCGTGTGTGTGTGTGTGGTGTGTGTGTGTGTAAATATACATTTAATGTTCTTGCTTCTGCCATCAGTTGGCAAATTTATGTTATTTACTACTGTGGACTAAAATAGAACAAGAAATGAAAAAGGAGGAGTCTATTGGGCTGAAGGCATTTAAGATTCTAAAATGGCTATTCAGTCTACTTTCTCAGGGAATGACACAGGAAATGCTCTCAGAACTAAAATCAACATTTGTTACTTTCCTTTCACCTGAAGTTTATAAGATATTACTATTTACTTCACTGGTGTTGCTAATCATAAAACATAAGGAATATGTAAAGACCAATGTTTAATGGTTTATTTTGCAGAAGAAGGAAAAAAACAAGTTCTAGTACTTTTAAAAACAATGTTCTATTATGTGTGTATACATATATTAATAAATAAAATTTTAATTGCTAGAGACCACTTCTATTAATATTTTATGTTTTTGATAATAAAAGAAAGTCAAAATAAGTAAAAGAAAGTAAGTCAACCAAGAAGCATCCCTCGTGGGCCAATCAAACTGCTAGGCAGTATACTAGTGTACCGTACAGGTGCCTCTCTGCCCCCTTACAGATAAAAATACAGTAAATCATGTATAATTTCTTTCTCTCCAGTTTAACTGACGCCATGACACTGACCACCATGACCCAATCTTTCAAAACCAGTGATGTGCCATAAGTGCCATTTTGTGAGAAGCCATTTGTATTTTGAGCAAACTCAGTGGCCTGATGATGACTGACAGGGATGGCAACATAACAGCATACATGGACTCAAGATATAGCAGAGAAGAACTTCTTATACATCAGCTCATTTACTCCTTACAGCAACCCTAAGAAGTAGGTAACGTTATCATATCCTATTTCACAGAAAGGAAACAGACAGTACAAGCAACCTGCCAGAAGTCACACCGTCCATTAGTGGGGAACTGGGATTCAACCCTAAAAGTCAGGTTCCAGACAATCGTGCTAAATGTTTGGAGTCCCTGGCTGCCCTTCAATTGGAGGGAAGATTAAGGGGCAACTGAACACAACCTGCAAATTTCACCAGAGAAGTTGTGACTTGAATGCAATCCAGAAATGTAGCTGCCAGATGCCGTTTTCCCAACATTTGAAAATCTGGGCTAAAGCGAATTTCATTGTATCAGGAGGGAAAAGGAATGGACTTATTATATGATGGTACATACACAGCTTTAAAAAAGAAGACATGCATATTAATTACACAGAAGAATGTCAGTGATACAGAAATTGAGAGAAAAATATAAACGTATAAAAGTATATAAAATATGCTACTGCTGTTCAGAAAAATTTTTTAAACACACATACACAATTATATGTGCAGAGAAAAAAGGTCTGAAATAAACAAGGTGATCAGCAGATAAATCCATCCAGTGAACAGAAACTTTTTTAATCTGTAAATTTCTGTAACCATGGATTTAAAAATCTATATTTAAAATGTATACAATAAAAGTCAATTAAAACAATACCTGCAGCCCAGTATCAGAAGGTTTTACGTACAGAACCTCCCTGTTTTATTTTTCTGTCTATGTCTTAGATGTACTTTCACTTTTAAGTATTTCTGTTTCATTTGAGTAGATATATGACCATGGATATTCTGGCAGCTTTGATAACTAACACTGAAGTATTTATGTAGGTAACTACTTACACAAAGCTTTAGGTCTAGGAAATTCTATAATCACATTGCCCAGAATTAGATCATAAGTCAATGACAAAAGGAAAAGCAAAAACACAACTGTCACTGTTTGCATTATTTAGACTGCCTATTTAAATCATTTTAATTAAAACATATACCTATCAATTCTTTTAATTAAAATTGCTGCAATAACTTCAAAATTAGCTGAGGAAGCTTTCTGACTTACAAACTTACTAAAACGTAGTATTAATTAAGTACATAATCAGATTTTAAGCATCATGTTTCAAGCCCAGGGATTTCTTTAGCTCTGCGAAGAGTCATTCCCAGGGTAAGCTCTGCTAAACCATGTTGTCCCGCTTTGTTGAGGAATGATTCCAAGTTCTGGCTTCCCTGTCAGAATCACTGATATTGTCAATGACGGCTTTTGTGGATAAGCTCTACTGTTAAAGAGGATCACCCTTGGGTATCAAAACTTATCATCTGGACACCTGTTAATTGGGTAAAACTACATCCACAAGACAGCCTTCAGAAGCATTAAGATACAGAGAATATATTTTACCTACCAATGGCAATGCTTCTAGAAGTTTGTTTTAAATTTCAGAAGATACGCAATTTCAGTGTTGATTACTCTTCTCCCCTTATACGGACTGGATGCAGACTTAGTAAAAGCTTTAATATGCCATATTGTTTAATCTTCACAATTAGCCCAGTGGTCTCTCCCCATTTTCCATATTCAGAAGCAGAGGCTTAAGGCTCAAAAGTCACTGCTCTAAAGTTATTTACTCCATAATAAAGCAACCAATGAATTAATGGATTACCTTACCAGTTAGTCATCTTAGAGCTTTACATCTGACAACTTAGCCTGAAAAGTTAAGGAAGTCATCCTCAGTTATCCAACTTTGGTAGCAGAGAAGCCAGAACCCCAAACCTGGCTGACTGGCTCCAGAGTCCACACATAAAACCAGAGGGTACTATCTCCATGAGATGCAGAGATGTGATTCAACAGCCAGGTCTGACTCTCCTCAATCAATCACTGTTAGTGGAAAAACAGGCAACACATCCACCAAGGTGGACCAGCACTTGCCTGTGGTGGGAGGAGCGATGGAACTTAAGTTATAACAACTAAAGGAAGGCCAAACAGATCCCTGTACAGAGTTCAAGAACTCCGTGTGACCAGGCCCATTTAGGATAAAAAAGAAAAAAGGATATTAAAAGAAAATCCAACACTGCTCTCTATTTAGGAAGTTACTGTGTTTATCATATCTTCTTTATGTATTAAAACGCGGCCAGGTACAGTGGTTCACACCTGTAATCCCAACACTTTGGAAGGCTGAGGTGGGTGGATCACTTGAGCCCAAGAGTTTGAGTACAGCCTGGACAACATGGCGAAACCTCGTCTTTACAAAAAATACAAAAATTAGCCAAACATGGTGGCAGGCACCTGTAGTCCCAGCTACTTGGGTGCCTGAGGCAGGGGCACCGCTTGAGCCTGGCAGGTCAAGGTTGCAGTGAGCCGAGATCATGCTGCTGTACTCAAGCCTGGGCAACAGAGTGAGACCTTGTCTCAAAAACAAAAAACCTGCATAGGCTAAATTAACTGAAATATACCAGGTGTAAGTAGGTATATGGCATTATACTAACAATACTGAATCTAACTACGAGAATATCATAACTGAGTCTTGAATACTGTTATTAACTATAAAAAAACTGAGTGGTGGGTGGCAGATGTAGAGCTCTGAAGTGTAAATCAGCTGTAAAAGTTTTGTGACAGATCAACAGAAATGTTTTAAGGAAAAACCCTCTTTAGGAAAGAAATCTCATTAAAAAAAAAAAAAAAAACTAGCCTCAGGCATGGTGGCGTGCCCTGTAGTACCAATTACTCAGGAGGCTGAGGCAGGAGAATCGCTTGAACCCAGGAGGCGGAGGTTGCAGTGAGTTGAGATTGTGCCACCGCACTCCATCCTGGGCAATAAATAAAAAGAAAAAAAGAAAGAAAAACCAGCCAGATGTAGTGGCTCATGCCTGTAATTTATCCACTTTGCACTCTGGGAGGCTGAGGTGGGAGGATTACTTGAGCCCAGGAGTTCTAGACCAGGCTGGGCAACATGGCAAAACCCTGTCTCTACTAAAAATACAAAAAATTTGCCAAGCATGGTGGCACACACCTGTAGCTCCAGGCTGAGGTGGGAGGATCACCGAGGCTGCGGTGAACCATGACCACACCACTGCACTCCAGCCCAGGTGACAGAGTGAGACCCTGTCTAAAACACACACACACACACACACACACACACACACACACACACACACACGACCCTGTCTAAAACACACACACACAATTAATTTTTAAAAGCTGTACCTTATTTTTCAACAAGGGACTTAATGTTGTTTGTACTGGCTTGGATCTTAATCTGGAACCTGGCTTTATTGATTTACACCTGTTTTAATTCATTCAACACACAATGAGTTCCTACCACATGCCAGGTATGCTACAAGGTGCAAAAGAAACAAAAAGAAGAGCAAAATGAGGTCCTATGAGAAGACAGTTAAATAAAAGAGTAACTTATTCCTTGGACCAGCAGAGAGAGAGGAAAAGAAGCGCACCTGTTTGAGAAGGGAAACATAGCATTTTAACAACTAGGTACTTCAATAATTATTTTCCATTTATTGTATAAGTATCTTTTACACAAAGGCCAAACAAATCCTTTCTTCAGTTATGAGTTCCTGCTTGAATTTTATAATGCAACATGTAATAAAGCGATTTAAAAAAAATAAATGTCAATTCATTTTGTGAAAAAAAAAAAAACAAGGAGAAGAGGATATGCAAGAAAAATGGCGAGTTATACAGATGAGTTAATTTTATCTTCTTCCTGTTAATATTTTCTAATGTTTCTAGAAGAAATATACATGTATTATATAAAAATATTTTTTAAACCAACGTGTATAAAGGGTTAATCTGAAGCATATAAGGAGAACTTAAGGAATTTCAGAAATGTAAAAGCAACCTTTAAAAGTTAAGAGTGACTTACAGGTTTTCATAGGCTGAATAACAACTGCCTAAAGCTCTTGTACTGCAAAGTGTGTTCCAGCATGAAGACAAGGCACTATTCAATGATTAAAATGTCAGTTGAAATGACTAAGCCTCATGCCAAACTCCTTAAAGCACTCCCTTGCTAAAGAAGGAATGGAATGAGATTCCTCCTGTTACAGTCAAGCACTACATTGGTCTCTGTATAAACAGAACTCCCTCCAAAGAGACAGTTGTCTCTGGAGTCCTAGAATGCACACAGCTGGTAGAAGGGCCAGTTTTCCTGTTTCTAAGGTTTGTTTAGGCACCTGTAAACAGATTATAAATACAGAAAACCGCAACTATTGCTCTCAAAATAAACCCTAAGAATCATATGCAATTCAGTTCTACAAAAAGGAAGGTGTGTTTTACATGAACTGAATGCTGACTGAAGCAAATAAAAGTCCCATTGACTTTTTGGTCCCTGTGGTCATGGACTGTATGTATAAGCTGCCCCCCTGCCCATCCATTCCCAAGTAGCATTTTCCTTTACTCCAGCCTCCACTTTTATCAAATTTTTAAAAACTTCTTTTTCTATTAAATTTTGTTTCAATTACAAAGCAGTTCTTAAATTTTAATTCAAATCTTTAAACTTTAAAAATTGCAAACTGAAGACGAACTATTTACAAGCAGTGTTCAGCTACTTCTAATACCCAATTTGTTGCCAAAACCAATACCTGTAAGAACTCAGAAACTTAAGTTAGGTCAAGCTAACCTAATCAGGAAGTGATTCACGGACACTGATAACCTAGGAGAAACTTCAGATATTTCCTTTTATGCTAACGCTTCATATTAAATCAAACATCCCTATCTAATAATCTAAATGCACTGCAAGATTTGATGTTAAACCTGGCTAAGAATCTTCGTTAAGGCAAAACATCAATTTGTAAATGCATATTAATCCCATAACTCGCCTGTTTTCTAAATTCAGGGTTTTTTTTTTAATGAAGAACGGTGTAACATATAACGGAAGATTTCTAATTTTATATATGTTTTGAAATCACAAAAGAGGGCACACCTGTATGTATCAGGATTCTAAAATTGAGAGGTAAGCAATCAAAACTCGACAAACCTCCTACAATACCCAGTATATGCTCAGAAACTGAACAATCTTAACCAAGATTTCTTAGTGGTAACTGCAGGGCAGACAAATGAAGTATTTAATATGCACTATTTTATGCAAACAGGAAACAAATCTCATAAAGTACTTTGAAACAGAATTAAAACAGGAGGAAAACGGATTACTGCTAATTCATCACTTTAGAGACTATGAAGACAAATCTTGCTGGAGACATTAAAAGACTATATAAGAATAGATTGGCAAGTCTCAAATAACTGTCATGTATCTACATTACTAAAAATTAAAGCACAGAACTGAAACAAGAAAAAATGAAAAACAGAGAATAACTGCAGTAGTTCTTATATTATCTCTGTCCTTAACTTTCTCTGAGAGCAAAGTTGTTCATTAAGAGAGCTGTTCTTTAACAAAGTAATAATAAACATTTCATTTTAAAGTGACATTTTCTTCTTTAATACTAACCATTAATAAAATAAAGTGATAACAGAAGATGTAGAATATGAAAATAAACATTACAGGGATATCAAGCAGTTGATGGTATTTGAAAAGCATATATTCAAACTAACCACTAGAAAAAACAAATTCAAAAACACAAGTGTTCATTATAACACACTAGTTGTAATTAAGTAGCAGGGTGGTTACTAAAATATATGTATCGGAGAAGATAAAAATATAAATAAATAGCTAGGCGCAGTGGCTCATGCTGGTAATCCCAGCACTTTGTGAGGCCAATCTAGTAGGATCCTTGAGCCCAGGAGGTGGAGGCCTACTGTATTAATTTATTATAATATAATAAATTATTATAATATACTGTATTAATTTATTATAATATAATAATAAATAAATATTTATTATTGTAAATTAATGTAATAGAACATTATACAATGTCATTATAGACAAATATATTCTATTATCACTTTATTTTATACATGTATAGCTATGTAAATATATTACATATATTGTCATTAATATCAATTATTGTATATTATTGATATTACGTATTATATATGTTATTAATATATTATTACTTTTATATACATATTATATACATAAATATATATACATAGGCCTGCATATAAGAAATTACAGGGGAATGGCAAGGCTGCGGAGAAACAGGAATGCTTTTACACTGTTGAAGGGAATGTAAATTAGTTCAACCATTGGGAAAGATAGTGTGGCGATTCCTTAAGGATCTAGAACCAGAAATACAATTTGACCCAGCAATCCCATTACTTGGTATATACCCAAAGGAATATTAATTATTCTACTATAAAGACACATGCACATATATGTTTACTGAAGCACTATTTACAATAGCAAAGACATGGAACCAATTCAAATGCCCATCAGTGATAGACTAGATAAAGAAAATGTGGTACACATACTCGATGGAATACTGTGCAGTCACAAAAAGGAATGACATGTGCCCTGTAATTTCTTCAGTGATTGGAACAGTAAAAGTACCTTTTGTTTAAAAAAATATTTAGGCTGGGCTGGGCACGGTGGCTCACGCCTGTAATCCCAGCACTATGGGAGGCCGAGGTGGGCGGATCATGAGGTCAGGAGATCGAGACCATCCTGGCAAACACAGAAATACAAAAACACTAAAAATAAAAAAAAAAACACTAACACTAAACAAATAACACTAAAAATACAAAAAAATTACCCAGGCGTGGTGGCGGGAGCCTGTAGTCCCAGCTACTTGGGAGGCCGAGGCAGGAGAATGGTGTGAACCCGGGAGGCGGAGCTTGCAGTGAGCTGACATCGCACCACTGCACTCCAGCCTGGGCGACAGAGTGAGACTCTGTCTCAAAAAAAAAAAAAAAAAAGGGGGGGGGGTTGGGGGGAACCCCACACATCTGGTGTCACAAGCATGTTCTGAGAGTCTAATTCAGGAAACTGAGTTTGTTTTCTATCCATAAGCAGGAAGTATCTCACATCTTATTTAGAAAACTATCTGCTTTTTCCAAAACCTAAATACAAATTCAACACGGGAAAAAAAAACATAGCATAGTACCTAAAACACTGTTGCCATTCCTAAAGCTCAAATATTTCCAGCTCATGACAGTATCAGATATACGGGTTCAAAAGGAAAAGCATGTTACCAAGTCTACAGTTTAGAAGATGATTTTTGAAAAATGGCTTTGTGCTAAACTCTTGGATTGAGATTGCCTTTTCATTCAGCAATTTATGAAAGAGGTGGTGAAGCAATCGTATATTTTTTCCCACTTATTTTACTGCATTGGTTGGTTTGCTGTAGCAGGCTATTTGTTAAAATCTGAAACTCAAAAATTTTTTATAACGTGCCATCTAAAGAACTACTTCATAATTTTATAAATTGTCAATCAACCATAATTCACAGGCCCAGTAAACTAACCTGTTTACTGCTAACTGTACCCATTAATAGAAGACCATGAGTGTCTTCCAATGCTTTCATTACATAATTAGAACAGGGAAATATCGCAAATATCCCAACACGACTGCAAATTTAAAGCCTCGATTAATTTAACCTAATACTGAAGACATCTGACAGATGCTCCCTTGATAAGCCTATTTTGAAATAATGCTGGCATATCCCTGGCTTTAATTATTGTCTTTAAAAAAGAAATACAACTCAACAGACTAACACAATCTGTTCAAAAGAGGCATGCAAAGGGGTACCAGTGTTGAGAAGCAAAGGCTAAGCCATCCTATTATGTTCTTCAATAAGATAAAACTAACAAATTCCAGGAATATAGCATATAACACAACCATGAAATCTGACTATGACTGAGTTTATCATTGTTGGTGACACCACGGTGAAAACACTGAATAGGCTTTAATTACACACGACCGTTTCTGTCACATTTCTCTCTTTAGGCACCACTCCTCCCCTGCCCCTCTGGAAGGGAAGAAAAACACTCCCAAATACCTTTACAAAGGCACATGTGGTGGGCAGCCGACCTCTTACATGAACACTACCTCATAAAGCTCCAAGACCACCGTAAGTTCTAAAGCATGGGGTTTGGTTATCTTAAATAATCAAACCAAAGAATCAGCAAAGAACAAGAGTTAAAAGAGAGCAGTAAAGATCATCTAGTGCAACCCTCTAATTTTACAGACAAGGAAGCCAAGGTCCAGGGAATAAATGACTTCATAAGTTACTAGGTTGCAGAGCTTGAATCAAAGCCATAACTGGAACCCAAATCTCTTGAAATCTCAGCCTACGTTCGAGAGTGGCACCTAGTAGAGAGGTGCACGCTTGCATTAACACAAATCTCATAAGACTGAAATCGGCTTTTCTGATTGGTGAGGGAAATGACTCACATTAGGAAAAGCAAGAGTCAATGATATTATCTCAGAGTTAATGATCTGCCAACCAAACCCTAAGAAAGCTTAAAAAATAATCGGCCCTACCTTAACATGGTGTCAGTGACTTTGACCTAGGCACACATCCCAATCACTGGTCAAGAGTATCACTGAATTATTTCGGAATTGGAGAGGGAAACAAGAGTGAATGTAGGTTTTACTCTCAAAGTCTGTTACTTCAAAGTATTGGTCTTATAATCAACCATCCTTACAGCATGCCTGTTAACTGTCCCAACTCAGCATTTCAATAAATGTGTGACTTTGGCAATTTATTATACCTCTCTATATTTACTATTTATATCAATATTTATTATTCCTCTTATTTAAAAGTGGGAGATATATGGGTTATAAGAATTACTATAAAAATAAAGGTATTTAATCTATTGAATCTATTTTGATGTTTGAGAAACTAAAGCAAAACCAAGATTTAGGAAGATTCTTAAAGAGGTATGACACCTTAATCCCTAACCTCTGTATTTCCAAGGATGCTATTATTCAAGACAGAAACTGGCTACTAACAGAAATCACACGATGATGGAAGCGGTGTTCGGAACAGAACTTAGAATCACTTATTGTAAAGCCCAGGTGACTATTCCTTATCAAGACAAGGGACCGGCATTAGCAGTGCCTTAAAGTGAAATACACACATATGTGCAGCACAGAAGAAAGTCAGAATCCACAGCAACGTTGTTCACTGAGACACATCGATGAGTTATTTCAACTGACAGCGTAAAACATTTTTAACGTGCACAGTATGCATCAATACCGCTGAGGTGGCAGTGAGGTCTGCCATAAACTTTCCCTCCAGCCCCAAATGAAGAGCTACTTTTATAAAACGTTTCAAAGTTTCATTTCAAATATGAAAGGACAATAAAAACTAGGAAAAGTCAAATTAGGAATTTCTGGGACACAGAAAGGAACATTAGTCCACCTTTGCCTCCATAACTATCTTTCCCCACTTATTTTCGTTACATTTTGTCACAACTACTTTTTCAGAACTGGTTACAGATCTATAAGTAAAGACTAACCAAGTTCAAAAGAAGTCATTGCTAGAAGATATCATGATTACCAAAATAAAAGTAAAGCATAATAGTTCGTGTTTAGTCACCAAATATATAAAATTATTAGTTGTCATATGGAGGCGATAAGGGACGTTGGATGATCTCCTTATCTAACGGCTGGGAAGAAAACCTAGGTTGCCACCCAGATTTAGGACTAGGAATCAGGCACCTCCTAAGATTTCTTTCAAAATATTATTACTTATCTTCTGAATTGCTAAAAGTTGTAAATGTTAGCCGGGCGCGGTGGCTCACGCCTGTAATCCTAGCACTTTGGGAGACTAAGGCGGGTGGATCACCTGAGGTCAGGAGTTCGAGACCAGCCTGGTCAACATGGGGAAACCCCATCTCTACTAAAAATACAAAAATTAGCCGGGTGTGCTGGCATGTGCCTGTAATCCCAGCTACTCGGGAGGCTGAGGCAGGAGGATTCCTTGAACTCGGGAGGTGGAGGTTGCAGTGAGCTGAGATCACACCACTGCACTCCAGCCTGAGTGAAAGAGTGAGACTCTGTCTCAAAAAAAAAAAAAAGAAAGTTGTAAATGTTTCTAACATGACGCGTATGCATGAAGACAGACTTTTTGAACTAAAAACATGCTTCTGAAAGAAAACAACTTTTAATGATTTGTTTTTAAAGTAGTTAAAACAGCAATCTTACTTCAAGGGTTTAATCCAAAAGAAAGTCTGTTAGCAAAGAGGACACTGGGTCTGGCAGGACATGGCCACTTAAAGAGGCAGCCCGGCAGATCAGAGGAGGATTTTCCTTCTTTTCTCCATGTCATCAGTGACTACAAACACCACTGAGGGCCCCAAGGGGGAACCAGGCAGAAAGCCTGGACTGGGATAAAACCTAGCAATGGGACTCCGGGACAGCAGGACAGTCAGCAGCAGGAAAAAGGAAGAGTGTGTGCCACAAAACGGAGTCCTCTCCTGTGGTAAGGCAGGGTCACTCCCGTGTAAGGGGCCCTGGACTGACTGCCCTGGTATTCCTACCATTCCCTTCAGCCACCGACCACAGCCTCATGTCCTGGCCACGCACCTACCTTAACTACCTCATCCCAGACCTTCCACCATACAAGCTTGTGTTTCAGGGCTATTATTCCCTCTGATTAAAAATTGTCTTCAAATAGTTGGCTCTTCGTTCTTGTCATTCAGGTGACCACTCCATCTAAGGAGGCCATGCACACCCTGCAAAAATCCTTAACACATGCCCTGTTTTCCTCCACAGCACCGCTCAGCTGAAACTGTGTGTGCTTTTCTCCTCGTCTCCGTGTTGACTCGTGTCTCCTCTCTCCAGAAGAATAGCTCCAAGAAGGGCACAGCACCGTCCACCTTGCAAACTGTGGAGTCCTGGGCTCCAAGAAGGGCACAGCACCGTCTACCTTGCAAACTGTGGAGTCCTGGGCACCTAGAGCACGTTCTGGCATTCTAGAGGCGGTCAATAAACATCAACTACCAGATGAATGAATGCATGGAAGGGCATTCACCCAAGCCTTCTTTCACCCTCTCAAATCTTGCCTCTGTGAGATTCTCCGAAAGTTTTGCTTTCAAAGGCCACTCGTGATTTCTCCAAAGCCTTTTTCCTTCCAGGACCTACAGCAGGACTTGCAGCTGCTGACCTGCGGCCCCTGGAGCAGGCACACTTGCCACTCTTCTCCCTCCCACTCTCATTTCCCCACAACCTCCTCCTAGGGTTCTAGACTAGTCCAATACACGACTTCTCCCTGTGGTCATGGACCCATCAAGGATCATCAGAATGGAGAGCTTCATTCTGCTCCCTCTGGAGTTATTATTAATCCTTTTGGGTATCAGAGATCCCTATGAAAAATGTAAAAGTGGTTAAATTCCCTCAGTGACCCTTCCAAAAAGATTCAGAGGGAATTTTTTTTTAATCACAAAATATTGCATGTAATAGTTAAAAAACTGAGTTTTTCAGCTGTTTTTCAATAGCTACAAAACAGTAAGATTGCTACTTCATTAAATCCACCGAGCCAACACACAGGCATTACATAATTCACTTATCCAAATAATTGAATAAGTAAATTAACAGTTTAAATAGAACTATAAACATATGCTTACCTACTGAATAAAATAAGCCAGGATTTTTCTTGTTTACTGTATTTAAGAATGTATTAAATCTGTAAGAAATTCTTCATTACATAGGAGTCTTAACTGCCAACTCAGGTCATTATGAACTATGGGTATTTGACAATATTAAACTACATTCTCTTATTTTTTAATCGTCTCATCTAGACTGAATCTCCTCTCCAATTATAACTATATCCAATCCCAGATGAAGGTCTCACTGCACAGTTATAGGAGTGCTTCCGTGCTGGACCCTGGGAAGGGGATGCTTTAGAAGGGCCAGGACAGTATCTGCGAGGGGGTGAAGGTACTCTTGCAGATTTCCTGCCAGCTCTCGTAGGAGACGTAGGACCATGAACTGTGCTCCTCCCCGTGATGCACCTGCCTCCGCCCGAACACTGCCATGCACAGAAAATGGAACTGACGCTCGGCCCATTTTCAACAGAATGAAACAGCTAGCACATTTCTTTAGGACACTTTAAATAATTACCATGTATTTTCTAAAGCAACTAACATTCCTCTCACAAGTGAATGACTGGATGTTAATCACTAACTTGGGGGATAACAGGAAAAAAAAAACAACCCCAAACTCCCTTCACCCCACCAGTATTAACGCAGCACAGTGAAACACTTTCAGACACGTAATACAAACAGGGTAACAATTGTTTTAATTTAACAAATTTAAACAAAAACGGTCACCTCTGGATAGGGCGTAACATATTAAACAGAGGCGGCGTGGTTTTCATTTGCTATTCTGTTTAGTTTTGACTAACTGGAAATGCTCATCTCTTCTTATTTCGGCAACTCCTTTTATGCCACAACCAAGTCACGAATTCAGGAAGGAAGCAGGCAAGTCTGATTTGTGCATGAAACATTATCTAAAGAGAAGAAAGTCAGCCAGTGCCCTCGCTAATCCCTTGGGCAAGAAAGGTAAAGTATACAGCCACAGTCTCAAAGCCAGAGTGACACAGGAGTAACCAGGAGCGCACATTCCTGCCTTATCTGGCGTTACTTTGATTCACCTCACCTTTCTTTCATGACAGGAAGGGCACTCCAAGGGCATTACACTGAGATCAAACAAAGCATTCCAGAAAGGCAAAGGCTCTTCTCACAGGGAAAGGAAGAATAAGTCTTACATTTCATGAATGAATAAGCTGTAACGAAGCATTTCTATATTCTTAAATAAAATGTCCAATAGCTGATAGGATACGGAACCGTAGAGAACGTTAAACCACCACCACAATAAGAGCAACTTAGCCAAACTCCTCTATTTTTCAGTAACACCATAAAATATATGAAGGTTAAAAATTCCTATCTCAAATGAAACATCTTCACTAAGATTTTCTAAAATTCACAGCAGAGTTTCTAACCAGCATATGTGGCCTGGGGTTGCTTTAGTGTTTCTGATTATATTCCTTAGGTAAGGATTACGCAGTCAGTATTTTTTGACTCTGGTTAACTTTTCCTTTGAATGCATCTCAGAGGTTCCTTTAACTTTTCAAAGCACTTAACCAGTGGTTATTTTCAACCTGCATAATGCTTTCTACATATGGTATTCTACAATTAAAACGTAACTCTGATTTCTATAAAACCAACATACATTTGGTTACTGTAAAAGACAGTCGAAACATCTGTAAGAGACTCGTATTCCCTTCAACTGAGGTGAGCATTGCTCTCTCTACTAAAAAAGAGAATACTGGCAGGTCCTGAGCTTTGCTCTATCTGGTAGGTTGCATTTGTAGATGAGTCCGTCTCTAAGCAGCCAGCAAGCTGTAAGCACACCGGTTGTGAGAATCTGTATAAGGAAATCTACTTCCCTCAGTTAAACTCTCTACACCAAAGTAAATTCATCAACCTCAGATTCCTACTCTAAATTCTTGGACTCTGACTCACTTATGACAATCCTGGAAGCTGGAACTCAAATATCTATGGGCAGTCAGCAAATAAAGGCCTGAAGAGCTGTAATCAACCAACTGTTCCGTTAAAACAGATAACTACTGTCTGGTTTAGAAAAATAATGGATTTCTTACTTCCAGATGATTAAAGATGCATTCATTTGGTACTGCCGCCTTTAGAAGAGTTCCCCATGGTGCAGGAAGGCAGAAAGTTTGTGCACCATAATTATTTGAGAATTTTCACCCCCCCTCCCCCACATTCTGAAGAAAACATGTAGAGATTTTTTTCCTGCATTCTTCCTCCACATTCATCATTTTATTGGTAAATCAGACTCTATATTGCAGTTTTTATGAGATACCAGAATTATGTAAGCATGCAACACTAAGCTAATGAAGAATAAAATATGTGTCAATTTTTGAATGAGTGTTCTTTTTTCCAAGGGCTCAATGAAAGCATCTTGGCATAATTAAATCAATATAGTAATCTCATAACATCTGGGCCTGCTCTGTTGAAATGCAACCCTCTGCCTCAATACAAATCTCATTTTAATATTTAATTATTGAATCTATTGCCTAAAGTCAGCAACTTTAAACTGGTTTGCTTAGCGCTGTTTTTTTTAAGCTGTTCTTTTCCCAACTGCATTGTGAACAGAACCCTGTGCTTTTTATCCGCCTCATACTCTTTTCCAAGTTCTTAACATGAATTAATAGCTGCCAAGGAACTGCTTATGGCCTAGTATCACATCCTTGATAATGTGTTCTCAGATGATCCCATGAAACAGTCTATCTGTTTGGATCCAATCACTACACTGCTGATTATACACTATGGACACAGGTGAGTGAATTAACTCATAGGGATACTTGGGAAGGAAAAGAGAACTTATATTCTTGATTTCAACAGCAAAATTACATTTTTTAATTTAATTTGACAAGCCTGATAGCAGAGAAAACGAAAAATTCAACTACTTCTGATTTTACGAAGTAGCATCTGGCCAACGAAATGAAGAGTGAAAGCATATTTTACAGTCTGTCCATCCCTCATTAGCCTTTATCTGGCATACAAGAGACGCTTTTTAAACAATTAATTAATGTGAAGAAATAAGCCTCAATATGCACTGGGGACAAAGATCGAGAAAAGGTAAGTTAAATCCGAGAATATGATCCCAAAAAGTTGGGTTATAAAAATCAGAATTTTTAAACACACAACCAGAACCACAGCCACAAAACTAACAACCACTGTTTCAATTATGATAGTTCCCTGACTGAATTAGTATTTTCCACTCATAAATCTGCCATCATTTTGATTTCTGTTTCTAAATCCAAATATTCAGTGGCAGCAAGAATGCAGAGAAATGGGCACTCACAAACTGCTGATGGGATGTCTAGTTCTCATAAAAACAACAACAAAAAAAAAAAACAAAAAGAACAGCTTTTAAAAATTTCATTACCTTTCACCCAGCAATTTCACTTCCTTTTATTTACGCTAAGGCAACAGAGATACACACAAACAAGGAACTTACATGTTCAAAAATTGAGTATTACTACACAAACAGGATGAGTGTCCCAAATCAAAAAATCTGAAATGCTGCAAAATCTGAAACTTTGGAGCACCAACATGGTGCGCTGGGCATTGTGGATTTCAGATTTCTGGATGTGGGATGTCAACTGGTATAATGCGTATATCTCAAAATCCAAATAAATCCAAAACACTTCTAGTCCCAAGTATTTCAGATAAAGATGCTCAACTTCTATTAGTCTGTCTCTGTGCTGGCACTCTATATTCTAAAAATCACATTCTTTAAGAATACCTACCAACCAGAAAATGTTCTGGATATAGCAAAAGGCAGTCAACAAAACGACACGTTCAGTATATGTTTTATGTTCATAATTTTTACAAATCCCGCACCTGGCACTGGAAAGGTATGTTTGTGCAGGTACATATGATTTAGGGGAAAAGTTCACCAGTGTTCTAGGTAGTAAAATTTTAGTCATGTTTTCTCCTTTCCAGTAGTCTACATTTTCCCAGGCTTCTACAATGACTATATACTGCCTTTTTATTGGAAATAAAGATCTTTTTTTAATGAGGGGAGTTCGCTAATTCTGTCCAAATGCTATGGAGACTCAAAGCTAAAAAAAAAAAAAAAAAAAAAAAAAGCCAACACTATGTAATCATTTCCAAATTCCCTTTTCATGACCTTAAATGGGACTTCTAAAGCTAAGCAGATGCCCCAGCAGGAAATAAATTTGCAACTCAACAGAGGCACCCACAGAGATATGGCAAGATGCACCTTCAGTGGCTTTGGCAATAATTTCCTTTCATTATGTGTGAAGGAATCTTCACTCTCCAGTGCTTCTCAAGTCAAAGAGAAGCCTGTAGAAGTTAATAGGTCCTTAATATGTATCTGCTCCCTGAACTGATTCCTGTTCATAAGGTAATCGCGGACCCCACGTGGTCCTTTCACAGGGGCTTCGGCAAATCCCCTGCAGTGAGATGGCCCCTGGGCAGCTCTGTTTTCTGCAGACCAGGCTGTGACCTAATCAATAGGGTTCCAAGCAAGACAATCCCTACATTCAACAGCTCGGAAGAAATGAAGGGGGACGGAATTCAAGCTTTATTGACGAATTCCATTTACCTGTCACAATGATGGTTCACCCAGCAAGAGTACCCCCCCCCCAAAAGAAAAACACACACCCTTCAGCTGCTACAGTAGACTTTCCAGCCAGCAGCTGGCACAAAATAAACATATTTACTTAAGCTTCAGTCACAACTCTTGACGTGAAACTGATGAAGCCCAAATGAAACAGGTGTATCTGTGAGATACAAAGGCAGCAGCCACAATGTGGCAGGGTAGGTTTTCATAACCTGTATTCGTTTAAACCCAAGGACACAAAAAGTACCGCAATAAATATAAAGCAGAAAGTCACCCCAGCATGCAGATCCCAAAATTTACATGGAAAATTCCATAAACCTGAAAATGACCTTTTTAACTCTGAAAAGAATAAACAGGCCATTGAAACAACAGAAAGATCAAGTTTACAGAAAGCAACTACTTTTCAAAAAGAAGTGTGAAAAGCATGGGTTTTGAATTAATTACACATGTTAGCAATTGTGGAAGCCCACAGAAACTTTACAGTTAATGAATAAAGATTTCACTTCACTTGGAAATGACGGACCTGGTCTAAATAAATCTTTCGGAAAATCACTCTGTAAAAATATCACTTGAAGATGTCATATACTTTCACATAAAGAAGATTTGTATCTTGTACGTCAAATCAAATTAGAATTATGCTACAAATCCAAATTCTGCCCCCCAAAAAGCTATTTAAATGAGGGAACTTCAATAACAAATGTTTATCCTCAAAAAGACATATGATTTACTCGGAATTTTACAAAAGCTATCACTGGACATTTTTTTTCTTTTTGCATTCACATCCAATGACCCATCATGGACAATTTTTAATTGAAAACAAAGTCTGATTTTAAATTAACTTCTGGGCTGTTTTTCCACACTCATTAACCAAAGCGAGAGAGAGTGCAAGTCAAAAGACTGCAAAATGAGCTCACACACTCGCTTCACATCACGAGAATTGCTTCACTGTAATATTTTTAAAGCCATGCCAGGATCTAGGCCACCAGCCTCTTCAACAAATAAATTTTCAGCAACACCAGCGTAATAGGCTTTTAACGTCCTCATTGAATGCCCTTAGCCCAGGGTATCTGGCACGCACCCACACCAGGCTAATTCAACAGGCAGAACTACTTCACTCTTCCACCTCCTTTCCCGCAAGGGCATGCACACCCGCCACACGACTCGACTCCGCACACCACCTCACCTGGGCGATTGAGCCTTGCTTTGTTGGTGGTGATCTCTTAATACCCACAGGAGAATTAACACACCATGTGACTCTTTAAAAAGACCACCGCACTCGCAAGCCCATTAGAAGATCTCATACCTACTTTTTCCCATCACCCAAATGAAGGGAAAGAGTAACTTTCCTATCATTTTTTCTCAGGTTTTAGCAGCCCCTTCCTCAGTTACTATTCAATTACATTTTCCCTATCTCTATAGGATAGCTATAAATAAACAAAAAACATGTTACTGCATTGCATTACAGAAAAGTGTAGTAGAATTCAAAGCTGTATTTCTCTAAAAAGAAACATTTTAAAAGAAGAGCAAACACTTGAGACTACAGAGATAAATTATACTTGTTAGGCATGAAGCCGTTATCTCAAGTTTACTATTCATTAGAATGCTGGTAATCTTAGGACAGTTGAGGAAGTAAAAACAATCGGAAACAAAACCATTCCCACCAACCCCAAAAGATTCCAGCATAGGTGATTTCCAAAAAAATTATAACTAATCAAAGTGAATGATCACAGAAGTAGCTCTAGGTCACTTATTTCGTGTACGTCATTCACAGAAGAAAATCTAATAGCCTGCATGGTGGCTCACGTCTGTAATCCCAGCACCTGGAGGCCGAGGCAGGCGGATCATCTGAGGTCCAGAGTTGGTGACCAGCCTAACCAACATGGTAAAACTCTGTCTCTAATAAAAATACAAAAATTTAGCTAGGTGTGGTGGCTCACACCTGTAATTCCAGCTACTTGGGAGACTGAGGTAGGAGAATCACTTGAACCCAGGAGTTGCAGTGAGCAGAGATCACGCTACTGCACTCCAGCCTGGGCGACAGAGTGAGACTCTGCCTCAAAAAAAAAAATCTAGTAGCCCACTATCCAAATATAAAGTCACAAATATCTTTAAGGCAGTTGAACTCTACATAAGTCTCTAATCTTGCATTTGAAATGGGGCTAGTCGAAACTGAAATTTGCTGTAAGGGTGGAATATACACCGATTTAAAGACTTCATAGGAAAAAATGAATGTTAAAGGTCTCATTAATACTTATGCTAATCACATGCTGTAATTGTACTTTTTGATATGTTGGACTAAATAAAATATATTATTAAAATTTCATCTGTTATATTATTTTTTATTGTGGCTACTAAAATATATAAAATTACAAATAAAGACAGTACTATTGGGCAGTGCTGCTTTTGACCTGTTATACTAATTCATTTGATTTAAAAAATAACGAGTAACGGTAAAAAGTGGCAGAATTTGCACAATTTTGTTAACATAAATTGTAAAAATCAGTTCACCTTTCACATATGAGCACCTGTATCTAAAAACACTAAACTTTGGAATATTTCTAATAAGCGGTTTCATGGTCTACTCTGGGACATCAATCACTGTTGTGTTTTGTTTTAGCTTATACAGAGTACACCGTGCTGATTAGGTGCCTCTAGTGCAGATTCATCTCTAACACCAAAAGAAACAATTTAAGACTTTTATTCTCTTAGCTAACATGATCTTCTATATACTATATCCAAGACTTACTGTTTATGAGAATATCACATTTTAAGTCACCATCTCTACATTAGGTTTCTAACAAAGTTTGTCAACTAACTTGTTACAGAATCTTCATTTCATTTCATGAGAAAATTTTTTGTTAGAAACAAGGCCACTGAGCCAGGCGTGACAGGCATGTTGGCTCACATCTGTAATGTCAGCGCTTTGGGAGGCCAAGGTAGTAGGATGGATCACTTGAGCCGAGGAGTTCGAGACCAGCCTGGGCAACATAGCAAGACCCCACCTCTGCAAAAAAAGTAAAAAAAATTAGCCGGGCATGGTGGCATATGCCTGTAGTCCCAGCTACTCGGAGGCTGTGGTGGGAGGATTGCTTGAGCCCTGGAGTTCAAGGCTGCAGTAAGCCCTGATTGTGCCACTGTACTCCAGCCTGAGAAAGTGAGATCCCATCTCTAAATAAAAACAAAATAAAATATTAAAAAAAAACAGAAACAAGACGATTCGTTTTGACATTTAATGATCACTGAACCTTTCTACAAGCAATAAACAATAAACATGTATGCTTTACTGTGGCTACTATTTTTTTTTACCTATAACAATGATTACTTTTCTGTGGTTCTTTTTCTAATCTCTTTGAGAAGAATGGCAGCTAGGACTTATTACTTCTCTAAAAATCTCTGTTAAAGAAGGCCACAAGTTTGTTTTTCTTCCCCCCAGTGTATATGTCAATGTGTTCAAAGACATCCACTCCCAAAATTTCCAAATAGAAATAATGTCAAAATGCTTAGTGAGTCAATACAGTTACACGTTTCTATTTCAAATCCTAAGATTTCTATTTCCACTTACCACGGAGCACTTTCCTACTAACTGCTGCACATACGTCCCGTAACAAACAACTCTAATATAAGCTAAAATTAGCAAAATACTAAGTGGTATTAAAATACATCTTAGGTTATTTTTAAAACTTTTCCATTTAAGCTGAAACTTAAGCAGAGATGTCAGAGGGCTGCATGAAACCTAAAGATACCAAATCAACACTCCTATATTCTCTCCTTATTTCAGTGTCTATTTCCACGCCCCCCAGTCTTCCATGGACTTCCAATTCCATTTCCCCAAATATTCCATTCTCTACGGGACAGCAATAAATCAATGAGATAGTTTGTGACAAATTAATTAGCAGGAAGTGGTGCTAATGAGAAAAACGAACATCTGCAGGCCAAAGTCTATCGTGAAGAACCCCTTGCTGCCCTTTACCAGACACTCCATCTCTCCGCCTTTAGAAACACGATAACTGGAATTCTCCAATTCCTTTGGGGGTAAGAAACTTCAGAGATCTTTGTGATAGAAAATGAAGTAGGAAGACAACGGAGGAGCACTGCTTTGGTATCTTCAGACTTCAAGCATCCCCCTGGTATCTCTGCTTAGGTTCTAGTTTAAATGGAAATGTGCTAAAAATAACTTGAAGATATACTGTAATGCCATTACATGTTTGAACAGTATGACAAACTTAAAGTATCGTTATGTAAGACAGAAAAGTTTTAAGACCATATTGATATTTTCACAATTTTCACAAGCCTTTATATAGTAATGCACATTTAACATTCAGAAGGGATTCCCTCAAAGGGAAACGCAATCGGGTAAAAGTGCCTCTGGAAGTAGGAACATGAACACAGTACTCGGCAGCTCCTCTCAGCAAGGTTAGCCTACCTCCCTACCTGTGGCTGGATGAACGAACTGTGTCACAGCACGTGGGAGATGACAGTGGAGGAGTTCTGAGCCTTGGCCCAGCGGATTTGCTGCTTTCCTAGAGCACCCGGAACCCCGAGACCACCATGTAAACGGGTCCAGGACAGGCTGCGGGATGATCACAGACACGGGGCCTAGGAGCTGCTGCCTGCAGCGAACACCCAGCCACCTCCCAGGAGCAGGGCCCTCGAGCTCAACAGCAACTGATCAAACATGAGTCAGCCCGTGGAAAACAGCCAAGGAAACAGCCAGCTGAGCCCAGCCCAAATCGCCCACCCACAGAACGGTGACCCAAATGTGTGGAGGCTGTTCTAAGCTATGAGGTTTTGGGATGGTTTGTTTCCCAACAAAAGGCTAAATGCCATTCTCTGTAATTTCCTTCACAATACTTAATATTGGCCCAAAGACAATAAAACGCCTCAGTTCAGCTCTGCATTTGCCTACATTTATTCCACTTGAGTTTCTCATCTATTTCATCTAACCTAACAGCCATCTCCACATTCCTCACAAGATTCAACCTCTCCCAGACTCAACCTGCCTCTCATCTAACCCAACCACCATCTCCCCACTCTTCACAACACTCAACCTCTCCCAAACTCGACCTGCCTCTCATCTACTAATCCAACCACCATCTCCCCATTTCTCACAAAACTCAACATCTCACAAACTCGACCTGCCTCTCATCTACTAATCCAACCACCATCTCCCCATTTCTCACAAAACTCAACATCTCACAAACTCGACCTGCCTCTCATCTACTAATCCAACCACCATCTTCCTATTTCTCACAACACTCAACCTCTCCCAAACTCAACCTGCCTCTCATCTACTAATCCAACCACCATCTTCCTATTTCTCACAAAACTCAACATCTCACAAACTCGACCTGCCTCTCATCTACTAATCCAACCACCATCTTCCTATTTCTCACAACACTCAACCTCTCCCAAACTCGACCTGCCTCTCATCTACTAATCCAACCACCATCTTCCTATTTCTCACAACACTCAACCTCTCCCAAACTCAACCTGCCTCTCATCTACTAATCCAACCACCATCTTCCTATTTCTCACAAAACTCAACATCTCACAAACTCGACCTGCCTCTCATCTACTAATCCAACCACCATCTTCCTATTTCTCACAACACTCAACCTCTCCCAAACTCGACCTGCCTCTCATCTACTAATCCAACCACCATCTTCCTATTTCTCACAAAACTCAACATCTCACAAACTCGACCTGCCTCTCATCTACTAATCCAACCACCATCTTCCTATTTCTCACAACACTCAACCTCTCCCAAACTCGACCTGCCTCTCATCTACTAATCCAACCACCATCTTCCTATTTCTCACAAAACTCAACATCTCACAAACTCGACCTGCCTCTCATCTACTAATCCAACCACCATCTTCCTATTTCTCACAACACTCAACCTCTCCCAAACTCGACCTGCCTCTCATCTACTAATCCAACCACCATCTTCCTATTTCTCACAACACTCAACCTCTCCCAAACTCAACCTGCCTCTCATCTACTAATCCAACCACCATCTTCCTATTTCTCACAAAACTCAACATCTCACAAACTCGACCTGCCTCTCATCTACTAATCCAACCACCATCTCCCCATTTCTCATAACACTCAACATCTCCCAAACTCGACCTGCCTCTCACCTAACCTAACCACCATCTCCCCATTTCTCATAACGCTCAACCTCTCTCAAGTGCAACTTGCTGTGAGCAGATTTCTACTCAAATACACAGTAAACAACTTCCACAACACTTTCCTTTCCTTCCTTTAATCATCCTAAAGAGTTACTTTTAAATAGAATAATGAAGTTAACTGAACTAGCTACTGATAATTGTCTATTTATATGAGTGGAAGGTTTAGAATCAGAGTTCCTAAGTAGCAAGAAGAGTTGACAAAGAACAAATGAGTTTTAAAAACCTTTTACTTAGATGTAGTTACTAAAATAAGAAAACTACTTTTAGTTTACATACATATTATTTTCCTTAAAAGAGTCTGGTTACTAAATTTCCCCCCATTATTCAACCAGGCTTTAAAAGAAAGGGTTTGGTTTTAAGTAAATTGCACCTCTCCACAGAAGTAACCAAGACACTTAAAATACAAAACAGGCCGGGTACAGTGGTTCACACCAGTAATCCCAGCATTTTGGGAGGCTGAGGAAGCCGGATCACCTGAGGTCAGGAGTTCATGATCAGCTAGCCAACATGGTGAAACCCCGTCTCTACAAAAAATACAAAAATTAGCCAGGCATGATGGCGGGTGCCTGTAATCCCAGCTACTTGGGAGGTTGAAGCAGAAGAATCGCTTGAACCCAGGAGGCAGAGGTTGCAGGGAGCCAAGATCGTGCCACTGTACTCCAGCCTGGGCAACAGAGCGAGACTCCCATCTCAAAACAAAAACAAAACAAAACAAAAATACAAAACAGCTTTTTAAAAGGATAGTTGGGTGAGCTCAATTTAATCCAGAAAACCAACAGTTTCAAAAATAATCTGTGAATCTCTAGAAGTAACTATTTTCTTAAGTTTTAAGAAATTCATCAATAATGATACTAACAAAAATAGATCCTACTAATCTGAACGTTTTTTAGAGTTCAAGTTTTTGCTGAATAATGTGCAATGGCAATGGATACTCATCTTTTATACTTAAAACAAAAGAAATACTTTTCAATCCAGAGGATGATACAGGCAATAGCACTACTCTACAGCCCAAGGACACAACACGTAACTCAGGTATATTCACCTGGAAGGCCAGCCTCAGAATCTCGATACTCAATCTCACAAAGGAGGCTGCTCCTAGGTAAGCAAAGCAGAAACGAAGAAGAACCCGCATTGCTACTAAACTGCTTTGTTGTTCTTATTCTTGCAATTTTGGAAGGTATGGGAGACAGGGTGTCTCAAGTGGAAGAGCAGCCTTAACTATATTAAAAAGGACAAATTTAAAAGGGCTTTCTCAACAATAGTTATTTAGATAAGCGTTTCCCTTTAGTATTTTGTTACAATCTATTTCAATTTTAAATTTTACGCATTCAACCAGTATTGGCTGGATGCCTAGATGCCAGTCAGTTCCTAAGTAAGTGATACAAACACGGACAGAGTCAAGTTTCAGCCTTATATTCTGGTAGAAGTCAAATGACAAAAGCAGATTTTTTAAACATGCTAAAATAATTTTTAATATATATTATATATAAAACACATACACACACACACACACACACACACACATTTTTGAGACGGAGTTTCACTCTTGTCCCCCAGGCTGGAGGGCAGTGGCACAATCTCGACTCACTGCAACCTCCAGCTCCCAGATTCAAGCAATTCTCCTGCCTCAGCCTCTGGAGCAGCTGGGACTACATGTGTGCGCCACTAGGCCCAGCTAATCTTGTATTTTTAGTAGAGACAGGGTTTCACCATGTTGGCCAGGCTGATCTTGAACTCCTGACCTCAGATGATCCGCCCGCCTTCACCTCCCAAAGTGTTGGGATTAGAGGCGGGAGCCACGGCGCCCGGCCATAGGCCCTAGAACACTTATTTTAAAAATCACTGACCTTAAACTCTAAACTTGATGCTTTGTAGATATGAAACTTCGTGTGACTTCTTTCTGAAATCAACATTCTGCCAATTAAAACCACATATGGATATTACTCATGTTCATATTTTCCTAATCAGTTTCCATCTTCTAAATGAGCTTGCCACACTATTAAGAAAAAACACTTCCTTTTAAAATTTTTTAGATCCTTAAAAAATAACTGATTTCCATTTTGTTGCCTCAACCAACAAACTCACTTGGTATTTACATGACAAACCCGCCTTTTTTCACTTAAATATGTAAACACCTTCAGCTGGGCAACAAATCGAAAGAAGAGGATCATGGGACAAACATGCACAGGATCTATGAAAAGATGAACACCCCCCGAGCAGGCAGCTACTCGGTACCAGCCCTGTGCCAAGCACTGTGATAAGAGGAACACGGACGTCTGAGACAGTCTAATGTCAAGCAGCCCTAAGAATAAAGAGGCAAGTAAAAAAATTAATAGAAAGCTAAAAGCAAACCAGGACCCACAAACGCATTTTGGAGAATCTTTTAACTAAGAACTTATGGCAGGGCTATTTTCCATAGAGGTCAAAGAACATACGACAAGTCCATTTAAATAAAAATTCTGGACTGGGCACAGTGGCTCACGCCTGTAATTCCAACACTTTGGGAAGCCAAGGTGGGCAGATCACTTGAGATCAGGAGTTCGAGACCAGCCCGGCCAACACGGCAAAAACTCGTCTCTAGTAAAAATAGAACAATTAGCTGGGTGTGGTGGTGCACACCTGTAATCCCAGCTACTTGGGAGGCTGAGGCAGGAGAATCGCTTCAACTTGGAGGTGGAGGCTGCAGCAGGCAGAGATTGAGCCACTGCAACTCGACTCTGGCCTTGGCAACAAAGCGAGACTCTGTCTCAGAAAATAATTAATTCATTAATTCTGTCTGCCAAGGGAGCTAACTTTATCATTAGAGGCCTGAGTTTCCTGACAGATTGCCTTAATAAGTAAAGGAATACTAGTGGTGTGGCATCAAGGGTTTTCCATGGTAAGCTGGCAAAACTAAAGACCAAAGCCTGGCCTAGAAAGCTGCTTAACTGAAACGAGATATCAATGACCCTTGGACAACACGAGTTTGAACTGCACAGGCCCATTTACACATGAACTCTTTTCAACTGAAGGCAAATCAAAAATACAGTACTCACAGCACGCGAAAGCGCAGCGTCTGTGGAGGGCCGGCCGCGGGACCTCAGAACGCACAGATGTGGGTGTGCGCGGACGGTCCAGAAACCGATCCCCATGCTCTCCGAGGGATGATGCACACTGTTCATTATATCTGTTTTATTTGTGCTGTATGCCTCAATGGGGAGACAGAACATCTGATGAAATAGGTGTATAAAGAACTACAGGTTCTTATTTCACTTGGAAACAGCCTTAAATGACGGTTTCTCCTAAATCATTTCAGGCACATGTACAAATATATAGAAAAGTGACCGGTCCATTGTAAAGGTTTATCTAGCTCATTTATAATTTTTATACAGGTTTTATTACTCTATTACATTAAGCACCATATAATGTATGTAGAAATACTTGCGGGTTGTAAGGCATTATAAAAATGCTTGTCACTGTCACTGTCATCACTGCCATCATCATCATCACCATTATCCTTACCCGCTGGTCCTCCTTTATGAGAATTTGTGAGGACTGATAACCCTGGAACCTCCAGAACAGAGGATCTCAAAACCAGGATTCCAAGAAGACGGACAGTGCATGAACACAGGTTCGGCACTTCCCTGAGCCCCTTGGTATTGAATCAAATCACTGTCTCTCTGAAGAAAGAATATACAGCTTTCCACAGATTCTCAAAGTTTCTGTGATGCCAAAGCCATTAAGAACCACTGTTTTGGAGCCTACAAATAGGTATCCAGGGTGGCAGAAAAGAAGCTTCGCTCAACCTTCACAACTACAATTACTGTATGTTACAATCTACTTGCTCACAGAACAAATGAGGGCTACTTACTGCCCTATCAGCCACTGCGCTTAGAAGAGGGTAGAAAGATGATTACGCTGGACTGTGTCCTTGAGTTCATGGAGACGGACTGAAGTCACAGACAGGCCACGCACTGAGTCATACACTACAACAGAGGAACACACAGGAAGTGCCCCCGCAGCGAAGAGAAGCAAAGGCTACCTGGCTTGAAGGAAAGGTTTCCCCGGAGACCCCACGATGGCTTACCAGGCCAGCCTAACCATTATGCATTGAGTGCCTGTTATATACACCAAGCATTCAAAGACTTAGGGTGCGCCCACAAAAAGCTGACAATCTAGAGGAAAGGCGCGTGTAAATAAACAATTACGCTAGAGTAATACTGCAGTCATATGTTTAAGTACATAAAAGATAAGAAACAGCTCCATGTAACGAAGAGGGCTGTCAAGAAAGCTTTATTAAGCAGAGTTATGAGATAATACGAGCTGACCACTGTATGCCCAAAGGCAGGGAGACAGAAAACGGCGAGGCACAGAGGGGTAGAGGGCTGCACAGAGCAGGGGCTGAGGCACCCGGGCTGCACAGGAGCCAACGAGGGAAGCACGGGTAATGTTCAATGGCAGAGCAGGGAGGCCTGTTAGGGCAATGCGGCTCCACCACGGAGAGACTGGACCCCGTGCGATGGGAGACAGTGAAACGGGTTAAGGAGGGTTCTGTGACAGATGAACACCTCAGCTCAAGAATCATGTCTGTATTGTCAGAATGCCTTCTAATGCATCACACCATAAACTACATCAACAGGCATGCGCTACTTTCCTTTAAAAAATGCAACAGAATATTTCAAAATTCAATGGCACAAAGTCGACGTGCATCATAATTTCCATCATTTGTCGTGTTTTTATAATTTGGCACAGACATGAACTCCATGAGCAGAGTATAACACCACGTAATTTTACTCACTAATTATTGTGACAATCTAATGAGACAGTCTATGGAAAGACCATAAAATAGGGCCTGTACGCGGCAAGTACTCACTAAACATTAACTATAATTACATGCTGATGATGATTAAGAAGAAAAAGCTTACCAGTGATAAGAATATGGTTAAATTATCACAAACTAGAAAGCAGTCTTCAGAAACTACGTAAATAGTTGAGTAACCTTTATTTAAAAAAAAAAAAACAAAAAACCAATTGGTTTAAAACTAAAAAGACTGTATTAGTAGACTCTCCCCAACATGAAATGAGTAAGACATTCTAAAGAATCCCATTCAACAGGTTGAGCCACTCGGAGGCCTAGCAATGGACCAAGTTCAACGTGGTATCAGATATTCGAGGAGATACGGTACTGTTGAACTGGCAAGGCAAGTTAATTGATAAGACTGGCCCTTGAAGTAGATATGTGAATAGTTTCCTAGACTTACTGTCACTGCTGTGAAACTGGAGAACTGCCAATTCAACAAGTACAGGCATGTGCCCTTGAACGGCAATCTTTCCAAGTCCATTTATTCCTAGTAACAAAGACAGAAAAGATTGCGCTTTGTGGCACTATGTCTTGTATGGAGCATGCACTATTTATAAGCAGCATGGTCTGCTGTTTGAAAAAAAAAAAAATGCCAGAAAGGCAACTGCAAAATAACAGTACACAAAACACACACTAATAAATAAAAACGTGACAAATCCAGCCCTACGAACTAAAATAATCCAAAAAGTAAAAACAATGGGAACTAAATGGTAAGAAAATCTCCAACATTTAAAGTAACACCTAAAGCTTAACATCTTTTCAATTTTCATAGTTGTACACGGTAGGTAACACGGAAAGAACAGACCAGGTAGTAAGTGAACATTAAGCCTCTACACACACAGGCCACTCAACAAATTACGGACACCCAATCCTTAAACATCCTGAGGACACAAAACAGTTCCCTGGTGAGGGGGACGGTGAGTAAGCTTACTCTGGCTTTCTCACCCCGTACTAGATGGCCAGGAGGACAGCTGCTGACACCAAGGCACCAAGGAGGACCAGGCAAGGGAACGATGGCCTCATGTAACTCGATGCAGAGGGAGGTACAAATCAGGTTAGCTTCGGCGTGCAGGTGTGAAAGCTGGGACCTAACCACCATCTTAAACATGGTTTCCACAAGAAAAGCCTTCCAACAATTAACGTCCTGTCCAGTTCAGATGGGCAGCATTTTTACCGATTAAATCACACTTTTACAACTGCAAACACAAATATGACACCTGTCCGTCTCTTCAATGGCCAATGAGACAAGGGAAGCTACAGGCACTCACCTGAATTCACCCACGCCTTTGCTGGCATGATCTTGACTTGCTGAATGCCACCGCGACGGAATTCAAACTCCTGTCCTCCTAACTGTGCTAAATAGCAATATGTCATTCAGAGTAAAAATGCTGGAAGATTCTTACATTCAAGACTCCTTCAGGACCAAGCATCGAATCTAGGATTCAAGGCTGCAACCCGGCCTAACCCAGCTTAGCACAGACACCCACTTCACTAGTCGTTTTGGAACAGGCTCCCTCGCAGCATCCGTAGATCATTCTTGAAAGAGTAAGAGGAGTAAAATGCGGTTCTGGCACTTAGCACCCAAGAAGTCTTGGGCAAGTTACTTAACCTCTCATTGACGTTTCATCCTGTAATGTAGGGATAACAGAGTCCACCCGGTGGTTGTGAGAATTAAATGGACTGGCACACACAGAATGCCGGGCCCAGTACCCGGCTGTGACACTCAGTGTCGTGGTTATTACTAGACTGATGCTCACCACCAGTGTCATTACCACTGACAGCATGAGGACGAAGCCGGCCTGTCTGACGTAAGCTGTTTCCACCCCACACCCCCGGGTCCCGGCTCCTGCACACTCTGAGAATTACATCACAGCACCGTAAGCGTCACTGCGTGCTGCTCCACAACGTGGGACGGCCCTGAATCACGGTCCCCCGAGTTCCCGTCCACAGCCTTTCCAGGCTAGACTTGTTCAGTCAGTAACGCATCAACGTGGCAAACATCATACAAATAACTAAAGAAAAGCTGAATCTCTGTTGTTTTTAGTAAGAAAATGGAACTTCCTTAGGATTTTGACTAGATCCTATTTTCACCTTAACATCTTCCTGCTTCAAAGAAGGACCCTTCCCCTGGTAGAAATTGTTACCACGCCCTGCTTGACTCAGAATCACACACACACAAGATTTTCATCCCAGAACACAGCAACAACACACTGTGGTAACATCATTTCTGCCAAGACACAACTTCCAGTCTCCCTGTGGCTGGGAAACGAGCTTCTTTTCTCTTAAGCTTTCCTAGGAGGAGAACAAAAAGAGCCAAGAGGACAGCAGCTGCTGCCACTTCAGGGAGGAGCCAGCAACACAAAAGCCCTTTCACCAGCACATTTTTTAACTCTCTGCCTGGCCTCCCACCCGTCTCTAATCAAGTTCCTGCTGCCAGGAATTCTAGCCCCAGCTCCCACAGGGCATCAGATCCCACCACAGCAGGCCAGGCTTCCAGCAGCCGCCCAGCTCTCAGCCACTTGCAGACCCTTTAGTCAGGATCCGGGGCCCATCAGCCTCCTCCACATTCCATCTCCTGTCACAGGAGGACGTGCAGCAGGAGCAGGGGTCCCAGGATGTAAGTAAAATATCCTACTTTACATGAGGAAAAGGGTTTCTAACTTGAATGAATAATAAATAGCTGAAACATTCAGAGTTCTGCAGAACCAGACAGAAGCTCCAGAAACATTTTCCCTGACTGAGGTCAACAATCAGGTTAGCCTGGGCTGGAATTCCCTTCCGTTCCCACTGTAGAAACGCACTCACCTGTGTGCACCTAAGCCGGGAGCCCAGGAGCCCACCCCACACAGGTGACACAGGGACGAGGCCAGAAGCCGACCTCCACACAGGTGACACAGGGATGAGGCCAGGAGCCGACCCCCACACAGGTGACACAGGGATGAGGCCAGGAGCCGACCCCCACACAGGTGACACAGACATGAGGCCAGGAGCCGACCCCCACACAGGTGACACAGGGATGAGGCCAGGAGCCGGCCTCCACACAGGTGACACAGGGATGAGGCCAGGAGCCGGCCTCCACACAGGTGACACAGGGATGAGGCCAGGAGCCGGCCTCCACACAGGTGACACAGGGATGAGGCCAGGAGCCGGCCTCCACACAGGTGACACAGACATGAGGCCAGGAGCCGGCCTCCACACAGGTGACACAGACATGAGGCCAGGAGCCGACCTCCACACAGGTGACACAGGGATGAGGCCAGGAGCCGACCTCCACACAGGTGACACAGGGATGGTGCTCCAACACTCTCCATCGTGTGAATGCAGCCATTTTCTCTTAAGAAAAATGTCCTCATTTCCCTTCCTGTATTTCATGAATGTTGACTTACGTTGTGACAACGGCTGCACTTCCATATTAATTCATTCCCAGTCTTTTCTTCAAAACGTAAATTTCAATCCTGAAACCAGGATTGGGATGCTAAAAGTAACACAGCAGTAATATGTTTAGAAATCTGCTCTTATCTTAATGAAAAACATGGGCTCCCCAAATAAGTAGAGTCAGAAGGGGAAACACTCGTCCTGGGCTGCTTTGTATACTAACATTAACGCCAAAAAGAGAACCAAACTACTCTAGACTGAAGGTCAAACACATTCCAGGGCGTCCTGTACGCAATACACACATCAGGGAACAGACCTCAACCCAACACTGCTTCAACACCAACTTCTATGCACAATTTCTACAAAATCTTCTGGCCAGGCATTTTTCTAGACACTCCCTTAGTTTTAAAAATGAACAAAAAGCTGCAGCATTTCATTGGTGCTCAAGTAATAATTAACTTGCTAAGTACCCATCAGCTAAGAACACGACACCAAATTTATTCCACACACCCACAGGAGGGATGCTCCAGATTTTATTCTGCTTAAATTACAGGAAAACCTGCTGAAGCTTACAACAAAGCAACAGAGAATGGATCTGAAGTAGAGGAGGGGGTTGGATGCTGAGACGCATGGCAGGCAGACCGAACCCTGAATGTGGGATTACACATGCTTCAGAGATCTTTACTCCCCTAAACATCTTTGTTAAATCTACTTTATAATCCTCACTGTAGACCTTACAGATAGCAATCTGAGGAGGAGAATCTTAGTTAGAGCTCTGGAAACTGGCTCTCTAACGAGACCGACTTTCCAAATAATTGTTCACACGGCCCTCTCCCCTTCCAGACCTCACACGGTAGGGCAGTCACGGGGCATGGATCTGTCAGAACAGTTCACCAACATCCAGAGGCCTCTCCAGGAAGGGCAGATGACACCGCGAGACCTGCAGAGTCCGCGCCCGCCATCCCCCCTCTGCCACTGCGCTTTCTCTCGCTGCAAAGCCATTTGCAGAACATGTACAAACCACGGAGCGAACAACACAGAGCTAACAGGACTGTCCATTTGGTGACAGAGTTTTAGGTAGTCCATAGAATTTCTACTTCTACAAAAACAGAAAACTACTTTTCAGAGGATGTTTCCAATTTAAGCAGATTTAAAGAGAAGAAAAGGAAAGATCTTAAAATACAACTTCATTCAGCTTGTTGGATAGGTTCTCTGTTCTGTGAAAAGTATATAAATGATACACATATTTGACTAGGTTGAAATAGGTAAAGTATGACAAAAATTTGGTTATAATACTCAACCAACACTAGTAGCTTTAAGTCAAAGACAAGAAGCAAACAGTTACGTGGACAGGTTGTTGGTCCCCAGAGCCACAGCACTCCTGCACGGGCTCATATTAATTAGCGCAATATTAAATGCCCCAGAGTTAGGCAAAGAAGACCCTGGCGGACATGGGCAATGGGCAGGGAGCGAAGTTCCAGCAAGCACCAGCCTGGCCTGGGCCGGGTGCACGCCAAGGCACACCGAGCTGTAGTGCAGTCTCCGGCGGCCCCCATGGGTGTTCCTCAACTGCCCCTCCATCTCTTCACCTGACACGCATCTTTCCACACTTCCTTCATGCCCTAGAAATTAGTTAAGACACACTCCAAGTGAATAATTAGCATGCCTAATTTTAGCCAACAAAATATACTGATTTTCCTAACGGAGTTTCTACACTGTGATACCAATTGTCCTGCCAGGAATCTCTGAAGAAATAACTTGGGCTGATAATTCTTCTGCCAAAAAATGTATCTTGTAATGAATACGAGGTCCAATGTGTAAATATTATTCTATCACTTTTATTCATTTCCAAAAGCATATAAACGTAAGTCTACTGTACACTACTTACTTTCTCTGTAAAGCAAGGACCACAGAATAAATGACCTACAAATTTCCAGCTTCTCTCTCACCTTTAAATCTCAATATTTACACACAGTTTCTTATATACTTACCAACCACACTGCCCACAATCCCAACACCTCCCCGCCTCCCACTAAATTACTACTGGAAAAGTCTGGCACTGCCCTTTCTGGAAAATACCATAAATCTATTTTGGGACACCACCTCGTTTGGCTGGTTGTTTCCTTATTTTTTTTTTCTTGGTAGTAAAAATATCCCAATCTCTTAAATGTATAGGTGAAAAATACTAGTTTCGAAATGATTCCTTAAAAAGCAACAATAAAAATACTCTTCTTCACTTGAAAGAAAAAACCCAAAAGGCAGTGTTCATACAAAGTCATGAAGAGAATTTAAATTAAGGTTTTGGTTCCATTTTGTCTCAACTTTAACTTTTAACAGTTCTTTACAGGCTTTTGAAACCTACTTTGGAGAAGGAGAAAAAGTAGGAATAACTGTTCTTCAAACATTTTACAGAAACAGTTTGACTCGGCTTCAGTTGTGAAATTTGGGGTATTTTTCTATGTTGAAACAGTATTTGAAAATTCTAACTTATACTGGACAGATACAATGATAAAAAAGACATTCTACTCTTCAGAGGATTATCAAATGCTGTTGATTATGCTAGTTTCTCTTGAAATAAACTAATTATGGGTATTTTAGATAGTGATATATAGTCTGTAGACTTAATACATAGGCCATATGCTAGTGGCACATAAACAACAGAGAAAGAATTCCTTGCATTAATAGAAGCACAAAAAATATATTACAATTTCCAAAATAACTTTTTTCTTTTTTTTTTGAGACAGTCTGGCTCTGTTGCCCAGGCTGGAGTGCAACGGCACAATCACAGCTCACTCCAGCCTCGACCTCCTGGACTCAAGCCATCCTCCGACCTCAGCCTCCAAAGTAGCTGGGACTACAGGTGTACTACCACCCCAGCATTTTTTTTTTTTTTTTTTTTTTGGTAGGAACGAGGTTTTGCTGTTACCCAGGCTGGTCTTGAACTCCTGGCCTCAAGCAATCCTCCCACCTGCACCTCCCAAAGTGCTGCGATTACAGGCGTGAGCCATTGCACCCAGCCCAAAATAATGTATTTCTAAACAGCAGTTACATTTTTCATGTGCTACACACCTATTAGAGGGCATGGATCCCAGGGTGGGTGTTGACTGAAGACTCTTTTGGTTTTTTGTGTGTGTGGTATTACTGCATATATAAAGTTTAAAGGTAATTTTAAAAAGGTCCCTTTTAAAATGCACAGATTTATAAAGTACACATGGGTGAGATTAGTAAACAAATTGAGCCCCACCTATTGCTGATGAGTGCTATGATCACCCCTTTTCTATTTCCACTATCATTCTCAGAGGGCAGGACATGAAAAGCCAACACATTCGCTCATTTACTCCTGCAGTCTTTTAACACTGATTGAACAGCTTCTATGTGCCAGGCACTTTTTGCTAGGTGCTAAACACAGAAGATGCAGGGGCTAAAAGCCTGCCCTGAAAGGCTCACACTCCACCAGGACATATTGACATATAACTACAATATCTGCGCAGCAGGACTGAGGTATGTACAAAGTGCAACACACGCACTTTCTAGCTTGGACTGCTGCCTTGGAGGTCCCGGTTTCAGAACCTTCAGTATTACAACAAAGCACTGCTACCATGAATAAACCTACCACACGTCAGGAGTTTTCCCGTGTGATTTCACTTTACTCTCACTTAAACCTTCGGTATTTCTAAGTGTCCCCATGTAGAAGAGGAAAAAGTTAGTTCTAAGAAGTCATTTGCTTGTCCAGGATCACCAATTACCAACTAGAAGAGCCAGGATTCCAAGCCAGGTCTTTTCAGTTCAGCCTGCCACTACCCCGCCTCTGCCTCTCGACCAACACCTAGACAAGGTACTAAGTGAAGACCACGTTGGAGAAGTTTTGGCACGTCATCTCTGCACTGGGTAACTTGGCCGGTGTGCAACAACCTCTGAATGGCGCGCCAGATGGTAGCAGTAGTTGTTCTAAGTATGAGCCTGCAAATACACTGACTGAAAAAAGTTGGAAAGACTTCTCAAAGTCAGAACAAAACCAAAATGATGCTTTTGATAATAGAGTACAAATTTGGAGATCAGTATCAGTGATAACAATTTCAATGTATCCCTGGTCTTTTACTCACTTTACGCCACTTAAATCATTCAGGCCCTTTTGTTTCCATCTTCATGGCTTACTATGAATAAACACACCTACATACAGCAGCCGGGCCAAAAAAAATATTCACACGCACTTCTACACCGAGCCCAGAGAGCAACAGGGAATTTTGAAGAAGCTGCCACAGGGCAGATGGTTTAAAAAAAAAAAAAAATGGAAAAGGGCATCAAATGAGAGCAATAAAAACATATTTACCTGTCTCTTCACCTATTTTGAAAACACCAACGCCAGAGCCATCTCTAATGGAGTATCGGATCTCCCCATCTCTTCCGGCGTCCTCATCATGAGCCGACACCGTCATTACCAATGAACCAACAGGTGCATCTTCTTTCACTGTCCCCTTTTCCACAAAGCTGGAAAACACGGGTGGGTGCAGGTTCTCATTCACATCAACCACCTCAACTTCAACATAGCAAGTAGAAGACAGAGAAACTGGCTTTCCCTTGTCTTTGGCCCTCACAGTGAGATTATACACTTGCTTCTTCTCAAAGTCCAACGGCTGGACGATCCTAACTGCTCCACTGAGTTTATCCACATCGAAGTTTCCTTCTCCGTGGTCCAGAAGGCTGTATCTCACCTGACCAGACTGACCTAAATCAGGATCGTGGGCTTCTAACCACATGATGACGGTTCCTTCTGGAAGATCCTCTCGGACTTTCACACGATAATTAGGTGGAATAAATGTAGGTGGGTTGTCATTAACATCTTCTAGTGATACTTTCACAACGACAGTGGAGAACAGCTGAGGCTCTTCTCTGGCTTGGTCCCTGGCCTCAATCTTTAAGTAGTGCTCGTGCTGCAGCTCTCGATCCAGAGGGCGCGCAATTCTAACAACACCTGTCACGCTGTCAATTGAAAATGTGTCTGTGTCTGTAAGAATTGAGTACGTCACGTGTCCGTTGGGCCCCAGGTCTTTATCTGTGGCTTCAACCTGGATGATTTCACTATGTACCTCCTTGTCTTCACTCACTTCCACAAAATAGCTCTCCTGTAAAAACTCGGGTGGATTATCATTGGCATCGACAACCACGACATGTAGAAGACGCCACGCAGCCTTCTGGGGTATCCCAAGGTCATAGACGGTAATATTCAGGGTGTATTTGTCTGTTGTTTCACGGTCAAGAGGAGATAAAATTTTCAGCATTCCTGTTTCCATATCAATCATGAAGCAACTATCCTCATTTCCTCCAGAAATAGCATAGACCAGTTTTCCATTGAAGCCAGTGTCAAGGTCAGTGGTATTCATGAAAATTACACTGGAACCCACAGGCTGGTTTTCCTTTACCTGAATACCAGTCGGAAGAGTGCTTCTAAACTGTGGTATGTGAGCATTGACAGAGTGAGAATCGAAGAAAATATCCTCCACCTCTCCCTGGTTGTGTAATTTATTTGCCTGCAGGAGCTTCTCTGCCAGCATTTTGGCAACACCAGTCTCTTCACACTGCAAGTTTACCAGCTTGCGACTGGCAGCCACTGTTATGTTGATATATAATGGTGTGGCAAAATTTTCTCCATCTGTAGCTGTGATTCTCAGACTGTGGAAAGACACCTTTGCACCTAAGCCATCCATTAGCGATTGCTTTAATGACAATACCCCAGAGTTGGGGTTTAAACTAAACAAATCCAGTTCATTTCCAGCTTCAATCTGATACTGTACCAACTGAAGTTCATCTGCATCAATAGCAGAAACAGTGGTTATTTGCTCTCCCACGCCTAGATCTCTGGGAATTGTCCCTTCACAATTTATTTTCTCAAACAAAGGTGTGTTGTCATTCAAGTTATTGAGAGTAATTGTAGCAAGGACTTCGACTTCCCGGCGGTACGGCAAGCCCCAGTCTGATGCACGAATCCTCAGAGTATAAACCCGAGGCATCAGTTCGTAGTCCAGGTTTTCTGACGTACTCACGGCACCAGTGAAATGGTCAATCGCAAACGGCACATGATTTAAATTTGCGATACTGTATGTCACGTACCCATTCTCACCCTCATCAGGGTCTACGGCACTCAGGCTCATGACAGTAGTACCAATGGGCACATTCTCATCAAAAGCAGCTTTGTACGCTGTCTGGGTAAATTCAGGGGGATTGCTATTTGCACCTAAGACTTTCACCAAGACCTTGGTGGACGCTTTTCTGTCACTTGTTGTTACTTCAAGTTCAAAATGGGCTGCCTGCTGTCTTTTAACTGGTTCTAAAATAGAAATGAGACCAGTGTTGTAATTTAAACTGAATTTAGCTTTTCCGGGTGTATTTTTAAAAACATACTTCAAATGGGAATAACCAGGAATGGCCTTTACCATGACCACAGGTGTGTTGGGAGGAGCAAATTCACTTATTTCTGCTCTGTAAACATCCTTTTCAAACTTGACTGGCCCGGCTTTGAACTGTGGAGAAGTCACGTGAATGACTTTAACAGAAGAGAACTGGGGCGGAGTTCCTTTATCTTTAGCCTGTAGTGTGAGATTGTAGCCAAAAGGATGACTGTCCCAATCAACGCCACCGATGGCTTTGACTTTATACTCCTTACTCCCTGGAAAGGACCTCACTGTTCTAAACTGCTGGAGAAGGTCACCTGCCACGATGCTTAAAGATGCTATGTCACCATTGGCACCCTGATCGCAGTCATCCACTGTCACAATTGCATATGCTGGGTCCCTGTCCAGTTCTGACGGTGACAATGTCACTGCTGTTATCACCGGAGCACATTCATTGGCCTGTTCGATGTGCACCGTCAGCTTGGCCATGCTGCTGATGCCACTGCTCCCATACAACTTCATTCCACGGTCCGCAGCGAGGATTTCCATCTCATAGAGCTTGGTCTCTAGGTAATCAAGTCTACCAGTTAACACTATCACACCACTGGTTGGGTGAATAGCAAACATATCTGTTCGATCTTTAAAACTGTAGTAAAACTCCCCGTTGGTTCCTATGTCTGCATCTGTGGCGCTGACTCTTGCGATACTGGTCCTTATGGCTGTGTTTTCAGGTAAAGAAACGCTGTATGAAGTGGGTGAGAATAACGGTCTCAAGTCATTTGTATCCAGCACCTGCACCCTGACCTTTGTTCGCGCCTCCACATTAGTATTTTTTTCAAGTGCTTTCACTATCAATGTGTAGTGATCCTTCACTTCTCTATTAAGAATAGCTGTATTTCCTCCTTTGGTCCTTATTCTTAGAAAGCAAAAGTCTCCGAGAATGTACTCTTCAGCTTTGAACAGGTTTTCACTGTCTCCGGAAACAATTTTGTACCTTACTTCCCACGCTGGATGTGTAATGTAAACACCCATCTTGACAGGATGCCCCACGTAAGTCTTAGCTGCAGAGTTCTCCTGCACGGTGACGTTGTACTCGAGGTGTGTAAACTGCAGAGGAGTCTGTTCAAGTCGTTGGCTGCCATCACTGTCTCCAAAATGTTGGAAGAGGAGGAGCAGAAGCAGGAGCAAAGCCAAATGTCTCCCCATTGCTTAACTGTCGGGAATCTGAAACAGAAGAAATCAGAATCGTTACCTTGGGGAAATAAAACAAGCAAAAGTGTGTACATTGTTTTAATATTCTCATTAAAAAAATATTTTCCATACACATGGAATATAAATAAATGCAACGGTTTTGGATGTTTTTCATGTTTTCCAATATAAGTATCAACATTCTTGTAACATGTCTAGAATTACTAAGCTTAACAAAAACTTCCTTTTCATTTTTGAACGACAAGGTCCTCTCTTTCATATTTAAACGACTCAAAAATCTTCATGAGTATCAAATGAAAGGCTACTAACTGTAACAACTAAGTTATATTTTTATATTTAAATCATTAAGGCAAATATAAGCAACTGTTAAAAATTAATGAACATTGTTTACATTTACTTACATACAACGAATTAAATGATCAAAAGCTGGCAAACATAATGCCCCTACAGTATTGTGAGAATGCAAAGCTTCTGACAACTAATTCAGAAAAAAACAAAAACCAGCAGTGGCTTTACATGGCGCCCCATAAGAACAGCTTGTAATCTCATTTCAAAATTTATCCTGAATTTATATTATTTCTGTATAAGAATGGTTAAGTTCACTCCCTACATAATGTAAGGGTTTATCGTCTCATTTCGCTCTATAAAACTACTTAAAAGTATTAAAATAATTATATCAAGTATAATACTTATCAGCAACATAAGCCCCAAAGAAAGGCAATTTACAAAAGAAAAACCAGAATTCAGCAGCCTGATGTCAAACAGCATTTTTCCTCTCTAAGTCAGTGAAGCAAACTTTACCAACTATATCAATGTTTTATCACCACTGCTGTCAACAACCAGTTGTTCACAGAATGTCTCCTATCTTCAGGGCATCGAACAACCTGTCACCCTGGGCCCCTCCATGAGAAGATGACAGACACACACAAAAGCTAAATCTTCTAAGCTAACACACGTCAAGGGTCAAATCAGTCTATTAATACATGGTGGCAGACCCTGCAGGACAGTCCCCGGGTGACTGGCAGAGAAAAGAGAGAAACTGAAGAAATGAAGAAAACGTTGCCTTTAACAATGACAAATGGGAAGGTGGGCGAAGTCCACTGGGCTGAGGTCTGGCCAGGGAAGCAGGACAGTTATTTTCAGATCAACTGTTCCCCTTTGCCAACAAATTCATCTTGTAAATCAACGCAGCTTCACAAAGGACAGCACTGTCATCTTGCAAAGTGACTCTCAAATTAATATTCACAAAATGTGAATGCTACCAGAGGTAAATGAAGAGCAAACTGGAGGGTGGGTTTGACAGCCCAGTTGAAATTGGTACGACAACATTAATTTATAGTATCTTAACTTAGCTACTGCCAACTCTGCCCCATAAGTCATTGCCTTAGGGGGAAAAAAAGACCTGATGTGCTTAAAGCAATTAAAGCTTAATTGATATTGAATCACGTTCAAGTTGGCCACCCTAACTTGTTCTTTAGCTATGATGCCTTCTCCTCTCCAGATAAAGTCAGAAATTAGACAGATTTTTGGCTTCTAGGAGAACAATTATCATTTAAACAAAATAAGAAAACAATTTTCTCCCAAAACTATCTCTTTAAGTATCTCCATTTAGTCAACAGTTCTAATACACTCAGGGATATTTGAATATTATAAAATAATCTTGTAATTTTATCAAAACAAATAAAAAGTTCAACCTACAGGTATGGAGGACCTTATCAGACAGAACCTTGCATGGTGTTAAGGAATAAAAGACAAAGATCCCAATCCCAAGGGATTTACAAACTAGAAATAAAAATACATATAAAGAGGCTGGTCACGGTGGCTCACACCTGTAATCCCAGCACTTTAGGAGGCCAAGGCAGGCGGATCCCTTGAGCTCAGGAGTTCGAGACCAGCCTGGCCAAAACACGGTGAAACCCCATCTCTACTAAAAATACAAAAATTAGCAGGATATGGTGGAGCAAGCCTGTAATCTCAGTTACTCCAGAGGCTGAGGCAGGAGAATCACTTGAATCCAGGAGGCAGAGATCGCAGTGAGCCGAGATCACACCACTGCACTCCAGCATGGCCAACAGAGCTAGACTCTGTCTCAAAAACAAAAAAACAAAACCAGAAACACTTGGATGATGTTTAGCAAGCAGTGTCTTTTGTTTTAGGAGTCACATTATGTTTTAGGAGACATTTTTACCATCATCCATTGTACAACAAAATATTATACCAGGATTCTATTGCAAGTACTAGAAGTATTTTTGCTTAATTCTACGTATAAAGTTATCATGCAGCCATTAAAAGGTAAGATTGCACTCTGTATGTTGACATATGTCTAGCTATATAAACTGGAAAAACGAAGCTGATCCTATTTATGTTTATTTAAAAGAGAGGAGAAGGGGGGTAGATAAAATGTACCCACGGATATACTTTAAAATGGACAGAAAAGTCTAGGCAGACAAGCAACTGTTAACAGTGGCAACTTCTGGAGAACCGGTGGAGAAACAGGTAGCTGAGGGAATGATTACTGTGGCATTTTTCTCTACTGTGGTTTTTTTTAGCATGAGTATGTGTTGTCTTTATCATCCACTCACCCCTTTCATTAATTATTTAATTCCTTTTACATAGGTTTAATGAGCATCTACTATGTATCAGGTGCAGTTCTAGACGCTGGGGATTCAAAAGTGAACCAAATTACCAACAAGTCCTGATGGAAGATACATTTCCTGGCCAGACACAGACAGACAAGTAAACAGAGTATATCCGATGCTGATAATTAAGTGCTAAGGAGAAAACTAAAGCAGGGCAAAGAGAGACCAGGGTCAGGAATCTGAAGGAAAAGAGGGAACCCTAAATCCAAAGGGTCAGGGCTTACACTAGTGACATGCTGGGCAACTCTTAGATTCTTTGGGGCAACGTAGAGTGTTCAATATGATTCCTGGTCCCCACCAGCATGAAGCCTGTGGCATCCCCTCATCACCCAGCTGTGATGACTAAAAATACCTCTATCTCGAGACACTGCCAAACACCCTCTAGGGCAGAAAGTCACACCCCGCAGAGAAGCACTAGATTAGGGAAGCCAGAAAGAGACCACGTGGCTGGAGCACAGCGGTTGAGGGACAGCGGTAAGGCCGGGGCACATCCTGGGAGAGAACCTATCATGAAGGGGGTTCTTTTTAAAAATAAACCTTATTTTAGAATGCTTTTAGATTTACAGAAAAGTTGCAAAGAGAGCTTCCCCTACTGTTAACATCTCACTTTAGTACATTATACTAGATACAACTAACAAACCAGTACTGACACATCATCAACTACAGTCCATACTTCACTCAAATTTGCTCAGATTTTACCCAAGGCCTTCTCTCCATCCTAGAATCCCTTCCAAGACACCACCTTACATTTAGCTGTCATGTCTCCTAAGGCTCCTCTGGAATGCACGTTTCTCAGATTTTCCTTGCTTTTAATGATCTGGACAGTTTCCAGAAGTACTAGTCAGGTATTTTGTAGGATGTCCCTCAACTGGAATCTGACGTTTCTCTCCTGATTAGATCGGGGTTCTGTTTTGGGGAGAAAAGCCACAGAGGTACAGTGTCGTTTCCATCACACCGTAGCAAGGGGGTAAAATCAACACGATTTATCGATGTTGACGCTGCCCCTGACCACGTGACTGAGGTAGTGTCTGCCAGGTTTCTTCACAGTCAGGTTACTTTCACCCCTCCCTGTACTGTATTCTTGGTAAGGAAGTCACTGCATGTAGCCCATTCTTAAGAGACAGAGAGTTTCGCTACCCAAAATATTTATAATTCTTCTAGAAACTGATTTGTCTATCTTCCTCCATTTATTTATTCAATTTTTTTTTTCTTTTTTAGACAGAGCCTCGCTCTCGCACCCAGGCTGGAGTGCAGTGGCGCGATCACGGCTCACTGAAGCTTTGAGCTTTCCAGGCCCCCGTCTCAGCCTCCTGAGTAGCTGGGACTATAGGTGCGTCTGTAGATTTAGACTGACAGAATTTTACATACTCAGGAACCACCAGCACGCCTGGCTCATGTTTGTATTTTTTATAGAGACGGGGTTTCACCACGTTGCCCAGGCTGGTCTCAAACACCTAGGCTCAAGCGATCTGCCCAACTCGGCCTCCCGAACTGCTAGGATTACAGGTGTGAGCCACTGCATCCAACCTGAATCTTTTTTTTTCTCAAGATCCGTATGGACTCATGGATAAAGGAGAATTTTTAGGACTTTAGAGTTTAGTATGAATCAAATGAGAAGTCCCCCAGCGGATTCTGAACAGAGGAGTGCCACGGTCTCAGTAAAATGGAAAAACGTGTGGGCAGCCAGGGCAGAAGCTGGAGGGCGACCAGAGCAGTCAGAGGCTGCAGCCACAACACAGGCGGAGCGCGTGTGGGCTGGGGCACAACGGGGGTGGGGGGCAGATTGTGAATCTATTTCAAGGTTGCCTGATGCACTGGAGTGGGGAGAGGGAGGGAAAGGAGGAGACAGCAGTACCAGAGAAGACGCCAAAGACTGCTGAGCGTAGAGAACAAGGGGGCCAGGAACCGAGAGGGAGACAGGAGGAGAAGCAGCCTCAGGGAGCAGATCGGGAGGTCAGTTTTGGACAGGGTAAGATGGGAACAGCTACGGGCTATCCAAGTAAAGACTGTGAGTGGGCAGCAGATATGTGGGAGACTCCAGCCGGCAGATAGAAATTTGAGAGTTGTCTGAATATGAAAGATGGTATTTAAAACCACAGAACTGAATGAGATCACCAAGGAAGAGAGCAGGCAGAAGAAAAAAAAATTCAAGAGCAGAACCCCAAGATTTGAAGGGTCCAAACGGGAGACCCTGACAGGGGAGATGTCGGCCACTGAGGGAGGAAAGGGAACCACAGCACAGTGGTGTGATAAGAAACAGTGAGTAAATAAAGATTTTTGTACAGCTGAAGCCTAACATTAGAACTTGGAGTTCTATATAATATAAATACTCACTAATCCAGCTGGGCGCGGTGGCTCACGCCTGTAATCCCAGCACTTTGGGAGGCCGAGGCAGGCGGATCACAAGATCAAGAGACCGAGACCATCCTGGCCAACATGGTGAAACCCTGTCTCTACTAAAAATACAAAAATTAGCTGGGTGCGGTGGTGTGTGCCTGTAGTCCCAGCTACTTGGGAGGCAGAGGCAGGAGAATCGCTTGAACAAGGGAGACGGAGGTTGCACTGAGCTGAGATCGCACCACTGCACTCCAGCCTAGGTGACAGAGCAAGACTCTGTCTCAAAAACAAAAAAAAATACTTGCTAATGCGCCAAGCTGCTTCCCCCTCCATCCCCCCACCAGAAGGCTCTGGCACTGTTCCATCCCCTAAGACACACAGACCATGGCCAACACGTCAGACTGCTTCGGCTGTTCTCTTCCCATGGTGTCCCAGGTGCTCAGTCCTACCACAGCCCCCCCACCACCCACTCATCCCCAACTGGATTCCCAAACATGCAATTACCTTCCACATCCTACTCAGCAGTTCTCACGGGACACAATACAGCTGGGACGGACTTGTGGACCACATTCCTAACTGAAACCTTTGAAAACCCTGAATGTACTCTGCAAACTTGGCTAACAGAATGCTACTGTGAGTAGAATAAATTATTCAATGAAAAAATACACTTTTTGGAAGACATTGTTAACTGTGCAGTAATGTAACCAACAACCACGAATTCAGGTTTCACTATAAAAACCACCCTGATCAAAACAATGGCTGTGGTTCTCATGCAAAACAAACAGTAAAGCTGAAGGGGGGAGAGACTCCAACACCATTTCATCTAAAAAGGACCTTATCGCCTAGACTCCTTTGCTTATGGAAATTAAACTCCAAAGACCATCTGAGCCAAGGGCTATACTTTGATATTTAGAAGGTGATCACACTACTTAAACTCACTGCAATTTGGGATTTCTAAAATGCATTTTCCGAAGCCAAAACAAAGAGTGTTTACTCAGTTCAGCCTTGAAGGAGAAGGGCTCCCACTCCAAAGCTTAAATATCTTTAGCATAGATCTCTGAAAATCTATAAATACGGCAGAAAAATAACTTTTCCAGTAAAAATCAGATATTAATATCTTCATATTTCTTCATTAGGGAGACCTTCATGTAAAATGCTTCCATCAATTACTGTGACTGCAGATTCTTCACAAAACAGAACACAGCCCCTGTGCTGAAAACCTAACTGCATATATTCAAGTGTTTAGATGACCTCAAGCTCAAGTCTTCGAAGGGTTTCACACGCCACAGAGACAGGACATTAGGTGAGACACAGCATCACACAATGCACCAATTCTGTTAAATGCCGCATATTTATTACTGAGAGGTCACAATTCTTACAAGCACAAGTAGTCATTCTAGCCTTTATGGAACAGGACATTATTAAACTTTTCATTCCACATGTTATGATAAAAACACAAAATTATTAAGTTGAGAACTCTGTGTTCTCCCTCACTGTGCTCTTCTCCACTCTCATTTTCTATCAACATAGTGAAAGCGTCAGTAGAATTTAACTCATGATTAAAATTTGGAATTTCCAGTTCAGTTCAGTGTCACATTTTTAAAGTATTTTTAAGAGATCTCTAAATTGCAAGCATCTTTTTTCCCCCCTGAGACAGGGTCTTGCTCTATCTCCCAGGCTGGAGAGCAGTGGCACCATCATAGCTCACTGCAGTACCAACCTTCCAGGCTCAAGTGATCCTCCCGCCTCCGCCTCCGGGGTACCTGGGCGTACCACCATGCCCAGCTAATTTTTTGTATTTTTGTAGAGACGGGGTTTCACCATGTTGCCCAGGCTGGTCTCGAACTCCTGAGCTCAACTGATCGACCTGCCTGGACCTCCCAAAATGCTGGGATTACAGTTGTGAGCCACTGTGCCTGGCCGGCAAACACATTTTCAAAGCAGGATCATGAAGTTGTCAAGAGATTACGAATTGTAAACGAGTTTTTTTGTTTGTTTGTTTGTTTTTTTTTTTTGGAGACAGTCTTGTTCTGTCACCTAGACTGGAGCACAGCGGTGCAATCGTGGCTCACTGCAACCTCTGCCTTCTGGGTTCAAGCGATTCTCATGCCTCAGCCTCCTGAGTAGCTAGGAATACAGGCATGCACCACCATGACCAGCTAACTTTTGTATTTTAGTAGAGACGGGGTTTCACCATGTTGGCCAGGCTAATCTCGAATTCCTGGCTGCAAGTCATCCACCCACCTCAGCCTCCCAAAGTGCTGGGATTACAGGCATGAGCCACCGCACCCAGCGTAAATGGCTTTTTAAAAATACTGTATATTAAAAAGAATGTTGAATGATTTCTAAAATTCCAGACATTCCAGATAAAATTTACAACAGGAAAAAAAACTCTCGATTTTTCTAGTTCAATTATCATAGCCACGTCGGTACTTTTAAAAGCTTTCATCCTTACACTGAAATACTAATGAGTAGATCCTGTTTATTTTCTGGGTGTACACTAATTCTTTTCAACCCATCTTCATATGATTTTCAGCATGAACGGAGGAAGCTGTGACCCTAGAAACTGAGCAGCAGCCTTAGGCTTGGTATATGTCATTTAATCACTTCTGCTAACTCCATTTATATGTTGTTATCTTTGACTGGGGCTGCAATAATCTGGTAACTCTAGCAAGACATACTTTAAATATTGCCTTCACATGATCAACAACCGGTTCCAATTTAACCCTGAGAACGGTCTTTACTGACAATGACAGTGTGGAACTACAATCTGGCTTTTTCAGAAAACTTCACCATGTACATGATTTAATCAATCCAAAATAGATTCCTGAAGCGTTCCTGCCCTTAAGAAAGATAAACAGATGTCCTATTTTTCAAACAGCCTCTATATAAAACCTACTTATCTACATGAACCTATAAAACATGTCTGTTGGCATTATGAAGATGATGGGTTCTAGTTGTTCTGTGCTCCTGGGAACAACAAGACAAGACAGGTAGGCAGCGGCTGTGTGTCTATTTCTGGCAGGGTGAGGCATTCCTGTGCTATTCTCTTCTTTCCCCTCTCTATATATTCCTTATCCTCCAACCACTTTCTCCTCATCCACATTCCAGGACAAACTTTGCCCAAGGAGAAGCTCAATGGACTGTTGACCTCTTGTGAATGGAGATCATCTCATCTAATGTATTTTTCTCCACAAATAGAAGTAATTTAAATGACATCTTGGCAGAGTAGCCAATAATCAACAGTGGCCACTTCTTCCACTCCCAAGTTGGTAAGTAAGACTTTATTTTATACGTTGAACTGGGCTCCCTGTATAATTAGATTCGGTCAACCCTTCACTAAATGACGGACCAGGAAAGTGAATGTTCCATGTACAGCAAGAAAACGGAAATCTTCAGGGAGAAAAGTCTATCTTCCCTCCTCTTCTTAAAATGTTCTCTTCACCTGTTCTCTCTTCTTACACCTCAGAAGAGATGCCACCCACCCTAGCTGCAAATAAAGATACTCTGATACCACAAAATCCTGCCTCTTCTACAGCTCCTCCCACTCCTGACACCTTGTGCAGAATCCATACACACATACAGGTTCTTCTCCTACTTAAAAAATAAGCTTGGCCAGACACGGTGGCTCACGCCTGTAATCCCAGTACTTTGGGAGGCTGAGGTGGGCAGATCATGAGGTCAAGAGATTGAGACCATCCTGGCCAACATGGTGAAACCCCGTCTCTACTAAAAATACAAAAATTAGCCAGGCGTGGTGGCATGCACCTGTAGTCCCAGCTACTCAGGAGGCTGAAGCAGGAGAATCGCTTGAACCCGGGAGGCGGAGCTTGCAGTGAGCCGAGATTGCGCCACCGCACTCCAGCCTGGGCGACAGAGCCAGACTCCGTCTCAAAAAAATAAAATAAAATAAAATAAAATAAAATAAAATAAAATAAACTTCATTCAAACCTTTGCTTCTTTCAAACAAACACTCTTATTCTTCTCTTTTTTTATACTGGCAAAGATCGCAAGAAAAGGAGTTTCATAGCACCGCCCTGGCTTCCTTAGAACTCCCTCTCCGCTAAACGCTGCTCCACAGAGATCCTGCAGGTCCACCCTGGCAGAACAGCTGTTCCCGCATCACAAGCTAATGTCAAACCAATGACCTTTTCTCAGTGCTCATCCTCCTTGATTTCATGACACCTTTGACACCACTCACTCCCCTCCCCAACACTCCTGATCCTTCATTCGGTCACAGAGTCCCCCAAAACAAAGAGGCAATCCACAGGTATGAAAAATGAATGACAACATTCTCCTGATTCTCTTCCATACTCTTTTATACTCTACACTGACTCACCTAAAACTCTGGCATTACAAACTTGTCTTCCAACTCTTCCTCCACATGCATTTACCACCCTTAAAGATCTCATCTACTCTGCCTCAAATCATGAAGGATCAGTGCACCAAATCTGCAATTTCAGCTCTAACCTCTCTCAAACACCTCGTAACACTCCTCCTAAAATACCATCAAACCTAAGTTATACGATTGGCCTTCACTATAGAAGAGTTCTGCATCCATGGATCCAACCAACCTCAGGTTGAGAACGTCTTTAAAATAAACAATGAAACAGTAAAAATATAAATAGTACCCCATTTTATATCAGGGACTTGAGCATTCTCAGATTTGGGTATAAAATCCCAAACCTCCCTTAGAGACCAAGGGACAACTATATAGACTTTTCACCCTTTCGCCATTGCAAAATAACAGCTCTTCCAGTGTATTTTCCAATCTCACCACTTCCCAAATCAACCAAGTTTGCAAACTAACAAATCAAACAAAAAGGAAGGGGTTGGGAGAACATCAAATGTGGAACCTAGCTCCAGCTTTGTCACTAATCAACTGTGTGAATTCAAGGAACTTGCTTAATCCTTTCGACTCCATGTATTCGAGAAATTGAAGGATGGACTAAAATCTTTACAGCCTCCTGGCTCTCAAACCTTCATTTCTCAAAAGTTATCCAAACTTGACATTTCTTTCTCAATTTCTCAAAATGGTTCCCTTTGCATTTCTGCTGCTACCACCTAGTTAGAATGGGTATTTTGTTCATGCAGAGTATTCCTACAGTCTTTTGGTATTCCTGCTTTCTGCCCCCAATCCCAGTCAACCTATTCAAACTTTTTTGTGATATTATTCTTTAGTTTGAAAATATTCAGTATTTCCCCTTAGCCTGCTAAGTATATTATTCTTAACCTTGCATTAAAGACCTTTGATAATCTAACCTCTAATTTCCTAATTTCCCAACACTACTTCTTATTTCAAAACAAAAAGGCATACTTCCCAGACTTGCAACAAGTTCAGTAACCAAGCTGTCTTGAGCCAATAACACCACCTAGTGGTGAAGGCTCTAAAGTAATGTAACACCTTGACCTCTTCCCTTCCGAAAGATAATGCAAACATTACTATTTTCTTTGTTTCCTGCCCTCCACTCCTCACATACAGCTTATTTGTTTTCACCTTTCTCTTCAACGTTTCTTTCTTTTTCTCTCTCCTTAACCTCTGCCTCATAAAAACAATCCTCCCTTTTTTAATAAGATTTAAGTCATAGTCAAGATTCTCTATGTTCTACCTAGACAAAAAAAAGAAGCCAATCCTTTTCCTAAGATAACATGGTACGATGAGGTCTTCAGAATTTCTCTCCACTCATCACACCACAAGCCACACTATGCTTTCTATAACTTGCTTTGCACACATCATTTCCTCTGCTTGAATTGTTCCCCTCTGATTCACACTTCCCTCAGAACTCACATTATCCTAAATCCACCTGCCCCAGATCCCCCAGCTCACTGAGGTGCTGCTATGGACCACCTTGACCTGAATGGATCTCTTATCACACTGGTCTATAAGAGACTGTGTACTTGTCCTCTCCCTTATCAGACTACGAGCCGCTTGAGGGCAGGAAACACGATTTGCTCAGCACTAGATGTTGTGTCTGGCCCAATGTTTGACACAGAGGAGGTCCACTATTGTTGGATTGGTAAATGGACAGATGAGTAAAGCATTAAGAGGGAGAAATGGGAGGCAGGACTGTGTTGGGGAGGGGATATAGAGACGGATGACATAGGAAAATAAAACATCCATCCTTCTCAAATTAACAGAAAATCCAGGCACAACCACGAGGCTGGTAACAACACTGCAGGTGGCTGCTCTGTAGAGGACTCATTTCCAATAGCTCAGAAAGAGGTCACCACCCACCTTACACTGCCTCAAAATTGGCTATAGATAATGCCAGATCAGTGTCTGTGTTGCAGATTATCACAAAGCTCTAACCTTAATATTCTATGAAGGATACAGATTAAATCATGACTAATATTTCCTAAGCAGTGTATAGAAGCCTTTATTATTTTTACTTTATAGACTTATCTTCACATACATAATGAACCCTTGGAATTAAGCAAGAATTCAGGCAATGTATTTAAATCTGGGACTTACAGTAAAAGATGACTTAAAAAACTTAAAAGAGTGAAATATGCAGATTCCTCATCAGAATATATTTTTGAAATGAAAAGTTCCCCTCAGATATGAGAAAATGGCAACTTCCTGATCTTAACTGACGTATATCACTCATTTCAAAAACTCTTCTCCAGTGTCTAAGGATAAATAAGCACTTGCAAACTGAACAATTAAGTGAGACCAAAAGATAGAGTTTGGCTTCAACTTCTACATAATTTGGTCAAAAGAACAATTATCTAGCGCAAATCCCACTCATAAAGATTAAACAGCACATCCAGCCTTACGGCTCCCTGCTATTAAATCAGGTCCTTTAGGCTACAAATTATGCCACTGAGACAGAATCTAATGCAATAATAATGTACTAATTTGATTTGGCTGATTGATTCTACGTAAGATCAGCCAAACTTGGGTGGAAAGCAAGCGGGTAAAGTGTTAAAACATAATCTCTAAGATCCTGTCCACCTCTAACATTCAAAGAAACGACTGCTTCAAAGGGACCTCAAAGCAAAGTCTAAATGGAAAGGTAGAGGATGAGCAGGGGAATGAAAACAGAATTAGTTTGTGCATAATTTTTAAAGATTTTTCTTCTCTTCTTTCTTTTTCTTTTCTTTTTTTTTTCCCAGGCTGAACTGCAATGGCACGATCTCGGCTTATCACAACCTCCGCCTCCCGGGTTGAAGCGATTCTCCTGCCTCGGCCTCCCAAGTAGCTGGGATTACAGGCATGCGCCACCACACTCCGCTAATTTTGTATTTTTAGTAGAGACGGGGTTTCTCCATGTTGGTCAGGTTGGTCTCGGACCCCCGACCTCCGGTGATCCGCCCGCCTCGACCTCCCATAGGGCTGGGTTTACAGGCGTGAGCCACCGCGCCCGGCCATAATTTTTAAACATTTTTCTGTTGGCACCTGTCCGGACCATGGATTTAAATGATCTACTAACATGATGAGAACCCAACGGGGATACTTCAAAAGAGACAAATGAATATACAGGTGGCCCGAAATGATTTTATAAAGTCCTCTAACAACCACACTTCTTTTCAGAGTGCCGAAGAATTTGGCTCATTTAAGGTGTTCATTTTTCAAAAAATGGTTATACAAATGCAAACTTCATTCAAATCAAACCTTACCTTGAGCTTGTTAAATGCCATGTTTAGCATAACTCAAGGCTTATACCAATTGTTGTTTTAAAAAATTACATAGTCCTTTAAGTATTTTTACATCTTAAATACAAAGGAATAATTCTAACTGTGGAATCAGAGCTGTCTTCCTAAGACAAAAAGACAAAGACAAATATCACAATTAACTATTAACTGGAGAAACACCTTTTCAAACGTCCCTGTAACAACCGGATGTGTTGGACAGCATAACCAAACTCATTAAGAATAGTGTGAAAAACATCACCATTACCTAGTTCTCACACACAGATACCTTCTTAAACTATCGAAACCTGTATCTGAATATATGAAGCATTAAGAATCTGCTTTTGAAAAGGAAATGAATATCTGAAGGTCATTTTCTTTTCAATCTTTTCTCATACTAATAATCACTGTTAATATCCACTTTAAAAAAATCGCCTCTATCAGGCACCCGGGAATTGCTTAACAAAAGCCACTTAATGAAACCACAGTTCAGACAAAAAAAAAAACTTAACTGCATAGAAAATATTTATGAGTTTACTTTCCTAACTCATACAATTGCGTCCTTGTTTCCAAAGCCTTGCAATTCACATCAGCGGGAACAAAAAAATCTAACACACAGCAGAAAGCTGGCTCTCTAAAAGAAAGCACCGAGTTTTTTTTTTTTTAAAGGCAATGAAGGACCAAAACCTCTTTCTTTTAAAAAGATCTTAGAAGTTCCTCCTCCAGAGAAGACAGAAAACACTGACAAACCGCACATTGTGCAGATGTTCAGCCCCGAAATGCAGCCTCGCAGCCCTTCACTCCGCAGTCCACCGGTTGCATCTGCACCTCCGGGCAGCGCTCCTGCAGGGCGCAATCACCCAGAGACCCAGGGACCCGGCAGCCCCGCGCAGGCCTCCCGCGTGCACCGCTCAGCGAGCGGGTCTTTCGCAGACGGCGGGATGCCCCAGGAGACCGCGAGGCCGAGGCAGCCCGGCGAGCTCCCGGAGGGAAGGCGGCGTGTCAGAAAGGATCGGACCCCAGCAATGGCTCCGGATCGGTCCCGCGCGGTCGCCTCCTTTTCCCGCTCCGCCGCCGGGACCCCCCTAGCCAGTGCTGAATTTCCCAACTGGGAAGGACCGAGTCACTCCACCCTCCGGGAGGTCGCGCGCTCATCCCTTTTCGGCAGCGCCGGAGCCCGAGCCAGGGACCGGGCGGACACCCACAGAGTCCGCACCGCAGCGCGCTGCACGCTCTCGCCCCCGCCCGCCGGCCCGCGCCCCAGCGAACTTACCGCAAAGTTGGCCCTAAGTGGCGACGGCGCTCTCGTGGAGCTCACCCGCCGTCTCAGCGCGCCCCCGAGCAGGGACCGGGCCTGCCGGGGGCCTCGCCGGGCTCGCGCGGCCGCATGGTACCTGCCGCGCGACCCGCTCCCGCTCCCACTCCCGCGCCCTCTCCCCGCGCCCGGCCGCCCAGCTCGGCGCCGGCGCCTCACGCTCCCCGAGCGCAGGAGATCCCTCCGCCCCGGCCCCGCCCGCCGGCGCCGGCGCTCGTTTCTCGGGCGCGGAAACTCGAGCCGACTTTCCCCGGCTGCCGGCTCGGGGCCCGCGGGTTCGGCCACGCAGTCCCGCCCGGGCCCAAAGAGCCCCAGTCCCTGCGAACGCCAGGTCCGTGCTGGGAGACGAGAAGGCGCCCAGCGGGGTCTAGCGCGGCTCCGAGGGGCAGGGCGAGGCTTGTGATGCCGAGGTTAGTTACGGCCAGCCACAGGCGCTGTGCAAGGAATTGGGGAAAGCTCCCTGCCAAGAAAGGGAAACGTTAGCTTAGCTAAAAAAAAAAAAAAAAAAAAAAAAAGGCTGGGGCCTAATGAGAAAGCTTCCCAGAGGCATCCCTTTAGCTTTTCCATAGCCTTCTGGGAGCCCCTGAATCTGCATTTGAATGGCGCGGCTCTGGGTCCGCGAAGGTTTGGTGGGCTGAAGTCGTCCTTCAGGTCTCCAAAGGAATGCAGCTAGGTCGGAATCTACTTCCTCCCTCAATCCACACTGAGTCCCCAGAAAATGGAAACGCTTCCCCCGCGACCTTTTTCTGCCGAGTTAGACCCCAGGCCCTCCCCGCCGCGGGCGCCTGGCCTCCCCCGCTGACACCCCGGACGCCCAGGCCTGTGGGACAAAAGGCAGTCGCGGCGTCCCGCGGGCTTCCTAGCCCGGGAGTCGGCCCCGGGGGCCCCAAAGCGTGACCCCAGGCCGACAACTGCAAGTTCCTAGGCAGAGGGGAAGCCCCAGCGCCGAGACGCCCGCTCCGAGCACTCCCCGCGCCGGGCGCCCAGCCTGAGCGTCCCGGGCGCGGAGCCCATCCCCGGCGCGGGCAGGGCTCCAGCCGCAGGCTCGGCGCAGGGCGGACTCGGCCGAAGCCCGGAGGGCCGGAGGCGCTGGGACGCAGCCCGGACAAGAGGGCGGACTTGATCTCGGAAAGTTTGTGGGACTCAGGCATTTTAACACTGGGAAGACAGAGAGATCCGATTTCCCTGGGACTGGTGAGGGGAGCTTGGCGGGGAGGGGAACGGCAGGGCAGTCAAGTGTGAAAGAGAATTTCCTGGGTTCAAAGTTAACGCAGTCACCTTATAAGCCATCTTAGAGGTGACCGGAAAAAAAAATAATAATAAAGGTGTCCAGCAGGTTGTGGCCGGGAAGGAAAAATAATGCCTGCAAGATGAGTGTGCCGATTCGTAGCCCTATATTCCCTGCCCACCAGTTGGAATATACACAGATTCACACATCCAGCAAATGCAAACTCCATCATCCAAAGACGTGTTTGCCCCGGCCATAATTGCTCCAAGTGCTTACAGGTCAATTTCATACATGGAACACCTCGAAAGTGGGTGACCTGATCTCCAAGCCCAACCGGCTTGTGCCGCTTGCCGAATTGTAAATCTCAGCAAAACCCAAACACACCGGAACTCCAGCCGTTTCCTGGGAGCGAGGGAGCGGGAGTAGTGCTAAAAGGGGAAAAGAAGAACAGTAAAAAAAGTACAAAGATACCATTCCCTGACGTAAAATCACGGGATTTTTTTTAAATGGCACAAGAGAATTCCTGGAGAAGATTACCATTAATTAATAAGTAATAACGCTTCCTAGGGCTTACTAGATGTTTTACATCTGTCTGGGAATCCCGATTTTCCAGGCTCCCTGAGAAATCTATCTGCCTGGAAGAAGTTGCACTTCGTCGCCACAGGAGCCGCCGAGAGCCAGGGATGGAGATTTCAGACTTAGGACTCTGCCACGATTCTACTGATCCTTAAGCGCCAACAGAACGAAATGGACATGCCTATTAGCTACCACAAATCGAATTATTTTATATGAGAGAGAGAAATGTGGTTCAAGTTCCACATTTGTCCTTTAAATAATCGACCCTCCCTAACCCTGTCCCCAAAGGCTCGTGGAAATTAGGGAGGGGGTTGGGGAGACGGTTCCAGAAACAAAACGCTTTCCTCCAGCACGGCCTCTACATCCAGTCCACCCAAGCTGATTTTTGTAACTCATATAAAGAATGGGCCCGGGTGGGTGGTCAGTGAAGACTGGGGTGAGCAAGCGCCCACGTCGCCGAGCGCCGGGGAGGTCCAGGTTCGCCTCCCCACAGAACCCGGCAAGGAGCGCGCCTCGCCAGGTGCCCGGACTAGAGGGCGCTGCGCCCCTGCAAATCTCGCGGCCCCGATGCGCCCTCCCTAGGCACCATTGCTATAATAAGTTACATTCAAAATAATGCACAAACAGCATCGCCTCTCAAGTTCTTTTTAACAGTGCTCTATATGTATTTTATGAATTCCCAAAGCTATGCATACGAATCTTTCATCGCCGAGCCGCACAAAGCCAGAGGGATGCGCAGCTCCTGGAGCCGAGAACCCGTAGGGCGCACACGCTTCCCCGCACTCGCTTAGAGCCACACACCCCACGTAATTTCATTAACATTTAAACTTAAAATGCCAAAAGGCATGCACGATTTGAACAAAGAACTCACCAGTCTAGCCGAGTCCTCGGCCCCGGGCTCTAAAGTCCTCGGCAGCTCCGTGATCCCCTCGCGGTGTAGATATGTGTTAAGAGCCGGGTTTGAAGTACCAACTTTGCCTCCCCGGGATCTTCAGCATGTCCCTAACCAGAGTGCCAACGTCCGTGCCGCCGGGACCCAGGCGGCCGCATCTCCGGAGGCTTCCGACCAGGGCAAACTTAAGCACCAAACGCAGGCGAAAAGAGAGTGCGCGGGGCCGGAACGAGGGCCCGGGAGCAGCCAAGTTTGTCAGGACGTGCCCAGGCAGCCAGCCGCCGAGTTGAGGAGTTGCGGCCGGCGGCTGCGGCGACTCGCTGCCTCTTTCCCCACTCCCTCCCCCTTGGAGGCGGTGGGGGAGGGGAGGTGACGTCAGCGCCCCGCCTCGCCCCCCGCCCCGGGCGCGGACGGGATTCTCCGGCTGGGCGCGCCACCCCGACAGTGGCAGCAGCGGCCGTGGAGGCTGCGGGGGTCCCGGCCTCTGCGGTCTCTCTGGCCGGCCGCAGCTGTGGCGCGGGTGAAACGCCTGCCCTCCTCCTTCGGCTGCGTCTCCCGGGCGCCGGCGAGCGCGGGCGTTCCTCGCACTCAGCGCCTGAGCCGCCTGGAGCCCCGCTGCGCGCGCTTCCCCGGCTCGCGGAGCCCCTCCGGCGGCGTTTCCCACGCCGCGGACTGCAGGTGATGCTCTTCCTCTTCTGCAGCCGAAATTCGTCGCGACGTGTCGCCTGCCAGATTTTTGCTGGGCGGAAGCATGAACAGTCTCAGCAGACTGGCCTGGACGACTTGTACTTTGTGGCCCTCCAACTTCTGGATGTGAATTTTTTTTCACGACTTATTATGCTCTTCGTGGTCTTTGTGTTGAAAATCACGGAGCTGTATTTTTATTTTCAAATTCTTTCCCAATGCTCCTCTTGTCTTGACCGTACTCTGAAGCTTATAAGGTTCTGAGAGGAGGGGGCGAAGGGTAGGGGAGGAGCCAGTTCCTCATGTGTCTTACAAGTCATCCCTAGTGATAGGGGCTAATACACAAATCACTGTCTCCTCCTCAAAATAATATCCATTTAGATAAATGCAAACACTGTTGAGGTTTAATTTATAAAGAATGCGTCGTCTTTATGTAAGTGTCCAGCCTCCAGGAAAATATCTGCTGTGGAATATATTTTTAATGCCACTAAAGTACCAAAATACCTCCCCGAACAGCGTGAAATTCCGAGGGAGCCATTTCTGTGAGTTGACATTGTCCCCAGAAGATTGTCATTAACATTCAAGATCCTTGCAAAAGGGGGCTGGGGGCGGTTCTATCATATTTGCATCCGTTGGTATAAATATGTTGATCAGTTTAGCTGGTCGTTCTTTTACAAAGGTCAAGAGCAAAATTCTGAGCACAGAGGAAACTGGGCAGGGAGCTAAACAGTAAGGAGAGAACAAGATTAGGTGATTGGAATGTTGTGTGTGTTTAGCCTCGAAGTCATAACTTGTGTAAATATCAGTGTCCTCATCTGTGATATGGGACTAATATCTGCTTCATGTGGTAAAAATGTATTCATGTGTTTATCCATTCAAAAAAAAAAACATACTGAACTCTACTTGCCAGGGAGATAACAGTTATTCATGCAGGCAAAGCATTTTTACTGAGCATCATATGAAGTGTCTAGCACGCACATAGTAGGTACTTAAACAATATTAGTTTTCCTGCCCTCCCCCGCTCCCTTCCCTCACTTCTTGGCAGTGTCTCAGTTTTTAATCCATAAAATCAGCATCATCACCACTGATTCGAGATTCTGCCAGGCAGGTCTCCAGACTCAAGTCAGGTCTCCTGGGCTCAAGAGATCCTCCTGCCTAAGCCTCTCCCTCAAGGTGCATTTTGATTTGGAAGGGAGGAGAGGATCCAGGGAGCTAGGACACGGAGGGATATAGGAAGGGATTTTAGAGCTCCTGCAGACCCCGAGGGCAGCTAGAGGGTGCCAGATTCCTAAGGAGGGAGGAGGCTGGCTTGAGAGGCCAGTCTGTCAGTGCCCAGCGGACTTCTCCTGCTTCCCTGTTTCAACTACACAGGCTCTCTCCTTTTGTGTCAATAGTTGAAATTAGAAATTGACCACATATTGCAAGTCCTCAAAATGATTCACAATAAATTCACCCCGAGAGGCTTCTCGCTGAAGTCCATTTGGTTTGCTATACTCACTTTAAAGTTGTCATAAATAAACCAAATTACTTATATTAAAAAAGATAAAAATCACAAATGACAGGAACTTATGAATAACAATTGATGATATTAGTCAAAATAGCTGGTTTTCAAAGTGAGATGGGCAGAAAACTTTTAACAGAACCTCTAGAGCTGCGCTAATGTAGTGGGCAGCCACTTGCCCCCTGTGGCTACTTCCAGTTAAACTAAATTAAAAGGCACTTCCTGAGTCTCAGCAGCTGCATTCCGAGTTTCAGTGACCATGTGTGGCTAGTGACGATTGTATTGATCGCAGCAGATCAAAGAGCATTTTCGTCATGACAGAGTTAACTGGACACCTTGGTCTAGACCTTTAAAAACACTGCTATTTTATGGAAGGCTACATCAAGCATTTAAATTTCAGTGTGTCCAATACTGAGTCACCTCTGAAGTATAAGGGAGGACCCAGAATCATGGAAGGATTCATTCATACAGCAAATATTTATCAAGTACCAACAATATGCTGGGTGAAAATATGTAAGACCCAAGATTTAATGAGGTAGGTGTGTTTAGTGATTAAGAAATATTAACATGGCCTTTTAGTTGTTTTCCGTCTTTGCTGACTCATAAAACCAGGGGAAATCATAGATTTAAAGCAGGAAACAATTCTGAGACATTTTTTGGAATAGCCCTAGGACCAAATACTTGTAAGTAGGCTTGACTGACTCCTGGCATCCCACCCTCTCTGCTGCTTTCACTGCTTTCTCATCTGCCTATGTGCCCATTGCGGCCTCCCCTTCCTGGAGGTGAGAGGAAATACCAGCCCTCTCCACCTCCCCTGCACCTTGGAATTATTTTACCCTTTGCATTCAAATACAGCTCTTCTCCGGAATCAGCTTGTACTCTCAGAGGGAGCCATTAGAACATTAGACACCAGGCCGGGCGCGGTGGCTCATGCCTGTAATCCCAACACTTTGGGAGTCTGAGGCGGGTGGATCACCTGAGGGAAAGGGTTTGATACCAGCCTGGCTAATATGGTGAAACCCCGTCTCTACTAAAAATACAAAAATTAGCTGGGCATGGTGGCGGGTGCCTGTAATCCCAGCTACTCGGGAGGCTAAGGCAGGAGAATCACTTGAACCCGGGAGGCAGAGGTTGCAGTGAGCTGAGATGGCGCCATTGCACTCCAGCCCGGTGACAGAGCGAGACTCCATCTCAAAAAAAAAAGAACATTAGACACCTAGTCAATCTGATGGGAATCAGTGCTGGTTAACTATGGGTATGAGTATGTTATAATAATATCCTTCCACCCTTCCCAGTGCCTTATAGCAAGGGCTTTCTTAAAGCTATACTTAAAACATGAAATTTCTGATGCCATAACCAGTCACTTGGGAAAGTATTTGGAGGTATTACAAATCACCTACTAATGGCTAACCATTAAAAAAAAAGGTACAAAGTATACTTTCATTTTAAAGACACACCCATAGTGGAGAAGGGTGGCCGTAGACATTCTGTCCCTCAAATATAAGATAAACATCCCCAAGTGGTTTGGGAACAGATGTTGCAAGATAAATATAATTTTTGTGATGCTTTCCCAGCTCAGTGATTGAAAGATTCTAACCTTTTCAACAGTAGGCAACAAGTCATCCAACAACTTACTATTGAAGCTACTTTCTCAATAAAAGTATGCAGTAGAAAGAGCATTAGACTTGAGGTTAGAAGACCTGTTTTGACCTGTTTTGAATCTTGTCTTTGACATATATAGTTTGAATTTATTTGGTTATAACTGAATTTTGGGAATCTCACTTTCCTCTATAAAGATAGATCGCTAAAATGGACACACACACACACACAAAATCTCCCTCACTGGTTGTGAGAGATACCAGTAAAGAATAATTGTGGCCAAGCACGGTGGCTCGCACCTGTAATCCCAGCACTTTGGGAGGCCGAGGCGTGTGGATCACCTGAGGTCAGGAGTTCAAGACCAGCCTGGCCAACGTGGCAAAACCCCGTCTCTACTAAAAACACAAAAATTAGCTGGGCATGGTGGTGTGTGCCTATAATCCCAGCTACTCAGGAGGCTGAGGCAGGAGAATCACTTGAACCCAGGAGGCAGAGGTTGCAGTGAGCTGAGATTGCGCCATTGCTCTCCAGCCTGGGCGACCAGAGCGAAACTCCATCTGAAAAAAAAAAAGAATAATTGTAACTACAATATCATTAGTCTCCTCAAATTTACCTACTGTGTCTCACCCTGCCACTCCCATCTCAGCTATGAAGCTCTGTAGAACCAATGGCCAGTAACATGTATTTACTGCCAGTTATGCTCCGGACTTGGTTCCACCTTCTTTATATGCATTATCTCATGTCATTCTTAGAAAATCCTGGGAAGCATGAGCAATTAATGCCCTACCCCGATTTTACAGATGAAAACTGAGGTTTGAGGTAGATTAAATAACACACTGGGTCACCTTTCAGACTGAACCCTAAGGCTGGCTGCCTCCAGAGCAAACACTCCTGCCTGCTATAGTGCACTAGCTCCTCATAGCCTGCACCTCATTTGCACCCTTCAGGAACCATGACAGTTTTACACTAAAGGTCAGCAATGTTGTGGTTTAAGAATTGGCCTAGGAGGGGAGCAAAAAACTATCAAATAATAGCTGCAGGAAAATGCTCTCTTGTAGCAGCTACGAGTTTGGATAAATAATTGTGTAAAAGTAGGTCCTTTAATCAGAGTGAGAACATCAGTGATTGTGTTCAGGAATACATACATAAAACACATCCATTACTTGTTTGGATTACATATTTTCATGTATATATATGCATACTGTTAGACACACTGCTTTTCAATTCAAAAATTATAGTCTGGCTTTTAACTTGTTTAGGCTGAGCAGCAGAAAAATACACACCAGTGATTCTCAATGAATTCTGACAAGGACTATGTCACATGGTTTCATGATCAGCATTTCAATTTAGGCCTTGCTTTTCTCTTTCCTGGACTGGAACCACTAGTGTTTTGTTTTTTTCTCTCTCCAATTCTCCTTTCTCTCCATTTCTGTTTTACATATGACAACAAGTAATTTTACCCTTGGAATATGCCCTCTATTTATACTTCTTTACTATTAAATCTCATCCCTTTTCCTGCTAGAATTTTTTAGTCACAAAAGCTAATCTTATATAGAAACTTTAATGAGGTATGGTGATATTTTCTCATCATCCATTCTCTAACAGATCATCTATCTAAACCCATCAGGGTAGTTCTCTATTTCTTGTCATGGGCATGTTGATCAATGGTAGTCAGTGAGATATTAAAGGAAGTTTCTTGGAGGTTTCTGGAAAAAAAATTCCTCCCTCCTAAGAAAGAACCACAAGAGATATTATCTGAGAAAGAAGTTTTTAGATACAAAATGATTCAGTCTTGCAGACTATTGTTCTATCATAATGGCAGACAAAAATAAGGACGTCATGGTTGGGACTACAATAGTTATCTTGATTAGTGAGGATGAGGCCTAAACCAAGGAAGGCAGATGAAGGGCCTTGATGACATTGAATGAACCATCCCTGTAGGCCACGCAAACTAAAGATGTGTTTTTTTGTTTGTTTGTTTGTTTTGTTTTGTTTTTAATGGGAGAGCATAGGTTTCCATATTGTTTAATCTGAGTTGTGTTGGGATTAGCATTACTTGCAGTTGACACCATGTATTTCAGCTAAGCAATCCCTTTTAAAATATCCTAGGAATTATTTTAAAGAAAAAATAAATTGATGTACTTCAGCTCATTGGTCAGCAGGAATTGGGCCTAACTCCAATGATAAGATTGAAGGATTCTTGAAGCTTTCTCTTAATGGTGAGTATACCAATCTGCTTGGGCTGCCATAACAAAATGCCATCGAATGGGTGGCTTAAATAATAGAAATGTATTTTCTCATGTTTCTGAGGGCTAGGAATCCAAGATCAAGGTGCCCACAGTGTCGTTTCTGGTGTGGCCTCTTTTCCTGCTTTGTAGGTGGACACATTCTCTGTGTATCCTCACATGGCCTTGCTCCGTGCCTACAGAGAGAGCAAGCTCTGGTGTCTTCCTCTTACAAGGATACAAGTCCTATTGGATTAAGGCCCCACCCTTATGGCCTCAGTTAACCTTAATTGCCTTCCTAAAGGCCCTGTTTCCAAATACAGTCACATTGAGGGTTAGGGCTTCAACACATGAACTGGGGAGATGGAAGAAAGATTCAGTCCATAACAGTGAGAAAGAAGTTTTCAGATGCAAAACTATTCAGTCTTGCAGACTATTGTTCTATCATAATGGCAGACAAAATAAGAACATGAAATTTTATTTGTTCAACCAGAAGATTTTTCTCTGCTCCCACTGCTCTTTCCTCAAGTACCCAAAACCTTCTAGTATATTTTCCAATTGTATAAAGGAACTCCCGGAAGTGAATATTAACCAAACTCAGATATCCAATACTTACCAGAGGATAAATAGTCAGCTGGAAACACCGACTGTCAGCAAATCTATGAACATTTGGAATTTGAATTTCTTTGTACCTGTAACTGTCAATATCAAATTTCGAGTCGAAAAGTGAAGTCAGCTTATATTTGGCGATATGGCCTACTTTGTTCACACTTTGTCCTTTATTTGAAATAGAATCATTCAAAAAAAATTAAGACTTGTGCCATATTGGCTGGGTGCGGTGGCTCACGCCTGTAATCCCAGCAGTTTGGGAGGCCGAGGTGGGTGGATCACGAGGTCAGGAGACCAAGACCATCCTAGCTAACACGGTGAAACCCCGTCTCTACTAAAAATACAAAAAAAAAAAAAAAAAAAAAAAAATTAGCTGGGCGTGGTGGCTTGCACCTGTAGTCCCAGCTACTCGAGAGGCTGAGGCAGGAGAATCGCTTGAACCTGGGAGGTGGAGCTTGCAGTGAGCCGGGATCGCGCCACTGCACTCCAGCCTGGGCGACAGAGCGAGACTCTGTACCCCCCCACCAAAAAAAATAAAAAAGACTGTGCCGTGTTAAGGATAAGATTCTTTAAGTGGGTTTGGTTGTTTTGCATGTTTAGGAAGGAACATCGTTTGCCCCTGCCCCAGCCCATCCTTTTCTATGCAACAATTTGTGAAATATTGCCTCTCCTGTGTGGTTAGGTGTATGAAAGGAGCAGAACAAATAACAACCTTTCCCTGATTTTTTTCCCTCTGCTAGACGTTTGTTCCAGAGTAGAGTGAAGCTGGAAAGGCAGGTTGTGTGTTCAGTGCTACTGAGACAGCTGTAAGGCACTGCAGTGGGGTCTTACGGTGGGGAGAGAGACTGGGCTCAACTCCAAACACAAGTAGGAGAACTGGGGATTTATAGCCAGGGAGCAAAGTGGGGAGGGTCTGTGGATGGAAAGCAACTACAATGATACATCAGGAGTGAGAGGAGTTCTGGTTAAAGCGACTCACAGGATTCTTGCTGCAAGTGGTCAGTGCAGGTCCAACAAGGACAGACACCAAGGTCACAGCCTGGGGGGCTTGCAAGAGCCCGACTGAAGTTTGGCTCAGGAGAAAATCTTTGTCAGTAGCAGGCTATTTCTGTTTTTTTCTACTGTCTTATGCTTATTTTGTCCTGAAAGAGCAATGAAAGGAGAGGGACATTTGTTATTAATCAAGCTTCTGAGACCTTTTGAACCTTAGCTGTAACATTTGCAGGTTAACATTATTCATCTGTGTCATCGATTTCTTAGAAGCCAAATTGTTTAAGGGGGTTGGGGTGGTGTCTAGATGGGTAAAGATGGAGTGCTGTAGAGAAACGGAGCTAAAAGTCAGGATTGAGGTGAGCGTTCTGCGGCTAACATTTACGGGCTGTGTGTAAACTTCGCAAATTACTTGGCTTCTTAAGTGGCAATGGGGGATTAGCTAAAATGTGATTAGCGAAGACGCTAAGCTGAGCCTCAGGGATCCTAACTCCTGATCCTCACACTTTGGTGTCATCTGCCCCATCTCTTATCCACCAGGGTCTGCGTAATAGAATAATACAGAAAGGACGGGATGTCACTTCTGAGATTAGGTTATTGTCTTAGTCCATTTTGTGCTGCTGTAATAGAATAGCACAGACTGGGTAATTTACAATGAACAGAAATTGCTTGGCTCACACTCTTGGAAGCTGAGAAGTCCAAGACTGAGGGCCCAGCATCTGGCAAGGGCCTTCTCTTTATCAGCATTCCACGGTGGAAGGTGAGAGGGTGAGAGAAGGCAAGAGAAAGAACAAGAGGAGATTGAACTTGTGTTTTTATAAGGAACCCACTCCCTCCATAATAGCATTAATCTGTTCATGAGGGTGATGCCGCCATGCCCAAATACCTCTCCCTAGGCCCCACCTCCCAACACGGCCACCTTGGGGATCATGTTTTCAACACCTGAGCTCTGGGGGACACATTCAACCCTCAGCAACTATAAAAGACACCGAGATCTCTCCTCGCTCTCTCTCTCATAGTCTCTCCTGTTATTCACTCTGGGGAAAGCCAGAAGCCCACGTGATGAGGAATGGAAGGCTTCTTCTAACAGCCACATGAGTGAGCTAGAAAGTGGGTCCCCAGCCCTAGCTGTACCTTCAGATGACTGCAGCCCCAGCAGACATCCTGACTTGTGCCCTCATGAGGGCCCCTGAGCCACATCACCCAGCCGACCACGCCCAGACCCCTGACCATCAGAAATGATGGGAGTTAACAAATGTTTGTTGTTTAAATTGCTATGTTTTGAGGGAATCTGCTACTCAGCAATTGATAAAGAAATTTGGAATAAATTATTATTGGCTATTAATAAAATATTATTGGCTTTCTACCAATAATGTTATGAGGATGAGAAAACACTTGGTAAACCATTAAGGACTACCACGAATGTTAGAACCCTGTGCATAGCCTGGAAGAAAATGTATAGAATAGTTCTATCCAAAGACTCTATGTGATGATGGGAATGTTCTATCTATGCTGCCCTGGGTGGCACTACTGAGTACCTGACATGTGGCTAGTGCAAAGTGAGGAACTGAAGTTTTAATTTTATTTAATTTTAATTCATTTAAATTTAAACAGTTATATGTAGCTAACGCCTACCATTTTGGACAGAGCAGGTCTAGAGACTTTCTAAGCCAACAAATGACTTGCAAAATCTGGTCAGTGGGAATACAGCACATACAGCTTGTGGGCATGTTTTCTTCCCCCATTGTGACTTTTCTAAAGGAAGACTTGTGTTATTTATGAGGCCCAGAAGCGATGGATTGAGTTCCATTGAACAATTATTTCCTTCCTGGTTTAAAAAAGAACTGTGCATTTTGTAAAACTGGGTTTTCTGAGACCTCAGATTTCTCTTTGTGTGTACATGTTCAATTTATCAGACATGAAATTATGGATTCAGTGGACTGTCTCACCCAACTGGCTAATTTGCATGATTAATTGAAGAGGCATGCAATGCAACTGTGCCCAGTTTCCTTAACCACACCGGGCACTGCTGATTCATCCACCTGGTGGATGAGAACGACTTCAAACCTGAGGGCTTGTTGGCCACACTCTATTTATTCAATGATGTCATCTGGCAAATATGCAACACAAAATACAGCTTGAATGGCACTAAGCTACTGGTGGTTATAGCTAAACTTGACTAGAGATAGACTTCAGTGTATGCAAAATTGTATTAGAGCTTATAGGATAGCACGTATTTCATGCTGTTATCAGAGTAGGGAGGTTGATTCTAGATTTGCTTTTTCTTTTTTGTTGTTGTTGTTTTTTCTGAGACGGAGTCTTGCTCTGTCACCCAGGAGGCTGGAGTGCAGTGTTGTGATCTTGGCTCACTGCAACCTCCACTTCCCGGGTTCAAGCAATTCTGCTGCCTCAGCCTCCTGAGTAGCTGGGATTACAGGCACCCACCACCATGCCCAGCTAATTTTTGTATTTGTGGTAGAGACGGGGTTTCACCATGTTGGCCAGGTTGGTCTTGAACTCCTGACCTCAGGTGATCTGCCAGCCTCAGCCTTTCAAAGTGCTGGGAATACAATGATATATGTTGAGTTGTGCTCTGTAATAAAGCTAATGGTCACTTCAGTGTTGACGGCATCCCATCCCTCAGTCATGTCAAGTCGTGCCTTTATTCTCAAGCTTGCAGTCACATTATTACAAGGTAACCACAGCTGCTCTAGACATTCATCAGGGCGGGATGAGGGGCATCGGTTATCTCCACTCACGTAAAAAAGAAAAATTGCATCCTTACCGCACACTATAAACATAAACATTTTCTTGATGAATTAAAATGTAAAGCTGTAAGGCCAATTGTCAAATGATTTGGAAGAAAATATAAGAAAATAATGAATTTGGGACTATGGAAGGATTTACTATGTAAAACACAAAGTGTTTTTAAATTAAAGAAAAGATTAACAAATTCAATTACATAAAAATTAAGAATCTCTATTAAAATGTGAAAATATACAGACTGGGAGAATATTCATACAATACTGTATTATTCAAGCAATACTATATTATTGTATGAATACTGCGGACCACCTGAGGTCAGGAGTTCGAGATCAGCCTGGACGACATGGTGAAACCCCGTCTCTACTAAAAATGGAAAAATTAGCTGGGCGTGGTGGCATGTGCCTGTAATCCCAGCTACTGGGGAGGTTGAGGCAGGAGAATCACTTGAACCCGGGAGGCAGAGATTGCAGTGAGCCGAGATCGTGCCACTGTACTCCTTCCTGGGCGATAGAGATTTCATCTCAAAAAAAGAAAAAAAAAGAAAAGAAAAACAGGCAGAGATTAGATAGAAAAATGGAAAAAAATCATGAACCTATATTTCAGGAAGAGGAAATATGAATAGGGATTGTACATGCAGTGGGTTGAGTGGTGACTACCACAGGGACATGTCCTAATCCCCAGAACCTGTGAATCCTTTTGTGGAAACAGGGTCTCTGCGGATGTAATTAAGAATCTTGAAATGAGATCATCCTGGATTATTTGGGTGGGTCCTAAATCCAATGACAAGCATCCTTAGAAGAGCCATCCCTGGGAGAGACACTTGGAGGAGAAGGCCACCTGCAGGCAGAGGCAGAGACTGAGGTATGCAGTCACAAGCCAAGGAGCGTCTGGAGCCAGCAAGAGGTGGAGATGCAAGCAAGGATTCTTCTGAGAGCCTTCAGAGGAAGCACAGCCCCGCCAACACCTTGATTTTGGATTTCTAGCCTCCAGAACTGTGAGAGAATAAATTTTTGTTATTATTAAGCCACCCAGCTTGTGGTCATTTGTTATGGCAGCCCTGAGAAACTAATATAGTGTCTAAGAATAAATCATTGATTTTCAAGACAGGGTCTCGCCCTGTCACCCAGGCTGGAGAGCAGCGGCCCAATCACAACTCACTTGCAGCTCCTCCAGCTCCCCAGGGTCGAGTGATCCTTCCGCCTCAGCCTCTGAGTAGGTGGGACTATACGTGCATGCCACCACGCCTGGCTAATTCTAATATTTTTTGTAGAGATGGCTTTTTACTATGTTGCCCAGGCTGGTTTCAAACTCCTCAGCTCAAGCAACCCATCTGCTTCAGCCTCCCAAAGTGCTGGGACTACAGGTGTGAGCCACCATGACTGGCTGAGATAATTAATTTCACTAGCTATTAGAGAAATGTAATATCCTCTTACAAAAACTATACTGGCAAAAAAATCAAGATGTCATATCACAGGTGGTGAGGGTATGGGTCAACAGGAACTCATACAATACTGGTAGGACTGGAAGTTTGTGCAACTACTTTGGAAAACAATTTGATATTACCTTATAAAGATGGTAATATAATATAAAGATGCATGTATCTTATAATTTAGCAATTCTACTACTAGTTTTAGGAGACCCAAGATAAACTCTAAAACGTGTACACCAGGAAATATCTTTAAGAAAATTCACAGCAGCATTGTTGATAATAACAAAAACTGGAAAACACTCAAGTATCTAGCAACAGAATGAATAAATAATTTATACCATATTCCCATTATGAACTTTACACAGGGAAAATGAACGTGCTGTTGTTACATGTAACAATATGAATAATTCTTAGAACTATGAGGGAGTGGAAAATACAAATTGCAGAAAATGTGCCCAAACCAGCAAAACTAAACAATATGTTGCTTAGGGAAATATACAGAAGAGATAGCATATTTGCTTTTTTTTTTTTTTTTTTTTGAGACGGAGTTTCACTCTTGTTGCCCAGGCTGGAGTGCAACGGCATGATCTTGGCTCACCGCAACCTCTGCCTCCCAGATTCAAGCAATTCTCCTGCCTCAGCCTCCCCAGTAGCTGGGATTACAGGCATGTGCCACCATGCCCAGCTAGTTTTTTTTTTTTTTTTTTTTTTGTATTTTTATTACAGACAGGGTTTCTCCTTGTTAGGCTGGTCTCCAACTCCCGACCTCGGGTGATCCCCCAACTTGGCCTCCCAAAGTGCTGGGATTACAGGTGTGCGCCCAGCCCCAAGAGGATGAGGAGAGATACACAGGAAGGGGGTATATTCTAGTCCTGAGATGGGAAATGGGTTTCTAGTAGCTGGTATTTATTTTGTACATAACTTAAAAATATTTTATATGTTATTTAAAATATTTATCACTATTAAAATATCTAACATCAAAACAAAACAAGGCCGGACGCGATGGCTCATGCCTGTAATCCCAACAATTTGGAAGGCCAAGGCAGGTGGATTACCTGAGGTCAGGCATTCGAGACCAGCCTGACCAACATGGTGAAACCCTGTCTCTACTAAAGATACAAAAAAATTACCCGGACATGATGGCGGGCGTCTGTAATCCCAGCTACTTGGGAGGCTGAGGCCGGAGAATCACTTGAACCCGGAAGGTGGAGACTGTGGTGAGCTGAGATCGCTCCACTGCACTCCAGTCTGGGCTGGACAGAGCAAGACTCCGTCTCAAAAAATAAATAAATAAATAAATAAATAGATAGATAAATAAATAAGATAAAAATAAATAAAAGGAGAATGCTGGAAAATTGGACAGGGCCACATCGAGACCATCTGTAACCTGAAAGCTATCAGTGTGTCAGTTTAACACTCTTGACAAGTATATGAAGAAACAGAGTAGCAAGAATGGATATAACCTCCAGCCTAGAAATGGAAAATGCTCTGCACATGTGTGGAAGTGAGAAGAGCTGTTATCGTGAGTAATAGAGAAATGGGCTATAGATCAGCTGGTAAGATAAAAGTTTTATCCATCACAAAAAAGCTTTTCTAGATGCTTAAAATCACAAGAGTCATGCTTTGAGTAAAGATGAATTAGTGCAATGAAGAGGAAAAGGCCATCATCAAGTGCTCTTGGAGAAAAAAACAGAAGTTGCAGAGGGTACAGCTGGAATACCTGCTTAGGCCTTTTAGCCAGCCTGCAGATCCATGTCGCCTGGTCACCTGACTGTGTTAGCTATTTTCAGTGAGTGAAGACGGGCAGAGTTCAATTTCTTACCTGTGTGCTTAGGTCTTCAGTACAAAACCTCAGGGCCTTGAGAGGTTTGCACTTTCACTGACTGGCTGTAGGGAGTTATCCTATTTGAAGTGCACCATCTGTTTGCAGTTGGGACCCTAACTGATACAAGCAGGCCTATTAATTATCTCTCCCAAACCAGCTGTTGGCAATTGTGGTAGTGGTTTCTTGGCAGCAGTTGCCATCCACTCTCTGCCTATATTCCTTGTAAACAAAGGTGTCTATAAAGCAGCAGCAGTTTTCAAAGGTGGCCTCAGACTTGTGAGAAATGCCAATGTCTGGGCCCCACCCAAGACCTAGTGAATCCCACACGTTGGGGTTGGGGCCAGCCACCTGCTTTAATAAGCCCTTCGGGTGCTGACGATAAGTGCTACAGCGTGAGAACCATTAGCAGAGGGGAATGGGGAGGAATAGGCAGCAGCTTGATGCTAGTAGCAGCTGAACATTTAACACAGCCTGAAGGGACAAGGGAAGGGAGGCGTTCCTAGAACCCAGGAAGAAAAAGTCAGATTGCGCCACCTTGAGAAAGCAGCCGTGTGCCACTGAAGGACACAGCCAGCCCCACGTAGCTTGCCAGGGAACAAATACCATGTCTTCACTAGCCTCCCTCCCTGCATCTCCCATCTGGGCTCCCACTGAAGCAAGGAAGAGCAGGAGGTGCATTGATAGGAGCAGCTCGACCCCCTTAGCAGATTGCAGAAGGGTGGAAGGTAGAGGCAAGCGAAAGGTATTAGGCCCTGCCATCCCTGCCTTTGGTTTAGCAGCCCACACTCAAGATTGAGAGTCGAGGGTGAGGCGATGGCGCCAGAGACAGCAACATAAACCCTGAGTGCTTGTCCCATTTTCTGATCTTATGCTAGGAGTAGCACCGTCTGAGTTGGATGACTGATCTTTATAGAATTTAATACTGCAGACATGGAAGAAGTGAGGAGGGAAGCTTAAAGACTAGGAAAAACATACTTCTTGTGGAAGGATTTCATATGGGGCGAGTCTCAGGGGATCATTATGCCATCATCTTAAGTGACTCAAGGCTGTTTCAACAATCTTCTAAACAGATTACTTTTTTGGAGATTAATGAATTGAGGGGTCCTGTGGAAGAGAGTCGTGTTAACGAGATCATCATCTAATTATTCTTCTTCTTTTTTTTTTTTTTTTTTTTGAGACAGAGTTTTATTCTTGTTGCCCAGGCTGGAGTGCAATGGCGCGATGTCAGCTCACTGCAACCTCCGCCTCCCGGGTTCAAGCGCTTCTCCTGCCTCAGCCTCCAGAGTAGCTGAGATTACAGGCAGGCGCCACCATGCCTGGCTGATTTTTGTATTTTTAGTAGAGACAGGGTTTTGCCATGTTGGTCAGGCTGGTCTTAAACTCCTGACCTCAGGTAATCCACCTCCCTCGACTCCTGACCTCAGGTAAACCACTCGCCTTGGCCTCCAAAAGTGCTGGGATTACAGGCATGAGCCACTGCGCCCGGCCCATCATCTAATTCTATAGCCCATACCCTCCCCACATTTGGCAATGAGGGGGGAAAATCCCTAAAATGATTGTGATAATTACTCTAGTCGCAATAACAGAGCAAAGGTAGCCCAGGGTCTAGTACCTTGAGTTCAGGAAATCGCTTGGTAGCTTATTGAGGGGATAAGCATTCACCACGTTCGTTTTGTGGATGAGTTATTACCAAACACCTAGAACTGTGATAGTCAGGAGCGACACGCTTTGTATCTTCCAAGAGGATTTTCCATGTAAGGGGATGTCTTAGGAGGTTTTGGTACTCCTACTAGCTTTCAGTGCTTTGCAGAGAGATGATAAACCTACAGTGTAAGCAGATAATATCACCACCTTTGGGAGATGTTATAAGAGCTCTAGCAACAGTTCCCTAAAGTCCTGTGCATTTCACATAATGGCTACAAATGATCTCATGAAAAAATAGGACCCCCTTAATTATTTTCTCAGGACCCCCTAAATTATTGATAGCGTAATATTCCAAGACTGGTGCCACCACCCCCTGGAGTCAGCTCCCAGGAAGGAAGGCCTTCTTGGGGTTCAGTATTTATTCATTTATTTTTGAGACAGGGTCTCTCTCTGTCATCCAGGCTGGAATGCAGTGGCATGATCTCAGCTCACTGCAACCTCTGCCTCCTGGGCTCAAGCCATCCTCCTACTTCAGCATCCCAAGTAGCTGGTACTGTAGGCATGCATCACTACCCCGGCTAGTTTTTGTATTTTTTGTAGAGGCAGGGTTTTGCCATGTTGCCCAGGCTGGTCTCAAACTCCTGGACTCAAGCAACCTTTGCACCTTGGCCTCCCAAAGTGCTGGGATTACAGTTGTGAGCCACCAAACCCGGCCCGGGGTCAGTATTTAATGTGTCCTATATGGGCAGGGCACCTGTGTGGATAAGCCCATCAAAACCCCATTGCTGAATCTTTAGTTTAATAGAAGTTACTGTTTCTTCACTCTTAACATTTCTTGATTTTTTTTTTTTTTTTTGGAAGGCCTCCTTAATCGTGTCTCTTAATGCCTCTCTGAAGTAAAGCGCATTTTGATTAAATAGCCATAAAATGCATTTACCCGTGCTTCATTTGGCAGTGGCTCTCTTATATCATATTGCTTGGATGTGAAATGAAAGGTTCTGGAAATGAGTTGAGTACTTTGACTGCAGAAGCCTAAATAACTGGACTACCTCTGTTTATTTTTTGGTTTTTTGTTTTTCTTTTTTGAACGTATGTGTGTCATCTCTGGTCTATTTATTTCTATTGTGAAGAGGCAATGTTGAGGTTATGCTGTACATTTAAGAGACTGAGATAAAGGTTGTATAAATATATTTAAGAGGCACACATTTTCTGGAAATATTCTAATTACAAGATATCCTATTTAGGTAAAAACGTATCCAATATGCCTTTTGATTGTGTATATGTGTTTTGAAAAGGTTTAGCTGTGGGAACATTCTCGATTCCCTTTATGTCCAGATATTTCCTGTTGGATAGTTATTTTTGAATAGTGGTTTTATTTTAGTGTGTGTTTTAAATATAGTGATTGTATTAAGAGGGATAACTTTTTGGTAGACTTTAGTCTGCCAAGTCAAGTGAATCCATTTCTGAAAATCTTCAGGATTCTTTTTTTTTGAAGCTTAATGTTCTTCTGAAAAGGATGAGAAGTTTTTGAATTCCACTATGCCGGCCATCTGTGTTTGCTATTGCAATATATTCCAAATGTTTATTCTGTAAAACTTCAGTATTTTCACAATTAGCTATGGGAATATTCAACAGGAAGCAAGAGTAGTGGTGTAAACATCACGGTGCTTAGACCACCGAGCATCACCCTCTCACGTGCTGCTCCGCCCAGGCTGTGCCCACGGGACACGGTGACTGTGATCCAGACGCTTCTGGAAAAGGAACAAGGCAGGCGCGGGATCCAGGAGAGTGGCCATGAATACGTGCTATGTTCATTAAGCAGCAGTTCCACAACTAATTGTGTCACTGTGATCATTATCTTGGCATGCTGCACTGATTCATTTTTGGACACGATTACATAGCCAAATATAGAAAGCTAATCTGAAATACCCACTTAAAAAAACCCCCGAATAATCCATGGTGAATGTTTTTATGCATTTTATGAAATTACCTTCCAGTTGTATTTAGGCTCAGATCTGACTCTTGCTTGGCTAGGTTCATATTGCATTTTTCATGTGCCAAGACTCCCTTTTTAATGCATCTACCTGGGAATTATTCGTGGAAACTTCATGGAAAGATTGTTTTGCTGAAGAATACAAATGATAGGGCAAGAACGTGGGCTTTGCCATCAGACACACCGAGGTTAGACTGCCACTTGGGACTTGGGACAAGTTACTTAACAGTTCCCAGCCCCAGTTTTCTTATCTAAAAATGTACATAATAATAGTTACCTAATAGGCTCGTATTGACTGAACATATGTAAGCACCTAATAAAGTCTGAGACACAGCAATTACTCCAACATAGGTTCCAACTTTCTCGATCCTGTATGTATTTGTTACCTATTGACTGTTGTAAAACGTATTCAAATTCTATTTGAGCAATAACCTAAAAGTCTTCTTTATATCTTTAAAAGGCATAGATTAGATAATTGTTATATAGGAAATTTGATCTCCTGGCATAATACAACTCTTCAAGCTGAACTCTAATAAGCTTTCTTCCATAGATTTGGGTCTTTCAACTATCTTATCCCTGTTATCAGTGTTTCAGATAGGGCCATTTGGATGCAAATTAGCCAGAAAATGAACTCGGGAGAAGTGTTCATTTAGAGACCAATATTGTAGTACTCTGATCCAAAGAACTTTGTCACAAAATGGGATCACGCAAAGGTCAGTAGTAATAAGACAAAAACATAAATCAAAGTAGAATCTTCCTGTAAATTAATAGTAGTACACTCAGCTATCATCACATCAATCAGAATTATTTATTACGATGTCAATAAGTAGTATAGTATCTCTTGGTTTCTTCATGTTTCATAGTTTATGCAATTGCAAATACTTTATAACGTAACCCTCTGCAGTGTAACAAGAATCCCATTGTTTAATAAATATCTATTCACTTTTCCACCTTCAGGACATTCAGGAGCACATATACGTTCTCACTTTACTACTGATCTTACAATGTTTATTACTGTTAATTCTTTATTCTTCTGTGCTTGTGGTTTTTGGACTTTATCAGACATCAGAACCACCCAAGGGATTGTTGAAACACAGGTTGCTGGTTCTTCCCACCCACTCAGATTTTCAGAATTAGGAGGACTTAATTGGGGCCTCACAATCTGCACTTCTCACGAGTTGCTGGGGATTGCTGATGCTGCTGGTTCAGAGACCAGGCTTTGATTTGAGTCCTACCAAGTCTAGTATTCTAAACTATCATTTTAAACATATAATTATGGGGAAGTTTTTATGACTTGGTTGAGGTAGAAGAAGATGATGTATTTGTGGAAGCGAAAAGGTGTAAGGTGTGCTGAGAAATGCTTAACAACCAGCTCTGGAGTGGGGGTAGGGGAAGGGAATCGGAAGGGAGAGCTCTCATAACTGTGGTGCAGCTATTCCCACCACGGCTGACCTGAGACTATCAACGTAACCTCTGCATGCGGAGCTGGGAAGAGTGTTTTCCACAGTCGCGGCGATGAGCTGGTGGTTGCTGGTTCTAGCACACCAGTGAAACGAGCTGTGGTGTTATTATAAAAGCAAATGAGAGGAAGAGATGGTAATGAGCATTTGTTTTCTGAACAAGCACAAATAAACCCTCACAATAATTGATGTTTAGTAGGCTACAAAACAAGCCTCAAAAAATATCAAACTATTAATAGAATATTGACTATTTTCCTTATATAATTGTCTTGCTGGACCCTTATTAACTCCAACAGGATGGCACCAGGTTTGAGAGGCCGAGGAAGAGACCCCGAGCCAGCAAATGAAATATGGGGTTGATCGAAGGGGACTTACATACAGGGCAGTGCAGTGATGGCAGGTGGATGGGAGAACTGCTGCCACTGAAGGAAGCGTGTGGTTTATATGCGTGCAGGAAGCGTGTGGTTTATATGCGCGCAGGAAGCGTGTGGTTTATATGCGCGCAGGAAGCGTGTGGTTTATATGCGTGCAGGAAGCGTGTGGTTTATATGCGTGCAGGAAGCGTGTGGTGTATATGCGTGCAGGAAGCGTGTGGTTTATATGCGTGCAGGAAGCATGTAGTTTATTTAGCACCTTCACTTAGCACCCTTCCCCTGCAACCCCCATGTGGCAATCCTCATTTAACCCAAAAGGCCTCAATCCCTTCATAAAGCCCATGTTCCATGGGATGTGCTGGGGCTTAGGTGTTCCTCATAGATAAGGAATGAATTTCGGAGTTCAGCACTTTGGGATTCCTTACTTCAGAGCGCCACACACACATTCAGGTGTGTCTGCCATACAGGGTCATTCTCAGGTGTGTTAAGTTATTGCTGTCAGGTGCATCTACCATGCAACAATGCAATTCACAAGATAACTTTTTAAAATTTAGAAGGCAGATTCTGGTTCCAAATAATATGTAGCACGTACACTCTACTCGATGTCTCTCCCACTGAACAGCAGCTGTAAAACTAAGACAGAATGCATGCAGCAGCTATTTGAGGATCCTGGAAAGTAAATAGTAGGAGGCAGAACACAGAAGATCAGAATTCAAGTAGCATTTAACTGGTAGTGAGTTTACTTTTTTTTTTTTTCCTTCTTTCACTCTCCCTGGCCAGCTCTGGAGTAAGGACAGGGAGCTCCAGAAGAACACTCTAGTCCAGCTCGAAGAGCAGGAAAGGGAATATACAATTCTTAGGCTATGGAAATTTCCTGTTTTTCTTTTCCTTTTCTCTGTTCCCTCATGCCCCAGTTTTATTTATTTTTATGAAGTCATGCTCTGTCACCCAGGCTGGAGTGCAATGGCACAATCTTGGTTCACTGCAACCTCTGCCTTCAAGGTTCAAGCAATTCTTCTGCCTCAGCCTCCCGAGTAGCTGGGATCACAGGCACCCACCACCACATCCAGCTAGTTTTTTTGTATTTTTAGTGGAGACCAGGTTTCACCATGGGGGCCAGGCTGGTCTGGAACTCCTGACCTCAAGTGATCCGCCCGCCTCAGCTTGCCAAAGTGCTGAGATTCCAGGTGTGAGCCACTGCATCTGGTCCCTCATGCCCCAGTTTTAGAGTTGAACTTATCTCCAAACCATGATCTCATTGGGAGAAAAATAAATGTTTTGCGTTGTAAGCCTCTGAGACTTGAGGGCTGTTTATTACTCTGGCACCAGGTGACTAATGCCTATTAGTTCACTGCAACATTTTGCTTCAATAGTGATGTTTGAAAAATGACATAAATGTCCATTAAAAAAGATGACTAAATACACTGTGGGATATTCAGATGCTGGAATAAAAGGTAGTTATATTGAATGAACAAAGGCCACATATGTCAAAATATGTAAGTATTAAACATAATGTTTATTCCAAAGCTTTCTGGAGAAGGCTAAATACAGTATAATAAAACATAATTTTACAAAATGTCAAATACTGTTTTGTATTACTTATGCATACATATGTAGTGAACTTGTTAAGATGTAAGAATAATTTTTTTTTTTTTGAGACATGGTCTTCCTTGTTGCCCAGGCTGGCGCGCAGTGCAGCAACCGTCGCAGCCTCAAACTCCTGGGCTCAAATGATTCTCCTGCCTCGGCCTCCCAAGTAGCTGGGACTACAGGCATGTGACACTGTGCCTAATTTTTTATTTTATTATTTCTTTTTTGTAGAGATGAGGTCTCGCTATGTTGCCCAAAATGGTCTCAAACTCCTGGCCTCAAGTGATTCTCCTGCCTCGGCCTCCCAAAGTGCTGGGATTATAGGTGTGAGTCACCACACCTGATCTAATATATTTATATTCAGAAAAGTGGTTACGTCTCCAAGGGGAGTGAGAAGAATGAGATTGATGAGTGGGTAACAAAGCTTCTTATCTATAATGTTTTGTTTCTTAGAAGAAGAGGAATAGATGTCAAGATTTGACAAAACTAGATGATGTGACAAAACTAGATGATACTGTGTACCATTCCATATACTTTTCTGTATAGTTGGAGTTGTTCATAGCACAGCGAAACATATTTCAAACAAAGTAGCTTCCTTTAGTAATGTTTTGGTGACAACTTATTAGCTCCAGCAGTTTTCGGTGTTGGCAGATGAGTGACGCTGGGATTTTGAGAGTCTCACTGATTAAAAAACAAAACAATAGCAATAAGCATTCAAAACCATCTGCAGCTTAGGCTTATATATCCAGCACGGACACAGACATTGAGTTGTGTAGTGACAATAAGGATTCAGTACCCATGATTTCTTCTGTTTTGAATGCAGATTCACTTAATTGGATGGAAAATTTGATTATTTCTGTAAAAATGCTTGAATAGACTTGAGAGCTTACACATGAAGCCCAATTTTTCTTCCATTTTAAAAAAATGGAGCCAAGAAAAGAGAATAGCTGGTGTAGGTAGGTGTGATTATTTCAAAACTTCAACCACTTTCTTCCCTCCCCTTCAATAGGAAGACAAGGGTATGAGAACTGCTTCTAAAACCCAATTGTACAACAGAATAATCTGGAGAGCTTTAGAAAGGTACAATTGTCCAGGCCGCATCTCAGCTCTTACTAAATCTGAATTTCTCAAATATGAAGCAGAGAATCTTTATTTTTACAAAGGCTTCCTATAGTTACTGTCAATTCCAAGGAAACAAAATCCCCCGAACCTTTTTTTTTCCTTAACTTTTATTTTAGGTTGAGGTGTACATGTGCAGGTTTGTTATGTAGTTAAACTTGTGTCATGGGGGTTTGTTGTACAGATTATTTCATCATCCAGGTATTAAGACTAGTATCCAATAGTTATTTTTCCTGATCCTCTCCCTCCTCCCACTCTCCACTCACTAAAAGGCCCCAGTGGGTGTTGTTCCCCTCTATGTGTCCATATATTCTCATCATTTGGCTCCCACTTATATGTGAGAACATACGATATTTGGTTTTCTGTTCCCGTGTTAGTTTAAGGACAATGGTCTCCAGCTCCATCTATGTTGCTACAAAGGACACGATCACGTTTTCTATGGCTGCGTTGTATTTGATGGTGTGTGTGTACCACATTTTCTTTATCCAGTCTGCTATTGGTGAGCATTTAGGTTGATTCCATGTCTTTGCTATTGTGAATAGCGCTGCAATGAACATACGCGTGCATGTATCTTTACGGGAGAATGATTTATATTCCTTTCGGTATATACCCAGTAATGGGATTGCTGGGTCTAATAGTAGTTCTGTTTTTTAGCTCTTTGAGAAATCGCCATACTGCTTTCCACAATCAAACCTCCTTTTCTTGATTTGCCACTCACTGCCGGCTGCGGTCCAATTAACTTATTGTATAAAAAAATAACCAATGCTAAAAACAAAGCAAACCAAGCCATATCAAATAATAACACTATCTATAAATTGATTTGTGCACGTGCTATAAACTTTGGTGAATCTGTTAAGAGGAGAGCAAACCAGTTACAGAGTTACCCTGCTGAGCCCTGGATTCTGAGTTTTATTTAAGAATGAATTATGTAAAGGATTTCTTTGCAGCTGTGCCAAGAGCATTGCATTCCCTGGTTTGGAAGCTTTCTGTCAAAAGTGTGCACCATAACTCTTCTCTTCAAGGTGTTGGGTATGAAAATGCAAAGCTTAGGAGAGCATTGTTTTGTCAGCTGATGTCTTTCAGACTGAAATTATTGTAACAATAATGATTTTACGGGTTTTTAAGGAAGGTATTTGTGTGCTCTTAACTGAAAATGTGTTGTGGCTATTTATTGAAATGTTAATATGTATTTATCATTAAAACTTAAAACTTACATGCTAACTTTTTATTGAGGGGTGTGTGTGTGTGGGTGTGGGTGTGTGTGGTGTAACCCCAGGGAAGCAAAAATGAGGATAAAAGAAAAAAGAGGCAAAGAAGAAGGGAAGCAAATATATAAGAGTACATCGCTGACCAGCTGGAATTCTTCTAGAAAACGCAGCTGGCTGCCAGGTCAGCAGGGATATCATCTGAGAGGTGACATGAAATCATTGCGTCCTGGAACAATGTTAGCAAGAAGGAAGGGTAAATAATCGGCCAGCCCCTTCCTGTCTCTCTTCCCCCACTGGTCAAAGTTTGCCTCACTTCCTGCTTCTCTTGCTGGGGCCCTTTGGGCAGCCTGACTAATAGAGCCTCAGTATGCCAAGCACACGAGTGTGCAGGTGCAAGTTACGGCCCCCCTGGCAGCAGCCTGCAGCATGTAGGCAGCCAGGTGAGCAGGTGCGCTCTAGTGATGACCTACAAACTCCAGGTGGGAGGACAGGCCTATAGTCCGAGGCATGAAATGAGGTGCTTGGATCATGCCAGGAGTGAATTAGAGGACTGGAAGCAGCTGCTTCAATGTGCCTGACCGATAAGTAGGAGTGTCCTAGAACTACTGGCCTCCACCACGAAGAGGGTGATGAAACTTAATGAGCTTTCTTAACCAAAGCTCCCTGTAGCTGTGGTCAGTGCCAGCTGGCCTTCCCGGTGGGTCTTCAACAGCACTGAGCAAAAGACAACGGCCAAGCCAATCCAGGGAGGCACACACCGAGAGCAGACGGTGTACGACATGATACTCGGTCATCTTATCATGCCAGAAAGAAAGGAGGCTGCCAAACTTGGGTCGTGTCAAAAGGACACAAGAGCCAATTTGAGAACTCCTGTTGGTCAAAAATGGGGCAATTTCAGCAGCAAAGAGAATGCGTGCAGTGGATTACAACATATCAAATATGTGAAATAAAAATTCAGGAGACAATAGTGATATTCCAAAAAATGAATTGAAGATAAAACTTTAGAAAGGGAAAAAAAGGCATCTATCTTGCCTTCCCTGTACTTTCTTTCAGGAAAACCAGATAGTGGATGAGCAAAATTCTTTCCTTGTAATAGAATCCCAGTTTACAAATGCAGGAGGAATGAGAGCCTCTTTGAAACATTAGGTAAAAGGTTGAAGAGAAACCTTATAACGGTGGGGCAGTCGGACAATACCTGAGCCCACTGATGAATCCTGTCCCTAAAAGGGGGATAGACAGCTGCACATAGGATGTCCTACCTCCTATGAGGTATTAAAGCCTGAAGACTGAGCCTGAATCTAACTAAGCATCTTGATCCAGCAGTTGATAGAAAATGTGAGGGATCGAGGAACATATCAATTGACTCACTAAGGATACAGTCTCCCAAACTCAGAATAAGGGAAATCCTAAAAGACAAAATAACCCATTTTTGAACAAAGGCATAGAGAAAAATGGGAGTAGGTGAAAGGGGAGGGGAGAAAGTAAAATATTTAAGGAGAGTTAGAAAACAAACTGAATACAATGTTAGGATCTTGTTTGGATTTTGATTCAAACCAATTTTTAAATATGTTTTAAAGAAAATTTGGAAAAACAACACAAATTAAATGTTACATGTATTAAAGATTTATTGCTAACTTTGTCAAGTGTGATAATGACATTGTGATTATCTGTTTTCTTTATGAGATGAAATCTCACTCTGTCGCCCGGGCTGGAGTGCAGTGGTGCGATCTCAGCTCACTGCAACCTCTGCCTCCCAGGTTCAAGCAATTCTCCTACCTCAGCCTCCCGAGTAGCTGGGATTACAGGCACCCACACCACACCTGGCTAATTTTGGTGTTTTTAGTAGAGATGGGGTTTTACCATGTTGGCCAGGCTGGTCTCGAACTCCTGACCTCAGGTGATCCGCCCACCTCGGCCTCCCAAAGTGCTGGCGTTACAAGCATGAGCCACCGCGCCCAGCCCTTTTTTAAGTCTATATCTGTTAGATATACACACTGATGAACTTATGGACAAAATGATACGATGACTGGGATTTACTTTTAAAAATTTAGAAGTGGGCAAAAAAGTGGGGAGGAATAAATGAGAAAATATGGACAAATGTTGGTAGTTTGTTGAAGTTGGGTGAGAATACATGGCATTCATTATGTAGTACTGTCTACTTTTGTGAATGTTTGAAAATGTCCATAATCAAAGGTTAAAAAATTAAAATACATGAACAAATTCTTTTTAAGCCAACAAAACAAGCTTCCCCAGCGGGTTTTGATTAATCAAACAGCCTCGGGACCCAGGTAGAGAGGACCTCAGAACAAAGCAGAGGTGAGTGCAGAGAAGCTGGTACTACCCTCTGCGCCCAGCAACCCTCTTCCCCCAGAATCTCAGCCCCTCTACTCTCAGCTGCTTTTCCACTCCCAGATTTCTATGAAGGGCTCACAATCTCAGGGATGGGCCGATGGTACAGAGGAATTCAGGACGCAGGAGAACCTGTTCGATGTTACAGCTTGTAGATCTATTAAAATTCCTCTGCAGATTTTGGAAAAAGATTAATGAGTGTTCATATTTAGCTCTGTTTCCACGAGAAAGCCTGTGGAAAAACATTTTTAAAAGTATCTATAGTAGCTAATCCAGAAAATAAATCAAATTAGTCACTGTCGAGGGCTTGTATTATAGTCTAAAATAAGAGAAACTTTTTGATGAGTGGCTAGCTTGGGGGTAGAACTTTGTGGTGTATTTTACGGCACAAAGTTTACTATTATTTCAAAGTTAGTTTAGCTTGTACCCTAGGATAATATTTTGCAAATAGCACCAAGCTGGACGTCCTGAGACCCGGGTTTTGATTTTAGACCTCCCACTGATAAGCTGTGTGACCTTCTTCAAGTTACTCTCTCTGGGGGTTAATTTCCTCATTTCTAAACAGAAGAAGGACTAGATATTTGAGGTTCTTCCAGCTCTAATATCCTATTTGTCTATGAATAAAAATGTATTTACTCATTTGCACGCAGTATTTCATTTACACCTACAGACTCAGGCATGAAATGAGGTGCTCGGGTCACGCCAGGAGTGACTTAGAGGACTGGAAGCAGCTGCTTCGATGTGCCTGACCGACCAAGTAGGAGTGTCCTAGAACTTTACACCTTTGCATGCACTGTTTCATTTACACCTAACAACAACATGATGATATAAGAAACTTTATTATTCACACTTGGCAGACACAGAAACTGAGAATTAGGAAGAAGGGGTAATCTGACAAAGAGATTCTCAATAGATGTTGAAAAATGAAAGTTTAGGTGTGGCCCAATTTTGATTCTCCGTGGAAATATCCAGCCATGGACTTTTCACATGTGCTGTAGAGTTTCTTAGTAGTTGAGGCCCAAAGATTTTGAAGTCTTTTAAAACTCTGAAACATTAGGAAAGTTTGGTTTCTCTAAATGTTATGAAAATTTTGCATCTCAATACAAGCCATTTATAACAGATAAGAACATTTCTACAAAACAGATTCTTTCCAGCTGGATTCGTGTATGTATGCATGTAAGTCCGTCTCCTAAAATTTCAAGGGCAGTAATGAATCAATAGTATGTCTTAAATCTGAGATGTCTGATAAAACACAGAAAGATATATACATTCTAAAATATCAAGTTGATTAACAAATATTTAGTGAGGATACCACTATGGACTTTTTTGTTCCAAATGAATTTGAGTCTTTAACATGGTTCAAGAGCTACCTGGATGGGATCAGAGCCAGTTCCCATCTATGTGCCCCAGGACAGAGCCTGATCCCTACCTGATTTCCAAGGCCATGGCCCTATTAGACCACACACAATGCAGATTCTGTAATTAGTATCTTGGCATTTATGAGAAAGTTCACAATGTCAAACTGTATGTGGGGCATGACACAGAATCTTAACAGGTATTTGGTGAGTAAACATTGAATGAAAGCTAACATGAAAATATTCTTCTTTTGAAAAAACATAGACAAGTTTAAGGCCATTTCAGCAAGCGAGATTTCAGGTGGCAATAAATGATGTTAATTATAAGGGCAAAAATACACGGTTGTTCATGGTTTTTCTTGTGCCCAACCAGACCTGCGCTTTCTTAAGATTAAATTTTCAATTTCCTCGTGACAAAGAAAGTACTGATACTAGTTTTTTACTTTATACTTTTTTTTTTTTTTTTGAGACAGAGTTTCGCTGTTTTCACCCAGGCTGGAGTACAATGGTGCGATCTCGACTCACTGCAACCTCCACCTCCTGGGTTCAAGAGATTCTCCTGCCTCAGCCCCCCGAGTAGCTGGGATTACAGGCGCCATGTCCAGCTAATTTTTGTATTTTCAGTAGAGAAAGGGTTTCATCATGCTGGCCAGGCTGGTCTCGAACTCCTGACTTCAGGTGATCCACCCGCCTTGGCCTCCCAAAGTGCAGAGATTACAGGCATGAGCCACCGTGCCCAGCCTACTTTATACTTTTAAAAGCACTTTGATTATATCTCATTGGATTCGTGTATGTTTTTCTTTTTGTACAGAAAAACTGGAATGGATTTTTTATATGAGTTATTGAAAGACATTTTCATGTAAACATTGACTTAAATTTTATGTGGAGATGAACAACTCGTTTTGTTTCGTTTTCCTTTTTGTTTCTGCAATAGTATCTTCTGGCTAAAAAGAATAGTTGCTTTTACAAGTAACAAAAGAAATAAAAGTATACTTTGGAGGCAGCTGTCACTTACACATTTTTTGAGGAGTCCAGGTTGTTGGCTAAAAAGATATTTTTTGGGGAAAACTACTTTTACACAAATGCTGCCTATTTAGGTCTAAATGCTGTGATGAAATGGAGAACTTTGAGAACTAAAAGACATGCCACCCTGTTTTAAGTTGTATGACCAGGAAAATAAGCCTTTACCAAACTGTTTTTCTAATTCACAGTGCATTTTAATAAGCATAATTCAGTTGTCCAGTTCTCAGCAGCACCAAAAAGACAGCAACACTGTAGGTGGCTGATTAATATTTCATGTTTATCTTTAGTAACTAACCATGTCAATATGTGAGGATGTTCTGAAAGAAACAACATATTCAAAACAAACTTCCTTTGCTATGCAATTTCTTTGGGGTATTTTATTTTTAAGAGTGTTTATGTTAAAGCTTTTAAAATGTTGTACAATGTATCCAAATAGTAGTAGTACCTCACATTTAATAAACTTTATATAAAAGTGTAAGGATGGAAAATTACTGGCTCAACAACTGTTTAGGGAAAGTGTCTTTCCTATTATCACCTGCTATATTGCAAATATCTTTTTGAGTATTATTTAAATTTTTTAACCTTAATATACTTTTGAATAAACTAGCTGAGTCCAGGTCATTGCCTTTTACATTTCTCAGAGTTTTTCCAGATTTTCCTTTATGTTGGCAATAATCATGTTATTTTCTTTCTTTTGTAGTATCATGTACCACTAATATATATTTTCCCAACTCCTCACAAAGAGCTAGGTGTATCAAAGCTTCATTTTTCTGGTCACACATATTATTTAGTAGAAGGTTTTATCTTTCTTGAAGGAATGTCAGTCAAAATCATCATGTAGATGATTCTCACGAACTCATTAAAGAGAGAGACCATATTTTATAAATATTTATAAAATATTTAAGACATTTAACAACTGATAAGGCTCAGGCACCAACCAATCAGAACAGACGCTGGCCATAAAGCTGAACAAAGTGTGCAGGCTCACTCAGGGGCATACAAGAACACGTCAGTGGCTTGTATGGAGAAAGTGGGAGGGGCGGAACCCAGGGAGAGGCCACGGCGGGGTGGGGACACTGGCAGGGACCCCATAATCGTGACTGGATTCCTGCGTTTCTTAAACGTGGTGCTACTGACATTTTGGGGAGCGATAATTCTTTGCTGTTGGGGGCTGCTGTCCTGATGTAGGATGTTTAGGAATCTCTCTGGCTTCTACCCACTAGTTGCCGTTTTCACTTCCCCCTCAGTTATGACAACCAAAAAATGTCACCAGATATTTTCAAATGTCTCCTGGGAAGTAAAATCACCCTAGTTGAGAACCACTGTGACATACCCTCTGGGGCAGCAATATTTCCATATTCTAACAGCCATTACATTCCTACCATCACCAACAGGGTCTTGAACTGTTGCCTGCTTTACAGAGCTTAGTAAAGATTTGTCAAATAAATGAATGATTCATGTAGTCAGTCAACATACTGGGAATAACCTTTTAGGAAAGGTTGACTCATAAATTATCTCTTGTACTTGGAGTGTGGGTACATCTCGATTTATGACTACACAGTTGTTTGGTGAGAGACCCTTCAACCTATTGACCACAAAGCTTGACACTCTGGGAGCCTCTGAAGCATGAAGCCTAGAGCTCATTGCTTGCAGCTCGTCTCACTTTGTACATGCTCCTTAGTTCAATCCATCTACTCTCATGGTTTTTACTTGTATGCAGATAAATTCTATCCTTGTATCTCTATCCCTCAACCCCTGTCTGAACTTAAGCTGCAGATCTACTGGCCCTGTGTATATATTTACCTTACACACAACATGCAGAGAACTGAACTCAGCTTTGGTCTCCCTCCACTGCCATAGGGCAAGCTTCACTTCCTGTCTTGTCTAACTGAATTAGATAATTATTACCTCATCCTTGGTGGTAATCTGGGTAACTCTTTCTCCTGCAACTCCTACATGCGCATAATAGTCACAAAGTCCAGTGAACTTAACCACCAATAGTTTGGATTTCTTTCCCTCTTCCTTGCTTTCTGTTCCCTGGACTAATTCTAGGCTCCTGACTGGTCTTCCATAGTGTGTTCTGTCTCAAATCCAAACTTCACATGCTTCCACCATCATCTATCAAAACAGCAACACCATATTGAAATGCTTCTGTTTTCCAAGGGGTAAAATCTACACTCCTTGGCGCGCCTTTCTAGGTCCTCCACAACCTGGCCTCTGCTCAGTGGAGGAGCCTCCACACTGGCATTTCATGCTCCGGCAATTTTTTTTTTCTAATTAAAGTTCTGGGATACATGTGCAGAATGTGCAGCTTTGTTACGTAGGTATACATGTGCCATGGTGGTTTGCTGCACCCATCAACCTGTCATCTACATTAGGTATTTCTCCTAATGCTCTCCCTCCCCTAGCTCTCCACCCTCCAACAGGCCCTGGTGTGTGATCTTCCCCTCCCTGTGTCCATGTGTTCTCATTGTTCAACTCCCACTTATAAGTGAGAACATGTGGTGTTTGGTTTTCTGTCCCTGTGTTAGTTTGCTGAGGATGATGGTTTCCAGCTTCATCCATGTCCCTGCAAATGATATGAACTCATCTTTTTTATGGCTGCATAGTAGTCCATGGTATATATGTGGCACATTTTCTTTGTGCAGTCTATCATTGATGGGCATTTGGGTTGGTTCCAAGTCTTTGCTATTGTGGATAGTGCATGCTTCAGCAATTCTGAACAGCTATTAATATGCTGTTACCATCGACCTGCTCCTCTGACCTGGAACACCCTCTTCACCCTGTGTCATCTAATCAACTCCTCATCCTTCCATGCAGGTGACACCTCTTCTGGGAAGCTTTGTCTGCCTTGTTTATCCTGGGTCCAGGAGTGCTCTCATTGGTGGCACTCTGGGCCTTCCTTGAGGAAGCATTATCACCCTGGGGTGAATGATCTGTTTAATTGTTATGTGGTTTGTCTCCAGGGCAGAGATTATGTCCTATTCATCTTTATATCCTTAATCCCAGCCATAGTTGCTCAGTAGATGATGCTGATGTGATCTCAATTTTGGGGTAAAATTAGATGTATATACAGACACAGAAAAAACGACTGGAAGGATACCCAGGTAACATGACTGGATAGTTACAACGTTTTACTGGAACTTTCTCCCACTTTGGCCACAAAAAGTATCAGTGTGAGGTTTACTCACATTACTATATTACATAAGGAAATAAAGCTGCTTTTCAAATTTTGGGGTAGGCTGGAAAGGAGTGGGGTCAAGGGGGAGAAGGAAAGCACAAAGACCATGAGTTTTGCTAATTGTAAGACATTAATCCAGGACTCTCCAAACCTACAGCCCAATTTCTACTGAGAATTTTTTTTTTTTTTTGTAGAGATAGAGTCTATGTTGCCCAGGCTGGTCTTGCATTCCTGGCCTCAAGCAATCCTCCAGCCTTGGCCTCCCAAAGTCCTTACAGTTGTGAGCCACTGTGCCTGGTCCTACTGAGAACATTTTGAAAAGCAGAATTGAAATCCAATTATAACAGCTCCTCTTACTTCCTTTGTAAATTACGAACATGCCCATCCCTCTTTCCTCACCACTTCACCACCATGTCCCCTCCTCTCTGCAAAACTTATTGAAATAACAATTACATTTTGTAATTTTCCTTTCCTGTTGCTTTCAGGACTCAAGCTCTGTTGAGGACATGAGGCCAGCAGATGGGCATAGTTTTAAAGAAGTTACAGTATTCGAATTGAAATTCCCTACTCTGTTAATTACGGCCCTGAAGACTTTTTGTCACAAATGCAAAATTTCACAACCCCCTGACATTAAGAATGTTGATACTCAGGCCCTCGTGCAGCTGCTTGCTCATGAGGCCAACAGATGGGCATACTACTTAAAAAAAAAAAAAAAAAAAAAAAAAAAAAAGAGGGCTGCAATGCCGAGGTTGGAATTCTCGAATCCAGGCACTGAGGCTCTTAAAGCTCAGTGCACGGTCAGGAGTTGCACTGCCTCATGGTCCTTTGGGGCCCTTCCTGCCCGCCCCGCTCTGCACCTGGAGCCACTGGGAGAAGCGTGTTAAAAAGCCACAGCTGACTTAATTCACGTGTTATGGGAGACATTCCTGGGGTTGGCTTATTACCGTGATCCTAACCCTCTCCTGATGCGATTCAAAAAGAACACTTAGGAAGGGGAACAAAGACAGTAAGATAATAGTGTGGAAAAACACAATAATAATCCTACTTTTTTTTCTTTTTCTTTTTTTTTTTTTTTTTGAGACGGAATCTTACTCTGTTACCCTGGCTGCTGCACAGTGGCATGATCTTGGCTCACTGCAACTTTTGCCTCCCGGGTTCAAGCGATTCTCCTGCCTCAGCCTCCTGAGTAGCTGGGACTACAGGCACGTGCCACCACGCCTGGCCAATTTTTGTATTTTTAGTAGGTATGGAGTTTCACCATGTTAGTCAGGCTGGTCTCTAACGCCTGACCTCAAGTGATACACCTGCTTCGGCCTCCCAAAGTGCTGGGATTACAGGGGCAAGCCACCGTGCCCAGCCTTAATCCTACTTTCATATTGTTACTGCCCCATGGGAAATCAAATGTACAAATCAGCAAGCATCTATTTTATAGTCAGTCAACAAACAACAACATAAGCACTACAGACTCTTTTATTTACAACAGTCTTTCAAAAGAAACCTTTCTTCTGCATCCACGTGCAAGTTAAGTAAGCTTGAGGAACATCATCAAGAATGGGATGGTGAATATATGAATGGAATAGCTGCAACCTCAAGTCAGTTGAATTTAATCAGTAGAGCAGCTGTGTCCCGTCTTCGGTACCATGGTGTGGGGGTCTATTAGTCTTGTTTTCATGCTGCTGATAAAGACATACCGGGGACTGGGAAGAAAAAGAAGTTTAATTGGACTTACAGTTCCACGTGGCTGCGGAGGCCTCAGAATCATGGTGGGAGGCGAAAGGCGTTTCTTACGCAGCAGCAGCAAGAGAAAATAAGGAGGAAGCAAACGTGGAAACTCCTGATAAACCCATTAGATCTCGTGAGACGTATTCACTCTCGCGAGAATAACGCGGGAAAGACCCACCCCCATGATTCAACTACCTCCCTCTGGGTCCTTCCCACAATATGGGGGAATTCTGGGGGACACGATTCAAGTTGACATTTGAATGGGGACACAGCCAAACCATATCGGGGGAATGGGCATGACTCAAGTTCAAATCTTTTCTCCAGTAGGGTATTTATTAGCCATGTGACTTTAGGTACATCACTTCTCCTGAGCCCCCGTTCACTCACACGTAAAACTGGAGAAATAGGAACCACCTCACAGGTCTTGTTGAGCTGAAACATTTGAGTTTAACTGGCGCCTCCTGACGCTGGTTCAGTTTGCTCATCATTGGTGCGCGCTGTGTCCCGTGAGCCTGCGCTCCGCCCTCGGGCCCTTCCGGGCCGCTTGCTTTTCATCCTCCCTGGTGGGACTCGCCCAGAGACGCCTTCACTTCAGCTCCGCGTCATCTGTGATTCTGTAGCTTCGGGGATCCTCTTCTGAACTGTAAGGATGTTTTAGATGTCTATCATTTATTTTTATTTTCTGTTTAGAAGGAAATGACATACAAACAACTATGGTTTGCATTTCACTTATTTATACATAGATCCATTTCCTTGCCCAACACACTGATATTAAATTTTTATGGGAGTAAAACAAAAAACAAAAAACAACTAGCTGTGAAGAAAGTCCAAAGATATTGAGACGAATACGGAAATATTTATTGAGCATTGCATTGATATTAATTGGGACTTCAAAACATATCGACAAAAAGAACCTTCCCACAGCTTCCACACGAAAGCGGGCCTATCTGCCAAACGCTTCCAGTGTTTGTGGGTGGCTGCGTGCAGATTGCTTTAGTTAATAGGGAATTTAGTGCAGTGAAGGAGGGAAAAAAGACATTTCGGTAAATCTTTTGTTCTTACTGATTCTAGAACAAGCTGCAGCAAGCCCTACCAGTCCTCTCCAAGCCTGGACGTATACTTGGCTAGGACAGAGAATCACTTCCTCGCCTTCCCTTAGTCACCCGCCGAGGGGGCTGTGGGGTTAGCTCAGAGGGCCTAGTTTAAGGAAAGGAGCTCAGAATCCGTTGCCGTCCATTCTTGTGGACTGAATACCAACAAGATCTGCTCTGTGGACACAACGCTTCTCATGGGGAGTTCATGACACTGGTGCCTCTTCAATCCATTTTGTCCCTAGAGAGTAGACTACTAAATAAAACTCTCTAGATTCTATAAAAATCGAAGCCTTATAAAAAATAATGGTTGTTTACAAACACCTTCTTACTCCTATTGAACAAACACTCCTGTGCAGGTCTGATGTTTCAACAATTTTGAAGGCTACAAACTAGTCTCTGGGTCCCTACCCTTTATTATTATTATTTTATTTACCCGTTACCTACTCCAGGGCACACAACCCCCATTCCACCACCCTACAGCCCCCGTGTGTCTGTGTTCACCACTGCTGTTAAATGCTGGTTCCTGGGTGCACCCTGAATCCAGCGGTGTGTAACCTAATTTGAATTTTAAAGTCAAAGGGGATCTGAGGTACTCAAGTATCATGCATGAGGTTGAAATTGTGAAATGGAGGGTTTTTCCGTTTGTTGCTGGCATGTGAAGCGCTAGCAAGCTGGTATGAGAAAGCATTTTATACTGGGATGGAGCGGAGGAGGGGTGGGAAAATGGGATCTTCTGACTAATGAAATGACTAAATACAGATTTACTAAACGTTGGAATGCATGGTTGGATGAACTGAATTGTTCTGAGGAGACGATGGAATTGAATGAAAACTTAGGATTGATTTTTTTTGAAAATACAGAATGCATGGTGCTGGAATGTGACATACCCAGGTTTGTCCCATCATCATTCCAAAAGGCACCACAGCAAACGATGTGAGTTCCTTCTTCCCTACATTATACATCTGGTTTCTTTCTCCCCATCTTCCCTTCTCGACAACTTCTACCAGCTTTGGCCACACACTCATCCAGAACTAAAACAACGCAAGCACTGAAGTACATTTTCTTGGTTGTAAAGAAAAGCTTGTTCTGAATTTGGCACAGTGACCTCCATATGTGCTACCTTTATTCATACATTCTATGTATAATACTAATCATATATTGTGTGTTATAAGAAAAGGCTTTCTTTGAGATCTCCACCTGAAACCGATTGTAAAATATTACGTCATATTCAAGTGCATTCCCCTTGGGTATACCCATGCCTTGCAGGGCCTCAGATTCAGCAAGTGACAGAGATAGAGATTTGTTTCTCTAATTGTCCGTTCACGGGTTGAGGCAATAACAACAACACTAACCAAATAAAAGCTAGCAGTGTTGAAGGCTTTCCAGATAGCAGGCATTGTGCTAAGCACTTTATATGGACGAATTTATTTAATCCGCATGACATTTAATCTGCATGACAATCCCAGAGGGATGGTACTAATAGTCTACTCATAAGAGATATGCACTGAAGCCTGTGCCAGTCTTAAACTTGCCTAGGAAGGTGCCAGATTATGTGTTGGGTCTTTGCCTGAGTCCAAGAACAGTTTCTAGGCAACCAAATGCCAATGTCAGTCCTCATAGGGATCCCTACCAAAGTTTGACCCAGGGGCCTGAGGCCAGCATGGATTTGCCAGAGTTGATTAAATCCTATTCATGGGAGCTGAACACTTCCTTTATTAAGAATAATGGATTAAAGCAAGAAAACAAGGAAAGTTAAATTAGATCTAAAAGTCTCATAAAATAAATACTGAGCATGAACCATTGAAGGCCAAACATGTCATAATTAATACTAAATAAGTATTGGCAACACATTTCTGAAGTATGCTTTGTTTTAGTATCCACCTTAATTGATTCAATTTAGCACTTCACTTAACATTTGCTTTTTAAATTTTTTATTTTTTTGAGTTGGGTTCTCACTCTGTCACCCAGGCTGGAGTGCAGTGGTACAGTCACAGCTCACTGCAGCCTTGACCTCCCGGGCTCAAGTGATTCTCCCACCTCAGCCACCCAAGTAGCTGGAACTACAGGCACACGCCACCATGCCCAGCTAATTTTTGTGTTTTTTGTAGAGATAGAGTTTGACCATGTTGCCCAAGCTGGCCAACTCCTGGGCTCAAGCAATTCATCTGCATAGGCCTCCCAAAGTGCTGGGATTACAGGCATGAGCTATAATGCCCAGCCTTAATTTCTAAAATAAGAAGTGAATTGATGTGCTGAGGACTTGTTCTAATGATTGTTTTCACTTAGCTTTTTGCTATTAAAAGCTAACCCATTAAACAAAGTATTTAGTGAAGAGCATGAACTACAGATTTTATCGTAAACTGAACTGCCTGAATTCCTTATGCATTTGAAAACTGTACTGCTGCTGTAAAAGCTATGTGTTTTGACCTTGGCTGATCTGGTCTCTACTTGCACAACTTTGCTCAGTAGGAGAATTCAGCCTTGGTTAGTGAGGCGTATGGATTTAGGTGATGGCTCACAGACTTTGACTCAGATGATTGAGCAGATACAGGTGCAATTCAGAATTATGGATTGAAGTGAACAAGGATTTGTTAAAAACCTTCAAACTTCGAAGCTGAAGATTTGGCTTTCACTCATCATTGCTAAATAACAAATTTCTCCTTAGCAAAAACATATATTGAGTGATAATTTTGGTTGCTATCTATCACCAGCCTCGCCTCACCTTCTACCTGTCCAAAAGTCCTTTGAAGTCTGCAAAGTAAAAAAAAAAAAAAAAAAATGAAGAAAAACTGGCCAATTGTGAATCATTATTTAATTATTCATGAGGTATATAGAGTATGTCAAAGAAAGAGATTAAAAATGTTTGCTGTATTCTGCCTGAGAGACAAGTATTATCCTGGGGGAATATTTGTCATCAGATAGAGAATATAAAACAGCAGGAGTCATATATTGTGGAGCATGGAAAGGAAAGGGAGGTAAATTTTGTCTCTTATGGACTGAGCGACACTTGGAGACATGCCATCAAACAGAGGGCTAGCAAATGTCACATAGAACCTGAAGATCACAGTGGATTATTAGCATCTGCCCTTTTGGATTGTTCCCTGACATCCGCAATGTTTGCAAAGGCAAAACTTCTACTTGCAGGTGAACATGAAACTCCCACTGTTTAAGCTTAGGGCATTATAAATATTACAAGGTCTACTTTAACAAGAATAAGATATGGTACAAAGAGCTAATCTTGGTAGCACCCACTGAGAGCTTAGCCTACATTTTGACTTTAGCAAACTTGCTAGCATTGGGTCGTGGAGAAATGAAATAGGGTTAGTGTTCTAATCTTAATAACTATTTTAATAATAGTGATGACCTGCACTAATTGGGTGCTCACTATGTTTCAAGTAGGAGTGTAGCAGTAGAAGGGTCTACGGACCTGGACATTGTGGAACCTCCTATAAAGAGTCTGGGAGACCAGAAAATAAAGTATAAAAAATAATAGCATGGAGCAACTTGACTCCCAGCCTGCTTATAGGAAGCAAGAGGTCTAACTATTTCAACTATGTCACAAATTTTCATAGGGTAGTTACAGATTATAATGTGTTTCAAAAGAAAAGAAAGTTTTGAAATCCAAAATAATTGCATATTGACTTAATCACTAATCTTGATTAAAATTTCATTTAAACTGTGTGATTTCAGCCGGGCGCGATGGCTTACACCTGTAATCCTAGCACTTTGGGAGACCGAGTTCAGCGGATCACTTGGGGTCAGGAGTTTGAGACCAGCCTGGCCAACATGGTGAAACCCTGTCTCTACTAAAATTATAAAAAAGCTGGGTGTGGTGTCGGGCACCTGTAATCCCAGCTACTTGGGAGGCTGAGGCAGGAGAATGGCTTGAACCCGGGAGGTGGAGTTTGTAGTGAGCTGAGATTGCACCATTGCACTCCAGCCTGGGCGACAGAGCGAGACTCTGTCTCAAATAAATAAATAAATTTATAAATTTATAAATAAATAAATGAACAAACAAACTATGTGATTTCCGTTTCAGGTATGGTCCCACTCTCTGTGTGATTTGTAAACAATAAGCTTCTGAGTACTGATAATTTGATGTTGATGGGCTGAACAAAATTAGCATTTTGATCCCTAATTAGAAAAATGAACACCTGCAAGAAGGAGAATGGAAATGAATTGTTAGATTCTCATTTCCAGAGAATATAATTGTTTAGGGGGGAAAAATATCCAAAGGTAATGGTTACAAATCAATGTTTGGTAGGTTCTGAATTGTTTTTGAATCTTATCTTTAGGGTATTATCTGAATGAGTGTTCTTTTTAAAACAAGTAATGGTAAAAATAAAAATATTGAAAAACTTTCAGCCCAGGCAGAGAGGGGGAGGGTCTTTCATTTTGTCACAGTATTTTTTTGTTTTTTGTTTTGGGACAGGGTCTTGCTCTGTCGCCCAGGCTAGAGAGCACTGGTGAGATCATAGCTCATTGTAGCCTTGACCTCCTGGGCTCAAACGATCCTCCTGTCTCAGCCTCCTACCATCATGTCTGGCTACTTTTTTTTTTGTGGTAGATACAGGGTCTCACTATGTTGCCCAGCCTGGTCTAGAACTAAGTTCAAGCAATCCTCTTGTCTCGGTTTCCCAAAGTGCTGGGATTATGGGTTTGAGCCACCATGCCTGGTTGCAGCATTTTAAAACAGCCTAGATGTATTCTCTTAATCAAGTAAAGGAAGAAAGGGTGCTATTAGAAAAAGAGAAATCAACCCAGAGGTCCATAATTATTATGAAATGGCTCTCCCTCAAAACTTAGCAGAAAAAAAATGATAAGCAGTCATCACTTGTAAATTATTTATGTTTTCTAATGTGCTCTAACTTTCCATTTCTGTGCTTATAAACTTTGCTTTTACAATCCGTTTGTGTTTGTGACTGAGTTACAGAATAATGAACAGATATTATTGTGCCAGTGGCGTGGACTATCATAAGCTATCCTTTGGTTATTGTTGGCATGCTACGACGTTTTTAAGAAAGGGGGAAAAGTCTCAGTGGATAAAGTTGTACGTGTTTGATGTCCTGTTGTTGCCTAGGGCTTTAGCAACCCTGAGTGTGCCCAGTTGCCAGCACATTTGGATTCCTGAGGGGTTCTTAGCAGTGGCTAGTGGTAGTCATTGCATCTGCCAACTTTCTGAAAGCGGATGTGGCCGGTGAATGTGGGTGCGGCCAGTGAATGTGGGTGCGGCCAGTGAATGTGGGTGTGGCCAGTGAATGTGGGTGTGGCCGGTGAATGTGGGTGTGGCCGGTGAATGTGGGTGTGGCTGGTGAATGTGGGTGTGGCTGATCTGGCCATGGCTCTGCCTCAAATCTCCAATCATGCAGACAGATGTGCCTGAGGCATCGATCGAGGAGGGGGCTGCAAAAAGGAGCTGCAAATGTTGGTGTTTTTATGTAGTTTATGTTCCATTCCATCTCACCCCATGTAAGCCAGGAGAGAGGGGCGTTTCCTACTCTCGTAAATTTCAGTTCTTTTCCTTTTAGAAAAAGAACATATTTTGAGCTACCTTTTATGTAGCTGGTGCAGATATTTTAAAAAATGTAATATACCAGAGGCAGTATTTTTCCTGGTATTAATGATTAGTATGAATCACTACATGATTGAGGGAACACCATAGCCTGTTTATTCATCTTGGAGACTGTCAGGGCTGAACTGGGCTAGTCATGTTTGCTTTTTGCAGCCCGTTGGTGTGGTTAGCCTTTTGTCTTCCTTGTAATGTGCTAGGCTTTGCTTGCGGCCTGTGTCCCGTCCTCCCTGCAGACAGCTGAATGACAGGCCTTCACCAGCGCTCTCTGTATGCCCTGCACTGTAACCTGACTGGCCAGGAGCCTAATGGGAAATGGCCTTCAACCTCTGCACCTACGTTCATGAAAAGTCATTGCTCTTACATAATCAAAGTGCTCAGGCTCTCGCTGATGAATCCAGAGACTAACCACGTAATCTAGAAGAAATTCATCTTTGTCCCCAAGGCTCCCAGCATTTGGCAATTATTGAACAGGTGGTAGATACTTCCTCTGTTGACAGGAACAAAAGGCAAAGGGCCTGCCTAGGAGGTTGAGGAGCTATTAAGGAAGGCTGCCCCAGGATAACTCTCTAGCAGCAGAAGTGCAAGAGCAGGAAGACCCTTGCTAAATCAGTGACTGGAACACTCGCATTTACCATCCCAGAGATCAGATCCTGTTAGGGAGCAGCTAGCAGGATCCCAGCTTATCTGGTCCTTTGTCACCCGGCTACTGCCTTGATTCTTACCCGCTACCCTGTGGGGAGGGGTGGCGGGGTGGGTTGGCTGATGTGATCTTAGAGTTATTTACCTAGATGGGGAGAGGCTCTTAAAACATATCTACAATGCGGCGGAGTGCGGTGGCTCATGTCTGTAATCCCAGCACTTTGGGAGGCCGAGGTGGACAGATCACCTGAGGTTAGGAGTTCGAGACCAGCCTGACCAACATGGTGAAACCCTGTCTCGACTAAAAATACAAAAATTAGCCATCGTGGTGGCTCATGCCTGTAATCCCAGCTACTCAGGACGCTGAGGCAGGAGAATTGCTTGAACCCGGGAGGTGGAGGTTGCAGTGAGCCAAGATTGTGCCATTGCACTCCAGCCTGGGCAACAGAGCAAAACTCTGTCTCAAAACAAAACAAAACAAAACAAAACATATCTATAATGCCTAAGATTCCACAGGTCAGGGATGTAGTCAACCCTGTGGTATAGAAAATTGTGACCTTGAGAAGCCTCCTATTGTTCACCTAATGGTTTAGGGATATTTGAGAGGCCAACTTTTATTGTACCTAGACTTGAATCATTAAATGGTAGTGTTAGAACTAGAAAACCAGAGACAATTCAATCACTTTAGCTTTAGTTCCTGACCAGAAAAATCACTTGGCCTGGCAATCGCATGAGTTTTGCTGTTGCTTTTGCTAAGAAGCCTGTGGTGACAGCACCACGCAGGTCATCTCACTTGATCCGATAGATCTTATTCATCAGGAATACATAAAGGATCTTATTTATTCCCATTTACAAATGTGGCACCCAAGAAAAAACTTTGACTTTCTCTTGTGTAAAGGCCCATGCTCCTTCCACTACTGTGAAGGCTCTTGTCTTGAATGAGGGAGACGATAAGATAGAAATATATTGAGATTTTCTTTTCCCTTTTGATACAGGGTCTCGCTCTGTCGCCCATGCTGGAGGGCAAGTGATGCAATCACAGCTCACTGCAGCCTCAACCTCCCAGGCTCAAGGGATCCTCCCACCTCAGCCTTCCCAGTAGCTGGGACAGCAGGCATGCACTACTATGCCTGGCTAATTAAAGTATATATATATATATATATATTTTTTTTTTTTTTTTTACAGAGATGCAGTCTCATTATGTTGCCCAGGCTGGTCTCGAATTCCTGAGCTCAAGTGATCCTCCCACCTTGGCCTCCCAAAGTGCTGGGATTACAGGTGTGAGCCACTGCACCCAGCCTGTTTTTTCTTTAAAATTATCCAGATTTTTATTTTAATCTGGTTCCGTCTACAGAAAAATATGATCTGCTGCCCTCATTTTCTCCTCCCCACTCCCCATAGATCCACTGCGCAGAGCTAGTCCCCGCGTTAGGGGGCCTCCACTTCAGGAATGTTACTCCTCGCAATCTCGTATTTGCAGCATTTTCATGGCTGTTTCTCAGCAGAACTCGACTCCTAAAATGAATTACATAGCCAGCTTACGGTCCTTCGAAAGCTATACATGTGCTACAATTAATATGTAAGAAGGTGATTATATAGAAACTTAGCTGATGCTATTGGATGGGATTAATATTGCAGAATGTTTTTTGTTCACTCAAAATTTGTTCTCCCCTTTGTTTACAGTAATCCAGCTTAGCCAAAGGGCAGCCTGGCCTCACTGGGGCCACATTTCCCATCAGCCACCAGCCAGGTTTGATCACGTGACTGTGTTCTTACTCTTGGGATGTGAGTGGAAGTAATGGGCGAAACTGCTCTATCCCTTGTCCAGAAAGAAATTGCTTGCCCTCTCAGGCAGGAGAAGGAAATAAAGGGTATTCAATTAGGAAAAGAGGAAGTCAAATTCTCCCTGTTTGCAGATGACATGATTATATGTCTAGAAAACCCCATCATCTCAGCCCAAAATCTCCTTAAGCTGATAGGCAACTTCAGCAAAGTCTCAGGATACAAAATCAATGTGCAAAAATCACAAGCATTCTTATACACCAATAACAGACAAACAGAGAGCCAAATCATGAGTGAACTCCCATTCACAATCACTTCAAAGAGAATAAAATACCTAGGAATCCAGTTTACAAGGGATGTGAAGGACCTCTTCAAGGAGAACTACAAACCACTGCTCAATGAAGTAAAAGAGGATACAAACAAATGGAAGAACATTCCATGCTCATGGGTAGGAAGAATCAATATCGTGAAAATGGCCATACTGCCCAAGGTAATTTATAGATTCAATGCCATCCCCATCAAGCTACCAATGACTTTCTTCACACAATTGGAAAAAACTACTTTAAAGTTCATATGGAACCAAAAAGAGCCCGCATCGCCAAGTCAATCCTAAGCCAAAAGAACAAAGCTGGAGGCATCACGCTACCTGACTTCAAACTATACTACAAGGCTACAGTAACCAAAACAGCATGATACTGGTACCAAAACAGAGATATAGACCAATGGAACAGAACAGAGCCCTCAGAAATAATGCCACATATCTACAACTATCTGATCTTTGACAAACCTGAGAAAAACAAGCAATGGGGAAATGATTCCCTATTTAATAAATGGTGCTGGGAAAACTGGCTAGCCATATGTAGAAAGCTGAAACTGGATCACTTCCTTACACCTTATACAAAAATTAATTCAAGATGGATTAAAGACTTATGTGTTAGACCTAAAACCATAAAAACCCTAGAAGAAAACCTAGGCAATACCAGTCAGGACATAGGCATGGACAAGGACTTCATGTCTAAAACACCAAAAGCAATGGCAACAAAAGCCAAAATTGACAAATGGGATCTAATTAAACTCAAGAGCTTCTGCACAGCAAAAGAAACTACCATCAGAGTGAACAGGCAACCTACAGAATGGGAGAAAATTTTTGCAATCTACTCATCTGACAAAGGGCTAATATCCAGAATCTACAATGAACTCCAACAAATTTACAAAAAAAAAAAAACAACCCCATCAAAAAGTGGGTGAAGGATATGAACAGACACTATTCAAAAGAAGACATTTATGCAGTGAAAAGACACATGAAAAAATGCTCATCATCACTGGCCATCAGAGAAATGCAAATCAAAACCACAATGAGATACCATCTCACACCAGTTAGTATAGTGATCATTAAAAAGTCAGGAAACAGCAGGTGCTGGAGAGGATGTGGAGAAATAGGAATACTTTTACACTGTTGGTGGGACTGTAAACTAGTTCAACCATTGTGGAAGTCAGTGTGGCGATTCCTCAGGGATCTAGAACTAGAAATACCATTTGACCCAGCCATCCCATTACTGGGTATATACCCAAAAGATTATAAATCATGCAGCTATAAAGACACATACACATGTATGTTTATTGTGGCACTATTCACAATAGCAAAGACTTGGAACCAAGCCAAATGTCTAACAATGATAAACTGGATTAAGAAAATGTGGCACATATACACCATGGAATACTATGCAGCCATAAAAAATGATGAGTTCATGTCCTTTGTAGGGACATGGATGAAGCTGGAAACCATTATTCTCAGCAAACTATCGCAAGGACAAAAAACCAAACACCGCATGTTCTCACTCATAGGTGGGAATGGTACAATGAGATCACATGGACACAAGAAGGGGAACATCACACACCGGGGCCTGTTGTGGGGTGGGGGAAGGGGGCAGGGATAGCATTTGGAGATATACCTAGTGTTAAATGATGAGTTACTGGGTGCAGCACACCAACATGGCACATGTATACATATGTAACTAACCTGCAGATTGTGCACATGTACCCTAAAACTTAAAGTACAATTAAAAAAAAAAAAAAGATGTTAAAAAAAAAAAAAAGAAATTGCTTGCCCTCCAATTCTGGTCTTTTTTCTTCCTGAAACCTGGATCATGGATGTGGCACTGATTCAATGAGGTAGGCAAAGAGAATGCCCTAAGGCAGCAGTTCTCAATTTGCCATCCCCTGGATCCCTAGGGACCCCGGGGCAGTTTCAGTGGGTCTGAATTGTCCGAGCCATTTCAATAATTGTACTAAGTTGTTGTCGGCCTTTTTCACTGGGTTGACCTTTGTGCTGATGTTGGCAATGCTGATTCCTTGAGTCAAGGTGGTGACACCAAGTAGTCCCTGAATTCTTCACTGCTGTACACCCACAGAAGAAAAGTGCCAGTTGCACTTAGAAATATCCTTGATGAAGCTGTAACAATGATCGATATTATGAAACCCAGAACTTTGAGTACCTGGCTTTAAGCAGTATGTGTAAACATATAAGGAGTATGCATAAAACCGTCGTGCATATGAAGCATAAGGATTGTTTGGAAGAGAAGTGCTTGTGCAACTCTTCGAGCTGATAACTGAACCATTCTTTTTTTTTTTTTTTTTTTGTAACACCATTTTACTTGCAAAAACAACTGATAGACAAATCCTGGTTATTCAGACTTGGGGACTTGGCAGACATTTCCTTGGAAATGAGCGATGGAAGTCTGTTGCTTCAAGGAAAATAACTGATGGTGTTTGTTGCCAGAGATAGAATTCAAGCTCTATCAAAAGGAAATCAGAACTGGAAAACCTGTATCTGCTGCTATGAGCTTGATAGCTTCCCAATGCTCCATTTAAAGACTTCTCTGATGCGATTGGTGTTACTATTAATGAATTTTTAAAACATTGTGTAATACATTTTCTAAATTCCGAAGGTATGTGCAATTCATGGGGAAGAGACACATTCAAGTTGCAACATAAACCAATTTTCCTGTGACAGAATATGAGAAGTTCATGAATATTGTTTCAGATAATACATTGCAACCAAACTTTAAAAACCTACCTCTTGTTAAGTTTTGGTGTGGTGTTTGTTAAATACCATGCATATCTACATTATCTGATAAGTCTTCTAAAATGCTTCTCCATTTTACAGATATGTGGCTGTAGGAAGATAGATTTTTTTTGTATAATTAACCACAATAACACATCAGGATGGACTGAATACAGAAGTAAGTATGGGAATTCAGCTGTCTTTTATTAATCCAGTCATGCAAGACATTTGCAAAATATAAAACAATGTCACTCCTCTTACTATAGTCTGTGCTTTGGAAAATATAGTTTTTTTTTCATAAACATCTGTTTTAGTCATGTTAACATTAATGGCTTAATTAATGTTTGTGGTAAGCTGAGCAATGCCCCCCCCGCCAAAGACATCCTCTTCCTCATCACTGGAAACTGTAAATATGTTATTTCATATGGCAAAAGGGATTTTGTAAATGTAATAAAGTTAAGGATCTTGAGGGAGAAGATATTCTGGTTTATCCGAGTAGGCACAATGTAATCAGCATGATCCTTACAAGAAGGAGACAGGAATGTCAGAAGCAAAAAGAAAAAAAAAAGGGGGGAAGTAAGAAAGAGCTGGAGACTGAGGGATAAGAATGTGCTTTGAAGATTGAAGAGGTCATAATCCAAGTAATACAGGAAGCTTCTGGAAGCTGAGAAAGGCAGGGAAACCGACTCTCCTCTGCAGCCTCCAGAAGGAATTCAACCCTGCTGATGCCTCAGCTTTAGAGACCTGACCTCCAGAACTCTAAGCAAATCATGTTGTGTTGCTTTGAGCCCCCAAGGTTGTGGTAATTAGTTATGACAGAAATAGGAACTGAGTATAATGTTGTATTTTAAAGAGTCAAATAAATGCTTTAGTTTTCATTTTGACTGGATGAATACTGGTAGATATAACACATACAAACAAAAGTTCTGTGGAGTCCTCAGTAGTTTTTTAAAGTGTGAATTCTGAGACCAAAAAGTTTGAGAATTGTTGCTCTAAGAAATGGTAGAGCGAGGTGGAAGAAACATAAGTCTCTGAATGAGTTCCCAAGCTCAACTGTCTTGCCAGTGTAGACTATGCCCATCTTCTGGACTGTTATGTGTGTGAGAAATAAACCTCCGTCTTATTTAAACAACTGCATTTAGGGTTTCTTTTTACAGCAACCCAACCTGTACCTAACTAACACAATCAACTAATGCTATCCTTAGATTCTCTTCTGAGATTAGAGGCCCACTTTAAAACCATTTTCTTAATTGATTTAATGAAGACATAAAAATCCCATTGGATTTTTAATGAAAAAGGGCCAAAATAAAATTAGTAATAGTTTTAGGAAAATTTATCTTTTTCCGATTAAACCTTTCTTCTTACTAATATTGAGATGGTCTTTTTCTGCCTTAAAGGGGAAAATGGCTTTAATAGGATTTTCTTAGTCCTTAGAGTACATGAGAATTTTTTTAGTGATTACTGGTGTGATCTCTTGCTGTTAACTCTTCTGTTAATTCTTGCCACTGGATCTATCAGGAAATTGAAATCATTTTGAGGAATTAAAATAATTATGCTTCTGATTTTGCCTTTTAATGTAGTTTTATTTTTTATTTTTAAAATTTCTAATGACTTGACAAGGTAGGTTCAGAAGATACCATTTCCATTTGACCAGTGAGGATATGCCAGGAATCCAGAAAGCGTAAGAGACTTGACTGAAATGATATATCTATTTTCTGGCAGGGCCAGACCAAAAACCAATTTTATATGCATCCACTAAAAGAGCACATTTTTGTTGACAACATGCAACTGGTTCATTTCAGAACATTTGGTAGGTTATTAACTGGTAACTGTTTAAATTAGAAATAACTGGTTCTCCAATCTATGTAAATAGCTTTTGAAATGTGTAACCTCATTCCTATCAACTTTCCAAGACATGTTATGGGCCGTGAATATAAGTAATAATCATTAGGATCACAATTTAAGCACATTGGCAAATAGTGCTATCATGTTCTTTACTGTGCCGTTTACCTAAGACATGACTCAGGGTCCAGGAACAATAAGTGAACAATGCGAAGCCCAGAAACGTGACGTCAATGAAGTAAAAATAAGTTAGAAGACGTACACAGAGAGACCACCAAGTCTGTATACATAAAAGGATGCAGTGAGAATAGACAAGATGTCACATCACAGGGCATGTCCTTTGTGAGAAAAAGCTGAGAAACGCAGAACAACCATGTTTGACAGAACTTGCATATATTCACATGACACATGACGTTGTGATTATTTTCTTCTGACAGAAATAAGTTACATAAGTGGGACATCAAAAGGAGTGTGTAGCTTTGATCTCATTTCTAATTAATTGCACCCGGAGAAGATTCAGATCGCACAAGCGAGGGATAGTAAGTGTTACTTATGTAAATAATTAATAAGCATCTATGATCTATTGGGCTTTAATCTGTCCTTCCAAAGTGGGGAATGTTATCTACAGTTCAGCCAGTAAGAAATAAACTTGTCATTTCACTCTCTTCTCCAGGCTTGTTTCTTTACAACTTGGAGATTTCCTCAAGAGTGAAAACACTTCTGTTATTTAATTTTGAATGTTCTAGAGCAAGAGCCACAATTAAGTTTCTTTTTGAAGATACTGTGGCAATGATGTTTTTGTTGTTGTTGTTCACTACCAACGTCTATTCTCTTCTTCTTCCTTAGACGTAGAACTTTAGTTGGGAAGGGACTGCGCAGTAAGGGGCTACATTTTCTTAGCTCCTGGCAATGAAGCTTGTTGCTTGTCCCTTGGACACACCAAAGAAATATAAATGGAGGGGATGTGTTTGTTTCTGCCTAACTTCCTTAAGAGGATATTTTTGTCCCTGGACAATGAATGATGTCCAGAGCAACCCTGAAAACCATTGTTAAAGATGGAGGCGCTGTCGTCACCCTGGGTCCCCGAAACACTGTGTAGAGTAGAACTGACCTCTGACAAACCACGCTCACTTCAGACTGTAACTCGAAGGAGAAATAAACTCCTTTTTTCTTTATTAGATGGGTGCTCTGCTACAGTTTGGCTTGCTCATACGTTGTTGAAGAAATTACATTGTATCAAGTAGGAGTTTTAAATTATTTCCGATCCTCAGCGATAATTTATAATACCTAATCAATCTATTCTGCTTCTGTGGAGTAGGTGAAATCTACCTATAGAATTGGATCGTGGTGACATACCACAATCTCTATTCAGTGTAAGATTGTGTTGAGAAGCGGAAAAATAAAAATTGGGCCATTCTGTACAAGCACCCTTAAATTCTCTCCCCATCAAAATTTCTCTTTAAATATATTCTTTCTATATTCTTTTCACCCAGAATCTTTACATTATGCCCTCAGCCACTGGCTCCATTGGTTTTCCCTCCTCTGTCTCGGGTATCATATCCCCTTCCTTTGTCTTTTCTACTTAGCTCTCCCATGTATTCTAAAGCATCTTCATTTAGTTGTACCTCCATCTCAAACTACCACCTTATCTTGTTACTTTCCTTATTTTTCTCCTCCTTTATCCTATCTTATCTCTCTCAAAGTTTTAAAGCGTATTCAACCCTTCCCATTCCAGTTTCACACAATTAGTTTGCCAACCCCATCCTTATACAGAAATTTCTTTCTTTCTTTTTTTTTTTTTGAGAAGGAGTCTCGCTCTGTCACCCAGGCTGGAGTGCAATGATGCTATCTTGACTCACTGCAACCTCTGCCTCCGGGGTTCAAGTGATTCTCCTGCCTCAGCCTCCCAAGTAGCTGGGATTACAGGCAGATGCCATCCTGCCTGGCTAATTTTTGTATTTTCATAGAGATGGGGCTTCACCATGTTGGCCAGGCTGGTCCTAAACTCTCGACCTCAGGTGATCCCCCCGCCTCGGCCTCCCAAAGTGTTGGGTTTACAGGCGTGAGCCACCTCGCCTGGCCACAGGAACTTCTTTCCTTACTTATTAGCCATAAATCCAATCATGTCTTTTTGAGTGTTATTCTTTTGGATGAATTCTGCAGCACCGATGGCTCTTATCTTTTTCTTCTACTTCTGGGTTCTTCTTTTGTTCTACTTCTTTGACCATTCCTTCCTTCCTTTGACTAATCACCTGCAAGTGAAGTGACCATCTCTCCATTTCATTCCTGCCTGGCTCAACACATTTCTGTAATTCCTAAATTCTGTCTTTTAACTTCTTTTAACTCTCTTTCTCTTCCCTCCCTTGACTCTTATGTCTGCTACTATGCATTCTCTCATGGGGGTGGAACTCCATCCATTATGTATTTATGTTATATATTTATATGAATACCCTACCAATAACTCAAGCTCACCATCCCCAAAATGGAAATTGCGTTCTTCTCACCCAAACCACTTCTTACTCCACATATCTGTGGAACAGACTCTTCCACATTTCTGTTGATGCTACCATTGTTTTCCTCACACCCAGGCTTGAAATTTTAGAATAAATTTTAACAAGTCTCCCTGTTTTCCTTCTCAACAGTTAACTACGTGCTATGTCTGTGGTCCTTTTGTCTTTTTGCTTCTACTTTTGAAATAATCCTCCTATCCATTCCTGTGTTTACCTTTCTCCCACTAACACTTCCAGGCAGGTTTTCATTCTTATTTTTCCTGGGCTTTTGCCATATTCCTCTCATTTCTACATCATTCTTTCTTCAAACTCATTCATAAACCACTGTCATAGTAATTTTCCTGTTGTCTGAATCTTAGTTTATTATTTTCCCAACCAAATAATCTCCAGAAGCTCCCTATTAACTTAGTAAAGTGAAGACACTTTTGCCTGATTTCAAAGGCCCTTTGCATTGTCATTTCAAAATGCCTTTTAGCCCTCTTTTGCACAAGATGTGGCATAATCCAGCCAAATTTGATCCCCTCGTCTTTCCCAAGTATGTCCTGTCCCCTGTCCTTTCCCTCCTGCATGCCTTTCCTTATGTGATTCTATTTCCTGGGATGTTATTGCCCTTGCCTCCACAGGACGAATTCTTACTCCATCTTCATGCTACCTCTTTCATCAGATGAAACATCACCCTGGTAAACACTACAGCAAATTGTCTGAATCACTCTCATATCACCCTTCAATGCTTTCTGAGTTAAATGTTATTTGGTGCAATAGAAACAACAGTAGTTGAAGTCTAATACTGCAATTACTGGCTCTAATCTGGGCTCTACCATTAAGTGAGCAGGTTATTTTACCTGCTGAGTCTTCATTTCCTCCTTTATAAAATGGAGATAGTGATACCTGTTCTAGTTCAGAAGAATCTCAAAGAATCATATTAGATCAGGTATGTGGTGGAGTTTGGTGAATTGTTAAATACTTTACAAATACTCATTATTATGATTATCACCCCAGATATATTTTTTCCTAAATATGTTTTAAGCTTCTTAGAAATAAGAATAATGTGCTCATTTTTTTCTTATTTGCTATAATGATTACCAGAAAGAACTTGTAGATAGAACTTACTTAATAAGTATTTGCTGACCACCACGAACAAAACAACGTGATAACCGAAAATTAAGGTAAAACCTGCCTATGTAATACTAAGCACATGAATGTAATAAAATAGAGTTATAAGAAATTTTACTTTTTATAAGAATGTTACTTTTTAGTAGTGGATATATATATATATTTTTTGAGACTGAGTTTCACTCTGTCACCCAGGCTGGGGTGCAGTGGCGTGATCTCAGCTCACTGCAACCTCCACCTCCCAGGTTCAAGCGATTCTCCTGCCCCAGCCTCCCGAGTAGCTGGGATTACAGGCATCCACAACCATGCCTGGCTAATTTTTTGTATTTTTAGTGGAGACGGAGTTTCACCACGTTGGCCAGGCTGGTCTCATACCCCTGACCTCAGGTGATCCACCCACCTTGGCCTCCCAAAGTTCTAGAATTACAGGCGTGAGCCACTGCACCTGGCCTATATTTCTTAATATTCAAAATGACTACATACTTTAGTGTACAGAATGAAGGAAAAGAAATCGATGTAAATGTGCTATCTCTCAAATATTAAAGTACATAAAATATTTGATACATAGAAAGAAATGATTTCCCTCATCTTTGAAACAGAACAAAGATTAAATGCAGGTGGCAATGCCACAACAGAACATGTCAATGCCTTTGGAAGCTTAGGTGGATGGTATTCATTATTTCCAGGCAAATTTGTGCAAGTGAAATCATCAGGCAAGCATTTGTTGATATTGCACAGTGATTTGTATAAATCAAAACAAGAACACCTCTGTTCAGACAATTAATTCCTCTGGAAGTTGATTAGAACAAGAGAATTTTTAAAGAGGATTAGAAGACAATCTTCAGCAGGAGGCAAATTGACATATAAAAATACAGTCATTAGCATTCTCTTGGGGTGAATAAGAGTTAGACAAGCTAGAAGAAAGAAGGCGTTCTCATCTCTGCTGAGGGGCTTCAAAATTAAATGCTGAAACCATCTTATCAAAGAGTGAGTGCTTTATCTATAATTGTTTTACTAACAGGGTTTTTTCAAACAAAATAATTTATAGATCTGTATCTCCCCAAATGAAAAAGAAAGTATTTTTGTCCGAATGAGTGTATATTATTACAAGAAACTTGAATTTTTATTTGGCTACTTTTTTGTCTAGCAACATGAACCATATTTAACATTTGTAACTCAGGCTAGATGAGTAACTGCTGATTGACATCAAAGTCTCTCCAATGGCAGGATTCTCCCTCCCCTATTGCCCCACCCCGTCTTTCCCCCGACGGGCACATGCCTGCCCAGCGGAAGGAGACACAGCAGACTCTCTTTCCTGCGCACAAGCACTGTTGATTCTAGAATCCCCATGTGCTCCCTGGGCAGGGCACCTCTACCCATGAGCTTTCATCTGCTTTTCAATAGCAGGCTTGGAATTTTCTGGAATCTCTGCTGTGACTTGGGGCTATCAGGAAGCCCCTCCATCATTCCCTTCCGTCCGTCGTTCTCTGCTTTGCCTTTCAAAGTAGCACCAAAACCACAGCAAGTCGGGAGCAGGGAGACGGTTGTTTCTCTTCCTCAGCAGTTCTAGAGGAAACCTTTGTAACAGACTTGTAAAGTGTTGACAAAGTTGTTAAAACTAAAATGAAAGGAGGTTAGAGGAAGTAATGAGAACACCAGACTCTGAAATCCACCTAGAAGGGAGTTGGTAGGAGGGAGGTCTGTGGCCTGTTTATGAGTTCACTTTTCCATAAACTGCTAGAATAGGCAGGTCGCCCCCACCTGGCCTGGCACATGGAGCCCAGGGTCCCCTAGTCTCCTCCCCAGCCCCTTCCCCTGAGCTTAGATTCGGCCTTCTCCTCTGAGTAACACCACCTTTCTGACATGTTTCTCTAGGCCCGAGTCCCCAGCGGTGCGGGTCTACCTTATTTTTGGGAGGGCAGAGGTGAGCAGTGGCTGTTTCTTTGAAGGACGCTGAAAACAATTCTCCCAAGTTACAAGCAAGTGACAGACAAACACTCAGGCACCTACTTCCCTGGAGGCGAACCCACCTGGGCCCCCTTCTTTCCCTGTTTGGGCTTGTTGGAGGATCTTCCTTTTATGTTGTATTTTTACTTGTTTTTTGTTTGCTCTCTAACTGCGCTCATTGCATCCTGGATCTGAGATTCGGCATTTGCTCTTACTTTGGGCTTCCCATTACATACGCATTTTGCAGTATATTGAGCTGGTCAAGTGCAAGCCCCAAGCCTTGGCAGCTTTCACGTGTACCCTGCAAAGCCACAGGGTCTGAGCTCCCGAAGACTGTGGGAGTCCACCTCTTGCATCAGCATGACCTGGATGTGAGACATAGAGTCAAAGGAGATCATTTCGGAGCTTGAAGATTTAATGACTTCCCCACTGGATTTCAGACTTGAGCGGGACCGGTAGCCCTTTCATTTTGGTTAGTTTCCCCCATTTGGAACGGGCGCATTTACCCAGTGCCTGTGCCCCTATTACATCTAGGAAGTAAGTAACTTGCTTTTGATTCTACAGGCTCATAGGTGGAAGGGACTTGCCTATCTCAGATCAGACTTTGGACTTGGACTTTTGAGTTAATGCTGAAATGGGTTAAGACTTGGGGGACTGTTGGGAAGGCGTGATTGGTTTTGAAATGTGAAAAGATATAAGATTTGGGAGGAGCCAGGGGCAGAATGATATGGTTTGGCTTTGTGTTCTAACCCAAATCTCATCTCGAATTGTAGTCCCCACGTGTTGAGGGAGGGACCTGTCATCTTCACGCATTGAGGGAAGAATGTGATTGGCTCATGGGTGCAGTTTCCCACATGCTGTTCTCGTGCTAGTGAGTTCTCACAAGATCTGATGGTTTTATGAGAGGCTCTTCCCCCTTCCTTTCATGGTTTCTTGTCTGCCACCATGTAAGATGTACCTGCTTCTCCTTCTGCCATAATTGTAAGCTTCCTGAGGCCTCCCCAGCCATGTGGAACTGTGAGTCAATTAAACCTCTTTTCTTTATAAATTATGTAATCTCAGGTAGTATCTTTGTAGCAGTGTGAAAATGGACTAACGCATGAAGTATTCAATACAAAATTATTTCACAAACAGAAATATGGAATTTTGTTTAGAAGAATTCTATTGGAATATTTAGACTCAAAATAATATATTGGGAAGAAAATGCACACATATATACAAATATTCCATATGTTTTTAATACAAGTTCCTTTATTTTCTAACTTTGAAGTTGATACAATTCTCGGGGACAAAAATGTGTTAGGTCATTCTTGATCTTCTATATGGAAACTTTTCTCTTTTTTTGAGACAGGTCTCACTCTGTTGCCCAAGCTGGAGTGCAATGGCATAATCTGGGCTCACTGCAAACTCTGCTCCTGGGTTCAAGTGATTCTCCTGCCTCAGCCTTCCAAGTAGCTGGGATTACAGGCAAGCACCACTGTGCCTGGCTAATTTTTGTGTTTTTAGGAGAGACGGGGTTTCATCATGTTGGCCAGGTTGGTCTTGAACCTCAGGTGATCTGCCCACCTTGGCCTCCCAAAGTGCAGGGATTACAGGTGTGAGCCACTGCGCCTGGCCAGGAAACTTTGCTTTAATAATGTATTGGCTCAGATTGCAAGTCATTAATTTATTTGTTCAACAAATGACTGTTTTACTACTGCCTTGTAAGTGCCAGACAAATGTTAGGCATGTGTAGGTTTGGGGACAAGGGGGATAGATTAGGGATGAAATAATGATCTAGAAGACATCCGATGTGCCATGGAGGACCCAACATTTAACAGGCCACAAGAGGAAAGAGACAGACATGTAATAAATGATTTTACTTCAACTCATTAAGTGTTTCAATAAAAGTAGACATAAAGTCCTGAGGTGGCAATTACTAGGGATTGGCCAACTGTGGCTCAAGGAACCAGGAAGTGCCTTATGGAGGAGCCTAATAATTATGATGGTTCTGCTGTACTTTGTACTATTGTTTAAGATTCATGCCCAATCTAATACCTGATGACCTAATCTTTTTATTGCTTGTGGTTCTCCTTGAGGAAGATGATGAAGAGAGGTGAAAACTGCTTCAGCCACCCTCCCCCCGAGGACTGCTTCCCTGCCTTATTTTCCTTAAGTTTCTGTACCATGCCTCTGACAGAAGAGAAAGTTTATCCCTGGGGAGGCAAGTGGAGATGAGGCCTAGCATTCCATATGGAGATCGTGGATCCCCTTCCTTTTGCCCAATATAGACCTGGGGAAGAGTTCAAGGAATTGGAGAAAACAGTACGTTTCCAAAGGCAGAGCTCCTTCATCTGGGAAACTCCCTGCAGGGGCTGGCTATGCGTGTCATGCTTGTCTGAGGTGGCTACTCAGAGTGGCCATGGTAGGACCTGTACCCCTTTGCTAGAATTAGAAGCTTGCAATGTATGCATCATCTGTCTCTCACTGCAGTTTCTGCTAAAAAATACATGCCTTTCTTAGGTGGTGATATTTCCTGAACTACTCTTTCCAAAATATTGTGCTCATCCAGATAATCTTATATTGGACCTAGGACATTGCAGTGCAAATGAAGGCAATCTTAAGCTTCCCATATCCTGAATTAGTCTTTTCAAAATATGGTGCCCATCTAGATAAATCTTACACACTGGACCTCAGACAGTACAGCGCATATGAAGGCAATCTGTCCATTGCCGTATCGTGAATACCTCAGTCAGTATTATCTCTAGCTGTAGAGATCCCCCTTTGAAGCCCATATAAACTATGCATATTTAGGCTGCTAAGATAGAAATATCATTTGCCATCAACTTTCAGAAAGACTCTTTCTTCTCTTGTATTTCTTGTGATGAGAGTGTGGCCACACATCTGCTAGCCAGGCTCCAGGGCTTTTTACTCACTCCCTTCAACCATCAGGGACAAAGCACAAGAAAGAGTTTTCTGAGAGTTTGTTTCTCTGCAATCTTTGACAGCTACCTTGGCTTGCTGGGGCTGGATTTTGAGCTGCATTTTTTTCCTATGAAGATGTAAAGTTTGTCTTTCCGTACAGAGGGCCAGTGTTTATCACATTTTTTATTTGTCTTTCAATACATCTTCAATCTTTTTCTCCAACCAATCCAAATTGTTTATTTTCCTCCAAAAGAGAAGATAAATGCCTTACCTAGCTTGTCTTGTCTAAGCCTGCCCCTTTCCCTACTAACAGTGCTTCAATTGTTAACAAGACGTTTATGTTTCCACAAGTCTTTTTTGAGTCATGGGCCACAGTGTTTGACATGGTGAGATAGCTGCTGTAGCTATTCAGGAAATGAAGAACATCAGTGAAATTCCTCTCATTAAAAAATAAATAAATGAAAAAGAAACAATATTTTAAATATTATGTGAATACAGGACTTATTTATTAAAGCTAAACAGAAGTACTTTCAAAAAATCATAATCCCAATTAATCTATATTTTATTTACTTTGGCTCTTGTAGACACGTAATGTGATAGCGTGTCAACTGTCAACTTCTGCTTTTCACTATATTGGTATTTTATAGTCATTGGATCAAAATATTATTTATTTTTAATATCATTTAATGTTTAAAAATGTAGGCTTAGCATCAAAGGACTAGAAAACTCTCAGCACCTGTTTCTTTTTTCTTTGTATTCTGTTTCCTATTACTTATCTACATTTTCAGTGGCATATGTTTTAAAGGACTTCACCAGTTTCTCTTCTTAGGAACTAAGGATAAACTCCTTGATAATGAATTCGGGTCCTTTCTTCTCTTAAAGTAACTATTATGACTAAGTAACATCCCTCAGAAGATACTATTTTATTCTTTTTTACATGTTTTCCTTTTACTTACTGTTATGGATTGAAAGTTTATGCCCCCCACAAATTCATATGTTGAAATCACCCTAATACCTAATACCTAATATGATGGTATTAGAAGATGGGGTCTTTGGGAGGTGATTAGGTCACAAGGGTGGAGCCCTCATGAATGGATTAGTGCCCTTAAAATAGAGAGCCTGGGGAGCGCCCTGGCCCCTTTTCCACCAACTGAGGACACAGCAAGAAGACAGCCATCTATGGACGAAGAAGCTGGCTTTCCCCAGAACCGGACCACGCTGACACTCTGACTTCCAGCTTCCTGAAATGTGGGATATAAGTTTCTGTGGTTTACAAGCTACCCAGTCTATAACACTTCATTATAGCAGCCTGAGATAGGATACTTACTGCTATGTGCATTAACTATAACAATATGAGAAGTGGCTACAGGCAATCAGTTCACAGTTCGCTGTTATTCCCATGAATGGGATCTGAGACTGACAATTGCAACAAAAAGAACATTTCCATTTCTACCAATACTTCAGCCACAGCCCTGAATCCCTGTCCTGTAGCAGTTCTCAATGTAGTTATAAAATTGTATTTCAGTTAGTAAAAATGATACCACTCCTCTGGTGGCTGTACTGGTATTGCAAATGTTTCCAATGTAAAGGAGATTACAGTTATACCCAGAGATTCTTAGAGAGCTGTCCTGTGTGAACTAAGGAAGCATCACTGTTTATTGCCAACACAGATACTGCTACAGGAACGCTTCATCATATTCCAGACTATATTTTGACATCCCCTTCCCATTCTCTCCAATTTGCTTCCTTTTCCCCATGAACATTTGTCTCGGGTCCTGGCCCTATTCCTCCAAGTTACTGGTAAGCAAATTATAAATAGATAACCAGATAGGCTAATTTGAGCATTAATATTAATATAACATGTTTATCTGCCCATATAATACCTGCATTTTTAACCAAAGCTTTAGGCTTTCAAATCAGATGAATGACCAATAAGAGAATAGTAGATACTCATATCCTAATATTTATATTTATATATCCACAGAACCTTTAAACCTTTAAAAGGAATGAAGAAACTTGGCCTTAGAGGAAGCTCATGCTCAGTGCTACTACGGACTGCATACCTTCCTTTCCCTTGCATTCCTTCATTCACTCCATAGTTATTGTTTCTACTTTGCATCAAGCACCGTAGCAGGCATGTGGTAATGAACAAGGCAGTAAGCTTTTAAAAGTAAGAGGTTTCCCCTGATATATCAAGGACCTGAGTTCCTTTCACCTTCCTCCCCCACCATCACAATGTGAGTGTCATCGTGGGCCTAAATTGTCATGTATTCCCTTACATCCAGACATCACTCATGAGCTCAGACAGAAGGGAGAGGAGGAGAAAACGTGCCAAAGACGAAGGGCTGTAGACACAGGCCAACTCAATCTCTCTCTTTAAAAAATCTTTTTGGGGCTGGGCACGGTGGCTCACGCCTGTAATCCCAGCACTTTGGGAGGCCAAGGGGGTGGATCACGAGGTCAGGAGATGAAGACCATCCTGGCTAACATGGTGAAACCCCATCTCTACTAAAAATACAAAAAATTAGCCTGGCATGGTGGCACGTGCTTGTAGTCCCAGCTACTCGGGAGGCTGAGGCAGGAGAATCACTTGAACTGGGGAGGCAGAGGTTGCAGTGAGCTGAGATGCTGCCACTGCCCTCCAGCCTGGGCGACAGAGCGAGACTCCATCTCAAAAAAAAAAAAAATCTTTTTGGTAAGCCCCACTGGAAGACTTCCAATGACCTGTTATTGGCCAGAAGTGGGTCACATAATCACCCCAGCACAGAAGGTGAGCACATTGCTACCCTGAACAAAATCTAGATTCTGTGATGATGAAAGATGGGGAGAGTGAATTTGGCATAGGAAACTAGCCGTGTCTGCCAAAGCGATGGAACTCGACTGAAAACTGGGGAAGGCAGATTTTCTTCCTTCTTCCACCTCTATTAAGATATATTTGACAAATAAAAATTGCATATATTTACAGTGCACAGTGGGATGTTTTGATCTATGTATAGGCTGTGAAATGATTAAATGAAGCTAATTAACATATCCATCACTTCATATACTTATCTTTTTTGTGTGTAGTGAGAACATTTAAATCTACTCTCTTAGCAGCTGCCGGAATACAATACATGATTATTAACTATGATCACCGTGTTGTGCAGATCTCCAGAGCTCATTCCTACTGTCTAACTGAACCTTTGTTCTCGTTGACCAGCATCTCGCCGTATCCCCCTCACCTACACCCCACGCTGCTTCCCCAGTTCCTGGTAAATGCCATTCTACTCTCTGTTCTAAGACTCCACTGATAAGTGAGAGCATGTGGTGTTTGTCTTTTCGTGCCTGGCTCATTTTACTTAGCACGGTGTCCTCCAGGTCCATCCATATTGCTGCAAATAACAGAATTTCTTTTCTCTTTTTGTTAAAGCTGAATACTATCCCATTGCATGTACACATACCACATTTTTTATTGTGTATATTTAAGGTGTACAATATGTTTTGATATACGTACACATAGTGATGTGATTACTTCACTCAAGTAAATTAAAATAACCACCATCTCACATAGTTACCTTTCCCTTTTGTGTGTGGTTAGAATATCTAAAATTACTGTTGTTGCAAATTTCTAGTATACAATTCAACATTATTAACTGAAGTCCTCATGAGAGCTCTAGGTACATTCTTCCTATTTAACTGCAGCTTCACACTCTTTGATCTACATCTCCCCATTTCCCTCACTTCCCAGTCCCTGGGAACCACCGTTCTTCTCTGTTTCTATGTATTGATTTTATCGCGTTTTAAAAATGTTTTCATCCAGTGATGGATGCTGACGTTGATTCCTCAGTGTCTTGGAATTCCATATCTTGTCTATTATGAGAAACTCAGCAATGAGCATGGGAGTGCAGCTATCTCTTCAGCACACTGATCTCATTTCCTTTGAACATATCTCCAGAAGTGGGATGGCCGGATCATATGGTAGCTCTATTTTTAATTTCTTAACGACTTCCATACTGTTTTCCATAATGACTTACTAATTTATATTCATGCCAACAGAATACAAGGATTCTCTTTTCTCTACATCCTTACCAACAATTATCTATTTATTTATTTTTGAGACAGAGTTTCACTCTTGTTGCCCAGGCTGGAGTACAATGGCACAATCTTGGCTCACTGCAACCTCCACCTCCCAGGTTCAAGTCATTCTGCTACCTCAGCTTCCTAAGTAGCTGGGACTACAGGCACCTGCCACCACGCCCAGCTAATTTTGTAGTTTTAGTAGAGATGGGGTTTCACCATGTTGGTCAGGCTGGTCTCGAACTCTTGACCTCTGCCTGCCTCAGCCTCCCAAAAGTGCTGGGATTACAGGCATGAGCCACCGCACCTCAGCCCACTTATCTTTTTATTAATAATCACTGCCATTCTGACAGGTATGGGGTGATAACTCGTGGTTTTGATTTGCATTTCCCTGATGATTTGTGATGTTGGGCACCTTTCTACATACCTGCTGACCATTTGTATGTCTTATTTTGAGAAATGTCTATTAAGGTCTTTTGCTCACTTTTTATTTGAGTCATTTATTGTTTATTTGTTGTTTTAGTCTGTTCAGGTTGCTCTAACAAAACACCTGAGACTGGGTAATTCTTAAAAAGCAGAAATTGATGTTCTCAGGTTCTGGGGAAGGGAAGTGTTGGCTCAAGGTGCCAGCATTTGGTGTCTTCTGAAGGCTGCTTTCTCTGCTTTCAAGATGGTGCCTTGCTGCTGTGTCCTCTGGAGAAGACAAACTCTGTGCGTGTGGCAAAAAGTGGAAGGGCAGAAAGGGCTACCTGTTTCCCTCCAGCTCTTTTGAAGGCACTGATCCCACCCAGGAGAGTGGAGGCCTCATGGCCTAATCACTCCTAAAGGCCCCACCTCTTAATACTGTTGCATTGCGGATTTGGTGCCAACATATGAAATGTGGAGGGGCACAGACATTCAAACCACAGCTCTGTTTTCTTGTTTACTTCTTAAAAATGATATTATTACCAATGCTAAGAAAAAATAGCCAGGCCAAAGCAAGGGTTGAGGTGAAGTTAGGTTTAAGCTGAGAGAACAATCTGGAATAGAAGTAAACACTGAGGTGAGTTGGAGCTTGGTACTTAAAAACAATAAAGAAAAATGAAAATGATGCTGGTAGAGAGAATAGCAACATTCAGCTAAAGCTAGGCAAAACCTTTCTTTCATGCAATATTGAGACTTTTGTATTTGAACCCGTGAATAACTAGAAAGTGTTGACATACTATAGAGGGGAATTGGCTTGCTGAGTTTTGCTTTTTTTTTTTTTTTTTTTTGAGACAGAGTCTTGCTCTGTCACCTAGGCTGGAGTACAGTGGTGCAATCTCGGTTCACTGTAACCTCTGCCTCCTGGGTTCAAGCAATTCTCCTGCCTCAGCCTCCTGAGTAGCTGAGACTGCAGGCACGCGCCACCAAGTCCGGCTAATTTCTGTATTTTTAGTAGAGATGGGGTTTCATCATGTTGGCCAGGCTGGTCTCAAACTCCTGACCGCAGCTGATCCACCTGCCTTGGCTTCCCAAAGTGCTGGGATTACAGTCATGAGCCACTGCACCCGACCTGAGTTTTGCCTTTTTTAGAAAGAACGTTCTGGATCTTTTGGGCGGAGGCTAACGAGGGCAGAAGATAATATAGAAACAGTAGTTAGAATCTTCCACAGAGGCAAGAGATGATGTTAGTGTGGACTGGGCTTGAAACAGTGGGATAGAGAACTGTAGAATTCTTCAGAATGACAGGACCAAGTGATTGTTTAGATGTGTGTGTAGGAGAAACATGAGTCTGGTGAATAGAAATGAAAGGCCCAGGGTGAATTCCCAGTGCAATGGTAATAGCATTTTGCTGAGATGGGGGACTCAGCCTTTGGGGAGAGTGGACAATGATGAGTTCCATTACTGACATCGTGTTTGAGGGGTCTGCTGGGTATCGCAGAGCAGCCATCCAGTGCACAGCTGGGCATTAGGGCCTAGAAATCAAGACAACTCTGAGAGGAAGACTTGGGGGAGGATGTTTTGGATGTAAAGATCATCAGTGAAGCTATGGGAATGGATGAGATTGTCTCTGGAGAGTGGATAGAGTGAGAAGCACAAAACAGATCTCCTGGATTTTGAACGGAGAAAATACTCAGGTGGCTGGAGGAGAAGAGAGATGTTGAAAAGACAGCTCCAAAAAGAGGACAGAGATGTGAGATAGAGTTTCCAGATGAATCATGTAATAGTGTCTTGTTGCATGTGAAGGAGTGTGCGCATGTTGCAGATCTCATGAAACAGCAGGTGGTACTGGCCCAGCAGGGCGGAGGAGTTGGCCCCGCCTAGGCAATGTCAGGCAGAATGCAGGTCAAGGCACTTTGTTCCAAGCCATACAGAATCTTCAATACCAAAAGTGCCTCTGCCTATCTTCCATTTCCATCACTAAGGAGACAGGCAGGCCCTCGCTGAGACTGTGAACTCTGTGAACTGCTGGAGTGAATTGTGCCATCCGCCTTTGGCTTGTCCTTTCTGTTTTTTCACCTCCCCTGATATCCCTGCCCCTAGTGCAGCTCCTATTTAATAGTTAGCTACAGAGATTCCTCTCGAGTAAACTAAGACAGGCAATATTTACAGTTATTTACTTTTTTTTTCTTTTGGAGATGGAGTCTCACTTTGTTGCCCAGGCTGGAGAGCAATGACGCGATCTTGGCTCACTGTAACCTCCACCTCCCGGGTTCAAGTGATTCTCCTGCCTCAGCCTCCCGAGTAGCTGGGATTACAGGCACCCACCACCACCCATGGCTATCTTTTGTATTTTTAGTAGAAATGGGGTTTCACCATGTTGGCCAGGGTGGTCTCGAACTCCCGACCTCAGGTGATCTGCCCGCCTTGGCCTCCCAAATTGCTGGGATTACAGGCATGAGCCACTGCACCCGGCCACGTTATTTACTCTTTATAGAAAATGTGCTTATGCCAAAGTGTAATTTTGCAGGTTAAAAAATATTTCTTAAATTTCTTTAGTAATGGAACACCAATATTTATTTATTTTAAATTTGTAAATGAGAACAGTAGGTTATTGGGACAATGGGGCCTTTGAAAACAATTTACCTTTCAAAGAATGCTCAAGGCATTGGGTAAGAACATATAAGAAATGTCCCTTCCCAGCCTCCCCATTTGCCTAAAGAGGTTGTGGTCTGCATGCAGGCCTGAGGGGCTTAATGCCAGGCTCTTGGCACACATGGCCAGCTGTGGCTACATTTTACAGCCATCTCTTTGCTCTATCCCCTCCTTGCTTCCCCACTTTAGCTCTCCTCATCTTTTCCTCCCACAGGCCATCTCTCTGTCCCAAGATTCCCAGATGCACACTTCAGAGAACATTGTCCTGGAGTTTTACTACTCCTTTGAACCCTGGCTGGAACTTCTCACTCTTCCAGGCTAGGAGGCTGGCCTACTGCTCCAAGGATGCCTGGACTGTGAGAGACAGAGGGAGGCACTGGGCAGAAACGTAAAGCCCTTTGTAAAGCTGAGGAATCTCAGGTTAAGATCTGGATATGACAGCTGAAAGGGGAGAGAGGGAATTAAAGTTAATGAGAATTGCATCAGAAGATTTTACCTGCTTACATATGGGCAATTTGTGTGTAGGTGGGTGGGTGTGACTGGGGAAAACAGGAGATGAGGTAGGGTGGCTGGGATAGTTGGTGCCAGGTTGACCAAGATGAATTACAAAAATGCATGCTTTCAGATTTTACATATTAGCCTTGGATTTTGGATATTAGAATATAGAAGAAAAGCAAAACTTCATTGAAAGTAAAATTGTTTTGTCATTAATGTAAAATCTTTTTAACATATATGCAGAATAATTATATAGATTAATATGTTTTCATATCATACTGTATAGACAAAAACACATATATCTAACATTATATGAGTTGCCTCCATGCACATATTACACCTTTGTTCAATTAAGAAATTTCATATTTGCTGGAACTACTACCTCTTTCTCTGCCTTCCATCGGGAGCTTTCTTGAACTGTCATCTTTAAACACCTGATTTTCAAGGCATTGTCTATGGAAGGCACCAAAGCAAAGGTCCGCCTTCTTTTAACAGGTCTCTAAGGTCCACCTTCTGTTAACAGGTCTATGATCAGACAGTCTGGGTTACTAACAGGCTACTCTGACTTTTTTTTGAAGTTGACTTGCTTGAGAAAGTGATGTAAAAGCTAAAATGAATTATTAAACTCTTTTTTTTTTTGTAATCTTAAACAACCTAAAAGAGAAACAATTCACAATGTAGAAAGAATGCGGAAGAGATTCCTCAGCTCTACAGAATGGTTGCCATGGAGTGGACCGTATTTGCCTTTTGAAAGCCAATCTTTCAATTGCATTCATCTCTGACAATAAATTTAAGGCTTACACCAGTGAAGAGAGTGGAGAGAGAAAAATGAAACCCTTTGCCAGAGCTAGGCTGGACAGCTGCTGGATTTTTGTAAGGGATATAAGAGTTTACAAGAAAGTGCCCCTCAAAGAATGAAATGCTTATATGAACATTCTTTGTCGATGAAACTCTTTAAGAAAGACCCACTGCTAGAATCCTGTAAACATCCATGTGCAGAAACAGATGCAGGCGTAAGTGACACTATTTCAAGTCATCTAATAGATCCTTGAAAGCAAGAACAGTGCAATAAAAAATCTATTTCTATTTTCCTTTATAAATAATTCATTTCTATATTTCTCTTTTCAAATAATGCCATGACTGTCCACAGCCTTGAACCTTCCAACCCCCTGAGAAGACCTGGACTGCTCTCCTTGATGGACTGGTGCTCCTCATCTCCCAGGGACTGGAACTGAAACGATAGCCTGGAGGTTAAGCTCTGGGTGCTTTGAAACAGGACAGATTTCCAAGCCCCTGTCCAGGATTCTGATTTAGCTGGCCTGGGATGAAAACATGGATCTGCATGTTTAACAAACAAACCAGTGGATTTTTAACACGGGGTTTAGGAAATTATACAAAGTATACACTCTCCTAGGGCTAATCTTGTTATTAATTATTGTCAGTTAAAAGCATTTCTTCACTGGAGATGAGGAAAAAACCCAAACTTAAAGCGTCAATAAAACTTTCAAATAGAAGATTATTTTTAAATGTTTTTCTCCTAAATTTCAAGTCTGCTATTCCAGATAGTATCATTCTCATAATCAAAATCATGAAGTCATCAAAAAAATAAAATCTCATAATCGAAATTTAATGTTCTTCATTCTACTTAGAATCAGAGAAAGGCTGTGAACAGCAGGTAAGACCTAGTCACTACAGTGTCTCATTGTACCTTCTGGCTCCAGCTCCAGGACTGAACACACACAGCCCATGTTCAGAATTATGATTCTGGAATTCCACAATGTTCTGGCAGTTAAATCATTGTGGGTGTCCTTAATTATTTCTTTAGGCTGAATTCCTAAAAGTGGAATTTCTGGGGCAAAAGCTAATGTTTAATTTAAAGCGTTTTGTTTGTATTGGCAAACCAGAATATTTAATCATGATCATAATAAAACCAAACTTGGGAATGCTTACAGTGCACTGAGCTCTGTGTCTCCGTCTTGATGACAGCATTTCAGTTGAGTGTTATCATCATACCCATTTTAAAGATGGTTAGAAAATAAGGCTTCGTTGGGCATGGTGGCTCATGCCTGGAATCCCAGGACTTTTGGAGGCCAAGGCAGGAGGGCTGCTTGAGCCCAGGAGTTTGAGACTAACCTGGGCAGCGAGACCTGGTCTCTACAAAAATTAATAAATAATCATAATAATAAAGATAAAGGGGCTTAAAGGACTTAAAATATTGACGAAGGTCATATAACCAGTAAGTAAGAAAACCAGAAGTGGGACTCAGGCCTTCCTGATGCCAAACCCTTGTTGCTAATCAGTAGCTGCCTTTTGAAAGGTTGTGCTAATTGGCACACTCACCAGAAGCATATGAGAATTCCTGTTTCCCCACACCTTAACCAACTTTGGATGGTACTTTTCTTTTCTTTTCTTTTCTTTTTCTTTTTTGAGACGGAGTCTCGCTCTGTCCCCCAGGCTGGAATGCAGTGGCGCCATCTCGGCTCGCTGCAAGCTCCGCCTCCTGGGTTCACACCATTCTCCTGCCTCAGCCACGCAAGTAGCTGGGACTACAGGCACCCGCCACCACCCCAGGCTAATTTTTTCTTTTTTTCTTTTTTTTGGTATTTTTAGTAGAGACGGGGTTTCACCGTGTTAGCCAGGATGGTCTCGATCTCCTGGCCTTGTGATCTACCTGCCTCGGCCTCCCAAAGTGCTAGAATTACAGGCGTGATTCAATTTCTACATGGTTCAATTTCTTTTTTTCTGACCCATGAATGTGTGGTATTCCACAATCTAAGTTGTCTGTGGTTAAGTAGGACACTGAAAATTTTTTTAATATGGGTCATTCATGCTTTGAAACACATTATTTCTTCTTTTTTTAAATTTTACTTTAGAAGTGCAGAACGTGTAGATTTGTTACATAGGTATATGTGTGCCATGGTGGTTTGCTGCACCTACAACCCGTCATCTAGGTTTTAAGCCCCTCATGCGTTAGCTATTTGTCCTAATGTTCTCTCTCCCCTAGTTCCCCACTCTCCAACTGGCCCCAGTGTGTGTTGTTCCCCTCACTGTGTCCAAGAAACATATTATTTCTTGAAGCTTTTACGTATATCTGAATATTGGAAATTCACACAATTTTCTCCAATCACAGTACATCACTTGTACATAAAGTCTACCCTCCAGAAAAGATTTTGCTGCGCAAAGCTATTCTTTGAGGACAGTGTAACGAACTATATTAGCTTAGCTTAGGTCTTAGGTATACTTTACCAAAGACTAAATTTATTCTCTACATGGTCAGAAATTAGAGTGTCAGGAATCATAATTTTATCTAATTTCCAAAATGAACTAACAATATTTTCAGTAAACTTTATTTCACTACATTTTGATATACATTTACATGTTTATATTTTACAGATAGATGCTAACTGAATTATTTTAAAGACCAGGTATATATTCCTTAAAATAATGTCGGAAACTTTTGACCCAATAGTTCAATTTCTGGATGTCCATTCTAAAAAAAATTCAAAATCTAGGCAAACATTTTGATTGTTACTAATGCTATTTGTAACAACGGGAAGCTCTGAACTCTGAATTCCTGATTGTATGGAAGTATTTAACTATGGTACACTGGAGTATTGAGCTATTGATCCACTTAGAGAATATTTAGAACACAAGCTCCTTGAGGAAGATCATCTTGTATAGTTTGTTCTCTCCCATATCTCCAGTGTGAAAAAGTGTTCGTCATATACACGCACTCCACAAGTACTCGTGGAATTGATGCCCCAAAATAGGGGCTTAGCTCAGGAGGGTTCTTGGCTTTGCTCAGGAAAGAATTCAAGGACATGCCAGTAGTGTTAGCAATCTTTTATTGACTGGTACTGCTCCTAGTGGAGCAGGGCTAACTCATAGGCAGTGGGCCCAGAGTCGGCAACATATGGGCTGTTGGCAGCTATATTTACACTCACTTTTACACACTTCAATTCTATGCAAACTCAGGGGCAGGTTAATGCAAATTGAGGAGTGGGTTATTTAGGATGTTCCAGGAAAGGGATGGTAACTTCTTGGTGGTGGCCATGGAAGGGATGGTAACTTCTGGTTTGTTGCCATGGCATTTGTAAACTGTGATGGTGCTGGTGGAAGTGTCTTATGCAACTAAGCAATGAGGGCAGCCAGGGATCAGCCTCTCTGCCATCTGTTGGTTTCTGCTGATTTCTTCAGTTTCTCCTCTCCGGACCAGATCCTGTTTTGGTCAGCAGGGTTATGACCAGAAAGAAAATCCTGCTGGTCTCTTACCACAGAATGAATGTGTATTTCATTATTAGCTAACTTTTACCGAGCTAAGCTTAAGTAGGTGCCTGGCATTGGTCTAAGTGCTTTAAATGCATTAACCCTTTTCATCCTTACAACACAACCATAAGGTAGCTAAAATTATTAGCTTCACTTTACAAATGAGGACAGTGAGACACCAGAAATTAAAGAATTTGTTCAGGGTTGTACAGCTATAAGAGCTTTCGCTGGTGTCTGAACAGATGCATTTTATTTTAGTGTCCAAGTTCTTGACAACTGGCTGGTTTGATAATGTACACAAAAATGGTAATTTGAAAGAATAGAGAACTGTGTTCTAATCCTTTAACTTGGTTTTTTGGTTGGACTGTGAAATATTCTTTGGCATAACCAGAGAAGTCCCTATGTCCAAACTATGGCTTATTATGAAGGATGAGGAAATGGTTTTAAAGAGCTGAGCCTGGCTGGTCACTGTGGCTCATGCCTGTAATCCCAACACTGAGAAGCCAAGGCAGGAGGATTGCTTGAGGCCAGGAGTTCAAGACCAGCCTAGGCAACACAGCAGGACCCTGTCTGTACAAAAAATTTAAAAATTAGCCAGCAGTATTGGCATGTGCCTGTAGTCCCAGCTACTCTAGAAGCTAAGACTCAAGGTTCCTTGAGGCTGGGAGTTTGAAGCCGCAGTGAATTATGATGGCACCTCTGCACTGTAGCCTGGGTGACAGAGTGAGACTTTGTCTCAAAGAAAAAAAAAAAGCAAGCTGAGCCAAATGGCTACAATTTTCTGAAATAATATGTTAATGTATTCCATATTTACCTCTTTCACAGCTGCCTGGAGGTAAAAACAAAGCTACTATAGCAGAATCAAAGTAATGATTTACCGTCTCCCTGGCACACGCTATGGAAATCCCAACCAGCTCCAATTCTTTTCTATTCCTTTGGGGGATACTCTTTGGGGAGACTCCATGAGGTGTTTGGATTTTCCTTTGGGGGCTGCTCTTCGGGGAGACTCCATGAGGTGTTTGGATTTTTCTTCTGGGTCCTTCTTTCTCTTTGTTGTGATTAATTCCATGCAGAGGGCTCTGCTGAGTGACACTGGCTGACAGCTCTTCCTCATGGGCCTCTGCCTGCCTACCAGGCCTCCCCTGGGCTTCCCGGCAGTTGTTGGTCCAACAATCTTCGGCAGTCTAGGGCATCACAATTCGGACCTTGACTTGAACTACACTCTTGCAGAAATGAGAAAGCAGTGCTGTCTGGTCGCGCTTTTATTTTTTTATTTTATTTTATTTTATTTTTTTGAGACAGAATCTTGCTCTGTCACTCAGGCTGGAGTGCAGTGGCGTGATCTCGGCTCACTGCAACCTCCATGTCCTGGGTTCAAGCGATTCTCCTGCCTCAGCCTCCTGAGTAGCTGGGATTACAGGCATGTGCCACCACACTCGGCTACTTTTTGTATTTTTAGTAGAGACAGGGTTTCACCATGTTGGCCAGGCTGGTCTTGAACTCCTGACGTCGTGATCCACCAGCCTCAGCCTCCCAAAGTGGTGGGATTACAGGCGTGAGCCACCGCGCTCGGCCTGGTTGCACTTTTGTTCTGAACGAGATTGTAATAAGCAGCCTTGGGTTTTGGACATTGTTCCGTTGCAGTTCCTTTCCCTAGGTCTTAGGCAATGGGCCCATGTCGAATCCTAGGCTTAACTTAATGCAGGCTCAAACTGGGATTCATGCTATGCTAATATCAAATATGTGCAAAGCAAAAATGATTGACTTTGTCAGATCTTCTTGACAGTTTGGGAGGGTTTCAGTGTGCTGTCCCCTTAGAGTTGTGTAGGGTAGAAGCAGGAATATCTTTTCTCACCCATCATTAGGTTCAGGGCTGAGGCACCTATAATAAAAGGCAGATTAGCAAGAGAAAAGCATACACATTTATTCAATATAACTTTTATGTGACACAGAATATTTCAGAATGAAGACCCAAAGAAACAGGAAAATGTATGTTTTTATGTTGAGGTTTGATGAACAGTGGGCTTCATGCAGAAGTTTGATTGCATAAGAGGTGTGCTCTAATGGCAGCAAACTGGGAAAACTTAGCAAGGCCTGTTTGTTCAGATCCTTCTCTGTCCTCAGAGATAGGAACATCACTTTCCTCTGGTATAGGAGAGTATATCTCTCATGAGAATTCGTTTATGGCCTGCATCAGGGGAGGAGAGTGGGAGAAGGTCAGAGAGACCTTCTTGTTTCTGCTGTTTCCTCAAATGCTAAAGCTGCCATGTTTCAGGGTAGTGTGTCCTGAACTCCATAACTTGAAATGGAGAGGAAAATATTTCCCTCTAGAAAATTAAGCTATAAGATCAACTTGTGAATTGATCATTTCATGACAGGGAGAAAGGAAAATTACTTTTGAGTTTGTGAGACTCTAACTGCTGTGAGGGTGGTAATACATTAAAAAAACAGTAGCAATTATCAATGAAAAGAGAGATTGGGCAACGTTGGAAGACTAGAAAATGAAAATTAAAGAAATAATGGCGGCCGGGTGCAGTGGCTCATGCCTGTAATCCCAGCACTTTTGGAGGCCAAGGCAGATGGATCACAAGGTCAGGAGTTCGAGACCAGCCTGGCCAATATGGTGAAACCCCCTCTCTACTAAAATACAAAAATTAGCTGGGCATGGTGGCATGTGCCTGTAGTCCCAGCTACTTGGGAGGCTGAGGTAGGAGAATCACTTGAACCCAGGAGGCGGAGGTTGCAGTGAGCCGAGATCGTACCACTGCACTCCAGCCTGGGCAACAGAGGAAGACTGTGTCTCAAAAAAAAAAAAAAAAAAAGAGAAATAATGGCAGAGCCAGGAAGAACCAGGACAAGAGCCTTTGGTCAACAGACTTCAATTATTTCTATCCTATTAGCAAAGACATTCCTAATGAAGAAAGATTCCAGAATGTCTGTCTGCACGGACTGTTTGACCCCACGGGCAGCAGCATACTATTTGTGAGATCGATGAATCGGGTTATCATGCCTAATGTCATGAAAAATTTAATTCAGGTGCTTCGCCTCTTTCTCATCCATGTACTTTCACATCACAACTCTTGCTACTGCTGCTACTACTATTAATATTTTTAAATGCTGAAGGCGATAAGCATTCATGTACATTATTTCATTTAACTCACAGATCAATCCTTGGAGGTGAGGACTGTTGTCATAATTATCTGGGTGAAGAAGCTGAGGTTCAAAAATGTGAGTCCAGATTTGCATGACGATGTGTCTCTGAAAAAATAAGGGAAGATCAATGGGACATGAACTCCTCTTATAAAACAACTAACTTCTCCCTTAGGGGTTAGGTGAATTATTAGCATTACGCATCCAACACTGTATGTTCACATAAGCCAAATAATTGCTGTATTCCAAAATAAGATTTTATTTTCTTTTAATAAAATTAGATTTTTAAGGAATAAGTTTTACTTCTTTTCTTGGATGTTATTTATTGTTTTAATAATGGTAGAAAAGTATATAGAGTATAAAAAAATCAAAAGTTGATTTACTATGGAAATTGAACTAATGTCGCTAAGATTTATGGTTTTCACCCTCACAATTCCACATATTTTCCCTTCTTTGGCTTATGGCTCCTTTCTGTCTCCGCACACTTTATGATTCTTGTGTTGTGGGTTCCTGTACAAGGTTAAAATTGATTTTTTCAGAACTTCCAATACGAATTTATAAAAGATATAACTCCAAAGGTGGCGTTTCCAGCTGAAGTGCTTAGCTTATATCTGTTAATTTAATATCACGAACTCTTTTCTTGAGCACAATAATTTACTTCTTAACAGAGGATGTGTGAAGGACAAAAAGAGTGCTAGCTTAAATGGTACCATTGCTGCCGTTGTGTTCCTGAGACATTCATACTATATGTGGAATGTCATAGCCACTATTGTTAACTCCAAAGTGCACTGATGTGAGGGAAGATCTCTTAACATTTATACTATGGTGGTTGTCCAAAATGTAAGCTTTATCGACTAAGTTATGTGTCTACAACTTACTAACAATACAGCGTATGATTTTCTCTTGTTTTTAGTGTTACTGTGGCCGCATGATTTGTGGCTGTTCAAGGTGTGTTCATTGTCCTCAACTTGGTATCTTGAAAGGCTCCACACAGATTGTACTACATAAATTCTCTCCTAATCCTATGCATTGCCAAATACTGGTCTCACGAGGGGGAAGCTTTCAAAATCAAGATTAGCGCAAGAAGTGTCTTATTTATATATTCAAAATGCTTTTCAACTTATTTTTTTTTCTTTTGGCTGATTTCTCTTTTTTCTTTTCTTTTCTTTTTTTTTTTTTTTGAGAGACAGGGACTCACTGTGTCACCCAGGCTGGAGTGCAGTGGCGCGATCTCAGCTCACTGCAACCTCCACCTCCTGGGTTCAAGTGATTCTCGTTCCTCAGCCTCTTGAGCAGCTGGGACTACAGGCACCTGCCACTACCTTTGGCTAGTATTTGTATTTTTAGTAGAGAGGAGGTTTCCTCTCTCAACTAAAAATGGTCTACAAGACCATGTTGGCCAGGCTGGTCTTGAACTTCTGGCCTCAAGTGATCCACCCACCTCAGCCTCCCAAAATGCTGGGATTACAGGTGTGAGCCACCATGCCCGGCCAGCATATTGCTTTCTATATAGGGTAACAATTGTTGCTGTTGTTATAATTACCTAATATGGCTTGGAGATTAAGGTGATTTTGGATTTCTATTCCAAAAATATATTTCTAAACTATTATGCAGTATTGTTAAGGAATATTCATAATCAGGCTTTAAATAAATCACTGTCAGCCTCTGTTACTTCAGTGCACATATCTGCTTTTAGTCACTTGCAGGTCAACTTGGTATTGCCAGTGCCTAGGACCTGGCGTGTCCTAGGACCTGGCATGATAGGTGCTGCTAGAATGCCAACTGGGCAGACTTGGGTTCACCTGAGAGCAAGATTATGGATGGTCTGGAATCAAGTATTATGCAGCACCAGCAGTTTTCTTTTTTTTTTTTTTTCTTCTTGAATATATCTTAGAAAGGACATTTTGAAAGTCTTTCTTGGGAACTCTATAAAGAAAGCTACAGCATTAGTAAGCCCCACATATCTTAGTTCCGGTTTTATTATCTGCCGAGAAACTGAACAACATGTTAAAATAAACACTATCATACCCTCAGGAGTTTAGAACTTCAAGGTAAGAGTGAGGATCTCATTAGACCCAGTGAGTTGGTTTCCCGATAGCTACTCTTGTACCAATGAGGAGCCGTTGTAAGTAAACCAGTTCCTAATTTCAGGAAATGTTTGTTGCAGAGTAAGATAGTCTTTGCTCAGTTTTTGCTCAACGAAGTTTTCCTTGAATCTTTTTCTCTTCTCTCCCTTCCTTCAGTAGCTCCTAACCACTTAATGAGTTGAAGACTTCAGTCTGTCTTGAAATAAGGAAAGTTAGGATAATACTGTGGGATTTAAGTGTTTTTTTTTCAAGTTGAAAGATTGTTCTTTATTCTGGTATTGTACTGTTTTCACTATTTTATGGCTAGAACATCCTTTTCTAAAAAAAAGATCATTGCTAAAATGATTTTTTTCTTTTCAAAATGTTCTTACCTGACCACAAGCTTTAAAGGTTGTCAACTGTACATTAATCCCCAAATTTATATTTAAATTCTTATTGATCTATGAAATTCAAAGTCTGGCAACCATAGCTATAGACAAAACCTATAACTGTTGTCATATTTACTTCCAGATTTCCTTGGGAGAGGACATACTTGGCAACAGACACTAGAAATATTTTCAAGGATATGACGGATGATTTTTCACAGCAGATTGGTGCTAAGTCACCACCTCTCAAGTTTTCACTTAACTGTTATCTTTTATCCAGCATTTACCCCTCCACATGGTATTACATCACGGCTTTAGTACTTTCACATTTACTCTGAAGATAGTCACCCCTTGGGTCAAACTCCAAGGAAAGAGGCTATCAGATTTGTTTTATCTTGTGGTTCTCATGTCAATGTGTGCTTTACAAATGCTTTTGCTTGAGCCTAAATATGACTCAAAACTTAAAATAAGTTTTGAACACCTTCTTTCAATTTTTAAGTGATTATCTGAATAAAACCAAGTTGAAGAATTTCACCACAAAGTTTACTTCCGAGTTGTGGTTTATGTTGAATTAGGGATTTTTTTTCTCTTTGGTTTTCAGTAGAAGATTACTTGGTAAATCTAACTATCTGCAGAAAGAGGTGGGGATTTTCCATCTCAGACACTCCATTGTGACGGTGTTAGATCTTTTCTCCACCTCGCTGTTCAGTGCAATGCACAATGAAACAATAACATGCATAATTTTGCCAAATGCTAGTGTTGGAAGAGGACTCTTTTTGGTATGTACAAATTAGAATGAATTTATGAAGTCTGAGTAAACAATGTTATTTCCAAGTATAAAATGTTATTCCTAACTATAACAGGCAGAAGGGAGTTATCTAATCTCAATTTTCACATAGATACTAAAAGCACTAACAGATTATTTTGTTTATACATCACTGTGCCTTATACATAGAAGGCACAAAATAATATCTTTGAATGACTGAATGAATTCTGTTTCTATCAATCTCATTTACCAATGAAAACCCTATACAGAGTTGTATTATTTAAAATGATACATTATTTTCTGTCATTTCTGTATTTTCTATACATATAATTTGCCGTATGTTTAAAAGTCCATAGAGAAACAAATAAAACATGATATGTTATCCATATTTCAAACAATTTTGAAGTTACTTTATTGTCAGAGTTAAATAATATTAGTTTGATATTCATCTTAATTTTTTTTCTGTAATTAACATTTAAAAGGCAGCTGTATGAATAGTACATTTTGAAGTAAACTTATAATAATACGATGTAGTCCTGGATTCAAGCAAAATTTTCTCTTTCAATTTTCTTTTCTATCCACAGTTTAGGACAGAAGTGTCTTTAGGGTCAGTGTCTGGAGTTACCACAAATCAAAAAGCAACATATTGAGTTAATTCTTAAAATCAGAGGTAGAATATCATTCTGGAGTTATAGAATTAGAGAAAGAAGATCTGAGCTCTAATTCTGCTCTTTCTTCATAAAATAAGGCAGTCGAGACTGGGTGCGGTGGCTCACGCCTGTAATCCCAGCACTTTGGGAGGCCGAGGTGGGAGGATTACCTGAGGTCAGGAGTTTGAGACCAGCCTGGACAACATGACAAAACCCCATCTCTATTAAAAATACAAAAATTAGCCAGGCTTGGTGGCAGGCGTCTATAATTCCAGCTACTCGGGTGGCTGAGGCAGTAGAATCACTTGAACCCAGGAGGCAGAGGTTGCAGTGAGCCAAGATCGCACCACTGCACCCCGGCCTGAGCGACAGAGCGAGACCCTGTTTCGAAAAATAAATTGAATAAGGTTGTTGGACTATCATATCTTTAGCATTTCTTCAGTTTCATGTTCTCAGCTATAAGAAAGGCGTTTTTGAACATTAGATATAAAAGGATAGTAAAAAGGAGTGAAATGTTCATTCAAAAATATGAAAATTATTTAACAGCTTTTGGACAACTCGTGGGATGAAGTATTTTGCATGTCACTGAAAAGTTTCACACCTCCTGCCTGAAACCTTCTCTATGCCTCTGCTAATTTGCAGAAAAATTGGCTGACTTTTTTTTTTTTTTTTTTTTTGAGACGGAGTCTCACTCTGTCGCCCAGGCTTGAGTGCAGTGGCGTGATCTTGGCTCACTGCAACCTCCACCTCCAGGATTCAAGCGATTCTCCTGCCTCTGCCTCCCAAGTAACTGGGACTACAGGCGCCCGCCACCACGCCCAGCTATTTTTTTTTCTATTTTTAGTAGAGATGGGGTTTCACTGTGTTAGCCAGGATGGTCTCGATCTCCTGACCTTGTGATCCTCCTGCCTCGGCCTCCCAAAGTGCTGGGATTACAGGGGTGAGCCACTGTGCCTGGCCTGCTTCCATTTTTTATGGGACCTATAGGGCTTTATCCTTTATACTTTGAGTGCAGTGACCTGTGCATTTTAGTTATCTTCTCTCCCAAAGCACAAGTACTTTGCCACACCTTGTTCAGTTTTGTATCCTACGACAGTGCCTGTCATAGTATCTTACACAGAATGCCAAATAGTTTTATTAAATAATTGATCAGACCATTACAGAAGGTATTTGCCAGGGATTTACTAAACTATAACGTTGAATTATTCAGTTATTCATTCAATAAACACTTGTTGAAGGTTTGCTGTGTACCCCACACTAGACTGGGGCTAGAGGTATCAAGGTAAATACCGTTGTGGAATTAAGGAGCTCCTGCAATAGTAGGCTGACATCGAACCAATGATTTGCCATATAACGTGATACATCAGCAGCATAGGATATGATAGTGTGTGGATCACAGTAAAGATTTTCTAGACAAGAGGATGTAGTTTCTGAGCTAGGTATTAAGGCATTAGCACGTGTTTATAAGGCAAAGCCTCTCTGCAGAGGTAAGAACCAGCAAGGCATGCTGGGAGCGGGGGTGGTGGGAGAGAGGCTAGAAGCAGCCAGAAGGGTCCAGAGGGAAGTTGGTGAGGGCAGAGACTGAACGACTACGGGCAGAGGTACAATTGTAATTTGTTGGAAACAAGTGCTCGGTGTAGCCAAAAGAAATCCTCACTTTGACAGAAAATTCCTCCTCAGCAAGGCACCTTTACTTCTGCAGAAGGGTGTTGCCTGCACTTGTTACAATTGCAAGAGCACACGGAACAAAGGAAGGAAGGGATTTTTAACCCTAACACAGTTCCTGTTTCTGTGTCCTTCCCCTATTGGCTGGGGTTGGACAGCACAATCTAAGCTGATCCCAATTGACTTAAGTTTAAATTTTCCCAATAGGGTAAACTTGGGTTTTAAAGGGGGGTTGGGGGGAAGACAAATAAGAAACGGTTAGGCTTAACAGGAGAGGGGGTAGGATTGTTTACAGCTTATGACCAGGAAGTTGAGTCTTTGAAGAGGAACTCTGTTGTCCCAACAGAGTGATGGAAGCCAATGACAGGTTTTAAACAGGAAGAGCATCACCCCTCCAGCAGCGCCATGGATGATGGTTTAGGGTTGAGAGATTCCAGAGGTCGGAGGACCTACTTGGGCAGATGCTTCAAAAGTTCAGGCTAGAGCTAAGGGAGATCTGGGTCCCCGTGGATGTTGGAGGTGACCAAAGGAAGCAGATGGTCACTCACCTGCTTGTTGTCCCGACACAGAAGACTGTAGCTTTACATTTGTATTAACTTGGATGGATTCTTTCTAGAAAAACATTTAGACCTTAAACCATGAAAATTATGGCCAAGAGGATTAATAGAGAAGTCCAAAAGTTATGTTCACAAGAGGGAAAAAAATGGGAAAAAGAAGGCATGATAACTATATCCTTGTTAATTAAGTTTTGGAGCATGGTAAAAAGCCTTCCTTACTGTTTTGCATATGTCAAATCTGTCATAATACATTTTTTCTGAAATAATGAAAATATCTTTCTCTTTAGTTGACTTTATTGGACACAAGCTGAATTATCAATGTCAACATTTTTGTTGTTGGTGTGTGTGTTCATGACAGATTCATTTCACCTTGTGACTATAAGAAAGAACATTCACAGAAACCTTTCTCAGGGGAGGCAGGGTGAGCTTGCATAGTAGGTAAGTTTTAACAAGCAGCCTACAAGAGGAGTGGGGATAATAGTTTATTAGATTTGAAAATAGAATGCAAGTGTATGAAGTGGAGCACAGAGTTGTGTGTGTTCTCTGTGGTGGTTTCTGCATAAACACTGGGCAGAGACACTCTCCCCTTCCCGGGGAAGAAATGGAGAAGAAGGACATGGAGCTTGGTCCACTGGAACTCAAGCGAACCTGCCCTTCACACAGAAGACCCAGAGAAAGTGTTATTTGAATAAAATTTATGTAGGATTGTGTAAAGGATTTTAAGTTTTAAAGACAAAATACAAAGTCATACTGGAAGTGAACAAATAACCATTGATCCTACACTTCTCAAACTTTATTAAATGAAACTGCTTAGTTTTCTAAAAAAAAAATCATTGATTACTGCTAATCAGACAGTGAATTTTTTTCTTTAAGCTAATACTGGAATTCTATATTTAAATAAATTACTTATAGCTATTACTTTTATTACCAATAATTGGCAAAAATAATAATAAACATATTATATCCCATGTATATATTAACTCTTTATTATGGAAATTTAAGATATATACAAAAGTGGATACAGCATAATAAACCTTAATGTGCCCATCCTCCAGTGTCAATATTTATTATTTCATTACAGTCTAGTTTCATTTTACCCTCCCTTACTCCTTCCCTTATTATTTTTTATTTTAGTATTTAAATTATTTGTTATTATTTTGAAGTAAATCCAAAGCATCCGTTATCATTTCATCCTCAAAATTTTAGCAATGTCCCTAAAGATGAAAATTCTTAAAAAACTCAACACAACCACAACAATATCTTTATGCTAACAACAATACTTTTATGGCATTTAAAGATTAACAATAGTTTTTTCATTGTATATCTAGCCAAGCCTCACATTTCTAATTCTCTTAAACGTCATGAATATATTTTTGTTTGTTTGAGTCTAGACCCAAATAAGGTATACACACTGTAATTGCCTGCTTTCTTCGTCTTTATTAATCTATAGATTCTACTTTACTTCCCTTTTTCCCCTTGAAATTTACTTGGTTAGGAAACTGGATGGTTACCCTGTAAAGTTTCCACCAATCTGGAGACAGGGAGTTGCAGTCCCATCAAGCCATTTACCTTGTTCCTTTGCCGTCTGTATTTTCTGAAAATTGTATATAGGGATAAGATCAAATCCAAGTTCATTATTTTTTGGCAAGATTTCTTCCTAGGTGAACGTGTGTTCTTTAATTAGGAAACCTAATTAAACAACTTCTGGTGTGCTGTCTTGCTATAGAGTTAATGCGGTTGCTGCACAATGCTTAGATCTTCTTGTACATATTACGATTTTAAAGGTTTTGATGTAAAAACTATTCAAGTGGATAATCCCAACAACCAAAATTTGTTCAGAAGGAATAGGTGTTACCTGAGATTAAAAACAACAAAAACACTTTTTAAAAAACCGTGAACGCAAATAATTCCTAATGACCACATCAAAGGCTCATATCATTTATCCAGATAATATGCCAAGAATCTGCAAGCACCTTGACAAGGAAACGTCTTTATGTGTAATATAAATCACCAATTGCTACCTTATTTGAAAACTGGATGATGATAACAGCTCTGTGACTCCATAAATTTGAGTTTCTAATATTATGCAGAAGAACATAAAACCTGTTTATGCATTATAATGCAGCAATAATGTATCTTCGCAATCATTGGCATAACTAAATCCACTAACTTGCCTGTAGCATGCATAATGACAAGTTTGCAAAATGCTCAGAATTTTAAATTTTGATTCACCTGCAGTTCAAATCCCTGCAGCAATTAAAGAAAAAACACACATATCAAAGCAACAAATACTTCTAACGGAGCAAGATACCATTTTCAGGGAGAGTGTTTTCATGTGCCCTTTGAGGCTCTAGCAAAACCAGAGTCAAATAGGTAGATATACCTTCATTAACCATTTTGATCAGGACTTATTTTGATATAAAGAAGATGTGGAGGTAAAACATTTTGATCAGGACTTATATTAAAATATAATCCACATCTTCTTTAAAATAAAGACTCACAGAAATTCAACAAAACACATGTTTAATTTAAGCTGCCCAATGGGTTTTTTTTCCATGCTTTTGGCTACTTTTGTGGATGCAAAATATGAAGTGAAGAAATGAGACATTTATCAGAATCAGGAATTGGCAAACTTTCTGTAAAAGTCTAGAAAGTAAACATTTGAAGCTTTGCAGGCCATTTGGTCTGTCAAAGCTACTCAACTGTGCTATTGTATCAGGACGGCAGCCTTAGACAATATGCAAATGAATGAGCAAGGATGTGTTCCAATAAAACTTTATTAAAACAGACAGTGGGCCAGTTGCAGCCTGTGAGTCACAGTTTGCCGACCCCCAATCCAGTTAATTTAAGACAAATCTTATCGTCTATTGGAGAAAGTATTTTTTTTTTCTCTAAATAATTGAGGTTGGCAGCCCCTATTAGTTAAGTTCAACTGAAGGTAGCTTAATTCTCCACTTGATTTGGTATGTGTAGACACAGGTTTTGTTATATTTTTAAAGCAAGACCTTTGAGAAGGCCAACCACCTGCCTTAGTTTATTAGAATTAATGAGGGATAAGAATGTATTGTCCTATGTAAAACAAAAGAAATCTTCCAGAAGAGGCTTAGTACTTGCAGGGAGCCTCGTACATTTTCACTTGGTTTTATAAAGGAGCCACTTCAAAGTTGAAGAGACACCAAAGAAAAGAGAGTAAGAAGAAAAGAATTTATTTGTCAAGGCTAGAAATCAATCATTAACTGTAACATTAAACATGAACTTTGTATTCTTGTCGCTTTGAACAACAACAACAGCAAAATCTCACAATTCATTTGAAGTTGACAACTCACTCTGAAGAAGTTGTATAAATTGTTCCATTGTCTGAAATTAAAAATAAATGTCAATATATCTTACACTTGTTTACAATGAACTTTTCTTATAACACTGGTTATTCGGTTGTATAAAATAATTATGTCTTACAAAGATAATTCCACAATCTCAAGGATTTAAAAATACATTTTAAGATATAACATTTAGGCTGGCCTGATCCCAGCACTTTGGGAGGCCGAGGCGGATGGATCACCTGAGGTCAGGAGTTTGAGACCAGCCTAGCCAACATGGTGAAACCCTGTCCCTACTGAAAATATAAAAATTAGCCAGGTGTGGTGGCGTGTGCCTGTAAACCCAGCTACTCAGGAGACCGAGGCAGGAGAATCGCTTGAACCCGAGAGGCAGAGGTTGCAGTGGGCCAAGATCCCACCACTGCACTCCAGCCTGGGTGAAAGAGTAAAACTCTGTCTTAAAAAAAAAAAAAAAAATTAAACCCAAATGAATGTGTTCCAAAAGGGAAAAATACTATTTGTTTCAGCCTCATATTTAAAAAATTACGTATCTAAAATTTGTATTAAATTTTTCAAGGTTAGTTTTTGTCATTCCATGAATCAGGCAGAATCTAAATCAAGGCCAGTTTTTATTGCATTTTTAAGTTTGTAGGGGAATATAATCCAAACTCAGTAGTGGATGTACTAGGATAATACATTGTAAGTTGTGATCAGTTGTGACTAATTGAAACTGAGAGATTTATATGGAACTGCACTTATTAGGGCAAAGCTATTGTTTTCTTTGCCAGGTAGCAAAAATATGTTTTTTAAGCTTACACTTGTTTCCAAAGGACATTTTCTGGAAAGTTGTCCACATTGTTTTTCTAATGTTGCAAAGACAGTTTGCAAACATTCAACAAATTACCTAACTCTCGCAGTTTGCATTTTCCCCATTTCTATGAAGTATCAAGTGTTGAAAATTCCTCTACAGTCCATAGGCATTTTGTTCTGGCTCCAAAGAAAATTATCCTTTTGAAACATAAGGAAAGATTTTACAATGTGTATCTTTTCTTTCAAATGAGGCTTGACTTTTAAGCTTGATGTTTGAAAACTTGAAGATGGACGACATTGATAAATGATACTTTCATATACAGAAGGAAGAAAAGGAATTGGAGAACAAGCTTATAACTGCAGTTTGTAAAATCTGCTAATAAGCCTGCTAATGGGAGACAGATTAAGGAATGTATTTTGCCACAGACTTATCCCTATAGCAGCTACAGCAAAGAACTATGATTTGGGCTTTCAGTTCCTAAGCTACAGTTTTTGTAATGGAAAAAACAAGCGACACAGGTTACTGAGTGATGGACAACGGTGTGTTTGTTAATTATTACGTATTCACAGAGATGTTCTTTACACTACTTCAGCACAAAACTGCATTTGGATGTAAAACAGCATTTTCATTTAATGATGAAACTGTAAATACGTAACATGGCCCCAGCACTTTCTCTTGCTTGTGTGCTTGTGATCTCATCACAGCCATGCTTGTTTTGAGGGAATTTCTGGCTGCCTTTGCTCATTTGTACGGTCTTAGATCTGATGACCTTTACATTTATGACCTAGTAAATTATCTTCCTCAGCTTTGGAACAAAAAGAGATGGGCCAGTAGTTTTAATCACAAAGGAACCTGGCAATGACCCTGCTAATAGAATACAGATTCTACAATACGTGCTGCAGCTAGTCACCCTTACATTTACTTACATTTTGTTTTACCTTAAAATATTACCGACCTAAGAAATATGACTTTTAAAGCAGTGTAATGAAAAACAGCTCATAGACACATTAAGTCTGAGAATATTCTCATGTATCTTTTTCTGTGGAAGCATGTCTATTAATATTTTTAATTAAAGATACAGTGCAGCTTTTTCAAATGCATTAAGTGTTTTATGAAAAAACAAGCACATGGTAGTATTTATGGGAAAGCTACCACTCATGATTTTTTGGAATGAATGTTTTAGTAGAATATGCATATGACTGTCTAAATATATGTGTATACATACACACACATATGTATATATAAATAATCTTTGAAAATTGCTGAAGTGTGTGAGCATTTCAGGTTTAACTACATTGTTCACCTGAAATAAGTGAATACATGTAAGTGCTGACCCCGTAAAGAGTTAGATATCCCTGATAGGAGGAATTTCTGACATAGTGTCAACAAGTTCTTGCAGATCCAGATCAAGCCAGCTGCAACTGGGGTAACAGAACCCTTTCACGGTGTTCCGAATGGATGATTTTCAGTTAGAGGCTATTAGTTGAGGATTACAGTGCCAGGCAAAATGATGAAGTTCAAGTACTTTGGAGAAAAATTCATCTCTGTGTTGCCATTTACCTTCTAGACATTCTGAAACAAATTTGGCCATGAGCTAGAATTTCCTGTAAAATTTTAACAGTTTTAAAGGAGTGTCTTACTGCACAACAAGGAATGCCTTGGCATGAGAAAACATTTTTGGAAAAGGAAGAATCATGGGAGATTTTTATCAAATAATGAAGAACTAGAAGGGAGGCGGGACATTGTGGTTTGAAAAAATGGCTGGCTTTGGTAGATTAAAACCTCTGATGTTGCCTTTGGAAAGTTGTTCCAGATGAAATTTTTCCACAGAATACTTAGGTAATAAGTCAATTCTCTGGGTAATTAGGCTGTGTCTACATACTTACATATACAGTCAGGCATCACCTAACAGCAGAGATACGTTCTGAGAAATGCAGCGTCAAGCAATTTTGCCGTTGTGTGAACAGCATGGAGTGCACTTATACAGACCTAGACGGCACAGCCTCCTCCACACCTGGGCCATATGGTACAGCCTGTTGCTCCTAGACTATACACCTGCACAGCAGGTGACTCTACACTCTAGGCAATTGTAATACAACGGTTTGTATTTGTATATCTAAACGTAGAAAAGATACCGTAAAAATGCAGTATAAAAGAAAAAGTTGTACATCTGTATGGGGAGCTTACCACGAGTGGAGCTTGCAGGACTGGAAGTGGCTCTGGGTGAGTCAGTGCGTGGGTGGTGTGTGGAGGTGAAGGCCTCAGACATGACTACGCACCACTGTGGACTTTATGAACACTGTACACTTAGGCTGCACTAAATTATAAAACAGTTTCTTTCTTCAATAATAAATTAACCTTAGCTTACTGCAGCTTGTTAAACTTGATATACTTTTATTTTTAAAAAACCTTTTGATAACACTTAAAACACTTTTAAGAACACTTAGCTTAAAACACAAATAGACTGTACAGCTGTACAAAAGCATTTTGTCTTTATATCCTTATTTGATAAGCTTTTGACTGTTTAAAATTTTCTATTTTTATTTTTACTTTTTAAATTATTTGTTTAAAAACTAAGACACAAACACACACATTAGCCTAGGCCTGCATGGGGTCAGAATCATGAATATCACTGCCTTCCACCTCCAGATCTTGTCCCACTGGGAGGGCTTCAGGGGCGATAACACGCATGGGGCTGTCAGCTCCCATGACAACAGTGCCTTCTTGGATACCTCCTGAAGGGCCTGCCTGAGGTTGTTTCACAGTTAAGTTTTTTTGGTAAACCCATAAGCCAGTGACATAGTCATTTATTATTATTATCTAGTGTTATGTACTATATAATAATTGTATGAGCTAGAATTTTATACAACTGGGAACACAGTAGGTTTGTTGACACCAACATCACCACAAATACATGAATAATGCTTTGCCTCACGTCACTAGGCAATAGGAAGTTTTCAGCTCTATTATAATCTTATGAGACCATCATCATATATGTGGTCCATCTTGACTGAAAGTCCTTATGTGGCATACAACTATATTTAGTTTGGGAATTTTTGTAGGATTTAACAGATATATTTATTTATTTATTTTTAAAAACTATTGAATTTCATTTTAAAAGTGCACATATTCTAAATGTATACAGCTTGATGAATTTTACAATTTTCACTGTAGTATCCAGTCCCTACATCAAGAAACATAATATATTACCAGCATCTGAGGATCTCTGCTTGTATTTCTTTTCTCCTCATCCCTGTAGTAGCCACTATCTTTATTTCTAAATTATAGATTAATTTTGACTTTGTTACCTTATATGAATTGATTTACAGAAAATGTATTATTTGGTATCTGGATTATTTCTCTTGACATTACGTTTATTAGATCCATCTGTGTTACTATGAGTAGCTTTCTATTGTTAAGTTTCATTGCTGTATGTATTTTATTGTGTGAATATATCACAATTTTTCTATTCATTCTTCTATTTCTTGGGTAGTTTTTAGTTTCAATGATTATGAGTAGTGCTACTACAGATATTAGTGTACATGTTTTTTGGTGAATATATCTATGCACTTCTGTTGTGTACATCTCCACCTTTAAAAATATATATATCGTAGTTATTATAAAAGTATTTGCCAACTCCAATATTGAAATAATCTGTGGGGCTGCATCAATTGTCTTATTTTTTCTTCTTGATTATCGATCATATTTTCTTGGTTCTCATATGCCTAGTAATTTTTGATTTTATGCTGCGTATTGTGAAGAAAATAATTAGAGAAGTTCCAGATGACTTTATCTTCTGCTGTTGTGCAGGCAGATAGAAATAGAGTAAGAGGATTATAAATTCAATTCAATCACAGATTGAATTGGGTTGGGACTGGGTTGCAGTGTTAGTAAAATTCAGTCTATATCTTACTTGCTGCTCTTCTTCAAATATGGTCCTCATGGTATTTTGAGTGGAATTTGTTAGTTGTTCTTCTTTTTAGTCCAAAAAGACTGCAAGCGATCCAGATCTGTACTTTGAAAGTTCCCAGCCCAGCTCTCAGGCCACCTTTCCCATGAAACTTCAAGAAATGGCAAAAATCTCAAGAGAGACTAATCATGCCCTTGAGGCAGTTCTCTCCCCTGGCATGAGTGTTTCTTAAACACTATGAAACTGCAGGAGATCCATTCTGCTTCTGAGGACAATAGGCTTAGCTTTACAGCCTCCTGCGCAACCTCAACATTCAACGAACGTCCCAGGAGGTAAAACAGTAGTGTGTTTCTGGCTCCTCCCTTCCAGTTTTCCGATTTGTCCTCTGGCTCTATACAACTGCTAAATGCTTTGGTGGCTTTTCTTTTCCAAGATAATGATCTCTGATTGGGCCATACCCTATACTAAGCCTGAGGCTAGAATCAGCAAATACCCTTAGGGAACAAAAATGACTATCAGCAGATCTCCTCACAACAGTTCTTCATCTCTGGAATTTTAGTTGGTTTACTCTTTGTTGTTTCCATAGCTCTCTGACATCTTTATAAAAATATTATTTAAAAAATTTGTTTTCTGCTTTTGCAGCAGAAGCATTGGCTTCTCATAACCTACCACATCCTCTCAGAAGTGAAGACCAAGTAAATTAAGTGTTAATGATATGTTGCATTATATAATCCTTTATATTTTAGAAAGTAAATATGACATCTCAATTTGTATTCTCACAGCAATTCTATGAACTAAGCAAGATGTGAATCAATCCTTCTTGTTTATAAATTAGGAAACTAGGGTCCAAGTAATTAAATCTTGTATGAAAGGTCAATCTGCCAAGAGGTAGAGGAAGACCTTGTGTCATCCAATTTTCTAATGTCCAGTTGGTTATTTGCTGCATACCACACTGCAATTTTTTTCAGCTTCTTAATTAACAAATAAAGATTCTATACATTTGTTGTGTACCACATCTACTTTTAACAAATAAATATAGACATAGTAAAAAACACATGGGCAGATATATACATATCAATCACAGACTTGAGACCGATGATAATTTTATACATCTTGTTTTTGAGTGTGATGAAACAGGAGAGTTCCCTGCCCTCCCCTGACCCGCACAGGGTGGATGACAGGGGTGCGGCTCTCTATTCGACCACCATGAGCTCAAACCCCTTGTGGGAGAGGGAGCACACAGACAGCCAGGTGCAGGAGCCAGGGTGAGCACTTCGGGCTGCAGCCCCGTGGTAGTCTCTAGGGCTGTGTGTTTGTGACCCCAGACCCCAGTGTTACAATGCCCTTTTAGCTCTGTCTTCCGCAGATGGCTTAAGTGTTAACCAGCTCAGTGCCCCCACTGCCCTTCTGCAAAGGCAGAGGACCTGTGTGATGGCTTTCTATATCCCAAGCTCTTGTCCAGCATCCCAGAAGAATCAGACCACACATGAACTTGAAGGATGAATGTAGGGGTTTTATTGAGTGGTGGAGGTGGCTCTCAGTGGGATGGATGGGGAGCTGAAAGGGGGATGGAGTGGGAAGGTGATCTTCCCCTGGAGTTTGGCTGTCCGGCAGCTGAATTCCTCTCTGACTGCCCCCCAGCTGAATTCCTCTTGTTGTTCAGACATTCCTTCTCTTCTCTTTTTCTCTGCTGCACTGTTCATCTGCTTGCCTCCTCTTCTCCTCCTTTGCTTCTGAAGCCTGGGGTTTGGGGTTTATATGGGTACAGGATAGCGGGGCGTGGTGGGCCAACAGACAACTTTTTGGGCACAAAAACAGGAATGCCTATCTCCATTTAGGGCTGTGGGTCTCCAGGCTTGAGGGTGGGGCCTTTGTCAGAGAACTGCCCTCTTCTACCCAGTATTTCCCTGTCTCTATCCATATCAGTGATACCAGTAAAACAACAACAAAAAAACCTAGAATGCCACATGCATGATGGGGCCTACAGGACGCTGAAAGCCATACGTCTGCCCCTAAATATTCACCCTGCTTTACTGTCATGAAGCATGCCTGGAATATCATCATTTTAGCCTGTACCTTTGAATTAAGTGGAGTCCTCTTGAGAATCCTTGTCAGAACAAGCAGATATTCCTGTAAAAAACAGGTTCTGTTTTTTATATCATGAGAATGAAATTGCTACAGGATGGGAACAACACACCATAAGAAGAGAGCTAGGAGGGTGAAGTGCATAAAGGCAAAATGAGGGATAACATACACATTTCATCACATTTCAGAATGGAAGCCAAAGTGCAGGTAAACTGCAGACAGCAGGATGCTCAGAGAAGACCAGCATGGTAAGGGGTCAGTTAGCCACAAACTTGTAGATGTCACAGGTAGAAGAAGCCTGACAGGCTGAAAACTTGTCTAATCCAAGGGAGAAAACTGGCAACCTGAGAGCCAGATGGTGTGGCTGTGTGTGTTTGGGTTCTCCGTGGGATGACTTTTAAGCTGGCTGGGAATGTCTTTAGGGGTGCAGGAGCTCCTCAGTTTGACAGTCCCCAGTACTTCCTCTTATCTTTTGTTCATTGATTTTCCTCTCTGCCTCTTGAAAGCATTTGAGCTTATGGCCGTTGACGAGTTAAATTATTTTATTTTTTATGTTTTTGAGATTGAGGGTCTCGCTTTGTCACCCAGGCTGGATTGTAATGGTACACTCATAGCTCACTGTAACCTTGTCCTCCTGGCCTCAAGCTATCCTCCCACCTGTCTTCTCTTGAGGAGCTAGAACCCCAGTTCATGCCACCACGCCCGGTTTGTCATTTTATTTTATACATGAGATCCTGAGCCCAGAAAGTGGCATGTCCAGCTTAACGAAACATGCCCTTCTTGTCATTATTCTCTGGAAGCAGCTTCTCAAATTAGTTCACCACCTATTAATAGTTAATTTACCCATGGTTAGTTTACAGCACGGCATGCTCTTTTTTTATACTTTTCTTTCCACTAGACTGCCTCTTCCTTCCTTCACCCATAAAAGAACAGACATTTTAGCTTCAGTTGATTGATCTAAGGCCAATGGGTAAAAATGTGAAGCACATTTCAACCTAACTATAATGATTAACTTTCTATAAATTTTGATTGTCCTAAAAAGGAACAAGTGGTTTTGAAATAGTACAAACTCTCACTGGGTGCAGTGGCTTACGCCTCCAGTCCCAGCACTTTAGGAGGATAGCTTGAGCCAAGGAGCTCAAGACCAGCCTGGCCAACATGGTGAGACCCCATCTCTACAAAAAATACAAAACTTAGTCTGGCATGGTGATGCACACCTGTGCTTTGAGCTACTAGAGAGGCTGAGGTGGGAGGATCACTTGACCTCAGGAGGTGGAGGTTTCAGTGAGCTGAGATCACCCACTGCACTCCAGCCTGGGCAACAGAGTGAGATACTGTCTCAAAAACAAAAACAAAACAAAACCAACAAAACAAAACAAAACAAAAAACACAAGCTCTGACATTGGAAGCGTTCAAGCCAAAGTTAGGAATACTGAAAAGAAAGGGAATTCTTACATTTGGTGAAAAGTTAACTTTGAGATCTTTACATTTTCTTCCAAGTTCAGAAACATATGTAAATCCTGACCTTTATCTGTAGAGTCTGTAAAATTAGCATTTGTACTGGTAGCTGTGTTCATATTTATATCGGAATCCGTCTGTATTTCCAGAACTATACCTATGTAACTCTAGCTCTGTTTCTGTGTGTACCATGAAACATACTAACTTGTTTGTGCACTCACATGTTTGTTGAACATAAATGCGTCTAGTATTTATTATGATTAATGTGGTATTTTAAGTGACATTGAGGTTGTAGCAGTAGACCTCAACACGATTAAGCCACTAATAGCTATGTCCAGTAACATTGTCAGGATTAAAAGACAACACTTTAGAATAAACCAAAAGTTAAAGAAGTTGATGATCCTGTTAGACATTTTTTATTTATTTAACCTGTGAGTTGGCGAGACATCCTTATAGCATGTTATCTAGGGTTCAGACCTCTGTCCAGGTTCTGCCAGACCTCAGAACCCTTGGATTCCAGTTGGTTGTGATAATATGTGTAAAATATTGTTGACACCTGGACAGAGATTCTAATAATAGAACTGAATTCAAAAGAAACTGTCTTTGATTTTGTATATACTTAAATAAGAAACTGTAGAGAGTGGAAACTAAAGCTTTTGTTTTCATGTTCTGTTTTCTTTTTCTTTGTGAAACAGAGAAACAAAACACTTTTTGTTCCTTTGTAGACTCCTCAGCTAATGACATGTTTGGAGATCCATAAGGCTAGACAATATGGCAAGGCTAATTAAATTCTTAGAAACTTTCATTTCTTTAAAATAGTGTGCCAACACATAGGGTGGTTTGCAAACTTATGACAATTTGGAAGCAACTACTCACTTGGCTGAAAATGTCAGTAGTTTGTTTTCCTACAACTGATGTGGCAGATTGGAAGGGAGAAAGGAGGAGTGGAAAGAGGTGGTATCAATCCTCTAGATCGAAGCTCCAGCAAACCAAACATTATGGAATATAGTGTAAAATTCTGATTTGTTTACCAGTTCCTATGGGAAACATATCTTCTACTCATGTATAGCCTCATGAGACAGCCATTCTGTTTCTAAATAGATGTAAATATTGGCAAATTTCATTCTAATATCTTGCTACAAGTAGGAACTTTATTATTATTATTATTATTATTATTATTATTATTCAGGCTGGAGTGCAGTGGCGTGATCTCAGCTCACTGCAACTTCTGTCTCCTGGGGTCAGCGATTCTCCTGCCTCAGCCTCCTGAGTAGCTGGGACTATAGGTGTGTGCCACCATGCCTGGCTAATTTTTGTATTTATTTTTTGTAGAGATGGGGGTCTCGCCCTCACCATGTTTGTATTTTTGTAGAGACGAGGTTTCGCTGTGCTGGCCAGGCTGGTCTCGAACTCCTGACCTCAAGTGATCCGCCTGCCTTGGCCTCCCAAATAGGGGATTACAGGTGTGAGCCACTGTGCCAGCCTACAAGTAGGAACTTTAAATTGTGATAAATATTTCTATAAAGTAGGCTTAAGTTGGTGTCATATCTAAGAATCCATTACTAAACCTAAGGTCATGAAGATTTACCCTCAGGGTAAGTGTTTTATAGTTTTAGCTCTTACATTTCAGTTTTGTACATTTTGAGGTAATTTTTATATATGACATGAGGTGAGAGTCCAACTTCATTCTTCTGCATATGGATATCCAGTTGTGTTTTAATACTTACTATCTTATAGGGGAAGGAAACAAACTTATTGCCTCATAAGAAAGCTCTTTCTAAATAGCTGTAATTAGTAGCAAATTTCTAACATTTTGCTACATGTAGACCTTTATATCATAATAAATATTTCTAAGAGGTAGGTTTGAATTATAAGTGTTGGAATTTAAGCTTGTCTTCTATCAGTTGAGAGTCTTACACATTTTAGGATGTGTAGTAAGTTAATATATTTATTAATAGTTTTTGGCCAGGCACAGTGGCTCATGCCTCTAATACCAGCACTTTGGGAGGCTGAAGTGGGTGGATCGCTTGAGGCCAGGAGTTCAACATCAGCCTGGGTAACACAGCGAGACTCCCATCTCTACAGAAAGAAAAAAAGTTTTTATTAAAGAGAGGTTGTTGGTGAGGCAAAGTGTATTGAGAGAGTATGCATTGACTTTTGTGTTCAAAATCAAACTGCTACTACACAGCTGTGTGACACTAAGGAAGTTACTAAAACACTCTGAACCTTGTTTTCTTCTCTATCAGATGAAGACAATAGTATCTATCTCATGTGATGTGTTATGATGATTAATTGTGATAAGGTATATAAAACTGCCTGGAAAACAACAAGCTCAATAAATATTAATTTGGCCAGGCACAGTGTCTCACGCCTGTAATCCCAGCACTTTGGGAGGCTGAAGTGGGCAGATCACTTGAGGTAAGGAGTTTGAGACCAACCTGGCTAACATGGTTAAACCCTGTCTCTACTAAAAACAAAAATTAGCCGGGTGTAGTGGTGCACACCTGTAATCCCAGCTACTTGGGAGGTTGAAGCAGGAGAATCAGTTGAACCCGGGAGGTGGAGGTTGCAGTGAGCTGAGATCAGGCCACTGCACTCCAGCCTGGGTGACAGAGTGAGACTCTATCTCAAAAAAAAAAATTAATTTATATTACAATTGGCTCAGCTCCAAGTAAAATTCATTTTTGTGATGTAGATTTTCATATATTATTTTTTAGAGCAGCTTTATTGAGGTATACCTTCTATAAGTACACATATTATACTAAATTGTACATATTTAAAATGTACTATTGGATACATTATGATATACATATGCACATGTGTATATATATCTATATATATATATAGACTCAAAACACTCTTGACCATATCCATTACCCATGTAAAAAGTTTTGTCTCTTTTTAGTCACTCTCCTCCCCCCACGACTTTTAATCCATTGATCCACTTAATCCATTGATTCCACTTTTTGGGGTATTAAACATTAGCTGAGCGTGGTGGTGTGTGCCTGTAGTCCTAGCTATTTGGGGGGCTGAGGCCGAAGGATCGCTGAAGCCTAAGAGGTCAAGCTGTAGTGAACTTTGATTGCACCACTGCACTCCAGCCTGGGCAACAGAGCAAAACCTTGACTCTTAAAAAATAAAAAAATAAAAATAAATAAAAATAAAGGTGCCATGAACATGTACAAGTCTCTGTAAGAACATACGCTTTTTTTCTCTTGGGTAAATATCTAGGAGAGGAGTGGCTGGATCATATAGCATACATATGTTTAACTTTTTAAGAAACTGTAAAAATGTTTTCCAAAGGAGTTGTACCGTTTTGCATTTCCAGCAGTCATGTATGAGTTTTAGTTTTTCTGCATATTCACCATCATTTAGTATGGTCAGTGTTTTAAATTTTATCAGTTTAAGTGAGTGTATAGCAGTGTCTCACTGTGTTTAATTGTACTTTGCTAATTACTAATAATGTTAAGTTTTGTGTTTTTTTTTTTTTTTTTTTTTTTTTTTTTTGAGACAGAGTCTCGCTCTGTCACCCAGGCTGGAGTGCAGTGGCGCGATCTCAGCTCACTGCAAGCTCCGCCTCCCGGGTTCACGCCATTCTCCTGCCTCAGCCTCCCGAGTAGCTGGGACTACAGGTGCCCGCCACCACTCCCGGCTAATTTTTTGTATTTTTAGTAGAGACGGGGTTTCACCATGTTAGCCAGGATGCTCTCAATCTCCTGACCTCGTGATCCACCAGCCTTGGCCTCCCTAAGTGCTGGGATTACAGGCATGAGCCACCGCGCCCTGCCTAAAAATGTTAAGTTTTTATTCATGTGCTTATTTGTCATTTGTGCATCTTCTTTGGTGAAATATCTGTTGAAACTTTTTGGCCAATTTGTTACTGTTTGCTTTCTTACTGTTTTTTGAGAATTCTTTATACGTTCTGGATGCAAGTCTTTATCAGTTATATACTTTAGAAGTATTTTCTTCTAGTTTATAGCTTGTCTTTATTTTCTTACTGGTATCGTTCAAAGAGTAAGAGTTTTAAATTTTGACGTGGTCACATTAATCAGCTTGTGGTTTTTATTGTGTTTTGTGTAAGCAATTTTTGCTTAGTCTAAGGTCACAGAGATTTTCTCTTAGGTTTTTACAGAAGTTTTATAGTTTCAGGCTTTACACTTAGGTCTACAATCCATTTTGAGCTAACTTTTTTATATGGTGCAATGTATTGATTTAAGTTTATTTTGATGAATATAAATATCTCAGTTGTTCCAGCCTCATTTATTTGAAAAAACCAGTCTTTCTCCACTCAATTGCCTTTGCACCTTTCTCAAAAATTAGTTGTCTATATAGGGGTCTATTTTTGCATCTTATTCTTTTCATTGATCTATTTGTCTATCTTGATGCCAATAGCACACTGCCTTGGTATTGTAACTTCTAAGAAGTTTTGAAAATAGGTAGTGTAAATCTTCCAAGTTTGTTTTTCATTTTCAGACTTGTTTTGATTACTGTAGGTCCTTTGAATTTTTATATAAACTTTTGCATCATCTTGTAAATTTCTGTAAAAGAGTCTACTGGGATTTTTTCTCAGATGTTGAATCTATAGTTTTATTTGGGGAGAATTCAAATCATAATAGTATTGAGTTCTTTGACCCATAAAACAGCACATCACTCCTTTTATTTCTTTAATTTCTTTCAGTAGTATTTTGTAGTTTGCAGTACACAGGTATTTATCCCAAAGTAGTTCATAGTTTTGAGGTTATTGTTAGTGGTATTGTTTGTTAAATTTCAGTTTCTAATTATTCATCATGAGTATATAGAAATACAGTTGATTATCGTATATTAATCTTGTATCATGCAACCTTACCATCATCATTTATTAGTTCCAGTAGCTTTTTTGTAGATTCCATTGAATTTCCATGTAGACAGTTTTGTCATCTGTGAATAAAGACAGTTTTACTTCTGTCTTTCCTGTCTGGAATTGAAAAAAAAATTTTAGTTTTTTAGTTTTTTGTTTTTGTTTTTGTTTTTTCATTATTGCACTGGCTAGAACCTGTAGGACAAGGTTAAACAGAAATGGTGAGAGCAGATGACTTTGGTATAGTTTTCTCCATGTTTCTTAAACTTGGTTTTTGTTGAGCTTCTCAAATCTGCTTATAACTCAATCAAATTTGGAAATATTTTGGCCATTAGTTCTTCATTTTTTTTTTTGCTTTGTTTCCCTTTCTCTCTCCTCTCCTTCAAGGACTCAAGGAAACATATATCAGGCCTTTCGATATGGTGCCACAGTCCTTTAATGCTTTTTCACTTACCTATTATTATTATTTTGATTTTATTTTCAGGAATTTATGCTTCTCTGTCTTCAAGTTCATGAATATTTTCTTCTGCAATGCCTAGTCTTTTTAAAATTCTATTTAGTGAATTTTTAAAAAATCCTTCCCTTATTGGGGCAACACCCTTCTGAGAGTAAGCTACCCAATGCCTCGGGTTTATAATGTTTTCTGATATGGCTCATAGAAACAGGAACTATTTCTGCTTCTGTGACAGGGCTTGGCACTGTTTCCTCTAACCTTCTAATGTTTATTCCTCTGGTCTTGGGTAGTTTGATCGTTGAGTATTATTCTGCTGAATTCTCCAGCGATGGGCTTTACGGATTTCAGTAATTCTCTCTGGGCAGCACTTGGGCATCCTGTGAAGGATTCACCTTGTGGATGATACACACTTTATAAACCACCTTTTCTGTGAAGGGCCAGATGGCAGATATTTTAAGCTGTGCAGGCCATATGGTCTCTGTTGCAACTATTCAACTCTGCCATTATAGCCTGAAAGCACTTGCACTGTGTACATGAATGGACATGGCTATGTTCCAATAAAACTTTATACAGTAAAACAGGTGGTATGCAAGATTTGGCCTGTGGGCCTTAGTCCATTGATGACTGTGACTATAACTGTGCCTGTGTGTTTGTGTCTGTGGGTGGCTGGGTGGGTGTACATGTTTTGTATTAATAGTTCCTATGTCCTAAATGGGATGGGAGACAGCCTTATTCCAAATTCAAAGCAGAAAAAAGAGCCTATAGTTATTGAAACTTTTCAGATTGGCGTACACTGACACTTGCTTTCATTATTTTTGCTCCTGTTTTTGAAATGCTAAGTAGTGAATCGTTTAATGCTGACATTTAAGCTAATTGCTCTTTAATGTACATTTGACATATGAAGCAACATATTGCAATCTAAAAATAATTAAGATAAATCATTTGCTTATATTGCTGTGGCAAAGTCAAACCATTTTTCATCTCTCTCCCTCTTTCCTAGTGTTTAAAGCAGGGTGTCTTGAAGTCAAAATGGAAATTGGTACTTACCGCCCCCGCTTTGTGGGGGCCATGGATGGAGGGGCTGCAGCAGCTCATGGGATGCTCTCTCTGTCATCAGGCAGCCTCCCGATGGGCTGCCTTCCAGGCTCTGTGCTTCTGAATTCCTCTGCAGCAGTTGGCAGGCAGCCAGTGTGCCATGAAGGATTAGATTCTGTCTCTCTTCCTTTTATACACACCCCGAGAGGATTTCCTTCTTCAACTTTTAAAAGACTGGCTCCAACCAGCAAATCCAACAAGTGGGCCCATTTGTGAATTGAGTATCTTGGGAATTATGCTATACAAATAGGTCACAGTTGAATAACCAGTATGTGCAAATTGATTTTTCTCTTTGGGTGGGGGAAAAACCCTCCTAGTTCTCTCAAGGGAAGATTGTATCACCATATAACAACTGTCACAAGGGCACAAAAATACACTTTTGAGTAGAATGAGTCATCTGTTTCCCTGGGTGCTTCATTTTTAGTTATAAAGTGCGTTGATCATATTTCAAAAGCCTGCTGTATGTTCTTTAAAGTTAGGCCCTTTTCTCCATTTGTGCTGAGCAAGTAAAGATTTCCAGCTTTATTCAGTGTGATTATAGATTATGAAACCAAAAGGCTATCAGTTATTCCTATACAAAGGCAGTTTGTTCATTTTTGGTAAATACAGATTTGGGCATGTGCCATTTTCCTATATTGTAATTTTTCATGAAAAGAAGTAAAATTTATGAACAGATTTGTCACATTGAGTTGAATTTACTTAACACATGTATAAAATGTTATGTGGGAAAAAAAACACACTAAAACTCAAAGCGCTTTTTCTATCCTGTTATTCAACAACAATCATCAACACAGAAGACTTATGAGACTAAATGTGTGAGAGTGTCTCCCACACACGAAAGGGTGTCTCCCACACACGAAAGTGTTTCTCCCACACACGAAAGGGTGTCTCCCCACACATGAAAGAGTGTCTCCCACACACGAAAGGGTGTCTCCCACACACGAAAGGGTGTCTCCCCACACACGAAAGGGTGTCTCCCCACACACGAAAGTGTTTCTCCCACACACGAAAGGGTGTCTCCCCACACACGAAAGAGTGTCTCCCACACACGAAAGGGTGTCTCCCCACACACGAAAGGGTGTCTCCCAACACACGAAAGTGTTTCTCCCACACACGAAAGTGTTTCTCCCCACACACGAAAGGGTGTCTCCCCACACACGAAAGGGTGTCTCCCCACACACGAAAGGGTTTCTCCCACACACGAAAGGGTATCTCCCCACACACGAAAGGGTGTCTCCCACACACGAAAGGGTGTCTCCCCACACATGAAGTGGCAGACATCTGCTAAGTGTCCCCTGATTCAACTCAGTTCCAATGCTGTCCACCTGGAGACAGCCTCAGACCCCATAAAGTGAAGGCTCCGTGCCACAAGACCGCCCCTGACTTCAGACGCCAATCAGCAAGTGCAAGTGGTTTTCCCTGTACTTCTGAGCCCCCCAGCCCCCCACCCTGGCTATAAATCAGAGTTCCCATGACCCCATCCTCTGGTGCAATTAATTTGCTAGGGCTGCTCACAGAACGCAGGGAAATACGTTTACTGGTTACTATAAAGGATATTACAAAGAATACAGATGAAAAGATGCATAGAACGCGGTATGGGGAAAGGGGCTGGAGCGTTCGTGCCCCCCACCCACACTGGCCTGTTACTCTCCAGGAATCTCCGTGTTATTCAGCTATCTGGGAGCTCCCTGAACCCTGTCCTTTCGGTGGTTTTGTGGAGACTTCATTGAGTAGGCATGACAGATTAAATCATTGGCCATTGGTGATCTACCTTGGGCCCCTCTCCCCTCCCTGGAGATTGGGGTGTGGGGCTGAAAGTCCCCCCCTCTAATCAGGCTGTGGTCTTTCTGGTGACCAGCCCCATCCTGAAGCTACCTGGGGGCTGCCAGCCCTCACATCACTTTGGAGATTCTAAGAATTTTAGGAGCTGCATGTCAGAAAATGGGATCAAAGAGTAAATACACATCGTGGGTGTCTTTGCTACGAAGTAAGCTCTATGATAACTGGGACAGTGTATATCTTTCTGGCCATTGTATTTTTACAGCTAGATGTATCCAACACATAGTTTATATCATTAAATATTTGTGAAGGAAATGAGGGAATGGAAATAATTGACCTTGCAGGCTGCAGTGACTGAATAACTATTGAACAAAGGTGGATATATTTACAGAAAATAGTAATTTCATTTTTACAGTGTTTAAGGATGGGAGTCACCTCTGTTGACTAGAGCTTAACTCTGCAGTTTAATTTTTTAAGAAGGTCTATGGAGGTAAGACAATGAATAAAGAACATTAAAGAAAATAGAGCTATATCTGAACAACTTGGGGAAAATTACAATAATGGGGAGGTTGGTGAAGGAGGAAATGCATGTGGTTGGCTGAGATAGAGCAGCCTCTTTTACTTAAGGTTGCTTGCCTTTTCTTACTCTCCTTTCTAAAAACAATGTCAAGACTCCCAGCTCAAAATGCTAATTTGCATTTGGTTTGGAAAAATATTCCTATATTTTAAATACATGAATTTCTACAGTAAGAACCATTAGAACATATAGAAATTACAGGCAGATCAGTATTAAGCTTCTGCCACACGGTAACTTTATAACTGATAATACAAACAAATCAGTGCAACCAAATTTTTTAGGGGAGGAATTTAGTAAACTTTGTTCTCAAGAAATGGGAGCTGTCATTCAGAAGATATTCTGTCAGTTCTCAATTTCCAAATGCTTGTGAATTTTAGTCCTTTTTGTGCTTGTTACTAGTTTCTATCTTTATTGAATTGTGGTTAGAAAACATAGTTTGTGTTACAATGGTTCCTTGCAATTTGTTTTATGGACCAATTTTTGTAAATGTGTCTGAAATGAATGCATATTCTTCAGTTAGATGAAGGAATCTATGTCCATTAGATATCTTCCATATATTTGCTGATATTTTGTTTTTACTTTCACAGAGAGTGGTATATTAAAAATGTCCCACTATAAAGGCAAATTTGCCACTTCTTGTAGTTTTTTTTCCTTTTTTTTAGCTGAACTATTAGCTGTGTAGATGAGGGAAGCTATAGGCTGCTGGTTGATTGAAGTCTCCAGCAGCTGTGATGTGGAGCCAGCATACGCTGGCTTGAAAGGGCTGATTGCACGTCTGTTCCCAACTCTGTGTCTAGAGATTTCACGTCGGAAGCTGGAAATTGCCCCTGGTGGTAGTAGGTACACCACGGAAATCAGCAAGTGTCACAAATCAAGGCTATTTCCCTCCACCCTTCAGAGCACCAGTTTACCAGCACACCAGTGCTTCTGGCATAATAAAGAGATCCTCCTTGTCTCTGAAAATGCTTTTTGCCTTATAAAATACTTTGATATAAAAATAGTTATACAAGATTTCTTCTGATTATTTGCTTGAGTTGAGAGCATGTTTCTCTAGGAAGAATTTGATTTGCTTCTGCCAGATATCTGGATGCACTGTCAAGCAGGATTACTGTTTAAATTTAAAATATCGGTTGATTACCAGAAGTGGTAAAATGAGACAGATGATAACCAACTAGCAAAGCTGCATATGCATCTCCTATGACCCAGCAGTCTCTCTTGAAAGTGGAAGAGACAGATAGGCACACATATGCTTACCCAAGTCATGGCTGCCGAGATCACAATAGCCCTGCGCTGGAAGCTGGCCAAGACCCAGCAACAACGAGGGCAGTCAGAGAAATGATGGTACAAATACTCAGTAGAAGACTGTATAGCAATGAGAATGAAAGAGCATCTACTACACACAGGAATTTGGATGAATTAAACGAATGTAATGTTGAGAAAGAAGCCAGATGCAAGAGAGTAAATATTGCACGACTTCATTGAGATCAAGTTCTTAAACTAGCAAAAATAAAACCTTTGTTGTGCAAAATCAGGATACTGGTTCCCCTTTAAGGAGTAGAGTGGTTAGAAGGGGCTACCCAAAGGGCTTCCAGTATGTTGCTAATGTTTGTTTATTGATATTGGGGCATTCAGTTTGTGAAAATTCATCAACTTGTTCGCTATTATTTTGTGCCCCTTTCTGTATGTGTGTATTGTTCAATCAAAATTGAAATTAACTTGTGGTCTTTGGGGATTCAATATTAATAATACTTCAGGCTCCAAGCCCACATAAATTCTCAGACCCATCTGAATTCTCTGGCTGTGTACTTTGAGGGGATATTCTTTCTTTCCTCTTGGAACCAAGGTGGGATAGTATAGGTTTACTGCCGTCTAGCTTTACCGAGTGGCGTTCTATCCATCACCTGTCTCACCCTGTCATTAATGCTATAGCTTTCTTGAGTCCTGGTTTTATGCAGGGATCTCAGACCTTGTACAGACATAAAACCAAAATTCAAGGTCACCTGAAATTGGTGGACACACCCAGGTCGACTGTTGGCTTAAATGCTGTTTACCTCCCAGGACTCTTGCTTTTGACTTTGTTTCTGATCTTAAAAGATTTAAAAAATTTTTTTACTTTCCTTATTTTTTTCCAAGTTCAATCATTCATTCAGAAGAGTGGTGCTAATATTTCATCTACCGCTCTTACGTGTTTTATGACAGGAAGTTTTAGACCTCTTGCTGCAATACTGTGAGATACAGAAGTCTTCCCCCAAGGTTCTTTCTCCCTATATTTTTAGGGGAAGAAGGAAGAAAAAGTGAGAAAGTGAGTCACAATCATTCAGTTTTGCTCATTACTATCGATTCAGTTGGTACAAATTCCGATTATGGTAGAGGCTGATAATACAGGAAGCTGGAAGATAAGAATTGAGTTCAAAGAATGTGGTAAACTTTTGAACTGGTAAAATCCTTTTGATCTGTGTTCTAATGGTCAGTTATCTCATCTGCAAAATGGGAGTGGGGCTAGATTAGCTATTTCCTAACTTTGTCTTTCATGTTCGAAATTAGCAAAGTGATTTTAATAATAGCCTTAGGATCCCATTGAATTTTATCTCCTTTATCTAATAATTAATTAATAAATTAATAATTAAATTGTTTAAGAGTTATAAACTAATAAATTGAGTCATAAATGTTCTCTTATTTGTTCATGTGAAGTAATATCTTCTATTATTATAATTTAGCATTTTATAGTACTTAAAACCATTATTTTGCAGTGTCTATAAAAAGATACTGTTTTTTACTTTGGGAAATGGTGGTGATACAATTTGAGTTGAAATGTAACCATCATCACAGTAGCCTAGGCTGTATTACCAGATTTATGTTTCTCATTTACAAATTGTAAGCACTTTTTCCAGTGTGTGTATGTGTGTGTTCCTATTTATCAAGTTGATACATGAATGATAAACAAAGGATTATAGTAATACAGTCATAGAACAATGAAATATCTCAGGAATTTAAGTAAAAATAATTGTTTTAAACTACTAAAGTTGTAAAGGGCATATAGTGAAAGACTCATATAAAAAGAATTAATAAACCCAATTTTTAGAAACTCGGTAACTACCTTTTTTTCCTGCACAAAACAAACATTCCACTCACAGATCTGGGGGCTTCAGTTCCATTATTTTGCTGTTATTTCTTTGAGAGAGTGACTCATGAAATTTCTGCTTCCATCGTACTGAAACTCAGAATTTTGTGCTGTTTAATGAAGCCTACATACTTCTATAATGTTTTGTTTTACCTCCTTGTCCCTCACTGTTTACCTTGGCTAGTGTGTAAAGCTTTTTAACTTATGGCCATGTAATCAAGTTCATTTTAAGGCTGAGGCAGGTAACAAGTTGCCAGAAATATTATTTTTAAGTGCTTTATAGCAATGATCTAATCATTACCTTTATTATGGCATTTAAAAGATAACATATAGTAAGAATCCAAGCATGGAAATATGAGAGCTCTGGATCCTTACCAGGTGGAACTATATGAAATTGCAGCTCAGAATGGTTGAATATTGTCAGTGATATATAATTCTACCTGATGCTGTCTACATAACTCTGGGCAAGTTTCTTCATGAGCTTCAGTCTTGTCTGCTCTAAGTGAGGATACTGCTCAGAGGACGAGTCTGAGGCATAAACATGGTCATCTATTTTATTGCCTTCAAACCATAAGGCATTATAAATATATATTGCCTGAGAATCATTATGCATTTGGTAAAGTATTGTGGATTCTCACTTGCATTTTCACTTTAATCCCTATGGTATTAGTTTCATCTGGCAATGAGGTTTGGATCAGGAGATAAAGACATGTGAGAATATTGGCAAAGCAGGGGCTAGGATGACACACACATACACACAATCTAGGGCATTGAAGAAGTCACCTCTTAGAAAAAAAATTAATAGAATCTGGGAGATTTTACACCCAATTTTAGAAATGACTGGGCTGGTCATTTAGACATTTGCTCTCTTCATTGTCACCACCTCCTCCGCCTTCTCATTCACAGATAAAAAGATAAATCCACTCCTGGATAAAGGAAGTTTCTAAAATGCGCACAATGGAATAAAAATGTTTTCTAAAACTCGCCTATGCAGGGAGTTGCTAGAGGCCGCACTGTCCTCCTGGTGCCCGAGGAAGCCTCTGCCCGTCATCTGGCAATGGTCTATGGTAACACTGCTTACACATGGGCTCTGAAATGCTTACAGATGAGTAGTAAGATTTTCTCATACCATTATAAAAAAACTGAAGCCAAAAATAGAAATTCGAGAGTGCAAGTGGGTCAGTATTTGAAAAAAAAATTATATACACACACACACCAAAATGAAGCAAGCTGTAATCTGTTTGGCAAATGTATTGAACTGCATGTGTTCCCCATACATTAGCAAGTCTGAAACAATACCTCTGTGTTAAACTAAAAGATGGACATCAGGCAAGCAGGCTGCACCTGCCCCTAATGGAGCTGGGGGAAAAGACACATGAGTACAGAAGCTGTTGTGAGTGTTTACGGAATCGGGGGCTGGTGGGCGTCTCTGCAGAAGGAGAGCAGGGCCTGTGAAGCGGGTGGCAGCAGCCGTGGAGAAGGGCTGCTGTTGGGATGGAGGCCAGCTGCACGCAGGGTGAGGACAAGAGAATGCTGCTCAGGCTCAGGGAGTTTTAGCTTGTGATGTCACAGCTGGCATGGGCATCACAGATTCCCAGTTTCATGTCTTTGATAAATAATGGCTCAGTGGTTAGTACCCAGCCAGAGAAATTCGAAATAAACAACGTTTTGCTGCCTGTGACACTTCTTAAGATGACCACCGAAAGCACACTTTTATGTCTCATTCAGCCCGGGCATTGCCTACTAATATGCCTCGTATTAGTCACTGAGAAAAAACTCAAATGGCTTGTAGAATGGACATCTAGGAGTCTTGAATATGTCGTATCGACATTCCTAATAGTTTCATGCCAAAGACTATATATTAATATAACAAAGCACAAAACACATTGGGCTGGAAATGATAGTTGCTTATTTCAACTTGTTCGTATGTCATTATATGGAGTACTGATTGAATATACAGAATTTTGGTTAGCCCCTTTCATATTTATCAGTAATATCTTGAACTTCTATTGCCCTTCAAACAAAGGTTGTGTTTTAAAAAAGATTAGCAGAGAAGGAATAATATAAATGTGAAATGGGTTTTATGTCTTGTTTACCCTTAACCTAAGTGTTGCATAGGTAGAAACATAGCATTTGGAGTCAGAAAAAGCCAAGTTTGAATTTCAGTGCTACCATTTTATAATGATAATGAAAATAACATTGAGTTAATATTTATTGAATGCTTACTGTATGCAAGGCAGTATGTATAGGGCATTTATCTACTGTCATTATCTGTATTATCTATATTCTATTACCTATATTATCTATAATCTTATTGTATTATTATATAATCTATAATCTTATTATAACCCTAAGATGTAGGTGATTAGAAAATGCATCTGTTCCCATAGCTCCAGCTCCCATCTCCTCGAAGAATTCCCTGTTTGCATCTCTGGGTCCTATCCCTTTCCCAAGCTCCAAGCCTACATCTTGGCTTCACTGACGATGCTCCACCATTCCGTCAAACACAGTATGTCCGATATTGAATTACCACCGCCCCAATGCCCCCCAAACTAGTTTTCCTATGCCTCAGACATTCTTACTTCTATGAAGTGTGCCTTATTTGTGTAAAATGTTACCCATCCCCTAGACAGGATTTCTTCCTTTCCCTCCCCCTACATATTCATTCAGTCACTAAGTTTGCAATATTTCTTATCTTGATCCTCTCTTTTCTATTCCTGCAGCTAGGATGCTTAATAACACCTGCCATAACTGGTCCCTCTTTAAACTCTTGGCCATGAAAATCAGTGAAACCCTTCATCCTGCCTGGATATAATGCTACATTTAGTCCATTCACCTCTCCCTCCTCCCATTTCACACCATCTCTCTTCTCAAACCCCACTTATCTGCTGTCCTTACCACCCACACGCTATGGTCTGAGTACTTGTGCCCCCAGAAAATTCACATGTTCAAACTTAATCTTCACTGCCATAGTGTTAAGAGGTGGGGCTGTTAGGAGATAATTAGGATTAGTGCCCTTATAAAAGAGGCCGAAGGGAGCTGCTTTCTCTTTCCACCATGTGAGGATGCAGTGAGGAGATGCCATCTATGAATTAGAGAATGAGCTCTTTTGATGCCTTGATCTTGGATTTCCCAGTCCTTAGAACTGTGAGAAGTAAGTTTCTACTGTTTATAAGCCAGTCTATGATATTTTGTTATAGTAGCCCAAATGGACTAAGACATGACATCACTGGGAAAATAGGAGCAGTCGTAAGAGAACTTCATCAGCTGCCACCTGTGTTGCTCCATTATCATCTGTAGCGTATATGGCGACTGCCTATTCTACTCTGCTTCCTGTCTAAAACCAATACGGTGGTTCCTGTGGTAGGCAGAGAGGTCTCCCTTAAAACCCCCATGCCCTAATCCATGGCACCCGTGGCTACATTGTTACATGGCAAAAAATGATCTTACAGATGTAATTAAGGTTACACGTGAAAATAGAGAGATTATCCTGGACCATCCATGTGGGCTCCATTTAATCACATGAGCCTCTAGAGCAGAAACTTTCTATGCCTGAAAACAGAGAGATGCAGCAGAAGTCAGCAAGATTCAATACCCGTGCAGGACTTGATGTGCTGTTGTTGGTTATCACAGAGGGAGCAATGTGATAAGGAATGTGGGAGATCTTAAAGGCTGAGGGAGTCTCTTTGCTGTCATCCAGCAAGGAAGCAGGGACCTCAGTCCTACAAACACAAGGAACTGATCTTCCAACAACCTGAGAGAGTTTGCAAGTGGATTCTTCCCTGGAGCTTCACATAAGAGCTCAGACTGCTCAACACCTCGATTTTGGCCTTGTGGCATCCTGAGCAGAGGGATCAGCCAAGTCCTCTCAATCCCTACAGAGCTTCAGAAACCTTGAGATCATCAATTTGTGTTTCAAGCTGTCAAGCTTGTGGTCATTTGTTATGGTAGCTGTACAGAGTGAAAATAGATCTCGCTTCTGTTTGTTTACTCAAGGACATTGAACCCCCGTAATTCTCTCCTCTCTCATGCATCATCAGCTTTTCTTCTCTGTTGATTCATTCCTTATCAGCTCATGAAATATTATTTCTTGCATCTTAAAATGTACAAGCAAATCTCTCTAGACTGTGTTCCCCTCCAGCTACTGCTTTATTTCCCTACCATCCTTGAACAGTTAAAACTCCTTCAAGGAGTTGCCAGTAATATCTCCCCTTCCCTTTCCGGTTTTCTCTTCCCACTCCAATCGGGCATTTAGCACCTCACACGGCACCCTTACAATCTTCCTGAAAGAGCCATCAGTGACCTCTATGTTGCTAAATCCAAATGTTCAACTCTAAGTCCTCATCTTACTTGACCTATATCCATCATTTGACATAACTGATTCTTCTCTTTTCCTTGTAACGCTTTTTCATTCAGCTTCCAGAACTCCACAATTCAACTTTCTTCCTCATTCACCACCTCTCTTTCTCAATTTATTTTGTTTGATTTTTCCTCATTTTCCTGGATTCTTTATATTGTCACAACATTTGGTCCTGAAACCACTCATTTCTTTGATGTCCACAGCTAGTCTTTAAATACCATCCATATAGTCAACTCCAAAATTTGTTTCTCCAGCCTGGACCTCTACTCTGAACTTGTCGGTCTCAATGCCCACTTACCTTTATGTTTGGTTGCCTAACATTCATCTCAAGTGTAACAAGTCCAAAATCCAACTCTTATTTTTCTCCCTAAAACCTGCTTCTCACACAGTCTTTTTCTACCTCAGTGAATTATAATTCAATCTGTATGCAGGACAAAATGGCATTGGAGCCATCTGCATAGGACATCTCTTGCGTTTGACTTCCTATCCTTTTAGCCCATCATTTGCTCTAACCGCTGTTGCTGCAATGAGCTTTACATAGGTTCTCTGCAGCAATTTGGCCTCACTGCACTGCGTATATCTCACTTTCTTCCTTGGAGTCTTTCTGACACCAGAGCCTGGGGTATTTGCATTCAAGTATGTCTAACTGGGGAGATGGAGTCAGTGGCTAAAGGTCTGCTTTCTGTGCCTCAAGTGCAGGACACACAGCTCCTCTAAGATGTCAGCTGTTAAGGCCCAACTGGCATCAGCTGTAACCAGCTGAAGACTGCATCCCTGTGTTAGCTTTTTCCTTGTTCCTATTTTCCTTTCTGTGCTCTTCCTTACCTGTTTCCTAGGATCGATTCCACAAATAAAGCACAAGCATACAGCTTTCTGTTTGGTACCAGAATTGACTTAGAATTCAGATCTTCAGGATGAGGATCAGGAGCTGGATCATTCACAGGCCAGAGAGTGATAAGAGCACCACTGCTGTCGGCAAGTCAGGGAAGCCCTTCCATGCAGGAGCAGCACAGTTACTCTCAGTGAAAACCACAGGCTCAGGCTGGCCAACTGTCACATCAAGGAATGCTGGGAAAGCAAAAGTCCCCAGGGCAGTGTTTATAGAGACTTTTATATCCAGTGGTGCTAGAAAAATCCATGATGAACCCCTCAAGGGAGGGTTACAGCATAGCCTACTAGAGGTCTGGAACAAGACCATGTATTCTGCAGCAAAGAAAAGGTAACTGTTGGGAGGGTAGCTATTGCAGTGTTGCTGGGCCCTACTAGAGACTGAGCACCTGATTATGGGACATCATGACTGGGGTGATGTCCATGGTGAGCTGGATATTATCAGTCCAGGTGGATGCAGCAGCAGTGTCTCTTATGATGGAAATGGTACATTTCCGATGAGCCTCAAGTAGGCTCAGGAGCCACAGGTGAGTCACATTTAGTATGTGACTCAGAATCCTTTTTTCTCTATGTTATAACTCCTTTGTTATAGCTATGGTCTCATGGGGGCTCCCTATGACCAATCGGCAGAGGAAGAACAAAATTAGGCCTGGGTCCCAGGTGGATCAGCTCAATATCTTGGTGCTAGCCATAAGTAGACTGCAGCCGTACTGCCGCTCACTTAGGGATGGACTTACAGAACCACGATGAAGGAAGAGCCTCCCAGTGGACAAAACTGCAAGCAGCATACCGGAATGCTAGTATTATACGGAGCTTTAGGGTAAATATGGGCTTCAGGGCAGTGTTAAATAGCTTGGCCAGTTGGTCAAGGGCTTAGAAGGAGCAAAATTAGAAAACTGGAAATAAGGAAATCCAAGGAAGAGGGATATCGATCCATAAATGGGAGTGGGCACAAAATGTGTCCGTCTTTGTGTCTTAAGATAATTCCCGTCAGAGAACATCAACACAGAAGAGCCTTGAATAGCCTGTTGGGCATCATGACTGATCATGCAGGCAAGACAGCCGCAGGCCTTGACTACCCCATTCTTGTGCAATGGGACTATGAGTAGTGTGGCCATTGTGGTGGGAAGGGGGACTATGCATGGCTCCAAGCTGACCTAGCTGCTGCCAGTACTCAGTGCCCAACCTGCCAGCAACAGACGCTAATGCTGTGAACCCTGTGAGGAGAGGCCAGCCACTTGGTTGAAGTGTGATCATCGAACCCTCTACTCTGGCAGGGATAAACATTCTTCTTTACCAGAAATGATGGAAACTCTGGGTTTGGGTTTTCCTTGTTTGCCTGCAGTGCCTCTCCCAGAGCCACCATCTTAGGGTGGCATTTCAGAATGCCTGGCTTACCAGTGTTGGTTTTTGCAACAGTGCTTCAGATCTAAGGACCCCCATCTGCTTTTGTTTTTTTGCAAAGAAACGCAACAGTGGGTATGTAACCTTGAGGTCCCCTGGATCATGTACAAACACAACCCAGGAGCATCTGGCCTCATAGAAGGAGAAGGAAATGACTTATTAAAGACTTATGTAAGGTACCAGTTTGAGAACACACTCTACAGGATTGGGTTGCTGTCTTCAGGGTGAAGTTGTATTTATTGAAGCAACGATCAATATATGGTACTTTGTCTAACAGAATACACAGGTTCAGGAAACAAGGAATAGAAGTAAGATTGGCTCCATCACTCCCAGTGACTCATTTGCAGAATTAGTACTTCTTATTCTTGTCAACTTATTGCTCTACTGGATTAGAGGTCCTGGTTCCTAGGGTAAGGGTGGAGATGCATTTCTGGATGATATGATAAGAATACCACTGAACTTGAAACCATGACCACTGCCAGGTCATTTTGAATAGTTCATGATAGTGGATCATCAGATAAAGACGGGAGTTTTGTGTTTGTTACCATAGAGAGTCAGAGTTGCTGCTACAAAACAAAGGCAGGAAGATACATGTCTGGAAGCCAGGAAATTCAATGAGATGTCTCCATACTTCCATGCTCTCAATAACTATAAATGCCCAACAATGGTAAGGCAACTAAGTACTCCGATTCTTAGAGATGAAGGTCTGGGTTACTTCACCAGGTCATCAGCTTAGACCTGCTGAACTGGTAGCCAAGAATGAGGATATTGAGAATGAGTCCTGGAGGACGGATCAGTTGGAGTAGTGGGTCGGAAGCTTCTTCCACTCTTCCTCCCATATTCTTCCTGTATTAAGTCTGTGGAAGAGACTGTGGTCAGCTCATACCCTGAAGGTTCTTGGCAGACAAGTTTTAATGGAAAGCCTGAGTGGATCTGGGGAGTGCAAGGAGAGGATTGTGTCTGGCCATTCTTGTGCCCTCACATTCTCTTGGCCCATGGTTCACTCCAGTCATTTGTGTAGCCACCAACTTTGTATAGGGAGAAACTGACAGCTCCTTCTCTTGGGCACACTCTATATCCTGGATAGCGTCAGATGACAAATAAATAAATAGGTCTGTGTGTGTGCAATGGGAGTCCAGGTGGCAGGTGACTGGAGGGAAAGTGGAGAGAAAACTCATCATCATCATGTTTCCTGGTGTGCGTAAAAAATTCAGGGTAATAAACCAGGTCGTATAAGCAATTTTAACTTTGAAATAGCCAATAATAAAAAGAAAAATATTGTCAAAACAGGTTTTGTTCTTTGCCAATTCTAAGATATTAGCAGGAAGAAATAGCCTAAAACATTTTTCTAGAGATAGTATACCCATAGAGTATTCTGTTTGTCTTATTAGGGGTTAAATTTGTTTGTCAGGGAGTTTATATATTTAGAACTATTCTTTTGGCCTTTTGAGCACTACTCTGACAATATTTGCTTCTCAAAGCAAAAAAATCTCAGTGTCTTCTTTTGCCTCTTGCCTAAAAACTCAGCAATTAATTCATTTTATGATTAATTATTCTTGAAAGAAATGATAATTCCAAAGTTAGCTGGGGACATTTTGCCCCTTAAAATATAGATAAAATTGACATAATTCCTCCTTTCCAGAGAAAACTGAAAGGGCAAGGCCATCTCTAAGATTTCTGAAAATTCCTTTGGTTATATATTCTCATATTCCCTCCACTCCTCATTCTGTCTCCACTAAATGACTTCATTCAGGATCGTTTCACTGTTGTGCCCTTTGGTTTTGAGGTTTCTGCTGACCCAAACATGGAGCTCAGCACTTTTCTTTCATCTACGCCCAAACTCTTTTCAATATATGTGTGTGTAGAAGATCTTATTGAAGGCTAAGTATACCGCTACAGCAATTAAAAAGCTAAAAGTTCTATCCTAGGCGTTCCTCTAGAAGTCTCCTGTTTGATTTTCTATCCCAGGCTAATGTTACTTGGCTTGTGTTCCTGTGGTAATACTGTGTGGCTTTCCTCTCCTCCTGCTCACACCCTTCCATCTCTCTGACTTCCAATTCTTTATTTTAAGGCAAAGCATGTTGGTTATCTAATATGTTAAGCATTTGATGAAAAATTGGCTATTTTACCTAATTTACAAAAAGAGATTACAAAGTAAACATAAGACATGCAAAAGAAAGACGGAAGGTGTGTGTGTGCATGGGGGGCAGGTGTGAGGGGTGGGGAGAGAGAGAGAGAGAGATTATTATGATTGGCAAAGATAAAAACAGTAGAAGGCATCAGTATTAGTATGGAAACCAAATCAAAAACAAATCCAGAAATTTTTTTAAACGTTGAAAGCTGCATATGAGAATAAGAAAAATACTCATTAAAATTTTATTTTTGACTATTTAACTTCAAATATTCAACACGGTTGATTAAAAAAATAGAATTACATCATTGAATTGATCTAATCAACCAGTTTTCCCTAGCGTGATGCTCACAAAGTCTTATTACCCAATTCAGTTATCTGTTTCAAAGATGAGGTGGCAAAGAGGATAATCCAGGTAGTAATATCAAACTTCTTACCAACTAACCTAGTCAGCTTAGGTGAAAGAAGCATTTTCTTCAGTTATCTAGAGAATGATCTTTTCCATTTTCTTGCATGGGTATGCAGAGTTTGAAGAATTTTGACTTTTAGAGAGATTTTATAAAGTGACTGTTTAAGTAAACTTATATACTGTGTAGTCAAGTGTTACTCGTGGACAGAACTGAGAGCCAGAACTTGCTTCAAATCTCAGCTCGGACACCTATAAGCTGAGCTGTGAAGCAAGCTGTTTATGTAAACCTGTTTCTTCTTCTGTAACATGAGGATAATAAACATAGCTATATCCCACAGAATTGTGAAAATAAACAGGTAATGCATGAAAACCCCTCAGCAGAGTAGCTGGAACTTATTTTAACTATTTTTTTAAATTGCCCCATTTATGTACGCCACAGCTGAACTCAAGAAAAACAATGATCACTGAATTTGTACTATGAATGTCCCCAGAAATGTAACTTAATAAACTACTTAAATACCAGTCTTTGAAATTATGTCAACAGAGACTAAATTCAAATATTTAGGCATTTATTCTATTTTTAAAAGGCATAAACACTCACAGTGTTATAATCATTTCTCCATTTATTTTTCTTTTTATTCAAAATGACTAGCTAGCTTATATGCATATTTTAAAGTATCTGAATAGCTCAGGAAAAACAAAATTTGCATAACAAACCGAATTGTGCACCTTTAAAAGCAACTGTACAAAAAATATTTATCAGAAAAAAGTTTATTTAAATGCACTAAAAGTTCTTTGGCTTCTTTATTGGATATTAAAAATTTTATTTTTGAAAATACAATTAATTTACCATTATGTATAAGCAATGAAGTGTATCTTTTGTTCCAATTTTTATTCATACTTTTAACATATATAAAAAGAATTAGCTGCTTTTAATTCTTAGAGGTACAATGTTTGAAGAAATGTTTGTTACACTGGCAACTGAAGACGTTTAGAGATTTTGTATGTATAAAATTTAGAGAAATTATAGATCAAAGTGAAGTGAATGATCAAACTTTTAAAATGAACAAATAAAAGTAGGCCAAGGATGAATGGAACAAAATGTGTTAGAAAAGTATTACCACCAGATCCCTAGATAATATATGAATGTAGGATATATTTGATTGTGTAATTCTAAACATAAATTACATTAAATTATCTTAATCATTTATCTTCCTAGAATTTTGCAGGCAATTTAAAAATATTGAATTATTTACACTGTGCTCCCTAAAGCAGAGATAAATTAATGGTCAAACTTTGGGAAACTAATTTTGTTCTGAGGCTGATGATCTCATATAAATAATAGTTTATAAGTGTATCAGTTTAGAGAGTTTGTCTTTGTAATCTATTAAAGAACACATTTTAGATAAATGTAAATGGAGATTATGGTTGCATATTATTAAGTTTCCTGACAAACACTAAGAATCTATGATAAAAATCATTTCCAGTGAATTCAAATATTATTTCCTTGAAGAACTGAATCCTTACGATAAAATTAGCACCTCCTCTTTCTCTTCCTCCCTCTCTTTTTTCTCTTCCTCCCTCTTTTTTCTTTTCTACCTTTCTTTTCCTATTTTTTGTCTCCTTCCAAAAAGATTCAAGTCATTTGCTCTATACTGAATGCTCTTGGAAAAAGTGAACTTTTGCTATCCATTGTGTTAGACAGCCATTATTTGCTAAAGCAACTGGAAGGATTTTATATGCAAATAATTGATAAACACTGGTTTACCCCATCAATGGAAAAAAACAATCAAAACTGTTGTTCAAATAAATGAATTTTATTGTAATTATTAGCGTTCTTGTTTGCTAATAATGCTAATTGATGTGAAGTCACTCAATTCCTCACTACAATGAAATACTGAAGAAATAAAATGTCCTGGGAAGATGTGTCTGCATAAATATTATAAAGGAGAGGGAAAGAACAGGTTGGGGCATTAGAGCAAAGCCTAGGTTCTCACCTTGACCGTGGTGTTCTCTCACTGAATGACCTTGAGCAACTCACCTACCTTGCCTGGGATCCAGGTTCATGATCTGTTAAGTATGGAGGTAGGAATTCATTTTCTTTATTATTATTATTATTATTGTTATTATTATACTTTCAGTTTTAGGGTACATGTGCACAACGTGCAGGTTTGTTACATATGTATACATGTGCCATGCTGGTGTGCTGCACCCATGAACTCGTCATTTAGCATTAGGTATATCTCCTAATGCTATCCCTCCCCCCTCCCCCCACCCCACAACAGGCCCCAGAGTGTGATGTTCCCCTTCCTGTGTCCATGTGTTCTCATTGTTCAATTCCCACCTATGAGTGAGAACATGCGGTGTTTGGTTTTTTGTCCCTGTGGTAGTTTACTGAGAATGATGATTTCCAATTTCATCCATGTCCCTACAAAGGACATGAACTCATCATTTTTTTATGGCTGCATAGTATTCCATGGTGTATATGTGCATTTTCAAGCTGTAAAGATGTCATACAGAGGCAGCCTAACTACCGAAACGAGGCTTCACTCTGGCATGTGAAACCTCAAGTAACTCACTTGGCTATTTCCTGTAAGAACTGCTAACGAGGAGCCAAAGTGTCTCAACGAGTTCCACCTCAAAACTCTGTTCTTGCAGGCTCTTACCTTCACACGTTCATGAAAGGCACTAGGCTAAAGGAAGAGATTCAGGGAAGCAGAAAATGAGAAAATGGCAGCACAAGGAGCATGGTTAACCTGTCAACCGAATAACTTACTGTTGGACAATTGGAAATGTGCTATCCACTGCAGCTAATTGCATTCTAATTGGTTGTAGTTAGAAATTTTTTACTTAAAAAAAAAATTTCCAAGTTGATTTATAAGAGCTGTGTATTAGGACCTATGCCTTATATATTTTTTGTTTTAAAATCCATTGTATTTAAGGATTATTTGGGGATAATTTTTTCTTATTTATTTGTATTACATTAATTTGTTTGCAATACATTAATTCATTAAGTCTTCTCAGAGGAAGCATGAGACCTTTTGTGTGTTTGCGAAAATACATTTTTGTGTGTAATGGCACGTAAGTAAATTAAAAATTAGTAACACAAACCAAGTGGAAAAGTACATCAAATGCAGGATTTGTGATTTCAGAGCATACACTTAGGAATCTATGTTTTGTTATTTAATGAGTATTTAAACATAAATTACAAGTACATTGTGGTTTCAGAATAACACTGTATTTGACTTGATGACATAGCGATCTGTTCACATAACAGCATGTAGTGCAGTGCTTGACATGTAGTTGGTGAATGAATGAATGATTGAAAAAACGAATGAATGATAGGAAGTCCATTTATATCAGAGTCATCCTAGTAGCTAAATTAATGACGGACCATAAAATGTCAAATTCCCCATTACAGTGCAATGATTACCAACCATTTTACCACCACAGATCCTGAGATTTGAAAAGTTTTGTCTACTAAACATGATATATTTATTTGATAGCAATTTCTTTTTCTCATTTTTAATAAAAGTGACATGGAATAATAGTACTGACAGAATTGATCACACAATAGCTTCATATTTCTCCTATTAAGGTAACAGTACAGTGTGGTTAAGGACATGGATTTGCAGCAAAGAGCATGGGCTCTTAACCGGATTGCCTTGGTTAGAACCCCAGTTCATTAGCTGTGTGGCCTTATACATAAGTTCTTACAAACTGCTCTGTATCTCAATTTCCTCATTCTAAGAGGAGGATAATACTTGTGCCAAATTCATGATTTTTTTAATGAATCCATGAAAAGCACCTAGAACAGGGCCTAGGACATAGTAAGCACTCAAAAAATGTTGGTGATTCCACGCTATGAGTGCTAACATGGATTATTCCCAAAGCTCACCGGAGCACCATGAAGTCAGGATTGTGCCCAAATTACAGATGAGAAAACAGACCTACTGAGATTAAAATTGCTTAATGTAACAGATTGGCTCAAGTCTAGAACTAAATCTTGCTCCTTTTCTCTTTCTCTCCCTCTCTTCTTCCTTTTTCCCTTCTCTTCTCTTTTCTCTCTAACAGAAATCTTGATCTGCAAGAGATAAGCAGTGTTGCTACATTACATTAATACAATCCCAGGCAGAATCAATGCTTGACATTTCAATTAGCTTGTGCAACTTTATTGAAAGTGAACTTATGATTTCTGTTTAACTCTTGGAAATACTGAAAATGGCTGAAAGAGCTCCATTTCTTTCGGAATAGGAGCAGTGATATAAGGGAGCCTCCAGTTAGCTCTTTCATAATTCTTAACACTTCAATTTGTGGTAAGTCATTTAAATGTTGCCATAAATAGGATTTAAAGGGGGGGCGGAAAGTATTGTCTATTTTTTAAATGGCAAATTCTTGATTTTATGCTTTTTCACGTATTAAGAAAACAGATATTTTCAGAAGTTAATACAAATGACTTGCAATACAATGAACAGAAATGTTCTGCCAATGATGACTCATTTCATAAAAACCCAGAACATTTATTCTTTCTGTTCCTGTTTCAGAAGAAATAGCGTAAGCACCATGGCCACTGCTAGTCCTAACATTAACACTGAAGTTTATAATCCATGTTTTGCCTTTTCTGGCTGCGGCTGTTAGTATCTGGCTGGAGGGGCTCCAGGGCCACACACAGACGGCGTTCATGTATGACAGTGTCTTTTACGGAGTGGGGTAAAGAGGGCCACACTCTCAAAAAGAGAGGGGTGGGAGAGAGGGAGGGAAGCCACAGAACACCCCCATGACCCCAGCCACCCACGGAACTGGGAGAGGGAGAGTCACCGCTTGGCTGAAGGCTGAGGAAAGCAGAGACAGAATAATGGATGACTATGAAATTAAAATAGGGTGACTTGAATAAGACATATACGACTTTTTTTTTTTTTTTAAAACAGTGGAACCTACTTCTTCATGTCTCTAACTTTCCTGAGTGGGAGTTTATCAACCCTGTCCTTACAACTCACCACTTATTCTGGGATATAAGAAAACACGCTTTACCTTGCGGCCCTTGCCAATCTATCCAAGTCCACTGTCGAAATTCCTTACCCACCACCCTCCTGCCAGGAGACATTGTGACGCCCATTTCCCCAGGACCCTTCCTTCTGGACTGCTCTCTCTCCTACTGCTGTCTCTCGACCCCGCTCCATCTCCCTTCCCATCCTCCTCCCTCCCCCTCCTTCTCCTCCTTCAATTAGCTTGTGCAACTTTATTGAAAGTTCTCCCCTCCCACTCTGCCTCCTTCTCCCCTCCCCAGTCCTCTCAACTTTCCATCTCCCACCCCCTCGCCTTCCTCCCGCCTCCTTCTCCTCCCCACTCCCTCTCCTTCTCTCCTCCTTCTCCCTCCCCCCCTTCCCCTCCTTCTCCTCCCTCTCCCTCCTCTTCTTCCCCCTTCTTCCCCCTCCCGCTCCTCTCCCTCCCTCTCCTTCTCCCCCTCCTCCTCCCTCCCCTTCTTTTCCCTCCCTCTTCTCCCTTCCTCCCCCACTCCTTCTCTCCTGCCTTCTTTCTCCCCTCCCCATCACCGCTCTTTTTGGTGTGTTGCTCACTTTCTCCTCAGTTTGTCCAAACACTTTCAGTTTTCACTTTCAGGAAGTGTTGAGGTCCACACCCAACTCAGGCTCTCCATCCCTGAGGGGAAGCACGTGGCTGTCCCCTTTCGGTGGATTTCAAGCATCCCTGGCGCAGGTGCAGCGGCCTTGCCCTGGGCTCACCAGCAGCCTTTGGGGTCCCAGTTGGCAGGCAGCCCTGTCCCCTGGGGGTCCCTGCTGGAGCTGCTGGTCCCTGGAGCTACCCCGTGAGTACTTTTCTGTCTTGGAATAGGATGTTCAAGTGCACAGGTCACGGGTAAGGACGGAGGCATAGATTAATCCGTCCCCTCACTGCCCCCAGGAACCCAGGATCTGGCATGGTCCTCGGCATGCTCATGCTCCAGTGAATGAGCGAGTGAGAGTGAACCGACAGGCGCGGGGAGGAAGAGGCTGAAGCACGCTTCACTTGCCCGCAGTTTTATGAGGGCGGGGTCTGTAGGCCGGAAAGGAATTCTTCACCCCGGAAGTGAATGCTTGTCGCATGCATTAAATAGCCTGATTTGGCTGTCCCTTTCCCCACCGGTTTTGCTGCAGTCATTCTTCGGCGATAAAAATTTTAGAAATGTGTTTTCTGAAATTTTTCTTTTTTTTAATATACTTTAAGTTCTAGGGTACATGTGCACAACGTGCAGGTTTGTTACATATGTATACATGTGCCATGTTGTGTGCTGCACCCATTATCTCGTCATTTAACATTAGGTATATCTCCTAATGCTATCCCTCCCCCCTCCCCCACCCCACAACAGGCCCCAGTGTGTGATGTTCCCCTTCTTGTGTCCATGTGTTCTCATTGTTCAGTTCCCACCTATGAGTGAGAACATGCGGTGTTTGGTTCTTTGTTCTTGTGATAGTTTGCTGAGAATGATGGTTTCCAGCTTCATCCATGTCCCTACAAAGGACATGAACTCATCATTTTTTATGGCTGCATAGTATTCCATGGTGTATATGTGCCACATTTTCTTAATCCAGTCTATCATTGTTGGACATTTGGGTTGGTTCCAAGTCTTTGCTATTGTGAATAGTGCCGCAATAAACATACGTGTGCATGTGTCTTTATAGCAGCATGATTTATAATCCTTTGGGTATATACCCAGTAATGGGATGGCTGGGTCAAATGCTATTTCTAGTTCTAGATCCCTGAGGAATCGCCACCTGACTTCCACAATGGTTGAACTAGTTTACAGTCCCACCAACAGTGTAAAAGTGTTCCCATTTCTCTACATCCTCTCCAGCACCTGTTGTTTCCTGACTTTTTAATGATAACCATTCTAACTGATGTGAGATGGTATCTCATTGTGGTTTTGATTTGCATTTCTCTGATGGCCAGTGATGATGAGCATTTTTTCATGTGTCCTTTGGCTGCATAAATGTCTTCTTTTGAGAAGTGTCTGTTCATATCCTTCACCCACTTGTTGATGGGGTTGTTTGTTTTTTTCTTGTAAATTTGTTTGAGTTCATTGTAGATTCTGGATATTAGCCCTTTGTCAGATGAGTAGATTGCAAAAATTTTCTCCCATTCTGTAGTTTGCTTATTCACTCTGATGGTAGTTTCTTTTGCTGTGCAGAAGCTCTTTGGTTTAATTAGATCCCATTTGTCAATTTTGGCTTTTGTTGCCATTGCTTTTGGTGTTTTCGACATGAAGTCCTTGCCCATGCCTATGTCCTGAATGGTATCGCCTAGGTTTTCTTCTAGGGTTTGTATGGTTTTAGGTCTTACATGTAAGTTTTTAATCCATCTTGAATTAATTTTTGTATAAGGTGTAAGGAAAGGATCCAGTTTCAGCTTTCTACATATGGCTAGCCAGTTTTCCCAGCACCATTTATTAAATAGGGAATTCTTTCCCCATTGCTTATTTTGTCAGGTTTGTCAAAGATCAGATGGTTGTAGATATGTGGCATTATTTCTGAGGACTCTGTTCTGTTCCATTGGTCTATATCTCTGTTTTGGTACCAGTACCATGCTGTTTTGGTTACTGTAGCCTGGTAGTATAGTTTGAAGTCAGGTAGCATGATGCCTCCAGCTTTGTTCTTTTGGCTTAGGATTGACTTGGCAATGCGGGCTCTTTTTTGGTTCCATATGAACTTTAAAGTAGTATTTTCCAATTCTGTGAAGAAAGTCATTGGTAGCTTGATGGGGATGGCATTGAATCTATAAATTACCTTGGGCAGTATGGCCATTTTCATGATATTGATTCTTCTTACCCATGAGCATGGAATGTTCTTCCATTTGTTTGTATCCTCTTTTATTTTATTGAGCAGTGGTTTGTAGTTCTACTTGAAGAGGTCCTTCACGTCCCTTGTAAGTTGGATTCCTAGGTATTTTATTCTCTTTGAAGCAATTGTGAATGGAAGTTCACTCATGATTTGGCTCTCTGTCTGTTATTGGTGTATAAGAATGCTTGTGATTTTTGCACGAAAGGTGTGTTTTTTACAGAGCCTTAGGGTCCGTGGAGTAAATGTACCACATGAAACTACTAAATAAATCAAAATGGTAACACAGCTTTATGGAGTATTTTTATGATGATCAGTTCATTTTGTCCAAGTTATATATGAGTTCGGAGGTGGATCTGTAAACTCCTCCCTCCAACTTTTTTCAAAAAAAGAATTTTTTTCCTTATAGAAGTAGTACATGTTCATGGTAAAATCAAACAAAGAAATGAGAATAAATCGAATGAGACAGAGGAAGAGAGATGAAAAGTAAAATTCCTCTTCCAGCCTCATTCCCCAGAGCAGCAGTTCTCAACTGGGGAGGATTTTGCCTCCTAGGGGATGTTTGGCAATGTCTGGAGATATCTGGTCGTCTGTGGGGAACCGCCGCTACTGCATCTAGTGAATGGCCCAGGGTTGCTGCAAAATAGCCCACCACGCACAGGACAATCTCCCACAGCAAAGCATTATCCGGACCAGAGTGATCATAGTGCCTCTACTGCAGACCCCTGGCCCAAAGTGACTATGATGGTTTCTGGAAGACCAGAAACTTTAAAATATGTATGTGTAGTTTTTCCTTTTTTTTTTTTTTTTTTTTTTTTTATGCACACAAATGGACTTTTTATCCTCTGTAATTGGAAATGGGCTTTTCTTCACTTAATGTTTCAATGTCTTGGTTATTTTTTGTTTTTTTTTACGTATTGATGCATACAATTTACTTAATTATTATTATTATTTTAGAGACAGGGTCTCGCTTTGTGACCCAGGATGGAGTGCTCCTAGCTCACTGCGGCCTCAAACTCCTGGCCTCAAGTAATCCTTCCCCTCGTCTCAGCTTCCCGAAGTGTTGAGATTACAGGCGTGAGCCACTGTGCCTGGCCACAGCCTAATCGTTTTTAACTGTTGATTAGTTTTCAGTTGGCTCATATATCATAACATATGTAGCCTTCAAAGATAGCTAATTTTGTTGTCTCTAACTTCTCATTGTGATAACCAAGCCTGCTGGGAAGGGGTTACTGAAAGAGAAACTGCACAAAGGGCTGGATTCTTCCTTGGCACTTTTGTTTTTGTTGCTTTACTTTTGCTCAAAATCTGACTTAGAGGCTAAATTCACAATGGGAGGTTGATTCTGTTTCTTTCTTACAAATCCCAGTTCCCTCTTGATTGTATCACTCAGGAGCCTGGGAAGAGGAGGGAGGAGCGCCGGTTTTCCATGCTGTGCCACTGTGGACTGTATCCTGCAGACATTTCTAATGCTGAGCTCACTAGCCAGGAAGTCATGTCAGCTGTGGAAATGTTCAGCTTAGGAGCTCACCATATCTGAATCGAATCCAAAACTTTTTAAGAACCTGGATTAAGTAAAATATGCTAGGGATTCAGGCTGTCCCTTAGCTTAATAAAGAATGGACCACTTCAAAGCCAACCCTTCATTGTCTAAGTTTTTTTCCTTTTTTCCCCTCTGTGTGAGTTCAGTCTGTTGACATCTTTTGCTGTTTTTCTATGTCGACTTTCATTTTGGGTTGGAAAAGTGAGGCTCATGCATTTTATACAGCAGTTATCAGAAGTACATCTGATTCAAAACCACACAGTGTTACTATTGATTGTATAGTGATGTTGGCATGGATCATTCAAGGTAAATGTTATTTTCATGACCCCAAAGAGGAGGCTGTCACAGAGAAATATTATGTAATAATTTCCACCTTGCAAGAATGCAATGACCCCAAGAATAACACATTTTAATTCTTAAACTATGTGGAATTATCTATTTCAGCTCACTTCAAGCAGCATGGAATTTAGTTTTATTTCATATTAGTGTCTGCTACTTGTGTGAAAACCTGTCAAAGTTTATAGCCTGGGAAACTGCTTTAAAGTAAAAACGAATGCTTTAAGTCTCAACATTCCTTTGTTAAAATGTAAAAATGCAATGGGAAAACTGCTTTCTATTGCTCATTCTTTTAAATATTTGGAGCTCTCTCCTTATGCCTTGACCTGTTACAGCAGGCAGCACCCTCCACATAAACAACTGCCTCCTTTTTCCACAGAGATAAAAATGAGTCATGCTGGTCACCACTCTTGTAAGGCCTCCCATGTAGACAGGGTAATTTTTAATGCCCCTCGTGGAACCTGTGGAGTCTCGTGGATGGTGGTGATGAGCGGGCCAAGAGTGGCCGCCTCCCTGATGTCCCTGCCATGTGTCCCACACAGGCTGTGGCATGGGAGACAAAAGGCCACGCTGAAGTCCACAGGGCTCTAAGGCAGCCCCTGCCTCCTCCGCCTGTGATTTGCTAGTGACTGTGAGTCATTCACTCATTTCTTCCATCTGATAAAGCTAGTGGACATGAAGGGGAAATGGCAAAGTTTTCATATCATCTTAGGAGCCAGAAGCCAAGTCTACTTTCAACTGCTTCTCCGTTAAGTCCTCCGTCAGGGAGCACTTATGAAGGCTCAGCGTTTGGAAGAGAAAGTGCCTGATTGTGTAGACACCACAGCAAAGGGGGAAGAAGGGAGTTAACACAAGGAAAACCTGTTAGAGAAGAGCAGGAATGTGTCAGATGTTTTTCTCACCTGTCACGCTCTATTTCCTTACCTTTGAACAATTTCATGTGTTATACCTCATGGCAGACCTTAAAAGGCAGGTTGTTCAGTGATGTCTAAGAAAGAACTATGTTTTTAAAATTCCCTTCCCTGGGGATTAAAAGTTTAGGAAGATTCTCAAGACACACCAAAAGCTCATTCGACCACATCCCCACCCCCCTACCTCCCCACCATGTCTTTTGTACATTTTTTTTTTTCCTTTTAGAGACAGGATGTCACTCTGCTGCCTAGGCTGGAGTATAGTGGTGGGATCATAGCTCACTGCAAGCTCGACCTCCTGGATTCAAGTGAACTTACTGCCTTGACCTCCCAAGTAGCTGGGACTACCGACGTGCACCACCACGCTCGGCTAATTTTTAAAATGTTTATGGAGATGGGGTCTTGCTCTGTTGCTCAGGCTTGTCTCAAACTCCTGGCCTCAGATGATCCTCCTGCTTTTGGGTCCCAAAGTGCTGGGATTGCAGATGTGGCCCACCACGCCCGGCCTGGACATCCTCTTTCTTAGGTGACTTCCTCCACATAGTTATTTGTGAATTATAATATTGTGTGGCAATATTATCCAAAAAGTATTTGTTTTCATTGTATTTCGCAATCCCTAGGACATATTAAATAGCTCAAGTGATGGGATGTCTTCTTAGAATTCGATCTCATAGAGTCTAAAATGGTGACTTGCACATGAGTTAGCCTCATTAAGTCCTGGACGAATGGCAAATGCTATAACTTCCTGTCTCACTTCTGGATATCACAGTGTCATCTTAAAAAAAAAAAAAAAGGACAATCTCTTCATTCTCCACTTGAGTGCTAAGGGAACTGAGTTCTTAACAAAACAAACAGAAAATCATTTCTTTGTGCAATTCAGGCCTTTTAAGTTTACATGCCTAGAGAGTTGTGTAAAAATAGTGCAGGGCTGAATCTTCCAGTGAAGTTATTTTTTCTAATGGAACAATTTCTGAAAATTGGGACTGAAATTATAGTTTGCACATTGTAATGCACTGAACTTCCCTTCTACTTTCCTCTAAATAGCATTGTACTGTATCCAATTGCAGGGATGGGATAAAATTACCACGGAAGATTTCAGAGTCTCATTCTTAAACCAAAATGTTGCCCATTACACGTGGAAACTCTGAATGGGGAAGGGTCAGAAACAAAGGTGACATTAGACGAGTGAATGCTCTGTGGGTTGTGACTTTTACTAATGGAAAGGAACAAATTTTCCATTTTGTGTATGTGTATACATTGGAAATACGTATACATATGCTATTACATGCATGTATATAAATCTACTTATTGTTTAAGTTGACCTGCATATGTTTTAATTTTGCTGCTAAAAGCTGTGTCATAAGGATATATTCCTACAACCCTTTTAAAATTAAAAGCTATTCAGCCAAAGGGAACTTAAAAAGAAATTACTTTTTTTTTTTTTTTTTTTGCCAGAAGCAGATCAAAATTTCCATTGTCAGGAACCAGTTATGATTTATAAACATAATTACCAGCGATGTCCTGGGAAGAGAACCTAGGGGAATTGAAATTTGTCTTATTTTTTTAAATGGCCCGCAATTTATTATCCACTCCCTGAAACTATTAGCAGCTTGTTTTTCCTTAATGTGCAAATGTCCCCATGCCCCAAATTTCTCCATAACAATTTCTCCCTGATGCTAATACTAAGACTTCACATATCTTCTTGCCTATTTGCTGAAAGGAGCTGGTGTGAGTATATGCTGTCTCTCTGAATGCCACAGATCTCTCATACTTGGCTCACATTTTGTGTGCTTTCGTAACAATCTACCTGTTGGTATTCCTCACCTCTAGATGTACTGATATGGTTATATACACACTTTTCAAAGTTAACATCACCAATTGTTAATGGGCCAGCCTGCCCTCAGGGGCTTCCTGGTCAGATGCCCATCCTTCAGTGGCATTTCTGCCAGAAGAGTGCATATTCTGAATCTAATTAGGAAGGAACTTCAGACAGACCCAATCTGAGGGACATTCTACAAAATACCTGGCCTTTACTCTTAAAAAATAACAGCGGCATTATTCACAATAGCAAAGACTTGGAACGAACCCAAATGTCCAACAATGATAGACTGGATTAAGAAAATGTGGCACATATACACCATGGAATACTATGCAGCCATAAAAAATGATGAGTTCATGTCCTTTTTGGGACACGGATGAAATTGGAAATCATCATTCTCAGTAAACTATTGCAAGAACAAAAAACCAAACACCGCATATTCTCACTCATAGGTGGGAATTGAACAATGAGATCACATGGACACAGGAAAGGGAATATCACACTCTGGGGACTGTTGTGGGGTGGGGGGAGGGGGGAGGGATAGCACTGGGAGATATACCTAATGCTAGATGATGAGTTAGTGGGTGCAGTGCACCAGCATGGCACATGTATACATATGTAACTAACCTGCACAATGTGCACATGTACCCTAAAACTTAAAGTATAATAAAAAATAAAATAAAATAACAGGGTGAAGCACCAAGAAAGGCCACCTAACCATTCCGGATGAAAGAAGACTGAAGAGGCATGACCTGACTCGCATGCAATGTGTGAACCTGGCTCGGATCCTGGACTTGGAGGAAAAAGCTATTAAAGGATATTATTGGGACAATTGGAAAAATTCAAATATGTATCATAGATAAGATCAATGTCAATATTAATAAGATAGTGTCCATGTTAAATTTTCTGATATTAATAATTGTACTGTGGTTACAGAAGAGAATGTCCTTGTTCTTAGAAAATATGTCCTGAAGTAATTTAAGGGTAAAGAGGCATGATGCTTGTAACTTCATCTCATATGATTCAGAACATCTATCTATCTATCTATCTATCTATCTATCTATCTATATCATCTATCTATCTACCTATCTATCATCTATCTATCAAATGAGAGACAGAGAGAGAGGGGAGTGGGAGAGAGATATTGATTCATGAAGATGGAGCAAATGGTAGCAATAGTAAGCCTGTGTAAAGTGTACAGTAGGCTTCATAATAGTTTTGCAGCTTTTGGTTAAGTTTGAAATTATATCAAAATGAAAACTTACTAAAATAAATAATAAATATGTACTTTACTTAATTATATTCTTTAACTTTCTTGGGGAATGATTTATGGCTTAATGTTGTAGGGAATAATAATCTTTATATATATTTTTTCTAATTCTATTCTTGGAGTCCAAATCTCATACCAGAACAGCATCAGCTTTTCTAAAACGTCCTGCTATAATTAATGAGGAATCTGGTGCAGGGTTAATTTTGAATGAAAAATATTTGGGTTGAATGATAGCACCAGATGACGGAAGCACTAATGTGATTCCATGCAGGCAGAACACATCCAGCTGTGGAGGCCTGGGGGAGAAAAATTTGAAAAGAAAAAGTTTTATAAAATTTGTGCAGCCTGGAAAATAAGGGATACTAATCACTGTTAAATAATTTTGGAGGCAAAACTAATTATTAGTAAAATCATTGAAATCAAAATGAGAATACAAGTATAAGAAATGTTAAAATTTATTTAATTCTTTTAGCTGCAGTCTTTTGTGCTATTCTTTAGCCTTTCTGACTTTTACTTTCAGCAATGTAATTCTCATTGTATTTCACTTATGGCAAAGATCTAAGTCTGAACTTTTTGACCCATTAGGGTGTGATGCCTAGGAATATATCTGTGTGTGTGAAAGAGAGATTTAAAAGACATTAGGCCAGCACAGTGGCTCACATCTCTAATCCCAGCATTTTGGGAGGTCGAGGTGGGTGGATCACCTGAGGTCAGGAGTTCGAGACCAGCCTGGCCAACATGGTGAAACTCCATCTCTTCTAAAAATACAAAAATTTAGCCAGGCATGGTGGTGGGCGCCTGTAATCCCAGCTACTTGGGAGGCTGAGGCAGGAGAATTGCTTGAACTCAGGAGGTAGAGGTTGCAGTGAGCTGAGATTGCACCATTGCACTTCAGCCTGGGCAACAAGAGCAAAACTCCATCTCAAAAAAAATACATAAATAAAAATAAAAATCAGGAAATTATGTGTGTGTCTGTGTGTATGTGTGCATATGTTTTTTTTTAATTTAGGAAGTATGTTGAACTATATACAACGCATTGCACTAGATCCTAATGGAGTCTAAGGATACAAATACTAGTAATATAAGATCTGTATTTTGTAGGAATGTAAAGTTTGAAGTTATGAGTGGAGGGAACAGGCAGTTAAATAGGTTATGAGAAGATTAAGATTCTGTGAAGGGCAGTAATGCTGTAATGAGCATGCAATACAAGGGGCACTTGGAAATGAGTGGTTATTAGGGAAAACTTTAAGGAGAGTTTTAGGCATAAAGAATAGCAAAGAGAAGACAAATAAGTGAGAGAGAAGAGGTCAAGCATCTTCTTAATTTCTACTTTCCTGACTCCTCCAAGGAGGTATAATCAAGGGATTTTGGATTACTGTATCTGTAATTTGAGTTCTAAGCTGTTAGCAGTAAAATTTCTGACAGTCACTCTCATCATGTCCTTTCTGAGGTCTGGGCAGACTTATCCCAGAGTTTTTCTGGGTCTGCTATATGGTATAGGTATGACCTCTGAAGCCACTTAACTTAAACTTTTCTACCTCATGACATCCATACCTGCTGCCCCGCTGGGGTTCCTGGGAGGTCCTCTGAGACCAGTTCAGCCACTGAATTGAGGAACCATCACTTCTTTATTACAAATAACTTTTAATGAATCTGATCATCATCCTGGTGTTCTCCGAAGGAACCAAGCACTAAGATGCTGCAATATACTTTGCCCATGGAGGTCACCATTTAGAAGGTGCTCTGTCATTATCTCTTTAACATTGCCTCTTCAACTACTCTCCTTTTTGGAACTCTGGTTGAAAATATGGTAGACCTTTCTGCTTTATTCTTCAGGTCTCTTAAACTCTTTTTGATATTTTTCTCTTTTATTTCATTAGCTGAATTCAGGATAGTTTCTTTGGATCTATCTTCTAGTTTACCAATTGTCTCTTCAACTGTATCTATTTTATTTAATCTGTTCACTGAGTTTTTTAATTTCTAAAACTTCTATTTGATTTTTTTAAAAATATGCTTTTTTTTTAAATACTCTCATGTTACTGGCTCAGTTTTCAAGTTTCTTTTTAATTTCTTTATGGTTAGAAACATAATTATGTTATATTCTGGATCAAAAAATTCCAATATCTGAAGTTTTTGTGGTTCTTTTCTGCTTTCTGTTGTTTTGGTTGACTCTACTGTATGTTTTCATGTGTCCTTGATGTTTTGTGACCTTTTTTAGTGGGGGATGATATTCTTTTTAACTATGAAAATTCATTAGCATCTAGATTGAAGTAATGTTCCTCTGAAGAGAGTTTGCATTTGCTTTTTTCAGTCATCTTATGCACACAAACTCTTCAGCTAGATTGTTTAAAATAAAATTCTCTGCTTTAAGGTTTCCGAATTACATAGGTAGGTGAATTTGAACTTCAATGGTGTCAGCTCTGAAGATCTCTTCTGCATTTCTCTGAGGTTGAAAGAGGCAAATTTTTGTGCTGTCTACTTCTGTGAAGTGGGCATATTTTTCATTTGTCCTAAGGCTGAGAGTATGTAGATCTTTGATGTCCCAGCAGCATGTAGAGTATCCTTCTATTTACTTTCCCACCTTGGGCACATATTTATCTCTTGTCCTTCACACCTGCTGCAGTTGTTATGGTGGAAACTCAATGTCTTCAGGGCTCAGCACAAGTCCTAGACGGAAAGCCGGCATTGGCACATGCTTAACTTTTGAGTTTCTGCTTTCACTTCATTTTTGATCTCTGTGGGTTTTATATATATTTTTTTTGCCAGCTCAGCAATGCAATTCTTTTCTTAATTCAAAATTTTAGTCATTTTCGTTGGGAGATTCTTCCAGAATATCTGGTCTATAATAGTGCCAGAAACAAAAGTTGACTCTAAGCTTTCCAGCAGTCAATGAGAAGAGAGATATCTAGTCAATTGCACAGTCACAAGGGCCAGGAGAAAAATGACTCTCAGTTGCTTTGGAGGGATGCAACAAGTTTTGGCACTGAGGTCAGACTGGGATATTTCTCAGCAGCCATTCCAGCATACACTGTAGTCTCTGCTATTGCCTGGATGGCACAATAGAGCCAAGCAGCTGCTTCACCAGGCTTCATAACCAACACCCTTTGAGATTGTCAAAGCAGGGTGGTATTTGAGAATGAAGAAGATCCTGGAAGACAAATTACTCTTTTCACTTTGTGTTTTATACATGTAAGATGGGTCACAAATCTAGGTAGCTTTTCCAAGACGCTTCCAAATTCTTATGCCTTCAGCTTTCTTAGGCATGCCCAGACAGATTGGAATCTTTTATAACCCAGGCACAGAAGGTAATTCTTCACTTAGGCAGCACAGAGTTGGCCTCTAAATGACATAGGTGGAATGAGTCTACTATAATGTAGTAAAACTGAGTCAGCATCTTTCACACCCTTTTTATGGCACAGTCCAACCACCGTAAAAACATGTCTCTAGATAAGTTGAAATCAAAGATCAAAATGTTTTGCAGTTAGAGGATACCTTCTGTAATGATTAACCATTATACATTTAATATCTTGTTCTAGTTATATTTTAGTTTGATTTGCTAGTAAACGAGCTTGTAGAGTGAAAGAATACTTACTTGGTTACATGGAACTACTAAAATTAAAGAGATAAACACTTATTAAATACATCAAAAAGTCTTAAGAGTTTTCAATGAAACTTGTCTAGAAGACATGTTTTCTAGAATAGTGAACAGATTATACGGCACATGGAATCCTAGATTTTTCTTTCAACTTAAAATGTGGGAAATATTAATAAAAAACCTATTTGTAAGGCTGTGCTACGTGAATCATATTCCGAGAACAGCACTAAAAACATGGTTATTTAAAGTTTTAAACCTGGGAGAGTTGAGAGGAAGAAAAACTTTTATATTATGAAATAAGAAAAGTTTAGTGAATTGGTAAGACCAATTACCAAGAAAGGATTTCTGGGAGGCTGGGGGAATAAACTTTAGTCAAAAGAGAAATGACTGCCTTGCAATTTCAGCTGGATTTTAGTAAACAAACAAAGGGTTGAAAGCAATTGTGTGAGTTCTCTTATCCTGTATAGTGAAAAGAGAACTAACATTCTTAGAAGGCATTTTCTGTCATTTCTCAGAAATAATAAAAAGTACTATGAGGACTTCATGAAGTGAATTGGAAAGACAGAAATCGACCATCCCTTATTGGTTGGGACCCATGCTGAAGAAATGCCTTTCAAAACAAATTGGTGATTCTGGCCACATTGTGAGTTTAGCAAAAACTCTTGCCTAATTCTGAAACTTTTGGGTTCAGTGAACTAACTAAATTAATACTCTCTGTGTTAATTTTTAACCCACCTATTGTTTTCTCTTTCATATAGCATATGTGATCATAGCAACTGTAAAGGCATAGTTGCATCTTTGTTTTTAATGGTTTCTATAGTTGTTTTCTGGTTTCTAACCATGTTCCCCCCTCCCTCCTAGACAAGTTTTCCCCAATGACATAAAGGCTATAGATTCCAATGTGTGCTTTGTAAGCAGGAAATGACTGTTTTTAGGTTCAGAATTTTTTTCCCCTCACAAATAAGAAACCCTGTTTTGTCAGCTAGAAGAGCTCTGTTCCCAAGCACTAGAATCTAGTGTGAATATTCAAACAAGTGAATACATCTAAATCTGTAATTTTGTTAACATTTTGAGAAAGAGCTTGAAGCTCTTTTCATTTCCTTTCTCATTTCAGTCAGTTGGAATTGAATTAGTCCCAATAATATTCTCACACTGGTTCCTCACTGGCCTTTTTTACGTGAATGTGGAAAACACATAAAGAAATATTGGTCTATCCAAAGAAACTCTAAACAATGAAAGGAGAATAATTACTCACTTTTAAGGGTAGGAATGACATTGAGTTTGGAACCTAAGTGTTTACATTTTTTAAAGGGGCAATGGAGGTGACTATTGATACTAAAAAGCCCTGGTCTGTTAGTTTCACTATTAAATGGCAAGACAATTTTTAAATTGATGAAGTAAAGTAATGTGAAATCCCTCAGTTCGAATTTTCATGCAAGTTATAAAATTTCATTGGGTGGTAGTTTATTTTCCACATTATAAAATTTAATTTAAATCACTTTTCCCACAAAGCTTTGGGTGTAAAGCATCAAGATTCGCCTAATTTATTTTCTATTTCAGCATTATATTCTCCAAATTCATGACTTCACATTACACGCATGATTTTAGATTTCTCAGAAAATGTTGAAAGGAACCCATCACATAGACAACACAATATTCAAATGACCACTCATGCATTGGTTCAGGTGTAAATGATCTTTCAGTGCTGACTGATTGGTTTAAAGGTTTTAATAAATGAAAACTTACAAAGAATCCATAAGTTCCATCCCTTTTATTGGGTTGATCCTCCCCACATTGTGGAAATCTTTTCTTTAGGGCATGTAGTTTCATCAGAAGTCTAGAAGGCAGTCTGCAGTGATTGGGGGAAGCTATGGTTTTTGTTTGTTCAGCATCATTTCCCATCCTGTTCCTTCTACTCCTGCCCCATTCCTAGTGGTCCAGATGGTGATGTCAGTCACAATGACCTGTCCTCACTTCATCGGTGAGTATGTGGCCAAGCCTAGCTGCTGGAGTGCCAAGTGTTGATTCAGGAATGTGCATATGACCCCAGAAAGATAAATTGTTGTCTTCCCGAGAGATTGTCATAGGGCTTCTAATGGGTGGGGGAAGTCTAATTCCACGGTGGCTTCTAGGCCGGACAAATGTGCACCTGGAGCTGATTGAGGTCATTCTGTCTGACACAAACACACAGAAAGAGCTTGCCTATAGTTTAGCAAGCAGAAATAAGCATAGCTGAAAGGTGGAGAAGAAAAGAGGCAGAGCTCTGTGTATATTGTTTACCTCTGGGTCCGTCCATGTTTAAAGATATATTCAGCTCTGGACTTCCCAATTGCATAGTCACTATAGTCCCCCTTTCCTTAAGCCAGTTTGAGTTGAGTTTTTAACATGTCCAAGCAATAAGGATCTCAACTAATGCAGACTCTATTGCAGAACTTCTTGTGAGTCCTGACCATAATTCTGCTAAGTTCTTTCTCTTGCTCTTTCACTTTTTCTTGTTTTTTTCTTTAGTATTACCAACAACCGATAGACATTCTGAAGTTTTTAAGCTAATATGAACAAATTCCCCAGAAGAGAAAGAGTGATTTCATACTGCAATTCAAACATAAATTCCCTGCTGAGAACCACTGAGGTGCTCGTAGTTACCCACGGCCTTGTGTAATAACTTTGGGCATAATGCTTTTATTTACAGTTACTGTTGTGTAGAATTGAGAGCACCATGGGAGTTAACCTGTAGGACAATGTAAAGAGGAGCATATATTCTTTCAAGGCACTTGTAGCTGTCATTTCATTTTTTGAGAGTTATCAATGGAGGTATTGTTGCAAACAGCTATACTGTGAAGGCATTTAAGCCAGTTATTACTGCCTGTGGTGTCTGCACTCACAATGCTGCAAACACTGAAATTATGATTTACAGAGGTGAAAAATGTAAGTTTTGTAAGATCTAGCTGTATAACTGGCTTTGTCTCTTCATGTGATTGGACAGATTCTTTTGTAGTGATGAGTCTCAATCTGCTTGTAATTCTAATGAATTCAAAAGCTTTGGCTAGAATATATCATAACGGATACTAATACATTAATTTAGACAGCAATATGGTAACACAAATGTTATTTTTAATGTTTTTAATTACAGGTGCTCCTTGACTTATGATAAGGTTATATTTTGATAAACCCATTGTAAAATGAAAATATCATAAATTGAGAATGCATTTAATACATTTAACCTATGGAACATTATCGCTTAGCTTACTTAAATGTGCACAGAACACTTACGTTAGCCTATAGTTGGGCAAACTCATCGAACACAAAGCCTGTTTTATAACAAAGTGTTGAATATCTCATGTAGTTTATTGGACACTGTACTGAAAACAGAATGGTTGTATAGTTACTTGAGGTATGCTTTCTCACCATTGAAAAGTTGAAAAGTTGTAAGTTGAAACTTTGTTAAGTTGAGGACTATCTATATGTCCTGATAACATTATGTTAAACCTGTATTACGTAGAATACAATTTGAAGACCCAGAATATAGTGAAATAATTTCTAAATGTGAAATATCTTAGATGTCAATAAATTTGGTTGAATGGAGCTGAAATGATACATGTCAGAATTGGAAAAATAATCTTAAGTTTTCTGGAAGAACTCTTTGATATATTGTCCAATAACTCTTTTCCTAACAATACAATGACCATCTTTAATATGTTAAGGTCTATTTTCACATCCAATTCAGTGGACTAATCTCTGCTAAAGTTCCTTCTTTTCTCACCTCACCCAAATCAAGTAACCCTTTACCTAGATGAAACTCTCCATTTGGCCAAGATTGATATAGGAATCAGTAATTAGGTTGTCCTTAGTGCTTCATGACTTATGATAGTAGATCACGCACCATTGCAACATCTTTTGATTCTTGTGCCAATTAAAAGCAATTCTCAGAATATTTGCCAAAGAGTAGCCAATAGAAAATTTCTGCATTAGTTTACAAGTTAACAGAAGATATGGTCTCTATCCAATTTGTGTGCACAGCATTTTCCAGATATGATTGTGTCATTTAATCAGTCTATTTAACTTAAAAGAATTTTAAAGATTATAGATCTTCTAGGATGATTTTATAGGTTATCTAAGAAAATACTCTGATTTCACAGGTGTGTCAGTTAGGATGCTTTGGGTTGCATGTGACAGAAAATGGATTCCAAGTTCCTTAAGTAAAAATGGAAATGTGGAGGTTCACAACACTGAATGTTGCAGGTGATGAGTTAGACTTTATCCACGGTTCAGTCTCTGTGACTGGGCCTAGGTTTATCTCTCTAGTTCTTGCTCCTGCTTCCTCCATGAGGGCTAAATTCTCAAAGTTCCCAGAGTGGGGACAAGCAGCTCCTACCCACATGCTTCCCAGCACTTCTACTGGGAAAAGAGTCAGCCTCCTGACACCTCAAGCAAAACCCCAGAAGTGAGTTCTCCTGGCCCTGGTTGGACTGACTTGGGTCATGTGCCACTCTTTCTTTTGAATTAATCTCTGTGATTGATGTGATCAGATTTACCGACTGGCTTAAGGCAGCCACTTCCAAACCTGGAGCTGAGGGCAGGATCAATCCCATGCTGACTGTATTGCAAAAGACATTCAGGTTGCAGTTTATGGTAATGGATGCTGGGGAGGCAACAGCAAATGCTAAAACAATGAAATCTGAGAATCGGAGGGCCTTGGCCCTATCACACAGAAATTAGCAAAGCCTCATCTAGAACCTAATTCAACATTATTTTCATCTGTCAACAAAGGGCCATGAACTACTATTAATACACAAATTCATGCTGTCAGCACTGTGTGATTGTAGAGGAGTGGAGACGATGGGGGCTATCCAGGGCAGTCTTGATCAATGTGTGGTCTGGTGCTGACTGTAAAAGACATCTGAGATGTCTGATAAAAATGCAGATTCCTGGGCCCCATCCTGGATTTGCTGAAGTAGAATCCATGGGGGTGGGGCCCAGGAATTTGCATTTTAAGCTTGTTTTCTAGACAGATGTCTTCCTGCAGATTAAAATTTGAGAACCATGGTTATGTGACCCATAAATTGTTGTGGTTAACAAACATTTTAAAACTTCTTACCATGGCTGCATCTGGGAGTGTATTTGGAAATATTTTCTATAACATTTCTTTATATTGACTTTCCAGTTAAGACTGTAACTACTTCTAACCTATAATCTGGTCATCGCCTCTGTTAAGAGGATTATGCAGTCTTGCTGAATTCATTGGGTGAGCAGAAAAATCTGCAGAAGAGACTAATGGGCAAAGTTGAAAACTACCTTTGTTCTGCACTCTGAAGGAATATCACCAAGTGTACAAATGGTGAAGTTAGTACAAGTGGGGAAAACATAAATATATTTACTATGACAAATGGCATCAAATAAAGCATGCTATTACCCATTTATATATATTATTTACCTTTCAGAACTCTTAAATTGTTTTTCAAAGATGATTGATACATTAAGAGTTTGCTCAATCTGCAGTACTTGGACAGTAAAAGCAGGATGTTGACAGCAGCTATTGAAAATCATTTCCATGCTGACTGTGGCTTATAATAAGAAATACAACATTCACTGTGCTGCTTTGTCTCATCCTTGTTTTTGTCTGACAGCACAAATCTTGAGACAAATTTTCCACCTGCCTCCTAGAAACAACCTAAAGGGTACTTGTCTCCCATGTAGCTCCCTGTGAAAGTCCAAGATGGCTTTTGTTGTCTTATTAGCAGAATTTCTTGGAGACTGATGGGGTTGGGGGGTGATTGTCAATTTTGCTTTTAGATAGCAAACTGTTTGTGGAAGAACAGTGAAATTAAGAGTACTACCAGAGTAAATCTGATGTTTTTCCATTGCATTTCTTGCGATGCTATAGGATTTATGAGATGTATTATTGAACCATTGTCTACTTAGGGAGTTGAATTAATTTTTTATGTGCTGCCTGAGGAGAAAATAGTGTAAACAGAGTGGTGAGATAAAATTTTACATACAACAGTGATTTGAAATAAAGTATCAGTAGAACATAATCCAAAATAATAATAGATAATTACTGAGTTTTCACAAACCCTAAGTATTCAGTATTGCTGAGTGTGTTAAAATATGTTCTAAGCAATTTACAGGTAGTAATTTATGTAATCCCTAGAACTATCTGAGGAGGTAGATTTTGCTATTAAAATCAATTTACATATGAGGAAGCTGAGGCACACAGCAGTTAATACATTTACCTAAGTTCCCACACCTAGTAGGTAAAGGAATTGGAATTTGAAACCAGGCAGACTATATCCAGATCCATACTCTTAACCACCAAACTATAGATTTGGTTATGCATGATTGTAATGTATCATAAAAAATCAGGAATTATATAAAAATTTCCCAATATCCTTTTTCAATGAGTTCTGTAGAGCAAAGGAGATAGTGTAAATACACTACTAAATAGTATATGGCAGTATAAAGATTTTATGACTATGACTTGAAGCCATGCTCAATTGCTGATAAATATGGGATTTGGTTCAGCAGGCTTCTGGCATGCCGTAACAAGGACTAGGTAGATCTGAGCCATATCGGCCACCATTCTCTATAGTGACAATGTTCATCTGCCAGTAACTCAAGAGGCCCCTTAAGTTGGTTTCACAAACACTAAATACTTGGGACGCTTGGGCGTCTAGACTGGTGCCCTTTAAGTTTCACCACTGTTTAAATAAAATCAAGAAAATACATTTTTTATCAAGAGCCCAAGTCTCGCTCTAAGGGACCCGGTCCCTCAGAAGCATCCCCTTAGGGTTGTAAAGAGCACATTGTTGGAAGATGAATGCTTCTGATTAAAGGAATCTCAAATCTAAAAAAATAAAAAACAAAAAAACTAGTGCACATGGGTGTGTTTAAATCATGCAGAGTTTTCATCTGATTATCTGAGACCAATGTAGCCAATTTGCATTGCAAGTTGATGGATGAGGCTTAGGAATTCATATATGGTGATTGGTATGGTTTGGCTGTGTCCCCACCCAAATCTCTTGTCATATTGTAATCCTCAGTGTTGGATGTGGGGCCTGGTGGGAGGTGATTGGATCATAAGGGTGGTTTCTAATGGTTTAGCACCTTCCCACTAGTGCTATCTTGTAACAGAGTTCTCACGAGATCTGGTTCTCTGAAAGTGTGTAGCACCTCCCCCTTCACACACACTCTGTCTCTCCTGCAGGCCTTGTGTGAAGAATTGCCTGCTTCCCCTTTGCATTCCACCATGATTGTTAAGTTTCCTGGGTCCTCCCTGGAAGCAGAAGCCTGTAGAGCCTGCAGAACCATGAGCTGATTAACCTCTTTTCTTCATAAATTACCCAGTCTCAGGTAGTTCCTTACAGCAATTTGAGAACAGACTAATATAGTAATGAAATTATACGTGATCACCCTAGAACTACATAAGCCTCTGGCTGGCTTTCCTAGTGCTTTTTCTAACCAAAGGGCAGATGCTTTGTGATGACAGCAATGCAGTGTGGTTATGAGTGCTTGAAGCTGATGTTGCCTCTCAAGTACATTTTTAATAACAGTGATGAAAATGACAAGCTCAAAATTCATCCTTCATGGCAAATAATTATCTGTACTTTTTGTACATTCCCTTTCAGTCTTTGTTCTTTTAGAGATGGAATTTTGTATTTTTGTCATCTTGCTGTATATATGATTTTGGATCCTGTTTTTTACTTAACATTTCCCATGCTGCTGTAATTTTTATAATTGTTGTTATCTTAATGGCTATCCAATAAACCATTGAGTTGATTATCACATTTTATGAAAATATTTATAATTGCTAAGCTTTTAGATTTTTCTACTTATTTGCCATAATAAACAACAGTATGTAGCTGGGTTTGGCACGTGCACCAAGTCCTGCCCACAACTTATTTTTTTTAAATTAAAAAAAAATTTTTTTTGAGACAGAATTTCTCTCTTGTTGCCCAGGCTGGAGTGAAATGGTGTGATCTTGGCTCACTGCAACCTCCGCCTCCTGGGTTCAAGTGATTCTCCTGTCTCAGCCTCCTGAGTAGCTGGGATTACAGGCATGTGCCACCACACCCAGATAATTTTGCATTTTTAGTAGAGATGGGGGTTTCTCCATGTTGGTCAGGCTGGTCTTGAACTCCCAACCTCAGGTGATCCGCCTGCCTCAGCCTCCCAAAGTGCTGGGATTATAGGCGTGAGCCACTGCGCCCAGCCCACACCTTATTTTTGTAAATAAAATTTCAGTGGAACACATTTACACACACTTGTTTGCGTATGGTCTATGCTGCTTTCACATTACAACAGCAGAGCTGAGTGGGTACAACAGAAACCCTACGGCCTACAAAGCCGAAAATATTTATTATCTGGCCTTTTACAGAAAAAGTTTGCCCATTCCAAATTATTAACTTAGGACCCAAATTGATTTTGGATAATTTTGTTAAGATAAATTCTGATAATAGGGGTTCCTTGGCCCAAGTATGGTCTCAAAGCATATTTCCCAATGTTTTCTAATGCTGTCGTGTTGATTTATGATGCTACCAGCAACATATAGCTGTGCAACTTTCATCCAACTGTACCGTAAGTGGGTTTCATCACTTTAAGTTTTTCTTACTTTAATGACTATTGATAGTATATCATTGGTGTTTTTGTTTTCTTCAGTACAAAAAAGATATTTCTCTGTAGATTGATTAGTTGTTTTCTCTTGTATAAAATGTCTGTTCATGTTTCTTATATGCTAATCTACCAGAGTCTTATTGCTTCACTGGTTAATTTGTCTGAGCTTATGGATGATTTTCTGACTTACATTGAAAGAACCAGCAATAAGATATGTGGTCGATGGCTTACTGCACACAGATATGCATAAATCATGCAAGCATTATGTGATTCATTAAAGCAGATAGAGAAGTCAGGCTTATAATAATTATGAATGCCACCTTTTAAAGCTAGAATATCTGTGTTACTGATGTAAATAATACCAGTAGCTCTTTTATTACTCTCTAAATCTGTAAGCTGAACTCCTGCAAGGAAAATATGTCTTCTTTATGTAATGAAAATATTTGCTTATGTAGTATTAAATTTCTCATTTGTGTGTGACTCATTAAAGTAGACAACTAACTCAGCTCTAGTCCTAAATAAAAGAAACTTGTTACAATAATCCTTTTTTTTGTCAAGATGCAAAATGTTGATAAGCTTGAGTCTCTCCCACTCTCCTGCAAAAATTAAAAAGGGCTACAACAAAATTATAGACTGGAAATTTGTGACCAAATACAGCACAGGATTCTTAGACTGCAAGGAAGACAGCTTCAGAGAAAGGAACAAGGAGAGTTTACTTATACTTGTTTATACCCCTAAGGAGGGCTTTTTTGTACATATTTGTTGGTAATATTTTGAAGATGTGAAGTCAATGCACTTTAATCCGCTTTGGTATCATGCTCCCTTCCAGCCTTCCACCTCTGAGGCTGAGCCATGAGGCCTCTTGCCCCAGGGGACAGTAGGACAGTTCTGCCTCCAGCAAAGGTGTGATGGATCAGCTTTACTCACAAAGCTGAATTTCTGGAGCACGCAGCAAGATCATGATTTTGAAAGCCAGGCTGTGGGAGAAGGAAATGTGTTTTCTAAGTTTCTTTAGCTTCCATGAATATAAAGTGTTGGCTAATTACTATATACAAATGTAGTTGGAACTCAGAGTTTAGAGATACGGAGAAATTAGAAGTATTTCCCTTTTCCTCTGAGATATGGAACAGCAAAATGAAAGGAAGACAAAGGGCAATGATATTGGGCATTACAGTGTAGGGTGCAACTTGGCCATCTGCAGCATGTTGTAGAGGAAATAGTGCCACAGTGATTGAAGGATGGCGTGGCGCAGGCCGAGCTCTTTGCTCCCATGCCTGCAGGGGTGTGCAGGGCTTCCAGCTGTTCTTTGATGCTTTGGAGAGAGACAAAGAGAGCCTAAGCAGAAGACAAATGGGGACTTTAGTGTCCAAAGCCCATGGTTAGGACCACAAAACCCAGTCTTGTATGCCAGCTTGACGCCAGATGATCAGATGGCACTCATTGCCCCTCTGTGTTCATCAGTCCAGAGAGCTGATCAAACCGTCAGATGGACAGAGGACTAGGAGGATCCCAGAGACTCGCTGCGCTCAGTCCTCTGCACACCCAGACCACCTCTTGGGGGGTGTTAGCCAAGTGCTGCGGCTCAGAGCACAGGCTCAGAAATCAGACTGCCCACGTTTGAAAGCTGGTTTCAACATGCTTCAGCTGCCTCATCTTGGTCAAGTTACTCATTTTCCTCATTTCTCAAGTCAATGTAGGGTTGTCATGACAGTTTAAGATAATTTTTATAAAATGCTTAAAAGGTGCCTCACACACATTAACCCCCTAATATTCTCATTAATGTTGGTTGTCACTGGGGGCATTGACTTGAAAGAGACTGACTCACCAAAAGAGATTGCTAAAGCTAAAAGAGAGTGATGACATCTGTCACAATGAAGTTGATTTCACCCTGCTCAGTGGAAGATTAGATTAGTTATAGGAAAATAAAGTGATCACATTTTCTTTATTCACCTGAGTACAGTGCTTGTGATGTGTGACTTCTGAACAGAAACAGGGCCAGGGACCCTCCCTACATCTCTTGAGCCCCTCTAGCCACTGTCTCTTCTTGACTCCTTAGTCAAGCTTTTAGAGTCATGCTGTCAAAGTCTCCATTTCCTCTCCTCCTCCCTGGCTCCCCCACTTCTCTACATTGCACCTGCTACCTGCCTTGTTACCCACCTAACCTGTGCTCCCAGGCTCTGCCACTGTCCTCCTCATCAATTTTCTAATCTTTTCTGTCTTCCTGCTGTGGCCACTCTTCTTTTCTGCTTGGGCTCTGTGACATGGCTCTGTTTCTGCTCTTCTGTTCTGGGTGCTCCTTTTAGCCTCTTGTAGCCCTTCTCTTCCTTCTTGGTCCTTGAAATGTTGCTGTCTTCACAGTTCTTGGTTCTTGGTTCTCTATATTTTCCTTCTACCCCAACTCATGATATCAGCTGCTACCTGTGAAGGTAAATACATCTGAATCTTAAGTCCAGATGTTGTTTTGGAGTGTAAATGCCATAAATTTGTCTATGAAATGTTTCTTCTTCGTGGGCGTCCCATGCATTCCTCAAAGTCAACATATCCCCAGCTGAACTCACCTTCTTCCTCCTCTACTCCCATTTCCAAAGTGCCCCAGCTGTGTGGCAAATGACACCCAAGCCAAACCAAAAGAGCTATCCAGAACACCCACCTCTCCTCCACCACCAGCTACCCCATCAGCCACCGAGTTCTGTGGACCCTGCCTCTTCAGTACCTTTCCTATCAGCACCCTTCTCTGCAGATCCTCTGCCTCTGACTGCTTTTAAGCACTCATTGGTTCTTGCCTGGATTACTGCAAAACCCTTTGTCATAGGTGTCCTGAGTTGGGCCAACCTCCATTCCCCCATCAGAGAGATCTTAAAGAAAACAAAACAAAATGTAAATCAGAGCTTTTCTGCTTCTTATTTAAATTGCTTTAATGGTTCCTTATGCCTTCCAGCTATGGGTTCTAAATCGGAGGTCTGAGTTTGTAGAAAAAGCTCTTGCTGAGGCCAGTGCTTCACCTGTGACTCTTGCCCATCACTACACCAGTCATGTGCCTCGGTGCTAACCTCCTACTGAGATGCTATTTTACACGTCTGGCTCTGTGCACATAGTCACCCATGTTCTTAGAATGCTTTCCCCTAGCTAACCCCCATATATCTTTCAAAATTCAGATCAGTATTTCTGTAGGAAGATCTTTTGCATTGCCCTCGGGTCAACACCTGTCCCTGCCCCAAATACCTCCATTAGTTGGCTCTCCAGTGTTCTCCAAGATGAACTGTAATCTCCTTGAGGGCAGAGATTCCTAACTATTTCTTCAGTGCCTGGCAACTGGTAGAGAGCTAGCATTTATTGAATGAATGAAGAATGAATAAATGAATGAACATGGCTCAGTGCAGATTAATGAGTCTCTGAAAAATCCAGTTATGTGACCTAGAAGACTGATGAGCCTTCACACTTCATAATGGGTGATTAGCAGTAGCTTAGATAGCAGTATAGCTGAATGCCAATGCTGCTGGCTTACGTAAACCTTTTTTTTATCTTTAGTGATTTTATGTTTACTATATAAACCTTTTCCTAAATAAGCAGAAGCAGAAACCCTCTCTAATGTTCCAGTAAATTTAATCTTCATAGATAAATACTTTTTAGTAATTAGCTGTTTCCTCTGCTATTATTAAGTGAATATGTAATAATCTTACATGAATTACCGACTATGAAAACTGACTTTACATAAAGTATTGTCCAACCAGTACTAATTACATAAGTTAATCTAAAAATCTCAGATCAGTAGGATGTAGTCTGGGCACATTAAGAAATGTTTTTGTATCCATTGTTTGGGACATTTGGCTGCCCCGTAATTTTATATACCCTTTTCATTTTTCTCAAGCTCCAGGGATACAGCCTGATTTCATTTTTGGAAGTTGACACTTTATTTTTTACCTCCTGAGTTTCTTTTTGTCCTGTTGGCCAGGAGATGGAACATTTTTTTTCCTCAATAGACTCCTTCCTTGATAGCCCAATAAATAAGTAGAGAAATCTTGCTCTTTTAAAACTTTACAGTCTTTTTTAAATGGTTTTCTAAGTTTTCTTTTTTTTTTGGTCTGGGAAATCATCTGAGATTTGGTGCCCTTAAATCTGTTTTTTAGCCTTCCTTTTGGATAGGGATCTCCAGGTTTCCCTCTGAGGTTTCAGAAATAAAAGTAAATTTCCTCATTGAGCCTTCCCCCAAATTTCTTCCCAAGACAGGCTGTGAAAAATCACCTCCTTCACCTTTATATATATAAGAAAATCTCTTTCACTTCATGACTTGGAAGTTTAGCCCTCAAATATGGTTCAGTTCTGTCTCTTATTTAATTTTTAAGGAAATGTATTTTCTGGGTAGAATCAAATTGTTTCTCAACCAAGGGAGCTACTGCCTAATTCCTGAGAATACTGTAGATCTGTTGAGGTGTTTTAGTTGTCCAGGAACTAATGGTTGCCTTTAGCATTTAAGAAGTGGACACCAGGATGATAAAGCTCCCACAATGCAGGGCATTGTCTTACACCAAAGAATGGTCCAGCCCAAAATACCAATGGGACCCTTGTTGAAAAACAGTGGAGACATAGCTGGTTCTGCTTTTAGGTGAGCTGATTCTTCATCTACTGCCTTTGCATTAATATCTGGATCTAATTCCACTCAAAGTTGTAAAACATTGGTGTGTGTTTTATGAGTTGGAAATATTCTCTTCAAAATTTGTGTCATTTTACCATTCTATTTATGTTATATTTTGATTAACATTCTTAACATTAATTTAGTTGACTTTGTCAATTACTTTTTCTTAACAGTTTCATGTAAGAAAGTCTTTTTGTATCCTAATGTAGCAATATTCTCTTCTACTTTCTGCTAAAAGGTTTAGAAATTAGCCTTTTGGATTTAAGTCTTAAATACAATGAGAATTGATTTTTGTGAATGGTCTGAGTAAGAAATCCAAATTTCATTTTTTTTCTTATAGAGATAACCAATTATTCAAGCATACTTTATTTTTTCCCCAGTTGTTTACACTATCATCTCTGTCAAATATGAAGTTTCCACACTTCATATTTGATACACTTCTGGGATCTGTTTTTCCTTCCACTGGTCAGTTTTTCTGTCTGTGTGCTAGTGCCACACTGTCTTTATTTTATAGCTTTATACATCTGGTTACCTGGTAAGGCAAGTACCCCTTATGTTATTCTTCTTTATAAATATCTAATCTAATTTTTTTTTTTCTTGAGATGGAGTCTTGCCCCATCACCCAGTCTGGAGTGCAGTGGCTTGATCTAGACTCACTGCAACCTCTGCCTCCTGGGTTCAAGTGATTCTCATGCCTCAGCCTCCTGAGTAGCTGGGATTACCTGTGTGCACCACCAAACCTGGCTAATTTTTGTATTTTTAGTAGAGATGGGGTTTCAACATGTTGGCCAGGCTGGTCTCAAACTCCTGACCTCAAGTAATCCACCTGCCTCAGCCTCCCAAAGTGCTGGGATTTCAGGCGTGACCATGCCCAGCCTAGAAATGTCTAATCTATTGTTGGCCCTTTGGCTTTCCATATAATATTAGACTGAGCTTGTAAAATTCATAGAAAAATTTGTTTCAGATTTCATTAGTATTGTTTGAAAATAATTAATGTATTTACAATATTGAGGCTTCTTGTTCATGAACATGGTAAATGTCTCCATATTTGATACCTCTTGTACACCATTTCAAATTGCCTCAGCCCTCCCTCTCATTCTAGCCATAGTTGTAGTGACCAATCCCAGGCCGACTTCAACCAGCTTCACACACGTGCAGACTGCCTGCCTGCCTTATCTCAAAATCATGTTATATCTTTTGCTTCTTTGGCTGGATCTTCTCTATTTAAGATGTCTGTGGAAAAACACTTAGAACATACAAGGGCACATCCTGGAGGATAGGATAATCAATACTCTGCTTAGCAACCCTTGATCATTAGAGAATGGGAATTAATAGATACATGCAACTGCTTTTATTCACAATGAAGGGAGGGGTCTGAGACACTCTTCATAAAGTTTCTCACATGAATCCATGGTAAAAAGCATCCAGTTGCCTGTAGCAATGGCCAGCTCAGTAATGTGTCCTTGCGTTGGCTCTCTCTTCCCTGTTTAACTTCTCTCAGCCCTCATTCCCTCCCATAAGATCAGACTCTCAATAAATGACCTTTACAAAAGGCTTTTCTCAGATGTTACCTTTGAGAGATGGAGAGACCCAGGCTAAGTCAGACTTCTTTTAATTATTTTTTCTTTATTGGCTTTAAATATAGAGAAATAATTTTCTGTATATATCACTGAGATATATCTTCTGTCAGACTCATTTTATTGCTATTTCATACAGTTATTTTTTCAAAGTGTTTTCCATTAATTGCTGGTGTATAGAAATGCATTTAATTACACATCCTGATCTTATAGCCGGCCTCTTGGCTAAACTCTTGTCATTTCTTAAATTTTTTTTTTTTTTTTTTTTGAGACAGCTTCTTGCTGTGTCACCCAGGCTAAAATGCAGTGGTGTGATCTTGGCTCACTGCAGCCTCAGTCTCCTGGACTCAAGTGATCTTCCTGCCTCAGCCACCCGAAGAGCTGAGACTACAGGTGCATGCCACGACGTCTGGTTAATTTTTGTATTTTTTGTAGAGACAGGGTTTTACTAAGATAGTAATTTTGTATGTTTTGTTGAGACAGGGTTTTACTGTGTTTCCCAGGCTAGTGTCAAACTCCTGGGCTCAAGTGACTTGCCTGCCTTGGCCTCCCTAAGTGCTGGGATTACAGGCATGAGCCACAGCACCCAGAGAAACTCTCTCATTTCTAATTAAATTTATCTGCAGATCTTCTTGGGAATTTTATCTAAACAGCCACATTTTCTGTAAATAATATTTTTCTTTATGCCATTATAATCATTATGTCTTTTATTTGTCTTATTTATCTGGCTATAATATTGAATAGGAGTGGTAAAAACTGATATCCATATCTTATTCCTGATTCTTGAAGGTTCCTAGCACTTTAGATATTAAAGAATGTTTTCTTTAGGACTTTGATAAATATTCTGTTTTAGATTGATAGGTTCCCTTCTGTTTGCATCTTGAAATTTTTTAAAACTGTGATTTAATACTAATTTATATCTAATACTTTTTCTGTTTCTATTAATATGATCTTAATTTGTTTAATGTGCTAATGATATTTATATATTTTGTTCATTTAAATGGCTCTTGTATTTCTGGAATTAATCCAGCCTGGTCATGGTATATTATTGTATTTATATAATCACTGGGGGTAATTTGCTGTTATTTTGCATAGGATAATTGCATTTATATTCATGAAAGAAACTGGCTTGTAGTTTTCTTTCTCTTTTTCTTACTGTTCTTGTGTCATTTTGGTAGCAATGCAATATTGGCTGCATAAAATAAGTTGGTTAGTAGTTTATAGTTGAAATATACTATATGAAAGGGGAAAGATCTTGAAAATTTGGTAGACTTTGATTGCAAAAGTATTTGGGGTCAATGTTTTCTTTGTTGGAAGACTTTTTAAAACAACTGATTCAATTTCTTTAATTGTTAGAGAAGTTTGGGGGCATCGTACATTTCCTCAAATACATTTTGTTAAAAAAATATTCTCTAGAAATTTATTCATTTTCATCAAAGTTATCCAATTTATTGGTACAAATATTTCTTTATTCTCTTGGAACTTTTGTTATGTCCCCATTTTCATTCTTAATTATTTTTGTGCTTTTTCATTTTTTCTTTATACTTGTGTTAGAACGTTCTTTGTTAGTTTTTGTAAGGACCAACTTTTGGCTTTGTTGATACATTCTGTTTCTTTTTAAAATACTTTTATTGAGTTATTCTTGTCTAATTCTGACCTCTTCCTTATATTTTCTTTGGGTTTCTTATCTTTTTTCCCTTAATTTTACAATTTGGGCATGTAGCTTATTAATCTTTAGCTGTTACACTTTTGTAATGTAATTTGAAGCTATAATTATTTTTCAACATACCATTTCTGCCATGTTCCACAAGGTTTAACATTTATTTTTCCATCATTTTTCAATTCCAAGTATTTTTAAATCTCTATTCTGATTTTATCTTTGACATCTTAGTTATTGAGTAGTGTGTTTTACATTTGCCAACATAGCCTACTTTTCTTTATATTTTGTTAGTTACATCTAATCAATTTGCAGTGACAGAATAAGCTCATAATATAAGCCAATTTTTTGAAAATTTTTGAGACATTATTTATAGTCAGTTATACAGTTAATTTTTTTTCCCATGGGAGATCAGAGTTTTATTATTATTCAAATCAGTCTTATACAATTATTTTTTACATGTGTTCATGTGTATTTGAGAAGAACACTTATTTTCTAACTTTGGCTTGCAGGGTTGGTTAATTGTGTTGTACAGTCTTTTATATGTTAATTATTTTTTGCTTGACCCATTAATAATGGAAATAAGTATATTGAAATGCCCCTCCTTATAGCATTGTCAATTTCATTCTGTAATTCTATTAAATTTTACTTTATGTCTTTTGAGACTATATTATTAGATGCATACATATTTATAATTATGATCCTAAGTGAATTAAACCTTTTTATGATTATATGTAATCATATAGTGACATTCTCTATCCCTAATAATGCTTTTTATCATAATGTCTGTTTTTCCTAATAACTACTTAAGCCTGTGTTAGTTTAGAATTTAAATGATATATCATTTTCTTCTCATATTTACAGATTTTTCAGGGCATTAAGTTTTTGGTATTTTTTTCCATGCAACCAAGCAATCTCTGACTTTTAACTGCCATGTTAAATTTATTTATGTTAAATTTATTTATATTCATTATTTTTATGGACATATTTTGACAGTGCTAATTTTCTTTAAGTTTTAAAAATTTCCTGCTTTTAAATTATTTCTTGCTTGTTAAATCATCATTAACTGAGTTTTGTTTGAAAATTAAGCACTTCATTTCATTATTTTAGTAATTACTTCTGAAATATCATGCTTAATAAATTCATCCTTTTTAAAGACAGTACTAGAATCTTAGAAATATGTAACTCATATTATCCCATTGCAACTTAGTGCCATTTTGTCAAAATTTTAAGTTTATCTTTTTTAAAAGCTCATAAATGTGTAACATTATTTTATAGAGACAATATTTATTTATATTTATTCATATGCCAATTTTTTGCTTCCAAGTACTTTTTAAAAATCTCAGATCAGCTGGGCATGGTGGCTCACGCCTGTAATCCCAGCACTTTGGGAGGCTGAGGGGGGCAGATCATCTGAAGTCAGGAGTTCAAGACCAGCCTGGCCAATGTGATGAAACCCCATCTCTACTAAAATACAAAAATTAGCCAGACATGGTGGCGGGCACCTGTAATCTCAGCTACTCAGGAGGCAGAGGCAGGAGAATTGCTTGAACCCAGGAGGCGGAGGTTACAGTGAGCTGAGATCGTGCCACTGCACTCCGGCCTGGGTGATAGAGCAAGACTCCATTAAAAAAAAAAAATCTCAGATCATCCTTTTGGTGTCATTTTTCTTTTTCTTGTTAAAAATAATGTTTATTGTGTATATCTGAGGTTTACAACATTGTTTTAAAATTTAAAATCTTTTAAAATGGGATATATGTAGATAGTAAAACAATTACCACAGTGAAGAAATGACCATATCTATTATCTTACATAGTTACTTTTTATGGTTTACAAGGGTAGCTAAAGTCTACTTATTTAACAAAAATCCCTAACAGCTTACAATTCTATTAACTAGTCCTCATGTTGAACATTAGATCTCTAGACTCGTTTATCCTATATATCTGCTACTTTGTATCCTTTGATCTACATCTCCTCATTTCCTCCTGTATCCTTCACTCCTGGTAATGGTGGTATCATTCGCTATCTCTATATATTTGACCTTTTCCTTTTGTTTTTAGGTTCCACATATAAGTGACATCATGCAGTTTGTATTTCTGTGCCTGGCTTATTTCACGTAGTGTAGTGTCCTCTAGGTGCCTCCGTGTCACGGCAAATGGCAGGATCTTTTTTTTTTAAGGCTGAATAATATTCTGTTGTAAATATATCCCCTGGTTTTTTAATCCAGTCATTTGTCCAGGGACGCTAACGTTATTTCCGTATCTTAGCTATTGTGAATAATGCTGCAATGAACATGGATGGGAGTGCAGGCATCTTTTTGACAGGGTGATATCGTCTTCTTTGGGTATAGATTGAGAGGAGGGGTTGCTGGGTCATATGCTAGTACTATTTTAATTTCTTTAGGAACTCCATACTGTTTTCCATAATGGCTGCACCAATCTACATTTTTCACCAACAGTGTACTAGGGTTCCCTTTTCTCCACACCCTCAGCAACACTTACCTCCTGTCTTATTGATAATAGTCATCCTAATGGGTATGAGGTGACATCTCAGTGTGGTTTTGATTTGTATTCCTTGATGATTAGTGAGGTTGAGTACCTTTTTGTGTACTTGTTTGGCCATTTTTATGTCTTCTTTAGAGAAATGTCTGCTTAGGTCTCATTTTTCTTTTTTTGAATGATCTCTTTTCATATTTATTTTAGCATAAATCTGTTTGTGGTAAAAATCTGTCCCCTTAAAAAATCTGAAATATTTTCATTTCACTTATTTTACTTAAAAATCCCTTTAATGTACAACTCATACATGGTAACATGTACAAATCTTAAGTATACAGCTAAATGAATTTTACATATAAAAATACATAAATATATATACTTTCACACACACACACACTCACACTCATTTAACCACCATCCAGATTAATATATAAAGCATTTCCAGCACCCTAGTAGGCTTCCTCTTCTGCCTCTCAGATAATATCCTCCAAAAATATTGTTTTGATCTCCATCTCCATATATTAGTTTATCAACTTCACATTAATGGAATTGTACACGTATACCCTTTCCCATATAGCCTCTTTAGACAACACTATCTCTTTGCAATTCATTCTTGTTGTTGCATGTAGCAGTAGTTCATCCTTTTTTCATGTTGTGCAATACTGCATCATGTGACTATTCCATGATTTATTTATTCATCCTATTGCTGATGGGTTTGGACTATTATGATAAAGCTGGTAAGAACCTCCCTGTATATATCTTTTAGAGCAGGAGTCCTCAACCCCGGGGCCATGGACTGGAAGCAGTCCGTGGCCTGTTAGGATCCGGGCTGCACAGCAGGAGGTGAGTGGCGGGAGAGTGAGTGACGCTTCATCTGTATTTACAGCCGCTCCCCATCGCTTGCATTATGCCTGAGCTCTGCCTCCTGTCAGATTAGCAGTGGCATTAGATTCTCATAGGAGCATGAACACTACTGTGAACTGTGCATGTGAAGGATCTGGGTTGCATGCGCCTTATGATAATCTAATGCCTGATGATCTGTCACTATCACTCATCACCCCCAGATGGGACCATCTAGTTGCAGGAAGACAAACTCAGGGCTCCCACTGATTCCACATTATGATGAATTGTATAGTCATTATATATTACAATGTAATCATAATATACATAAAGTGAACAATAAAGTTAATGCGTTTGAATCATCTGATACCACACCCCCCACCCTGGTCTGTGGAAAAATTGTCTTTCATAAAACTGGTCCCTCATGCCAAAAAGGTTGGGGACTTCTGTTTTAGAGGACATCAGCCCTCATTCTATTTGGGTATACATTTGGGAGTGGAATTGCTGGTTCTTCTTATAAACATGTGTGTGTGTCTCTCTCTATATGTATAAAGACACACAAACATATATGTGTGTGTGTATATATATATATGTTTAGTTTTAGTAGCTAGTACTGCTAAATAGTACTTCAAAGTGGTTATACTAATTTATATTTATAGCAGCAATAAGTAAGAGTTTAAGTTGCCTTCCCATTCTTGCCAACACATGTCATTGTCTGTTTTTCTGATTGGGCACTCTAATAGGGGTATAGGGGAATCCTTGTGTATTTTCAAATTTGCATTCCCCTGATAACTAAGAATTGTTGAACATCTTTTGTTTTTGATTTTTTTTTTTTTGAAATGGAGTCTTGCTCTGTCAGCCAGGCTGGAGTGCAGTGGTGCAATCTCAGCTCACTGCAACCTCTGCCTCCCAGGTTCAAGCAATTCTCCTGCCTCAGCCTCCTAAGTAGCTGGAATTACAGGCACCCACATGAGCCACTGCACCTGTCTTTTTGTATTCTTCATGATCATTTTATATTCTTTTTTCTGAATTACCTGTTCACATTTTTTGCTCATTTTAAATTGGGTTGTTTGTTTTTTATCATAGACTTATAGAATCACAAAGAATTACTTTCTTATTAAAATGTAAATTTTTAGGGTACACAATTCTAGAGTGAATTTTTTTTTCTCCTTGCATATTCATGATCTTAAACCTTTGCCTTCTGGCTTTCAAATTTTCCTAATGAGAAGTTAGTTGTAAATCTAACTGCCGTTCCTATGTGGGTAGTCAGCATTTTCTCTCTTATGCTTTTAAGCTCCTCTGTTTAATTCTTAATGCTCCACAGTCTCTAGGTGTTAGCTTCCTTTTTACTCATTTTGATAGGCAAACACTGTGTTTTGTGAATCAGAGAGTTCTCTGCTAATTACTTTAAATATTGATCTCTTTCATTCTTTCTAGTCCTTGATTCAGTTCATTCAATTAGGTATGTATAGACTTTCTCATTCTATTCTTCCTGTATCTTAACATCTTTTTTACATCTTCTACTTTTTTGCATTCTTATTAATTTCTAAGGTTTTTTCACTCTACAGTCTACTGATCTTAATATGTCTATGTCTATCTGTTCTTCTATCTATCAGTTAAGCTTTTGACATCTTGTTTTTTATTTCTAAACTCCTTTTGGGATAATTTTACCAATATCCCTAGTAATTTTGATCTTGCTTATTGTTGTGATTTAAAACAATTTTTGAAAATTATGTCTTTAACAATTCAATTCCCAAAGAATTTGAAAGTCTAAATTTGCCATGTCTGTTGATTTCAATGTGTTTTATTTTCCCATGTGTGTTTGTTGATCTTTGATTTTAGACTTAACATTGGTTGATTTTAATCCAGGGAAACCTGGAAGCTTATATCGATATTGCTTTTGGCAGGAGAGAATTGTGCATACCAGAGGGAATTGTGCTGAGATTCAGTGGACATGATACATTCTGACTTTTCTAGAAAATAAATTCTCAAAATGTACAATGTGTATGGCTTCTTTCTTTCTCTTTTTTCTCAGCTAAATATTATCTAGACCCCTGCTGCATTCCACAGTTGCATCAGTCTTGTGTTCAGCTTTCCTACATTTCCTCAAGCCCAAGGCTCAGCCTGCTGGCCACAGATATGGAATGGACATCTGCCCTTGGATTACTGCTGCCCTTTTCTTCACCCACCATGGAATGCTCCACTTTCATTTCACTTTGCGGGGCTTGGGAGGCTCTTGGAGGTTTCTCTTACTTCATGTGAGTCCAGCAACAAATTATCTTTTATGGAGAATCCTCCTTATTGCCAATAGGATAAGTCGTCCTATTTTCCCAGAGAGATTATGGAGAGGACATTCTTATAGTGCTCTATGGTTTAGAACAGTGCTCTATAAGCTCTTTGGGGTAACTTTGGTGGTGGTGGGGATGATATTGATTGTGAAGGAGGTGGATGATCTGGGAACATACGAGTAAGACTTCAGGCTCTTCCGCCCTGCTTCAACTAGCATTTTCCACTGTGGTCTGCTTATAGGATTTTAATGACAGATTGATTCTAAACCTTAAACATTTGTTCAAATCAAATGAATGATTTTATTATTCCCAGTTAAATTTATCCATTCTACACAGCCCTAAAGGTTCTCTGTTATGATTTAATGGCCTTTAATAATGTAGATTATTGGTGTCAAAATAATGTAAACACACAGAAATGAGAGTGGCAAAATCTAGCAATGGAAGAAAGAAGTCACTGCCTCATGGGAGAGACCATACCTAGAGGGGAGATAAGACAGGGAATTGACCACAAAGAGTTAAAGATTTTTAGGTGAAAGACTTTGCTATTTAAAAGCCAATAGTAATAATAATAATATTAAAAATATCATAAACTGTGGTGATTCCCTCTTTAACTTTGGTTCATAGGAGATTCCTCATGCCATCTGATTCATTTATTCATGATATTACAGATATGTGTTAAAAATTGAAGCTTGTTCAAACACAGTTTTCTTGAAGCAGATCTGGCTACAAGTACATCGTTATGCTTGACTTTCATTCAATCCATTTTTATGAGCGTGTGCTAAGGAAAAACACATGCTGGCAATACAATTACATTAAAGTCAAGATTTGTATCCAAATATCACCATGTCTATAGGAGCTAAGCTTACTGTAATCATAGAAAAAAAGCTCTTGTGTAAGATCTGAAACTTTACTAACATATAAGATTACATTTTTGGTTATGGGTAGGAAAGCAGTGTGTTTACCACAAGTCAAATGCATTGTATAAAATTTCTAATCCAGTTTCATTTAATCCTTACAACAATGGAGTAATTTTTATAAACTTCATTTTAAAAAAGGAGCCTGAAAAAGGTCCAATAACTTGATTAAGGTTTATAAAGCTTGTATGTATGTATAAATGTGTTAATAAATTTATAGATATACATACTTGTCTGTATATACATACTGCTTTTTCTGGAAAATTCATTCTCCAATGTAGAATCTGTATGCTTTTTTCTTGTTCTTTTTTTTTTTTTTCTTAAACAGTCTATTTATTTATTTGGTCATAACCACCAAGGAATATATGTGTCATTATAGTGGCCGTGATTGAAATTTCATAGTAAATAGGCCTCTTTGCATCTGATTTGATAAATACTTATACTATCATTTATATAGTTTTTGTTCACAGAAATCTTATGAGGCCAGTGAGTATTGTCCTCTGAATGAAGAAAGCAGAATAGAATAGTTTGTCTAAAGTCACAGTAGAATCTTGGCTAAAATGACAGCCCCGAGGTCCTAATCAGCTCCTTGGGGAACTTCAGAATCATCTCTGCTCCATACTGCAAGTATTTTGCACTAAATTGTGAAGTAAAACCAAGTTTTAACTTTATTTATATAAGCTAAACCTATCCTTCTGGATATAATAGTGGGATTTTTAACCCTGTTGGTGCTATTCCTAATAGCTCCAAAAAAGCCTTCTTAAGTCTTGGGCATACTCTAAATACTTTTTGAATACTCAATCTTCTTTAGGACTGTCAAATACATTTTATTGACTGACTTGAGGAGCATACGGATAACAGAATGGCTGAGGAAGCATGAAAAATTCTTTTGAAAAGTAGGATAAAACCCTGCTATTTTTGCATATCATTTTTCTTTGTCCTGAATTTTACAGTTCTTTGATCTGTATATAAAATTGGAGAAATACATTGTAATTTTGGTGAGACCAACATTCGGATATGTACTGTTTTTGTTTTTTTACCATAGTTCATATTACTAGTTTTAGGTGCTCAGGTAAAGTGACAAGATGACAGAGTTTTCAGTTATGTCATAAAACTAAAATTGTCTTCATTTACAGTGATAATTGTATATTAAATATTTAAACGTTAAAATTAAAATAATTACAAATTAAAAAAAACTCCTTAAAGGCCATACAGTTTTTTATAAACAAAAAAGAAGAGAGTAAGATGAGTGGAGAAGTCACTTGACCGGGGACAAGAAAAAACAATGCCTCGATTAAGTCACTTAACTCATTTGGCCCTTTTTTATCTTGACAGAACAATGAGGGGAGTATGATGACAATGGCGTCTGAACTTTCCTGCTATTGTTTACAGCGGTGGAACCATGTATATAGATATTATAGGCCAGGAGCCTAGTAACAGAAGAGTTGCTTTCTTGGAAGAGTGTGTGTGTGTGTGCATGTGTATATGTGTGTATGTTTGTGTATATATATGTGTGTGTGTGTACATGTGTATATGTATGTATGTGTGTATATGTGTGTGCATGTGTACATGTGTATATATGTGTATGTGTGCATGTGTGTGCATATATGTGTGTATAAGTGTGTGTGTAGATGTGTGTGTATATATGTATGTTTATGTGTGTATTGTGTGTGTATATGTGTGTATATGTGTGTATGTATGTGTATATGTATATATGTGTGTGCGTGTGTACATGTGTATATGTGTGCGTGTGTGTGTGTATATATGTGTGTATGTGTGTGTATGTTTGTATATGTGTGTGTGTATGTGTGCGTGTGTGTATATATGTGTGTGTGTGTATGTGTGTGTGTGGGTGAGGGGGAGTGGTAGCACGGCGTGAGCCTTGGTCTTGTCCATCCTTTTCTCCCTTGATGTCTCTTGCGATACTTCTGCAAAACTCTGTACTTCTAAGACTATAATCTGAAAATAATTATTTAGAGAATTTCTAAAATTCAGCTCTAAATAACGATATTTTATGATTTCTTCTTTGTTAGTTAAAGAAGACTCTTAGGCACTTGTATAGAGTTAATATAAGCTAGAGTTGCTCAGAATATCTTGCTTAGAAACTAGCCATTGTGATTTCCTAATTATAACATTAGAGTTTTAAAAAAATCTTCAACTATAAATCAAAGAAAACATCGAAGAATCTTGTATTTTTCCAAGAGAATTTACTCTTTAAAATCATAGTAGAAAGGTTGGGACAACATAAATTGACTTCTGAGTATAAATTAGGCTCACAGTAATTATTACAATCAATTAGATGGTTTATGAGACTACGGTCAATGATGGAGAAAGAATACATTCTACTTGGGAAAAAAATGGTAAATACATTTCCCAAGAAGAGAAAAAGAAATAATAATCAGTGCATGGAGAAAGTTATTTGTTATAGAATCAGGACAAATATGCCAAGAGAATGAAACCACAAAGATTATGCTATAAAATAGTGTCAGGCAAGCTGGCCTGGCAGCACACTGTGAAGGGTGCTGTGGAGAACATCTGCTTTCAGCAAAGAAAGCAAGTGTCATGGCACCAACAATTCCAGGCATGCTACCAAGAAGTCTCTTTGCTCAAGTGAATTCATGCTAGATGCACATTTCCAGTTGCTGCTGGAATTCTATGCAGCTTGTTGATTTGGTCAGCAAACGGATGGCATGACAGTTGGGATACAATCAGACTAATTTTTATCCACTGTGCATACTTAGGAAGGTGGATTACTCTACAGGCCTGAAGGGATGCTCCTGGCTGCATTTCAAAACTACACACAGCAGGTAGAGAATGGCTGTAAGACAGAGGCCAAATCCTGCAGGTCTGAACTTTAGTGCTGTCTCAAATGTCTTAAACACTGGTATTGGCTTTCTGGGACAATGGCTGGGAGGACAGAAATATTCATAAATGGAAGACAAATCTATAATTCTTCCAAAGAGTAAAGGAAAGGGTCATGGAGATGAGTAGCAAAAGAGGACTTTGCTGCAGAGAGATCAGGCGTGTCAATTGCTTAGTATGTTATGTGGCCACCTAGTAAGGGTTTATCAGATGTTAGCTACTATGTCGAATATGGTGTCTTTTTACTCAGGGTCTGTCTCACCTTCTTCTAGTGAGTTTTTCCTGTGCGGCAGAGACTTGAAAGAGAAAACCTACATTTTCTAAACTATCCTGCACCTGAGGTTCTGGATGCAAATTAGGTTTATATGAGTTAGCATATGCAAGATGTAGAAGGCAGCAGGAAGAAATCATCTTATTGCTTTTGGCCATTTTCTACTGGCAAATGGGTTTGTGGAGAGATGAGTTCTTTTCTGCAGCAGACTTTTAAAGCCTGTGGTGGGCTGACTGCATTGATGGGTCTAAAGTCATTTACCAATGTGACTTTCTGGCTCTTCACGTGGAGGAATGGAATCTATTTTTCACCACTGATTCTGGCTGCATGACTTGCTTCAGTTAGTAGAATGCTGTGGAAAGATGGTGTGCCAGTTCCAAGCCTAGGCCTCAAGGAGACTTACACACTTCTGCTTTAGGACCTAGAATGCTGCCTTCACTGGGCACATGAAACAGGGGAGTCAGCAGCCCTCATAGATCAACTCATGCCTGGCCAACCTAGGAACGGACTTCCCGACCAGCCAGGGTGAGCAGAGCCACACTGCTGACTCACAGAGTGAGCCAAATGGAATGACTATTATTGTATGCCATTGATGCTTTGTTGATTTGGGTTATGCAGCATGATTGTGACAATAAAAAATGGCTATGATGTCTGATGTCCAAACCTGTGGGTGTCAAGAGGTACCTACATCAGAGGTGACTCTGAACTCCTCAAGCCAGTGTGCAGCCACCCCTTGTTGCCCTAGCTGTGGTAGTTTCCTGATCCCTGGATTACAGTTTTGGTAGTGTTGTTTGAACCCATAGATTTCAGCTTTGGCATCCTGATTCCTCTCTCTTCAGAATTTGATAAAAGTAATACAGTAGTTCCAATGCTGTGTCGAGTTTGCAGTATTTTGAGTGCTGTCACTGGAAGCTCAGGTTAGAATCTGCTCCTTCAGTCCTTTTGATGAGTTTTAAGTGCCCAATACATATCATTAAATGCCTCTCTGCTTAACATACTGATATGGTTTGGCTCTGTGTCTCTACCCAAATCTCATCTCAAACTGTAATCTCCACGTGTCAAGGGAGGGACCTGGTGGGAGGTAGTTAAATCATGGCGGTGGTTTCCCCCATGCTGTTCTGGTGACAATGAGTGAGTTCCCATGAGATCTGATGGTTTAAAAGTGTGGCACTCCGCCCATCTCCTGCTGCCACGTAAGACGTGCATTACTTCCCCTTCACCTTCCACCCTGATTGTAAGTTTCCTGAGGCCTCCCCAGCCATGTGGAATTGAGTCAATGAAACCTCTTTTCTTTATAAATTCCCCAGTCTCAGGTAGTTCTTTATAGCAGCGTGAAAATGGACTACTACGCATTACCTATGATGGTTCTTGATACTTTCCTTGAACCCTGACTGATACAGATGTTATTATTACTATTGTTACTATTATTTTTCCTCTTTCCAAATCCATACTGAGCAGACATATTGCTAAGTTCCTTCTGGATGTAAGGGAAATGAAAATGAATGCTACATGGTGCAGGGCACAGTTATTTAGTGATTCTTTTCATGTTGAACAGTGTTCTTTCTAAAATTATGTTTACAAAGTCACATAATAAAGTTTGGCCATTCATTCATTAATGTGTTCATTTCCTCCATAAGTGTTTAGAGCCTATGACATGCTAGGTATTGTTCTGGACACTGTTGTAGAAAAGACAGATACAGTTCTGACTTTTTAGCACATTAAGTCTTAGTGAACAAAGATTTTAAAAAAGTAAAATTTACAAACAAGATACTTTTATAGTGATATACAGTCTATAAAGAAAATAATTAGAGTAATGTGATAGAGAATGACGTGATGAATTATTTCAGAATGACTGGTTGGAAAATAGTCCACTGAAGTAGTGATACTGAGCTGGGACCTGAATGCAACAAGTCAGCCATTTGAAAATATAGAAGGAAGTAATTGTAGGTAAACGGAAGAAGAGGGCAAATATCCTAAGTGGGGAAGGAGCTGGGTGCACCTGAGAAACAGAAAGAAGGCAGAGTGGAGAGGGGAACAGAGTGAGGAAAGAGAAGACTAGTATGGTAAGATGCTTTTTAATGGCTTTCGAGAATTCAATGTAACTACAAAAATTTGAAGTTAACTTGCAGACTTCCCGCTTTCTAATTCTTATAGTTCCTTCTGATGGCCCAAAATGTCAATTAGTCATCAGAGGATGTTCAGGCCCATCCTCCCAAGGGCTCTGACTTTATTGCCTGTGTATTTTCTGAATCAAAATATAGTTTCATTCAATGATTGTAATGGTGAATGTTCTGTGAAATTGGGTTTTCTTGAAAATATGCTCTCCATTCCCTAAAATATGTCCCTTTCTTCTCCCTCAAACTCATTTCTTCAGAGCGAGATTCCTATCTCTGCTAGGAAGAACAGATCCAAATGAAAGTCTTAAGAATTTGTATGTTTAACATTCTAGGGGAACAAATTGCACATTAAAAGATGACATTAACAAATCAGATGGACTATGCTATGTTTTTGAGGACCTGTATTTTCGAGACTTTCTTGGTGCCCTTGACTCCTTGGGACATAACTTACTTTATCTAACTTGCTTAAGCAAACCGAAGGGAAAGACCTGGCAGCTTCCCATTGCTCCTCAGAAAAACTGTATTTGACACTAGGTATTTAGTGTGTTAGTCTGGTACTCAAATGTGTATGCATTATGACTCACTTTAAGGCTCAATTAATGGTGTGTGGCTGAAATACCAAGTGCTGTAGACATACCCTTGCAGGGTGACTGTTCTTTCCCTGGTAGCTCCATTTGCTGTTTGAACAGCCTGTTACTAGGTTAGTTTTCTCTCTCATGGTTTACTTGACAATTTTTTTCTTCTCAAAATGTCTTACTATCATGCAGCCTGTTGGTTTATCTGCTGCTATTATTTTGCATTTCACAAACTGTCCTCATCGATGCTGTGTGGGAATGTATTTAATTTCCTACCTGAGTGTCAGCCTACTGCTCCAGAGCTGCTTAGAACATTTTCTTTCATCTGTCTTCTTACCTTCCAGATCCAGCAGAGTTGAACCACAGGAATCCCATCTCAATACTGATGACTCACTCCCATCTGGAATCTCATTATTGGTTAGCTTGTCTGTCTATTTCATATTCAGATCTGCTTGCTGGTAATATTAGTGGAGTGCTTTTGAATTGTTAGGACCTCACTTGTAGTGGGTTTCACTTCTTTTCAGTTTTAGGTCAAATATTTATAGATTGTTTTGTAGACTCTGTTCCAAGGGTCTCAGGGTCCTGATAGATGAGCTGGGCGTGCTGGGTTACTATTAATAGTGTTATTGCAATTACATTTTTAGTGGATGATCAGAGAGTTTGTTATTAAGTGGCAGAATTTAGAGACAGGTGTGTTAGTAACAAAACTCTTAAATGTGGTTCTCCTGTTGTGATTTTCATGTCTCAGTCCTGTGTTGACTTTGCAAAATAGCATAATTGCTTTCATCTAGTTTTCTAAATGTGTTGGCATAGTGTCTAAATGTGGCCTGCACTACTCTCTGTGTGACCAAGTTGGGAATGTCTGAGAATGCTTTTTATGTGAGAAGAGCTTCTTCTAGGAGTAGAGGAAGTAAAGTCTGCAATCAGCCACCAGCTTTCTAATTGCATCCCTGCATCATGTAGGCTGAATAAGCTGAAACAAACTCAGATAACTTAACTTTTTTTTTTTTTTTGTATTGAGGAATGAGTAAGACATGATACCTTGACTCAATGTAACTTTTAGATCTCTTGCTAATCTGTTCCACAGCAGCCAGAATCCAGGTAAACCAAAGATATATTTTTAAAAAGGCAGATGAAAAAGCAACCTGAAGAATTCTTAAATTCATTACTTTCAAGATTTGAAACTTAACTTTAATAGAGATTTTGGACCATATAGAATAAGAAGTCCCTCTGTTGACTTACACAAATGCTGAAAGCCTGCAATGTACTCTAAGTATTCTCTGATAATCTAATTTTATATGATTTCCACATTTTCCCCACTTTTGTTTTGATCATGCCTTTCAAAAGTTTTGTTTTTGCTTCTGATAATTTTTTAATTTAAAGAACTAACTTAGAATTGATACAGTTAATTGCCATATGTGCCTTTTCTTGATTCTGTTTTTCTCTGTACCATTAAGGAGTTGATGTTTATCACTTCATTATGAAAGCTTTTGTTTCAAATATGTGAACTCATAAGCAATATGCATTATTATTTTGCATCTTCTTTAAAATTTGTATGTTTACATACAGTATCATGCTATATGCATAAATTTGCTCTTTAAAAAATAACCTTGTTTTTGATATTTGTCTATGTTGATACATGTAGTTTTAATTTATTCATTTTAATTATTTTAATTGCCATAGAATATTTTGTTGTATTAATATACCATAATTTATTAATTCATTTTTCTTTGATGGGCATTTAAGTATTAAACATTTTTTTTTATTATTACAAAAATTGCTGCACTACTTGTAAACTTTATTCTTCTGCACATCTTGTGCACACCTGTAATACACCTAGAAGCAGATTGCTGAATTGTGGAGTTTTAACGTCTTTCACTAGCATTTCTGTAAATTTGCACTACCACCAGTTCCTTTTGATCAACCAGATCGCCAACATTGGCGTTGTAAATGTTGAGTGTTGCTGATCTGATGGATGTGAAATGGCATCTCATTTCTTGGCATAAATTTTCATTTCCCTGATTACCAATGAAGTTGAGTATCTTTTTACTTGTTTATTCAGTTGAGGTTTTCTCTTTTTTAATTGCCTGTTTATATCTTGTCTGTTTTCCCTATTGGATTACTTGCCTTTTTCCTGTTAATTTGTAGGAATCTTTTATATATTATGATTATTAATCCTTTGTTAGTTTGTTGTGTTGAAAACATCTTCTCACAGACTGTGGCTTTCTATATATCTTTTGCTATGTAGAGCTTATTAAGGGTAATGTAGTCAAATTTTTCCATCTTTTTCTTCATTGTGTGGATTTTATTGTGTGTTTCAAAAATCTTCCCTAAACAGTGTCAAAAAGATATTCTTCTATATTTTTCTGAAAAATTTAAATTTTGCTTTTCCTGGAATTATAAGGATTTAATTTTATATTATTTGCATATATGCCATTTTGCATATGTGTAGCCAGTTGTACCAGCATCTTATATTGTATAGTGCATTTTTTTGCCTAACAATTTTCAGTTTCCCTCAGAGTATCTGGCTATCTGTTTCAGGGCTCTCAATTATTATTATTATTTTTGTTCATCTTTTTACCAATATGATATCTTAATGCTAAAAAATAAGTATCAATATCTCCTAGGGCAAATCATCTACTTTGTTCTTCAAAATTGTTTCTGATTTTTTTTTTGTCTTTCTGCTCTTCCGTAAGTATTTTGCTGTTAGCTTATTACTACAAAAATATTTTTGGGATTTAGATTGTAATCTCATTTAATTTACAGAATAAATTAGAAGTAAATTGACATATTTGTGATATTGAATCTTTCCATCCACGAATGTGGTCTATCTTGCTATTTATTTAGGTCTTCTTTTATGTCTGCCAATAATATTTATAATTTTTTAATAAAGGTCTTCTATATCTAAAATCAGACTTATTCCTGATAACTTATACCTTCTTAAAAATATAATTTTGAGTGGAATATTTTTTCTAATACATTTTCTAACTGTCATATAGGAACTGTATTGATTTTTAAAATTCTGATCTTGTATTTAGTAACTTAGCACATTTGTCTTGTTTTAATAACTTTATTTTGGTTTATATATATATATATTTGTGTGCAAATAATGAATGCCTGTGTCTCTTCATTTGTGATTATTTTACCTCTTAAAATGTTCTTGTCAAGGACATTATCTAGGAGAATGTTAAATATGAACAGAAATAGTAATCATCCTTGTTCTGGTTCTGATTATAATGGAAATGCTTCTAAATTTTCATCATTACATGCCTTCAATTTGTCTTTAAATGCAGTAATTGTTTTCAGAGATAAAGGCTACTGAAAGCAAATAAATTATTTGTATAGTAAACCATATTCATAAAAATATTTTAGGAACTTACAGAATAGGAGAGCCTGTAGAATTGAAAACTGTGCCACTAAGAGTGTTCCAAATCCCACTGCAAGATAAGTATGAAGAGACCAACAACCTCCCAAACTGGTACAGAAATTACTTCAAAGTGACAACATGTGAGCTTCAGAAGATGCAGAAAGAAATCATATCTGAAATTCTCTTATCTGACTAGTACAGAGCTTTTAGAGGGTCGGCCACCGAAACTGCTCCCTGCCCCTACCCCTGGTCTTCACTCAGAGTGGCACTCACCGTGGGCTCCAGTCCATTCTAAAAACATTGTATAAACAAGCCTCATCAGAACCCTCCATCCTTTCATGCCCTAACATACCCCGGATTCCTTACTTAAGCTAATGTATGCTCTTTACTCCCAGACGTTCTGGGAGCTGCTCTGTCTACAGGGTACTCCTGCAGGTGCAATGCATGTTTCTCCTGTTAATCTATCATCAATTAACTTGCAGGCCCCCAGTTGGCAGAACTAAGTTGGTAGTGGAGGTTTTTTTCCCAACAGTGAACACTTCACAGCTGCTGCTGCTGGGCACAGACATGGTGGCTTAAACTGCTGATATCCCCACGTAAGACACATTTAAAAAAATTTTTTATTTTTCAAAATTACATATTAAACATGTTTTTATTTATTAATTTTTTTATTGAAGCAGGGAGTACAGGGGCAGGTTTCTCACATGCAGATACTGCATAGTGGTGAAGCCTGGGATTTGGCATCCCTGTCATCTGAACAGTGAACATGGTACCCAGTAGTAAATGTTCAGCCCTCACCCCCTTCTATCAGCTCACCGTGTGTAGTCCCCGATGTCTGTTATTCCACACTGTGTCACTGTGTGTACCCACTGTTTAACTTCCACTTATAAATGAGAACATGTGGTATTGGACTCCCTGTTTCTGAGTTATTTCTCTTAGCGTAATGGCCTCCAGTTCTATCCATGTTGCTGCCAAAGACATGATTTCATTCTTTCTTATGGCTGAGTAGTATTCTTGGTGTACATACACCACATTTTCTGTATGTGAAGACATTCATCTGTGGATGGACACTTAGGTGGGTTCCCTATCTTAGCTATTGTGAGCAGTGCTGTGAAAAACATGAGTGCAGAGATTTTTAATGTAATGATTTCTTTTCCTTTAGGTAGATACCCAGTACCTGGTAGATACCCAGCAATGGGATTGCTGATCATAAAGTAGCTGTATTTTTAGTTCTTTGAGAAATCTCCATATTGTTTTCCATAAAAGTTGTACTAATCTACATTCCTGCCGGCAGTCGCAGACACTTTAAAAACGACTGCCTTTGAAACCAGATGTAGCTGCAGCAATGACGTGCCCCTTGGCTGCACGTGCCCTTGGACCCCCCCCCACCTTGCTCCGTGGATTCTGCATGGCCCTGCTTCTCAGGTCAGCAGCCCAGCAGGTTCAAGGTGCAGGAGTGGGTCTGTTGGGCTGGCAGAACCTGATTGTGTATCTATACTCCCCAGCTGCCAGGGAGTTTGAGGAGACAAGAGCTGGTCACTTTTCAGCTTCCATATTAGTTGGTGCGCTCCATCTCAAAAGGTGGATACTCCTTGAAAGAAAACACTTCAGATGCTGTAGCTGACAAGATGTAAACAGGCGATATAGGCTTTCAAAGCTGCCAGAGAGATGACTGTGGTGGCTCACGTCTGTAATCCCGGCACTTTGGGAGGCCGAGGTGAATGGATCACTGAGGCTGAGACAAGCCTGGGCAAAATAACGAGATCCCATCTCTACAAAAAATTAAAAAATATTAGCCGGGTATGTGGCCAACCTGTAGTCCAGCTCCTCAGGAGGCTGAGGCAGGAGAATGGCTTGAGACCCAGGAATCTGAGGCTGCATGACCAGTGATCTCACCACTGCACTCCAGCCTGGGTGACAGAGCAAGGCCTAGTCTCCAAAAGCAAAGCAAAGCAAAACAAACAAACAAACACACAACCTGAAAGCTGCCAAACAGTTCTTTACCTGGACTCAGGGGAAGGGCAAATTTTCCTTTTCTTCTGGCTGGAAATTTAGGAATGCTCATTTTCATAGACCAGACACTATTCAGGCATTAGATCTGTGACACAGCATTCAGCTCTACACATAATTAATGTATTAAATGCCTGGCATATTAAGTGCAAACTTTACAAGTCACAACAAGATTGCCCTAACTGCCAAATTAGGGTGCTATGCCCAAACAATTTTTGCCTTAAACATCATTACCCATAGTAATCTGTGGGATCTGAGCTCGGCTGGGTATCTGGCTGGTGATGTGTGAGGTCGAGTGGAACGCAGCTGCCTCCTGCTCAGCCCTGTTAGTTAAGCACCGCTAAGCAGTGGAAACCGGCGTTTGTGAGCTTGTCCAGTACAGGTACATGTTAATTTCCTTAGCCATTTATGAGTTAGAAGACACACAAGCTGTCCAATTAAAAACACCCTTTTGTACAGGCTCTTTTCAGACCCAAACCATACTTTCATACAAAGGAATGCATAAATATACATGATAATTGACTCTAATGACAGGAAAAGAATGTGATGAAACATTTCCTGATAAAATCTAGTCTCAGCATGCAAAGAGGATCAGGCCTCCTCTTCAGTCATTGTGATTTACAATATAAAGGGTGAAATTCTAAAGGGTGAAGATATTTTCTTCTAAATGGATAATATATGCATGTAGAAGAGCAGAGACCTTTGTGTTATCTGGACAAGTAAAAATTATAAATGCTCTCTAGCTGGAAAAGAAAAATTCCACTTGGCAAGTCAGCCTTCCTTCATGGTCTTTTTCGTTTCTAGGTATCAAGTCAATTTTTCAATTCTTCGTACGATTTTGTCATGCTCCTGATTATAAAGCAGTTAGGCTTAGGAAGCAGCATGAGAAGGGCATTGTTTCTGCGCTTTCTCCCATTGTTTTTTAGGGCATGCCTCTAGACACACTTCCCTATTCTATTATCAATCTGACACTCTTCAGAGATATGGAATGCAATTATAATGGTCAAGAATCTCAGTGTGTGAAAATGAATCTTTAAAACTAGACACAATTGTTAGAACACAATTGCAAGGCCTTCGATAAACATTCTATGCATCTTAGAGGTGGAGGAAAGCACAGAGACTTCCTTGCGTATAATGCTACACATTAATAAAGCCCAATGTGACAGTTTTCGGATGGATACTTTATCGGATTTCTTATCTTAAAGTTATTCAGTGTTGAGCTTCTCACAGAAATAGCTTTAGTCCTCTTAGGAAAAGAACTGAAAATGTACGCAGGCAAATAGAACTCTGGGGTAATGAACAAATATTCCATCTGATTCAAAACAGGATTTTAGTGATTAGAATAATTGTCAACAAAACAAAGACCTTGATACTACATTAAACAGCAAGCACCTGACAGATGGAGTGTTTATAATGCACATTATGTTGGAAGAACAGGCAAAGTCTCTTGTTTTACACATGGGTGCCTTTCCACTGTAATAATTAAAGTAGTTTTAGTAACCAATATGAAAATATTTTTAGCCAATTTAAAGAATATGTATTTTCAAATAGTACAAATCATTTGCTGAAACAGACTTCCGAAACCAAATTATGGGATTAGTAGTTTATAACTTTGAATGTATAATCTTTCACAAATATCCATTCACGTCAAATATTCATTCTGGTACAAATTTAAGAACCAGATATGATATGTAAAATGGCCATCTATGGCTGCCCCCAGAAATTGTCTTATACTTTAAGCTACTTTTCTCACCTTTTTGCTCTAAACAACGCTGGCAAATGAACCTCCAGCTTTAGATGTGGCGAAGATGGGCTTTTTGGTCAGACACAGCAGACTCCAAGAAAGTGGACCGGGGGCCTGTAACCCCAGCTACTCCGGAGGCTGAGGCAGGAGCCTGGTGTGAACCCGGGAGGCGGAGGTTGCAGTGAGCTGAGATGGCACCACCGGACTCCAGCCTGGGCGACAGAGACACCCCATCTCAAAAAAATACAAAAAATAAAGTGGCCCCGGGGCCCACGGTGCTGGGAATTGATGTGGTGGGAGAGTAAGACTCAGGCTGCCTCTCCGAGTTCTGGGCGACGCTGGAAGCGGAGGCTGTCCCTCGCCTTCCTGCCACTCGTCCCGCCTTCCTGCCCTCCGCCGCCTGTGGCTCCTCACTTCCCTGGCCCTGCCTTCAGGGACGCTCCAGAGCAGCCCCGGTGCCGACGTCTCATCGCAGCCCTCCGGCAGGACAGCGCGCGTCTAAACTAAGCCGAGGCGCACTTCGCTAAGGGGACCTCTCCGTTTGGACAATTGCGACGCCCGGCTCTACGCGAGGCGTTTTTCCCTCGTTCTCATTCATGGGCTGCGCTGGGCCTTCTCCGCCATCTTTAGAGCTCCTCCACAGCATGCGGGAGGCCGGCGCCCCAGGGCTCTTTCACCCCCCGCTGCTCTCGTTCCTCCACGTGTTCTCCCGAGCGACCCACCCGTGTTCATGGTCCTAAACCCCCACCTAACCTCCAGCCAACGCCCTTCTCCCGAGCTCCAGGCCGCTCCAGCGTGGGCATCGTGCCCTGGTTCTCCTCAAGTCCACTTACACTCAGCCTCTTCCAGGCGGAATTCCTCATCTCCCACACAACCCTTCCCCGCTCTGGTATCAGCTGGTGGCTTCTCCGTGGCCATGCAGAGAATAGACACAGAGCTTGAAACTGACGTGCACATGAGTGAGATTCTTCAGCAAGGTGACAGACAGGAGGGTAAAGAGGAAGTAGGAAGAGCTCTTTGCTTTAGTTTCTGTTTTCCAGGTCGGCTCGACTGGAAAGAGGGATGGCCCTGGTGAGAGTTGACAGCCTGCTGGTAGCCCTCGCAGCCCACGCTCGCTCTCGGCGCCTCCTCTGCCTGGGCTCCCACTTTGACGGCACTTGAGGAGCCCTCCAGCCCGCCGCCGCACTGTGGGAGCCCCTTCCTGGGCTGGCGGAGGCCGGAACCAGCTCCCTCAGCTTGCAGGGAGGTGTGGAGGGAGAGGCATGGGCAGGAACCAGGGCTGCGCTGGCGCCTACGGGCCTGTGCGAGTTCTGGGTGGGTGTGGGCTCAGCGGGCCCCACACTGGGAGCCGCAGGCCGGCCCGCAAGTCCCGGGCAGTGAGGAGCTTAGTACCCGAGCCAGCAGCTGCAGAGGGTGTGCCAGGTCCCCCAGCAGTGCCGGCCCACCGGCTCTGCACTGGATTTCTTGCTGTGCCTTAGCTGCCTCCCCGCGGGGCAGGACTGGGGATCTGCAGCCTGCCATGCCTGAGTCTCCCTCCGCACTGCCAGGAGCTCCTGCGGGGCCTGAGTCTCCCCGACGAGTGTTGCCCCATGTTCCACGGCACCCGGTCCCATCCACCGCCCAAGGTCTGAGGAGTGCGGGAGCATGGCGCAGGAGTGGCAGGCAGCTCCACCTGCAGCCCCGGTGCGAGATCCACTGGATGAAGCCAGCTGGACTCCTGAGTCTGGTGGGGACTTGGAGAATCTTTATGTCTAGCTGGGGGATTGTGAATGCACCAATCAGCACTCTGTATCTAGCTCAAGGTTTGTAAACCACACCAATCAGCACCCTGTGTCTAGCTCAGGGTTTGTGAATGCACCAATTGACACTCTGTTTCTAGCTAATTTAGTGGGGCTGTGGAGAACTTTTGTGTCTAACTCAGGGATTGTAAACGCACCAATCAGCACCCTGTCAAAATGGACCAATCAGCTCTCTGTAAAACAGACCAATCGGCTCTCTGTAAAATGGACCAATCAGCAGGATGTGGGTGGGGCCAGATAAGAAAATAAAAGCAGGCTGCCCCGAGCTAACACTGGCAAGCTGCTAGAGTGCCCTTCCACAGTGGAAGTTTTGTTTTTTAGCTCTTTGTAGTAACTCTTGCTACTGCTTACTCTTTGGGTTCACACTGCATTTATGAGCTGTAACACTCATGGTGAAGGTCTACAGCTTCAGTCCTGAAGCCAGCGAGACCAAGAACCCACTGGGAGGAACGAACAACTCCAGACGCGCCACCTTAAGAGCTGTAACACTCACCGCGAAGATCTGCAGCTTCATTCCTGAGCCAGCGAGACCATGAATTCACCAGAAGGAAGAAACTCTGAACACACTGGAACGTCAGAAGGAACAAACTCAGGACACGCCACCTTTAAGAACTGTAACACTCACCGTGAGGGTCTGCGGCTTCATTCTTGAAGGCAGTGAGACCAAGAACCCACCAATTTCGGACGCACTGGGACCACCCTCGCTGACGCTGACTGGAGGTAATATTGGTTTCTGCTGTTGAAATTAATGACAAAAACCGTGATTACCTTTGCACCAACCTAAATATAAGCAGTCCAGTGCCAGTGTGGTGGTGCTGTGATGCCTTCTATGTCGCAGGCTCTTTCTGTTTTTAATTCTTCCATCCTTATTAATTAGTGCTTTTCCTTAAGGTCCCCTCAGGTCCACAGAGAAGGCTGCTGAGCCTCTAGCTATCCTGCCCATGTTCTATTTAGGAAAGAAGGGGCAGGAGCAAAGATGTTTTCCAGCAACCTCATCCGATGCATTTGCAGACATTTCACTGGCTACCCCATCAGGAAGGAAAGCCAGACATTTTTTCTGCACCTAGAAATTTACAGGTTATATTAGTTAAGAATATGGGTTAGTAGACATTGGGTAGGAAACCAGCAGTCGCTGATGTCTGAGGGATTCTAAAAATAAGCTTGGACTTTTTAAAAACATGTTTGATATGTTTGTGCCCTGTAGATCCATGTCACTTGGCAAAGTCCCTCCAGAGTTGTCTAGAATTTTTCCTTGATTTCAATATTTCCTCATCAATTGCTCCCGATCAGTTGCCAAGCCTTGCCAGTTTCAAGTCCCAGAATGTAAACTGAATCTGTTTCCTCCTCTTCATTCCTGATACCACTTCCCTAGTTCAGGCCCTGCTGTTCCTTGCTAGGTCGCTGGCACCACCTCTTGACTGTGTCCTTTGAGTAGGGGAGAGTAAAGCATGAACAGTGCCAGCTCTACAGCTGGAGTCCTGGCTTTTCTGGGGGGGTAAATAAAAAATGCTGGTAGTTCCTGTGCTGTATCTGAGCTATCTGTTTAAATAGCTGATTCTTTCATCATTAGGTGTCCAGGGACAGGGACTTGCCTTATTCCGCTCTTATTCTCCAGCACTTGAGGCAATCATTCCCAGGTAGTGGAACCTCGAATGGCAGACACTGTGGTTCTCCTGCGGGGCTGAGAACTGTGAGGAGCAGAGCAGACTTCATGGAGCTCCACAAGTCACATACACAGGCGGCTGCTGGCTATTTCCGCTTTCTCATCTGGAATTGGCAGCGGACTAAGTGGGCCCTACTTATTAGGTTGGTGCAAAAGTAATCACGGTTCTTGCCATTAAAAGTAATGGCAAAAGCTGCGATTACTTTTGCACCAATGTTTACTATATATATCATTTTTTTCAAATCTGTTTTATTCTCATTCCAGCATCCTAATACTTTCCCTTTGGATTTTTTTTTCTAATCTTGAGAAGTCTGTGTTTTTTAGTGTAGTAATAACAATAATAGTATTTTTAGCGCACCCATTATGCCAAGGGCTTTTAAAAGATACTTTTTATAAACCAACTCATTTAATTCTCACAACAACTTTTGAAGTAGTCCAATTTCTAATACTCATTTTACAGATAAGGAAACTGAGAGACACAAGGTCAGCTAACCTGCCCAAGGTCTCTAGCTAGTAACTGGAAGAGGTGTTCTCTGGATATTATTTGAATCTCAGTCTCGCTATTTTTCTTCGTCATGACTTTAACTTTCCCCCTGTATTTCTAAATATTTTAATCTCTTGATCATATAGCATACCTTGATTTATAAATCACTTTTACATGCATTATCGTATTTGATATTCATCACAGCTCTCTGAGGTGGGTAAGGGAGATTTGGTTACTTCTTTTTGACAAATGAGAAAAATGATGCTCATAGACACTGTTACTTAGAAGCACAGGGCGTTAATTCTGGAAGTGTTTTAAAGATTACCCAATCCAGCCACTCAACTTTCAGGATATTAAGCCTCAGAAAAATACATGCCTTTTTCTAATTCCCACAGCTGGCTGCAGTACCAATCACCTGCCTCTGGGTTCATTGCCAGCTGGGTGCTGTGGAACTTACCTTGACTTTGGAGTCAGTTATTCAACTTCTGTGAGCTATAGTTTACCCTTTATAAAATGAGGGCATGATTATGCTTCATAAGACTGTTGTGAAACATAAATAAAATTAATATGTACTGGGCCTAACACAACTCAGATATCCATGAAAAGAGGTCAGGTTTTTTTTTGCCCACTCCTCATTTTACCTTTTATCTAACGCTGTGGTGAGGACATAAAATAAGTTGCTATTCCACAGCATGTATTTTATTCTATACCATGGGGCTAGGAAATAAAAACCCTGCCCATCCCCTGCTCTCTGATGTTTTTTTCTGAACTGGCTTCACGTGCCTCCTTTTACTTGCCATAATCTTTTGCTGCGGAAAACCTCCAGGCCCAATCAATCAGGTTGCTTCTACTCTCTCCAGGCTTTGTTTGCAGCCTGAACTCCAGGGTCCATCACGTCAATCGTACTCTTGCCACTGTTTTTGCACTCCCTTACCCTCTTTGCTCAGCAAAACTCCAGTCCCCCGTCAGTCCAAACACCCGATTTCCCCACCCGTGCACCAGTGCTGCTGCTGCAGGTGACACTGTGAACTTGCTACATATTCTTGGGCTCACCCCAGCAGGGCCCTCCGTTCTGCAGAGCGATCATTTCCAGTTCTAGTCCTGTTTCCCTCACAGCTCTTCGAGATTTTTGTGTCATTCCTCAAACTCCAGACCTCGCCACCTCACCTTATAGCAAGAGTGTTTTGTACTCTGCTGAGAAAAGCAGTCATCTTCATGGAAGATTGCTAATGTCAGCAGGGTGCTTTCTGTGGGGCAGACATTGGGTCAAGTCCACCATTTATGTCATTTCATCCATCTTCACCAGAGTGCCATGAAGTAGATATCGTTATGATTGTTCCATTTTAGAGGGGAAGCAGCTTAAGCTCAGAGAGGTTGTGTAAGTTCTCCAAGGTGGAACAGCTGGGGGAAGATAGCCACAAGCAGCTCATGGCTTGCCTCTAGAGCTGACCTATTAAGTATCAAACAACAAATTCCTCTATGTTCTCCCCTGTGCACAACAAACTTATCTTCGTTAATTTTTAAAAATTAGGTTTAAAAATTTTTCTGATTTATTCATGCATACAATTTAAAGAGGCAAACAGGTATGAGGAAACAGCAGCCCCTGACCACCTTATCCTTAACTTCTGCTTCCCCAGAAGCAGCCACTTTTAACCGAATTTGTTTGGCTCTTACATCCATGCTTGTAAATATCACGCTGATGCTGCCACTCACTGATATGTCCATTTGATCCCCTCTCTGGACTTCCACGGGGGAGCATGAGGGTTTAACTCTTCCACACAGCAACACCCCTCTCTCTCAACACAGACAACACATTTTCTGTCTGTCCTATCCTCCTATAAGTTGTACTCGTTTATGTAAGATATAAATGCTAATCATGACTAAGCACAGGTACGTTATCATTACTTTTCTGAACATTGGTGTGAGGCCTAAAATTAAGGCCCTGTGGTATATGCTGCCCTGACCTTTGGGGAAACCAGGAAGGCATCAAATGGTCTAACCTCAAGTTCCCCTCAAGCCTGCACCTGTGGATAAGGTCCCTTGGCTGAACACCTCTCCCTATTGAGCGGACCAGGCACAGTTCCTGCCTATTCCTGAGTAACAAGTTTCAGTTCCCTACCAGCCTGGAGTTTTATTCAAACAAGCCAATCACACCCTCCCATGGGGACCAGGGGTCACCTCACCCCCGTGGTACTACAAAGCCTGGCTCCCGCCGCCTGGTTGCTCACTCTGCTCCTGAGCGCCACCCCCGGAGGGCCTGAGTGGTGGGCATCGCCCTTCTCCCCTGGGCTGTGAGCACTTGCCGTTAATCAACGGCCGTCGATCTTACCTGGCCAGCGTCTGGCGTTGTGGGTCCAGCCATTCCTCCCTCAACGAAGAGGTGTATAGAAGGCGAGTAAAACACACGTCACTTTGTGTTTCTAGGGTTGATCCGAATCTGCTCGGTTTTCCAGTGTATACATCCTCTCCCAATCCCTTCAAACTTTAATGTGGAGTTCCTCTTCTTGGTGACTCTGACCTCTCTGGTCTAGCTTGGTGGGTCACTTACACCCACTCTGTGGCCATCACCTTTTGGAGATTTTGCCTGTCTGAAAATGTTGTTATTCTTACACTTACTTGATAGTTCGGCCAGGTCTGGAGTTATCGGCTGGAAATTATTTTTCTTTAGAATTTAGAAGCCATTTTCATGTCTTTTAGTTTCCAACATTGCTGTTGAGAAGTTCAAAGCCATTCAAATCCTTAATCCTTCATATGTGATCTGTTTTTCCTTTGCTATATGGAAAACATTCCCCTCACCGCCCCCCCTTTTATAAATTTACCAATGAAATGCACTAGTGTGGTTCTGTTTTCATTCGTTGAACTTGAATGGGTCTTTCTAATCCAGAAACTCCTATCCTGGAGCTCTGGGACCATTTTCACGACTGAGTCAGTTGATGGTTTTCTCCACTCCATTTTCTTTTCCTGTTTCTACTTTCTGAAACTCATATGATATAGATATTGGCTTTCTTGAATAGTTCTCTAATTTTCTTATCATTTTTCTTTTTTTTCCTTTTTTTTTTTTGTTTGAGATGGTGCCACCCAGGAGTGCAATGGCTGAATCTCGGCTCACTGCAACCTCTGCCTCCTGGGTTCAAGTGATTCTTCTGCCTCAGCCTCCAGGCCCACGCCACCATGCCAGCTAATTTTTGGATTTTTAGTAGAGATGGGGTTTCACCATGTTGGCCAGGCTGGTCTTGAAATCCTGACCTCAGGTGATCCGTCCACCTTGACCTCCCAAAGTGCTGGGATTACAGGCATGAGCCACTGCACCTGGCCTTTTTTTCCTATTTTCTGTTTTTAATCATCAGCTTTCTAGATTTCTTTACCTCATCTTCCGATCTTTCTACTGAATGTTTTATTTCTCCCGTTCTATTTTTAATTTGAAGGTTGGTTTTTGGTGCTCTTTTTTGGTAAACTCCAGGCTTGTGGGTGGGGTTTTATTGATGGCGGGCTTCCCTGTGGGATGAGTTGGCTGAGCATTTTCTCGCAGATCCCCTACACTGGTTGGTCTCTTCCTGTAGGTGGGCCAGATGCCCCCAGGAGAGCTTCCAAACTCTTTCCTGAAGGCGGGCGCCACACTGCCAGCTGCCAGCATGCGGGGCTCCAGCAGGAAAAGAGATGTGTACTGATGACTTTGTATCCTTCCACACCGCCAAGTCAGCCACCACTCACTAGCTGGTTTTCAGTTTCCAAAACTGCGTTGCTGATGTTTGCATTCCTTTGGGATTTTTAATACTTTTTATGTATTAATTATATATTGATATAACTATTATGTATTAATATAACTTTACTGTTATTTAAATGGGATTTGGGAGGAATTGAGGCTAATGCAGTTTAGTTTTTGTCTGTTTATTTCTGTTTCTACCTATTCTTTCATTTCCTCTCATTTTCGCTAATTTCTTTTCTAGTCTGAGGTTGTTACTTCACGCAATACTCGAACTCAGTGCCTTTGCGTCTCCTCCCTGGTCTGTCTTGTGCTTTTGAATCTACACTACCCTTTCCTTTCAGCTATGAACACATTGCGATAATTCCATCTTAGACATTCCTTTGAACCCACATCTTCCTCATTTTCCCTTCTGTATCTCTACTTCCTTTTGCAGCCGAGCTTTTAGAAAGTATCCCTGTCTCTGCTTCCTCTGAACTTATTCACCACTCTACCCATGGAAGGGGACTTCCTAGAAAGTCCCCAGATACCTCCACACTGGCACACCAACAGACACTTTCCTCTCTTGAGTTCACTTTACTGCTTAAGGCCATCTTGACTACATTCACAGTTCTCTTTTTCCCTTGTTAGTTTTTATGTTATTATTAAAAGGAAGTTTATCGTATACACTGAAAGTAATACATATTAATTATGTAAATTTGGAAAATAGAAACAATACAGGAAGGAAAGAGGAAATCCCATTCATACGTGTACCAAACAGCGATAACTCCTGTTAAACTCAGGATGCATTTCCTTCCCAAGTTTTTGCTGAGAATATACTACTTGCATAACTGGATAATTATATATATGCACATGTGTTCGTATAGAGCGGCATGTTCTGATTTTATGGAAGGCTCCATATCCCCACATCCAATGATCTCAAGGATCACTCCGCTTATATGTTCTCAAACTTAATATGTTTAAAGCGATTTTTCAGAAAATTGGTTGCTTTTAAGTTTCCCATCTAAACAATGAATCCTATCACTAGTCAACCAATTGACAAAGCCAGGAACCTGTGTCACATCTTCACCTTTTCCCTCTCCCTCACCTCTGCGATCTAACCAGTTGCAGCTCCTTTGAGTTTTTTATTTTATTCTTTTTTTTTTTTTTTTGAGATGGAGTTTCACTCTTGTTGCCCACACTGGAATGTAATGGTGCAATATCGGCTCACCGCAACCTCTGCCTTCCAGGTTCAAGCGGTTCTCCTGCCTCAGCCTCCCTAGTAGCTGGGATTATAGGCCCTTGCCACCACGGGCAGCTAATTTTTTTTTTTTTTTAGTAGAGACGGGGTTTCTCCATGTTGGTCAGGCTGGTCTCGAACTCCTGACCTCAGGTGATCCACCGGCCTTGGCCTCCCAAAGTGCTGGGATTACAGGCGTGAGTCACCGCACCTGGCTGGCTCCTTAGAATTTTAATTCACCTCTTCTATCTTAGAACATCACTTTAGGTTATGATTTCACACTTTTTGCCTGAAATACTGCATTAACCTCAGAATTAAAATCCTAGCAGCTAACCCTACCTCCTAGAACTATTCCTCAGAATGCTGGCAGAGCAATTGATGCTGCTCCCCAATGATGTCACTTGCCGAATCATATCCTTTATTGAAAAATTCTTCAACATCTCCCCATAGCTTGCCGAATGAAGTTACGATTCCTTAGCCTGGGACTCAAGGCTTTCATGCGTCTTTCAGAGATGTCTGGCCTCTGTTCCTAGTTTTACTGGTTTCATTATCCCACACCTCTTTACTATGGGAACAATAGATCACGCCATTTCTTTCCTTCAAAACTTTCTTCATTCTCTTCTCTTTTTCCCTTTCTTATGTAGCTAATTTTTACACATTCTTCAAAATGTAGATGAGTGTCCTTTATTCAAAGAGGCCCTCTTTTATTTCCTAGTCTAATTTAGAAGCTTCTCCTAGCTGCTTCCGTATCACCATCAGCTACCCTATCACTGAAATGATGATTTACTTTGATGTTCCTTCACTAATCTGTCTATCAATCAATCATCTATTTTCTATCTGTCTATCTATCCATCCATCCATCCGTCTTCAGAGTTGAGGCTATGAGTTATTTGACATTGTATTTCTAATACCTAATCCAAGGCTTGATACAGGATAGACTCTCAGTGTTTACAGAAGGAATAGCTGCCCATTCTGAGTTTTTATATGGATGCTCTATTTTCAAGGACAGTTCTTTTTTACTTTACACTTATGTAATGAGTGTGTGAAGAGAGATTATTGCATAGGTGTGAGGGAGGAGGGAAAGAAATACAGAAGTTTATATAGGTCACCACAAAGGATTATTCCAAATTACCCTTTTGGGTTTCTCATAGCTGTTTTTAGGATAAGACTAGAATTAAACCAAAGTGTAAAAGTAGGAAGGGATGGGAAGTCAGCTCATTTGGAAGTCTAATGTAGTGCATGTTTCCACAGGGAAACTGTTGCAGAGGACAAGTGTCAGAAAAGTACTTTAATAGGTAATTGTTTGTGTTTGTGGTGCATTATTTTGCCAAATTACGCAATATGGCAGTAGGACAAAGTATATCATTTAAAATTACCCTGTTAAGGCCAGGTGCGGTGGCTCAGCCTATAATCTCAGCACCTTGGGAGGCCAAGGTGGGCAGATGGCTTGAGGTCAGGAGTTCGAGACCAGCTTGGCCAACATGGGGAAATCCCGTCTGTACCAAAAAATAAATTTTGAAAATTCGCCAGGTGTGGTGGTGGGTGCCTGTAATTCCAGCTACTTGGGAGGCTGAGGCAGGGGGAACCCTTGAATCTGGGAGGTAGAGGTTTCAGTAAGCCGAGATGGTGCCACTGCATACCAGCCTGGGCAACAGGTGAGACCCTGTCTCAGAAAAAGAAAATTTTTAATGAAATAAAATAAAATTACCCTCTTAAAGCATATTGAATAGTAAAAATCATGTACAATAACACTACAGATAGTTGAGTTGTCATTGATTTTCCATGTAAAAGTTTTTTCTCTGTGTTTAATCACATGTTTTTCTTTACAAGGTATCACTTGTTCTTTACCTTCTTGCAGTGTTTCTCTCTCAGTTCTTCAATAATAAAGCACCTCACAATGAGACCTGTAATTTCCTCAATTGAATTCCAAGTCCTCAGATACGGTATTGGAGCTTCTCAGCGATTTGATATATCCTAATCATGGTACCCTAATATTTTTTAGGCGGTGCAATATAATGTTGGAGATAGAAGGCTCCTAGATATCATGTAATGTAGAGACTGTAGCAGAAAGAAGTGGGCTTGAAGATGGGATAGTTAGTATCAAAAGCATATCATGGCCAAGCGTGTGGTGGCTTACACCTGTAATCTTAGCATTTTGGGAGGCTGAGGCAGGGGATTGCTTGATGTCAGGAGTTTGAGACCAGCCTGGCCAACATGGCAAAACGCTGTCTCTACTAAAAATACAAAAATTAGCTGGGTGTGGTGGTGGGTGCCTGTAATCGCAGATACTTGGGAGGCTAGGTGGGAGGATTGCTTAAGCCTGGGAGGTAGAGGTTGCAGTGAGCTGAGATCATGCCACTGCACTTCAGCCTGGGCGTCAGAGCAAGACCCTGTCTCAAAAAAAAAAATGCATATTAGAAGGGGTGCCGATGGGAGCAAGGAGGTCTCTGCCAGTGGAGTCATTCGGGTCGTCAGGCCCCATACTCCATTAATAAGGCTGCCTGATAGAGAAGACAATCCTCAACCCAGTATGTCAGAGCTTTGAGATCTGTAGCTACTGTCTCACTCTTCTGCAGTTTCACACACTCTAAGGGACGTGAGTCATCAGATTTTCTGAGATATCAGGGTCTGGCAGACAATGCAGAATAATAAAAACATTACCCTAGAAATACAGAAGGAAACTCCTGTCTCAAGAAGACATTGAACGTACTCAATGTGGCCCAGAATCATCACTGGGACGGCTGTTTATCATCAGGCCCAATAATTTTTTACAGTAAAGGACTTCCGAAATGACAAATGTGAAATTGTATGTCAAACAACTTTAATAAATGTTCTGTTAAAAAATGTAGAAAAGATAAAAAGCATATCAGAAACTTTTCCAAAACATTTATCCCTGGCTTCTTGGTTTCCTCCCTCCTGAACTCTGAAATTCTTGTAAGTTTGGTGGCAGGCATGAGTGTTACACATACAGATACACATGCAAACAAAACAACTTTCCGGTGATCATAATATCCTCTACCTTTGCCTTTCTCTTTGAGTTCAGAACTATTGATTCAGTGTAGCTTTTCTTTTCAAGGAAACTATAGCTTAAAAAGTTCAAGTTTCACTGACTTGTCCTGGGTGATGGGGCTAGTTAATGGCAAAGCCAGTCCTGGAACCTCCGCCTCTCCTGCTGTTGGCAAAGCACTTCTGCTACACGCACTGCTTTCCTGGACGACTTTTAGAAACTGCCTCTTCAGCTTTGAAGAATCCAGAGAAATCTTTTTTCTCTTTTTTTTTTTTTTGAGACAGAGTCTTGATCTGTTGCCAGGCTGGAGTGCAGTGGTGTGATCTCGGCTCACTGCAACCTCCACCTCCTGGGTTCAAGTGATTCTCCTGCCTCAGCCTCCCAAGTAGCTGGGACTACAGGCGCACGACCACGCCCAGCTAGTTTTTGTATTTTTAGTAGAGATGGGGTTTCATCATGTTGGCCAGGATGGTCTCAATCTCTTGACCTTGTGATCCGTCTGCCTCAGCCTCCCAAAGTGCTGGGTTTACAGGCATGAGCCACCATGCCCGACCCCAGAGAAACCTTTAGCTTGACTCTTCAGATCTAGCAGCTCTAAGGACCATGACATCGTTCTGCTGGGGACGTTGTCCTGGCTTCTCTCTCACTTTACTTCCAAAAGGCTTCCAGGACCAAGCAGCTATTGCAAGTTCCAGAGAATTATTTCTCCCAACCAGGACCTTATCCTACAGGTGTGAGAGCAAGGACTAGACAAGGAACCAGAGTAATGATGATTCTTCATTACACCTTTACATCTAGGCAGGCGTTAAAGGAAGGGACAAAGTTATCCTCAAAGGAATACACAGCTTGCCCAAATGCAGTTGGAGAACCAGGTGAGTGGTCCTCCCTGCCAACAAAGCAAAGTCTAGGCCTGCAAATCACTGCCACCAGGCGATAGAGAATGTAAACGATAATTCCGAGGCCTGACATAGCCAAGTGAGGTTGCTGCATTGCTCTGAAAGGCACAGATACTCTAGAGGGAAGGGGTTGCTTTGCATTTTGAGCACAATTTGGCCATGCAAGAATCTCCTTACCAAAATAAGCATCTTGAGCTTGCATTTTCTTCCTGGCAGGAAAAAGGCCTAGAACTTCCCAAGTGAACAAGCTACACCCACTTTTCAAATATTGTCACAAGTCATTGTAAAGATACTCTCTCATAAACGCTCTGGCTATAAGAGGAAAATAGAACCACACCAAACACCTCACCCCAATATTTCAGAGCCCCACATTGGGAGCAGTAAATAAGATTAGGGATTATAGCCTGCTCTGCCTTCATCTCTGTACAGAAATGTACTGCAGAAACCATACCCTTGTAAAAGGGAAAAGCAGGAGGAAGTGGACCCGTAAAAGCTAAGTAGTCAGAGGACATCCAGCCAGGGATAAAAGGCATTTTAGGACTGGCTCAGTGAAGTGCTGCAAACACAAGTCCACTGTAGAATAAATAGCCTGGGCTGTCTGGGCTGGAAGGTGGCAGCTGCATTTTATGTCCAGACTCGGGAGGCAGAGTTGAAACCACACGTTCAACACTGGTCCCTGCCCCCAACACATAGGCACCAAGGCACATACATGCAGGATAAAATGTCTTCTCTTTGGATTAAAAAGTTAATAAAGCAATAAGTGATTGCCTAGAAGGGTGCATTCTAGAGTTTGCTCTAGCAAGCTAGGGAAACAACAGATGGTGGAAAGTTTGCTTCTCCTGCTTACAAACCACATGAAATCAGGCAGTGGAGTTGTCATTTGGCTTTTAGGAATTTTGTTTTGAGCAACTTGGATCCAATTCAAATGGTGCTTCAAGTTGTGTGATGTGTGTTATATCGGAGAGTATATTACTAGATTTTGTTCCATTTTTTAGCATTAGGATAGGCAACTCACCAGTTCCCGGGAACTGGCATGTGTGAGATGAGGAAGTAGAGGAGACCCTGAGGCCGTTGGTGGGCCTTACCTGCTGCCTTCTCTCCCTGCCAGGGTCAGGCCAGTCCTATCGCCTCTCCTCCTGGGGACTCCCACCCCTCTCCTCCTCCATCGCCATTCCAGAATACCACTGCCCGCACTTGCTGCCTGAAAAGAGGAATGACCTGAAGTCCAGCTCTTTTCTCTCTAGTTCAACTTTACATCCATGTCATCCAACTCTCTACAGGAGCAAAGCTTTCCTGTGTGCAAAAGCTCTCCACCACTTTCCTTTATTTGTATAATACAATCCAAATCGGATCCGTCCTGCCTTGCCAGCCCCTTGCCCACTGCCCCATTGCCCAGGGATCTCTCAACCTCATCTCAATACACTCCCTTGCCTGGGCCCTGGCTTCTGCTTCATGAAACCCACTTTCCCCCAACCCTTGTTGTTTATGGGAAGTCCTGCCCACTCCTGAAGCCTTTCCTCAGGTTCATCTTTTCCAGAGGGACTTTCCTCATGCTTCACCATGCGCCGTAGCCCTTCCCGCCCTGCTCTCCCTAGCGCTGTGTTGGTAGCTTTGTGACCGCGCTGCCCGTAGTTGGCTTCATGCTGTGCACATCTCTGAACCTCGCTTCATGCCATGAGCTCCTTGAACAGAGCAGAGAGGGAAGACTAGCATGAAGGGGTGACGGGGAGTCACGGCCTTAGGAGCAGGAGTCGGGAAGATAACAATCACACAGAGATCTCTCACATGTCACTACGCTGGTGTTACAATTCATGTCAGCCATGCACACATATAATCCAGTATCTATAAGACTTACACATATTCTTTAAAACTAAGGTTACATCTGCAATCACCATTCCATAGCATCTAGAAAGATGTAATGCCCAGCTATAAATAGGGTATACCCACGAAATATCATAGGACATTATTCAAAATCAGGATATTAAAAATTAAATCTGTTTAAAACACCTAGAAAACCCTTGAAAAACTTCTATGTAATCATTTACTTTTAATATTTGGAGAAAGAGCAGAAGAACATATGTCTGATCAAATTTACTACAACGGATTTTTTCACTTCCAGATTTACAGAATGCCTGTCACTTGCCTAAGTTCTTTGTTTAAAAAGAAAGAGACTTTTCTCCACACCACTTCTCAATATTTATTTATGCAAATGGGACATGAGTCACAAGCATGCAGAGATGAACCCTGATTTATGACAACATCAAGAAAATAGCTAAAAATACGTGTGTCTCAGGATGATTCAAAGTGCAATAGGGGAATTTCCAGTGATTTGGTAACAAATGTAGCAGCCCAACTCCCATTTATTTTTCCAGCAAATATTCCCAAGGAGCATGAAAAAATGACAGCTGCATAATCGGAACAGTTAATTTTTTCATATTAGTTGATTCAACCTTTTTGTCAAAAAATGAGAGGAAGAATAAAGGAAAAAGCAAGAGTGTAAATGGTAGATCAAATTCGCGTATTAACAACTTTGGAAGTAAAAACTTCAATACTCTATCTGTAGCCAAATATTAATATTTTAGTCATTAAGCCCAATTGTGGAGAAGTTATACAATAAACAAGATGAGGCTTTATTCTTGCTGAGGTATCTATGTGAAGGTTAGCACTCTAGAACTCTGGTGTTAAAAAGAACATGAAATATCCCTGAATTTGGCCTCCTACTTTGGGCAAGGATTGTCTCCAAAAACTGACCTCTGAGAAGTAGAATTTAGCCTGTTAAATACTTACAGTAATGGGTCACTCACTGCCTCTGTCTTGTTTTCCTGGGCTGCTGTAACAAATTGCCACAAATTTAGTGGCATGAAAATCGCGATTTATCATTTCACAGTTCTGAAGGCCAGAAGCTCAAAGGTGTTTGGCCGGGCTGCACCCCCTACAGGGCCTGTAGTGGAGAATCCATTTGTTTCTAGTTTTTCGTGGCATCTGGCTTCCTTAGCTAATGCCACATTGCTCCAATCTCTGCTCCGTCTTCACATCATCTTATCCTCTGTGTGTCTCTTAAAAAGAGACTTGTTACTAAATTTAGGGATCACCCAGGTAATACAGAATGAGTTTCTCATCTCAAGATTTTTAACTTAATGACATCTACAAAGACCCCTTTTCTTTCTTTCTTTCCTTTCTTTTTTCTTTTCTTTCTTTTTCTGTCTCTTTCTTTCTTTCTTTCTTTCTTTCTTTCTTTCTTTCTTTCTTTCTTTCTTTCTTTCTTGATGGAGTTTCACTCTTGTTGCTGAGCTTGGAGTGCAATGGTGTGAATCTCAGCTCACGGCAACCTCTGCCTCCTGGGTTCAAGCGATTCTCCTGCCTCAGCCTCCCAAGTAGCTGGGACTATGGGCATGCGCCACCATGCCTGGCTAGTTTTTGTGTTTTTTTTTGTTTTTTTTTAGTAGAGATGGGGTTTCTCCGTGTTGGTCAGGCTGGTCTCGAATTCTCGACCTCAGGTGATCCACCCACCTTGGCCTCCCAAAGTGCTGGGATTACAGGTGTGAGCCACATCGCCCAGCCAAAGACCCCTTTTCAAAATAAGGTCACATTCACAGGTTCTAGGGATCAGGACATGGACATATCTTTCTGGGGGCCACCATCTAGCCATTGCCACCTCCAAAGGCAAGAGATACATTTTTGGCCAGATCTCATTAGGTGGCCTTGCATTGTTTTGAACAGTGTTTATGTATCTTTACTATTTTTGGGGTAGTTCCAAAGTAGGGCTCTGCCTCCTACTGGGAGCTGAAATGGACAGGCTCTTTTCCTCCCAGACTGTGGACTCTAGGGCACGAGCAGCACATGGCATAATCAGAGCCATTCATGCCCTCGCTGGGGCTGGGACTCTCAAGGGGTGCAGCAAAGCTCAAAGTGGGAGATTATTGTGGCAGCTGTTGTATATCCCCAGCATGAGCCTCGTCAGTGAGTCCAGTGGCAACGGTGCCCTTGGTAGTATTAGGAGCCAACCATGCCTGGACAGGGCTTTGCCCAGGCCTCGCCTAGTTGCTTGGTTGTCTGGTCTTCCCATAAGTGCTGTGAGCTCTCATTTCCAATACTACGTTTTTCCATGGACACTTCAACAACTTATGTTCTTGACAGCCAAGAACTGCTAAAATCTGTCTCTGTGTGTGCCAGCCTAATATCTCAATCCTTTCCCTGAAGCTGTGCAGAATATACCTACTTTGTTTTGCACATAAGAAAGCCCTCAAAAAGTCACGCAATCTACTGATTGATAGTATTCTAAAGATTGTCTTCTCTGGCCAGGCCTGGTGGCTCATGCCTGTAATCCCAGCACTTTGGGAGGCTGAGGTGGGCAGATCGTGAGGTCAGGAGATCAAGACCATCCTGGCTAACATGGTGAAACCCTGTCTCTACTAAAAATACAAAAAATTAGCCAGGTGTGGTGGCAGGTGCCTGTAATCCCAGCTACTTGGGAGGCTGAGGCAGGAGAATTGCTTGAACCCAGGAGGCAGAGGTTGCAGTGAGCCGAGATCGCACCACTGCACTCCAGCCTGGGTGACAGAGCGAGACTCCGTCTCAAAAAAAAAAAAAGATTGTTTTCTCTGATACGACATTTTACCGCTGTCTACACTGAAGACCCGTTTTACCGCTGTCTACACTGAAGACCCATTTTACCGCTGTCTACACTGAAGACCCGTTTTACAGCTGTCTACACTGAAGACCCGTTTTACAGCTGTCTACACTGAAGACCCGTTTTACCGCTGTCTACACTGAAGACCCGTTTTACCGCTGTCTACACTGAAGACCCGTTTTACCGCTGTCTACACTGAAGACCCGTTTTACCGCTGTCTACACTGAAGACCCGTTTTACCGCTGTCTACACTGAAGACCCGTTTTACCGCTGTCTACACTGAAGACCCGTTTTACCGCTGTCTACACTGAAGACCCGTTTTACCGCTGTCTACACTGAAGACCCGTTTTACCGCTGTCTACACTGAAGACCCGTTTTACCGCTGTCTACACTGAAGACCCGTTTTACCGCTGTCTACACTGAAGACCCGTTTTACCGCTGTCTACACTGAAGACCCGTTTTACCGCTGTCTACACTGAAGACCTGTTTTACTGCTGTCTGCACTGGAGTGGTCCAGTGAGTTCTTGTGTTGCAGGTCGGAGCTGGCCCCTGGGATTGCCAGGTCTTGACGCAGCGCCTTCACCGTGCTGCCATCGCCAAATCTCTACGATGCTCTCTTCCCTCCTCAAACTTCATCCCACACCTTCTTCCAAGCCAAACATCTCTAGATTGGTTGCTCCTGATACAATTTTTAGACCATAGTAGTGCTGTTATATTTCATAATATCACATGATTTCATTATTGTGAGCAATTTTTTGTAGAAACTATCAGTGCTTTTTTTTTTTTTTGAGATGGAGTCTTTCTCTGTCGCCCAGGCTGGAGTGCAGTGGCGTGATCTGGGCTCACTGCAAGCTCCACCTCCCAGGTTCCCACCATTCTCCTGCCTCAGCCTCCCGAGTAGCTGGGACTACAGGCGCCCACCACCACGCCCAGCTAATTTTTTTGTATTTTTTTAGTAGAGATGGGTTTCACCTTGTTAGCCAGGATGGTCTCGATCTCCTGACCTCGTGATCCGCCCGCCTCGGCCTCCCAAAGTGCTGGGATTCCAGGCGTGGGCCACTGCGCCCGGCCGAAACTATCAGTGCTTTTAAGTCACAAAGCTACCCTTGGAGACTGGCTGTGAGGAAAAATCCTTCCTAAAAGTATCCTTAGGCTCATTCCCACAGGCTTGTGCTCTGTGCCCGCCAAGCTCTTCTTGTCTCCATGCATGGCCCCTGGCCTCACATACACCCCAATTTTTCTCACCTCCAGATCTCCAGTAGTTTGAATTTCTTCCCCTAAAACACCCTTCTGCCTTCTTTGGTCCCATAAACTATGTCTTATGTACCATGCTAATCACTGTTCCTGTAATATTGGTATTTCCTTCTAGACAAATACAACCATCCCTTTTTGCATTCCAGCCAATGCATTTGCTTACAGCTAACTTAGACCTTTACAGTAGGCTAAGTTTTTCCCCGAAATTGATTTATTTGCAAACCCTGCCTTCTCAATAAAATTGTCAACTCCTGGAGGATAGGCAGGTGATCTTATTTTTTTTAGTGTGATGGTCCACAGGTATTTAACAGGCACAGTAGACATTTTAGTTTTTCCTATTTATGGGCAACCTGATAGTACATGACTTGTAAATATTTGTAATTTCAGTGAAGCAGGACTTTTCTAATTATAAAAGTTACATAAGCTCAGGAAAAATAAAAGTTCTCTAACTACCCCATCTTCCTGTTCCACTTGTCCTTAATTTTACCACAACAAATGGTTTTATATATACCCTTTGAGGAATTTTGTTTTCAAATACAAGCATACTGTCTCTTTTAAAAAATGTGAACAGTTACATGCATTTAAATGCCTTCTAGGTATTGCCAAATTGCCCCTTGAAAAGGTCATAGGAGTTAAGAATTTGAACTTCCCAGCTTCATGAGGCTTGTGAATCCCCTGTTCCTTCTCAATTACACAGCATACAATGTTCATTTATTTAACTCTTTGAGTGAAGGTTCTCAGAAAAGAAGTCAATGACGGGTGCTTTAATAGCAATGAAGAATGAAACAAAGTTATCTAAAACAGTACTGGTTTTTGGTCAGAAAATGAAAGTTTTTTTGGTTGTGAGGGAGGTGGATACAATGTGATAATGTGTTTACAGATCTCGAAGACTTCCTGATAGGAATGTTAAAGGTCTTTTGATCATAAGTGAATAGAACTGAATTTAGTGACAAAGAGAAGCATGAACTGAAATGTTGCACCATGAATCATTGAAAAACTATTGATCCTTCCATTGAAATGTGTGTATCTATAATATTTACATGAAATGTGTTCTTTCTATGACTCAGTTTTGAGGTGAAGGCATAAGAATTTACAAATACACAGTGACACTTTACTTGTTTATAAACGAATGTAAAGTCTTCTAATATCTCACCCCTCTGAGAAAATAAATAGTGAATTTTTGATGTTTCTGGATTTTGTGACATGCTTTTAATGTCATATGAATATTTACCTATGTTGTAATCTAGAACTTCTATGATTTCATTTGTTTACATTTAAAATTCTGATGGATCTGGAAATCATTTGTTTGCTTCAGCATAAGGAAAGAAATGATTTTTCAGTTTGATGTTTTTCCAATGGATAATCAAATATACGATTTGCTAACTAATCCAATTATGTTCCTATTGTTTTATGTTGTCCCCAGTACCATATACTAAATTCCATTTATCATCTGGCATAATTTTTGACTTTATCTTTCTATTCCTGAGCTTGTGGCAAATTTTAAAATTACTATAGATTAATAAGAGTTTTATTATCAAGAAATGCTTGCTGATTTAAAAATACTCAATATAAAAGTGAATAAAGCTGACGTGAAAGCCTTCCATGTAATTCTGCTTCCTAGAGATGAACACTGCTCTTGGTTTGGTGGATATTTTTCTGGAATTCTTTCACACAATATGTATGTGTACACATGTATAATGCAAATGGAATCATATTATATCCTGATCTGTAATGTTTTTCACTCAACAATTTGTCATGTGTGTTTTCCAAGTCAATGCAGAGAGATACACAATATGCTTTTAGCTGAATATGTCATTGTATAGCTATGCCTAAATTTAATTTACCCAATTTCTTATTGAAATCCCTCAGGATTTTCATAATATTTTACGATTCCCAACAACCTTGAAATCCTTCTTTTATATATTTTTGTGCTCTATATTTCTGCAGAATAAATCCTTAGAAATAAGGTCGTGTGATATTTCCAAATCATACTCCACAAAGCTGAATTTGTTTGTGGTAGAGCAGTAGCGAGGAGCCCATTTAGCTCTCCAATGTCCTGGAAATTTTTAGGAGACAGAGGGATACAAAGAGGAGGTGAGGAAGAAATAAAGACTTAAGAGCAGAGCCAAGGAGGTGGCCAAAAGTTTTTCTCATAGATAGGAAGAAAAAGAACAGATGGTGATAGGAGTGAAGGCAGGTTAGGTAACAAGAAAAAATGACCAATGTAACTACGGATGTCTCACCATAGAATTCGCATTTGGAGTCATTCATAATCATAGAACGAATACTTGCAATATTTATTGACGGAAAATTTCTCTAAAAGGTAGTCACCTAATCACGGTCTGTTGTGAGTTTTTTTTTATTTTTCTCTATAACTGAGGGATTTGGGGTATCTAAAAAAGAGAATAATAGAAATCAAACGCATAATCATAAATATATCAAAGGAAAAAATGCCCACTTCTCTGTATGTTAAAGGTAAAATTCTTTTTCCAATGTGTTTAAATAAAAGTAGTGTTCAGCATGAGGAAATGCTAGGATTAATATAATAATCTTTTATTATATAAGTGAATGGTTACTTTAGAATTTGTATTTCATTTTCTAATGAACCAGTGACCACACAGCATTGTGATTATGATAGAAAGTATTTGAATTAAGATTCAATTATTCAATGTTGTATTAGCAATGACAGAGTTTTTCTACTTTTTTTTTCTTCTTTTTAATAAAGTGTGATATCTCCAAGGAAGCTTAATCCAGATGTTTATGAAGCTAGCATGGCACTTCCTACAAATGCAAGGATTGTGAGTGACTCTGGGGCTTCTATTGCAAATTGTTCTAGGGAGAAATTTGCCTGTCCTGGCATCAAGCCCTGGCTGGAAGCCAGAGAGAGGGTTACAGAAAGAGATTAAGGTGTCAGTGCTGGAGGCAGAAGAGGCTATTGGGCAATTTGTTTGCCTGGTTGTACCGCACACCTGATTTATACCCAGCTTGTGAAAACCTTACCACAGGTAAAATGCCAACAGTTGTTCTACTAGAGTGGTAAACTTTTGACTGATTTATCTCCTACATTTTTCAAACCTTATGTAATGTCTTGTTTTTATAATAAACAGTTTTGGAATGTTTTCCTGTAATAGTTATGCAGGCACTAATAAAATGGTCAATATAATTTTACACATATTAAAACACATTAGTATTCTTTGAGATGAAGTACTAATAGCAATACCAGATAATATTGCCATTGATTTTTAAAAATTACTTGAACATTTAAAAAATTATCCAAATCCATAAACACAGAACAATCAATACAATCTAAATAACACCTATAGTGCAAGTTTATTGGAATGATAGTTTCAGTGGAAAGAAAGAAAGCTTGTTTAGGCTGGTTTTTATTCTCTACACATTATGCATTGGTTATGTAAAAAGGCAGAGTTTTCTAGCTAAGAGCATTAGTTAATTATAAAATTATACTAATAAATGGTGAAATGTTTCCCTCAAAGTCGTTTTGATGGATTGCTAATCCTATGGATGTTTCAGCAAAAGAATTAAAGAATTAAGGCTTAAAAGCCTTCAGTATCAGATATTTTAATTCTTAAGAAACATCTTTACATCTTTTAAAGATCGAAATTCATTTTTAGAAAGATAATAAATATTACAAGTAAACCTTGATCAATTAAAGAAAAAATAATTGAGAAAGTCAAGGCATTTTCAGTGTGTGTTTGTAGGTTATGAGGGTCTCATGGGACTGATACACATCTATGGTTGCAGGAAGGAAAATCTGAGAATACAGACTTTTACTGCTTTTACTGTTCTAGATTAAAATATAGGTAAGTATTCATATGACATTAAAAGCATGTCACACAATCCAGAAACATAAAAAATTTACTATTTATTTTCTCAGAGGGGTGAAATATTAGAAAACGTTGCATTTGTTGTTGTTTGTTGGGTTTTTTGTTTTTTGTTTTGAGACAGAGTTTCACTGTTGTTGCCCAGGCTGGAGTGCAATAGCGTGATCTTGGCTCACCGCAACCTCTGCCTCCTGGGTTCAAGCGATTCTCCTGATTCAGCCTCCCGAGTGCTGGGATTACACGCATGTGCCAACACGCCTGGCTAATTTTGTATTTTTAGTAGAGATGGGGTTTCTCCATGTTGATCAGGCTGGTTTCGAACCCCCAACCTCAGGTGATCAGCCCGCCTGGGCCTCTCAAAGTGTTGGGATTACAGGCATGAGCCACTTTGTTTCTAAACAAGTAAAGTGTCACTGTATATTTGTAAATTTGTAGCTAAGTGTTCTCACAGTGGTTCTCCCTCCTGCCTGCCCCCACTTCCCAAACCTCTTCCTCCTTTCTTCTCTCACTTTCTTCCTTCTTTCCTTCCATCTCCTTTCCTTCCTTTTTTCTCTTCTGCAAAACTTTTTTCCACCCAGCCAATGCCCCCTTCCTTGCCTCACCAGGTGAACTGTTGGTGTTCAGCCATTCAGATGCCATTCGAAACCCTACACTGCTGGAAAGAGTTCCTTGGCGTCTCCTGTCTGGATTACTGGGCTGCACTCTTCGTCTGTGCTCCCCTAAGTGAGGCTCGTTACATTAATATCATGCTGTGATTGTCCCTTTTCTTGCCTACTTTTGCATCTTTACGGTCCAGTACACTGTTTACAACTAGTAGGAGTTGAACATTATTTTTAAACCAATATCAGCTAAATAAATAAGCAACCCAACTTTTTTTCTTAACTTAAGAAAGCAACAGAAGACATTTATTTTTTACTCATTACATGTTTACTGAGTGTGGGCTTGCTGTGTAAATCTTTCTATCAGCAATTGGCTAAGATTCTATAAAATATAATGAAACAACATATGTATTTAGGTGTTTGCTGACTTTTCTCCCCTCATCACAACTTAATTTGCCTTTTTCCTCAAGCCATAACTGTAAAACGCACAGAATATTCTACATCATTCTTTTGTGTTTTTGAAAAAAGATTCTGCTCTATTTCCTTTATTGTATTATGTAATATTTTTTGTTTGACCACGGACCCTGGGTGGCGGGTATTCTAAGGAGCTGAGGCCTGATCTAAGGTGAGCATATTCTGAGGTGGATGATTATAAACGTGTCCAAAACCAAGTGACTCATGTTTACACGGGTGGGAACTTGGGCTAATAGATGTTGGAGGTGGGAGAAAGGAAGACAATGCTGTAGGTATGTTCTCCTTGACGTGTGAGTACCTCGAACGCTTTTATTGCCAAGATCGTGATGATTAGAGAGTTTAAAGGGAAATGTACAAAATGGTCAAAAACACCGTGTTAGGAACAGTCAGTGGGTTTTTTTTTTTTTTTTTTTTTTTTTTTTTTTTACTGTCTTTACTCAGTTTCGTGATAACTGAAGTGCTGTGGTTGGGACAGGATGACATTTTCACTTAGAAAGAGGCTTGTAGACAATAATTACATTCAATACCACAATAGAAATGTTAGAGATTATTTTCTGTAGCTCATAAATAAAACCAGAAGTGTGACTTGGAGTCTCTAGTTTACCTCTGAGATTTCTGCACAGATACAGCATAGTTAGTGTGACTAAAGTTAGTTCACAGGATATGCCGACCAAGAGAAAGTAAAGTTGAACTCTCCAAACTATCTTAAGGTCTTGGATCGAAAATGGCCTTGTGTCTTAAGCAGTGTCTGACTTTGGGAACAGGTACCTGAGGGAAGGTTAGAGAGAGCAGGCTACGACATGCCTTTAGAGCCCTCATCTGCAAGATAAAGACAATCAAGGACAGATATCAATTCATTTCAAAGAACTATTTCATGCACTGTGCTGCTTAAAGCACTATGTATTTGTCAGCGAGGTTTGACCAAACTACCTACATGAAAATATCACCAAATTATTCATCTGGTGTTTTCCTCTAAAGTTAATACAGTGAAATGATAAAGCAGTTTGTACTTGCCTACAGAAAAAGGATGGCAGAACGAACGTGATTATCTGGGGAATTCAGGCCTCAAAACTACTTTTTAACAGAAGTATCCACAAGCTACATATTTTTTTCTTTAAGAAATACCCTAGAAAGCACCCTCAGTTGTCAAGTTCCGTCTCCTTGTGGGACTCCTTATACCAAGAACTCCACGTGGAAGGGAATAAACAGGGTGTCTGATGTGAGATGAAATCTCCAGGGCCACACAAGGGGCCTCATATTGCCCCTGGCCTGCTCACTTGTTTTTCTTGTTTGTTGCTTGCATCAGGTGACTTTCTACAAACCATAGGGCTGTGTTTGCACCTGTACTTCCTGAGAAGCCCATGTTCATCTTTTGTAAAAGTGCTGGTGAATTATTTCCTTAAAAATCTTCTGGCTGGGTGCAGTGGCTCACACCTGTCATCCAGCACTTTGAGGAGGCTGAGGTGGGAGGATTGTTTGAGGTCAGGAGTTCGAGACCAGCCTGGGCAATATGATGAAACCTCATCTCTACTAAAAATACAAAAATTAGCTAGTGTGGTGGCACATGCCTGTAATCCCAGCTACTCGGGAGGCTGAGGTGGGAGGATTGCTTGATCCTGGGGGGTTAAGGCTGCAGTGAGCCGAGATAGCGCCACTGCACTCTAGCCTAGGTGATAGAGTAAGACTCCGTCTCAACAAATAAAATAAAATAAATTAAAAATCAGCCAGGTGTGATGGTGTATGTCTGTAGTCCCAGCTACTAGGGAGGCCAAGATGAGAGAATCACTTGAGCCCAGGAGTTTGAGGCTACAGTAAGCTGCAATGGCATCACTGCACTCCAGCTTGCGCGACAGAGCAAGACTCTGTCTCAAGAAAAAAAAAAAGTTTTCTGTTAGGTTATCTTTTCCCTAATGTACACCATAAATATGTTTGCATGAACTGGAGGAAAATATGTGGGTACAGAAAAATAGGACAAAAGGGGAAAGAGCCATTGCACTTCATATATCATGTATGACATGCTGTGAAGTGGAGGAAAGGACTGACCTAAAGAGTTTGAACTTAATGGGCACAAAATACAATTTCTGTTTATATTTTAAGAAGGTGTCTACTCTATAATGGGTAATATGTATACTATCTAGTTTAGTACTCACTAATAGCTATGATGAAAACCGCCTTGGTTGACTTAACCTCTTTAAGTCTCAGTTTATTCATCCAGAAACTGGGAATAACAATGACCTCATAGCATCACTGTGAGAAATTAGTGACACGCAGGACACAAACATCCTAATAAAGGAGCTGTTAGTTTATACTTTTAAGATGACACCTATTATAAAAATAAATATTTCTAACTATGTTAAACTCTCTAAATTAACTAAATTGCTTTTCGGCAGATTTCTCTGACGTTGCAGGTATTTAGGAGATTGTTTAAAAGCTAGACACCAGTTTTGAGACATCTAGCTAGAGGACAGTGTTATATTTTGCAGCCAATTATGTTCATGCCATCAGTGCAAGGCAGATCTGAGGTCTTCCTTGGTAGGTGGGGCATGTTATTAGGATTTTCTTCTGCAAATTCTGATCCTACCTGCCAGAAATCTTTCATCTGCTGGCCTTTATTATGCTAGTAGAAGCTGTTGTTGACTCAAATCCACTGTCCTGCTGAACACTGGAAGTCTTTGCTGTGGCCGTCTTTGCTGCAGGGATACCTCAGTGTGCTGCTCTTCCACGCTCACATCTCTAGTCATCATTGGTAAATGTCCCTTGAACTTCGTTGTTACATGACTTCCTGTTGTAGGTGGCTTTATCTGTCTTGTTCACAGCACACACTCAGAAAAAAGTGGTATTTTTATTGAGTGCATGCACTTATGATGATGACCCTATTGAGAATACCTGACTCTCAAATTAGAGAATGTCTAGGAACTTGATTTAGGAAGTTCTTCAGGATCCAAGAAAAAGTGTTCGATCCTCTAATTCAGTGCTTTTCAATGACATTTTCAGCAATTCCCTAGATGTGTTCTTTGGGATCTGAGAGTTCTCTACCAGCATTTTTCAATGTTTTTGTTTTGATGTTACCCTAAGCAAATTAGCAGAAGCATATTTTGCATGATCTTGATGGCCGCTTTATAACTGAGCCGCATTTCCAACCTGCTTCTGGGTTTGTGTTTAAAACTGGCCTGGTGCTAAAATGAGAGCACGTAGCTTTTGCTGTGCTGGGAAGCATGCTGGTTGCTTTTGAAGTGGCATGAAATAACAATAGCCATGAGGGTCCGCCATTATCCTGATGGGAAATTCTTTTTCTAGTTGACGAGACAAAAGTAAACTCCTCTTTGGGATTAAAATTGGCAATTAGAAGTACCTTCATTCTTAATGAGCTAGTAAGAAAATAATTCAAGTTGACCTAATTCGTAAAGAATGCCGTCACACCAAATGAAATCCAGGCAGGTGTCATGGAGCATGAGGTTTCCATAGCAGGCTGAATATTCCAAGTTAAAGACAAAAGTAAGCAATGGCCAGAAATTTTGACTCATGCTCAGATTATCTATGGATTATATGAATGAACGATAACTAGCATTTATTCATTTCCCTCAGTGATTTGATGGTAAAATTGTTGCTGGACTAGACATTCTTTTTAATGTCTGCAAGAATTAAAAACTAATTTCAGATGTTATTTTCAAAATAGATTCCAACAGTAATTGAAATTGGTTTACATTTGCAGATTTCAATAATTCTACAATACTTTTCTTATCTTTTTAAAAGATAACTTAGAAGTATTTTTTAGATTATTTTTCTTTAGAAGTTTCTAGCATACTAAGTTTGAGAACTGCTGCTTGTGCCAAAGATAGGAATAAACCAACTAAAGGGGACCCTCTGTCCCTTACTTAATTTTGTGGTTTAAAATTGTGGGGCCTTTAGAGATATCTCTTTCTCTGTATTTCCTATTTTTTGGCATAGAATAATTCTTTTCTTAAAATAAAGACTTCTACAATAGGGAAAGAATGAGAGGATATCCCATATACTCTGGAGGAAGGATTTAGGGGATTAAACACAGACTTTTGAGAATAAATCGGCTATCAGTCCTCAGAGTAAGACCTATTTCCTAGCAAGTGTGAGCTGGGAAGAAGCCTGTCAGAGACCTTCTCACCTCCTGAAATAGCCCATGATCAGAGACACCCATCTGTGACTTTATATCATAATACATTAAGTTGCTGATAGCAAAGCTTGAATTAGAGCTGCCTATAATTTAGTCATAGCTATCAAATTTACTTCTGGTAAAATTTTGTAAATTTTATTGTTATCTTGTATTTTACAATTATCTCTGAAGTAATTTATGTCTAATAGCATAATTTTAACATAATTAATTACATGGGAATTTAAAGATTCATAGTAAAACAATTTACAGTAGTTTTAACAATCTGTTCCAATTTTTATGCCCTTATATTTTATCGTGAATAAAATATGAACATGTCTATGAACATGTCCATACTTTTTAATAAGAAAACGATCTTTAACTTTGTATCATGGTGGAATTTGTAAAAGCTATTGATAGTTTTGTTCAGACAAAAATTTAAGAATTATATTATAGTAAATAGTTATGATTTGGTTGGATTAAAAATTCTGTAAGATCTGATCTTAGAATCTTAATCTTGCCAATGATGAAGATTCTAAGTGATGGTGAGGAGTTGTCTGGGAATAGCTGTATGTCATAACAAGCTAAGTTTGTTTATAAAGCATGGTAGAGCTCAAAGGGAAAGCTTTTATGGAATCTGGCTCTAGCACTTTTTGTCAAAATAAATCAATGAACACAGAAGAAATGAAAGGATCCCTCTGTGTGGTATACTTCCTGCATCATTTGCTTTGCTTTTCCTATTTTTCTCTTTTTTTCTTTCAACTTTTCTATGCATTCTGCTGCCCCAAAGTGCCACCTTTGTGTGCTTTTATGAATAATTTGTCCTCTTTCCAAAGCAGATAGAAGACTCTCATGTATTCAAAATATTTTAATTGAGTATCAAAGTATTTATTGAGTATACTCAATATATTGAGTAACACATAATAGACACTCAATATCTATTGAGTTATGAGCATCCATGTGTTAGAAAGTACAGACATCAACTAAAGAACCCATAGTTCATAGTTCCTGTCTTCAAGGAGCTCAGCGTATCATGAGAGAAAGAGGCACATAAGAGACCCATTGCATGTGGCAGGGAGGTGGCAACTCTGAGCTCTATCTATGGGAGCACCAAGGACAATACTGCTCACTGGGCCTTGGGAAACCAGGCAAGGCTTCACACTGGATACTGCACTGGACCTCGCCTTCTCGGATATACAAGAATTTGGCAAACACACAAAACAGGCGGGGGATTTCATCCAAAGAGAGGTTTACAGGATGTACAAAAGCATGGACTTTTGAAAGTTTGTGATGTGTCCTGGGAAGTCAATGTGGCACAGTAATTTTGTCCTTTCTTCATTCCACAAGCAAGAGAGATGAGACCAACAAGGGAGATAAGAATACACATCTTATCTTATTTTTCTTTTTTTTTTTTTTTGAGACAGTCTCTCGCTGTGTCGCCCAGGCCGGAGTGCAGTGGCACGATCTCGGTTCACTGCAACCTCCGCCTCCCGGGTTCACACCATTCTCCTGCCTCAGCCTCCCAAGTAGCTGGGACTACAGGTTATCTTATTTTTCTAAAAATCACATTTAGGGAGGTAATGTAAACAGAAAGAGCGAAAGTAAAGAGAAGGGTGGCCAATGACTGGACACAGCAGAAACAAAGAAACGAAAAGGACTTTTATTATTGAAAGGGAGTTGTAACTGAGATTTATTGAATCCTTGCTATGTAGCAAATACTGCACTAAACATTTTATTTATTATTTTTTAAATCCTCACTCTTTTAATAAGTACCACTCAATTAATAGTTATTATTAATTTATTTAATTTATGGAAGGCCAGTGAGGATCCGGGAAATGAGGTCTCTTGCCTCCCTCCTCACATATTTGAGATGATGCTGTAAGTGGCAGAATCAAAATTTATGTAACTCTGTAAATGGAGTAGGGAGGCAAATCATGCTGGCCACGACAAATGCAAAACACCACCAAGGAAACCAAGAACAACAACATAAACTTTCTTTAGCAGAGCTCAGATGTATTGGTTCAAAGGAGGCCTGGTTGAAGTCGTTGTAAAGTGTTATGATGAGGTCACAGTAGACCAAGTTCTTCCACCCTTAAGGTTTTGGTTAGAGAGGCATAAAAGCATTCGAGTTTTATAGTGATATTTGCCCAATGGAAAACTCTTCCCTAGTGGGGGTGATATTAATTATGGTCTGTGATAAGGGCCCTTGGAGGAAATAAAAGGAAATGTATGCACAAGGTCACGCACTGTCATCTTTTGGCATTACTAGTCTCTTCTCTTTTTAGAAATTTTATTCTAAAAAAGAATTATTCTTTCAGTCACATTAGATCTCTTTGTTATTCTCCAAGTCAGCTTTTCTCTTGTGCTTGTCCTTGGTAAGCAGTATATGTTAATAAGAACACACTCCTTCAGCTGCACCTCTAAGATGTGTAGACTTACGGGATGCGAGGAGGGGCTGGAAGTACGGGAATGAGGATGGTACTTCTGGATGATGGGAGATGGCCAGGGAACCAAGCAGAGGGGAGCGAGTGGCTCATTCTCTCCTGGAGCAGGGAACAGACAGGCAGCCAGAGGACCCGAAACGTGGGAGGCTGTCCCTAGTGTTAAGAGGGGTGACTTAATTATGTTTTTTCTTAGTTCAAAGGATGTTTCTTTTAAGTTTAGGCTGAAAGTATAGAGTCTCCTGTATTGGTAGGAAGCCCAATATCGTATCAATTTGAGATCTAGGTTTGCTGGCGTCACATACCGTACACGCCCAGGGCGTGAACCAGGCCTTTGCGGGCAAGTTCCAGGGCGCTTTAGAGACCCGGAACCTCCCGCATGTCAGCGAGAGGCAGGCGCTAGCCGCTCTGCCCAGGCCTGCCCCGCGCTGCACATGATTCAGTGGGTTGGGGTGAGGTAGGGTGTGGAAGCAACACAGGAATGGGTCATGAATAGCAAATAGTCTCTTTCCAAAAGGAGATCATGTACAGACGTTGTACTGAGTCTTTGGGAATGCCGCAGGGGATCATGGGGGAACAGCAGAGAGGGAGAGAGGGGCTTGCAGTTACGAAAGAGAAGGTTCAGGTGGCGTTGAGGAGGCGGCAGGGACGTAGCTATGCAGGCCGTGCAAAGTAATGACGCAGATGTGTGTGCCGCGATGTCTTAAGCATAATTAAAGGTGGACTTCCGCGTTTTCTCAGATTCTTGGTGGTCCAAACAGAAAGGTTAAACAAAACAATTTACATGACTTTTACTATTTATAAAAGGAAATACACCAGGATGTCAAATGTTAAAATCACTTTTCATCACAGTTCAAACTGAAACAAAGCAGGAAGAGGCAAAAATTGCTCAGAGAGGGAGATCAACTAGCGTAGGTCCTTCAAGATACCCCTCTTTTTCTGGCATTTTAGAAATCTTCTAAAGGGATTTTTCTCAGAGTTTGAAAACAATACTGTATTTCCAAGAATGCTAGGAAATTTACTTTAAAAAACACTCAGAAATGCTTTAAAAGATTCCTAACAGTCACATTCTGTATATATCGTCAAGTCTGATTTTACTAGACTCTGACATTTTGGTTACATTAAGGAATCATCCACAATAAAAATATACCATAGATAATGGATTCATAACCACATGGTTTCCATTTGTTAGTGTTAGTGTACGGAACAAGTGCAGAACAGATAAGGAAAATATACATCTGTGAGGGGGGAATTCTTTTCATGATGCCTGTCACATTCTAAAATGGAATGCAGTTAATTTCTCTCCTTCCTCAGCTCGGTAAGTTTATTTTCTTAGAATCTGTTCTCTGAGTTAGAACTAGCTCTGATTAAGTGCTATATTGGAAGCAGCTCAGTGTAGAGCCATGGCTAAAATAGTCAGAAATTATATCCATAGGAAATTCAAATCTGAGAATTAAAAGCAACAACAACTGTAAAGTACTATGGATCACCGAGAAAGTGTGTATTCATTTTTGTCTAATGATGAAATGATCCAGCTGCAGGAAGAGTCCACAGAGGACATGCCCGGGCAAAGGCCTTTCATTTTACAATTCACGTGGAAAGAGATGTGATGAGACCCTGAAAGACAGCTCTGGTTTCATCTGGACCACAATTTAGTTAATGCTATATTACATTGCACTTTGTAGTGAAATGCAAAAATAAAAGGCACATTTTGTTGGGCTTTAAAAACAATTTTCACATGGACATTCATTGGAAGGTTTCAAAACTTTGATGATTTAAATGCTTTTCTTTTGAGCTATAATAGAAATCTGATAGTACAATTAACCCAGATTTGTGCTGGCTTGCTTCACCCCATCAAACAATCATAGGGATTATTTACATTTCGAGTGGGAACATAAATATCTTTAGAAATAGACAAAACAATATGCCCCTTTTTATTGTTCAGTCTAACTCACCTTCATAAAAGTCAACGCATTGAAATATCAATCAATCCAGCAATTGCTTTTTGTTATGTGCTGCAGTATGGATCCTCAGGGACTCCAGACCGTGTGAGCAACTAACAGGAAACAACACCAGATGTGCTGTATCAGCCATTGATTTTCGTCCCTGATGAATTCAGGTAAAATTGCATCACTGAAATCACTCAAATTACTCTGAAGCCATTTTTAAAAGGCAGCTCTGTTCAGGTTTGTTGGTTTTAAGTATCAACTTATGTGCACATGCCCAGAGGTCCGAAAGGTTAAGCATCTTACGGCTTCTAGGAACTTCATAACATCATCGAGCTTCTCAAGGAATGGTTTTCCTACACAAGAAGAAATCATAAAATGTAGTCACTGTAAATACGAGAATTAATCTGTTAAGATTCATAAGTTTATTTTCTTTTGTTATAAAATCAAGGAAAAATGACATGCATCACTAATACTGTCAGCAAGAGATACATTTTAGGGTTAAAGGGAATAAATGACTTTGAAAAAGTTATACTACTTTCCTTGGTTTGTAGTGATCGAGTGCAGGAAATGCTTCCCCAAAATATGGCACCTCGGGATCCTGAGTGTTTTAAGCTGAAGGATAATGAGAAACCCCAGATTCTAGGAAGGTCACTCTCTTACCTTCTCCTGCCTTTCTCCTCTGAGGCCATGAAGAGAGTTCTCTGACCTACGTCCCCTGGAAGAAGGCCGATAAGACCCTCACTCCAGATGGGTCCTGCCCTATCCTCAGAGGCCAAGAGGAATCTGAATAAATAGCCCTTGCTAAACCTCCCAGTTAATGACTGTTTGCTCATACCCACTATTTGTTCCGTCATCCTCCTACAGGCCGTCTATTCTCCATCAAACCTAAGCATAAAAATACAGTTTTCCCTGGGTCTTTGGGTCTTTACTTCTGAAGGTGTCCCTGTAACATACAACTTTGGTTAGATACGTTTTTTACGTGTTTCTGTTGTTGATCTGTGTTTTGTTACAGGGGTCTCAGTCATGAACCTTACAATGGGTAAGGAAAAGATACTACTTTTTCTTCCCTACAGTAAATTTTGAACCTTGGATTTAAACAAAAATTGACAAAATAATATGTTTGATTTGCTTTTGAGATTTTATATATGTATATATTTATAGGCAAATAAGACTGACCATTAGTATGAAATATTTATCTTGTCAGATTTTTATACACTTGCAAACACATTTGTAATTTTCTCTGTTAGTACTTTTAACGGAACAGAAAAACAATAGAATACTCAGGGACTTCCCACTTTTGTTGTGTATTTGTTTATGCTTTAACCTTATAATAATTTCAAATTACATTACTAGTTTCTCTTTATTTTTACAAAATCATCTTCTGGACAATTCTTTAATTTGGAGACCTTAAATTTTATGCTAGACAGCTTTTTTTCCCCAAGAAGTTCAGTTTTAATATATATTCCACAGTAGTCTGGACTAGGAAAAGAAGTTGCAGGCTATCATGCAATTTCCAGCTCCTTTTGCTACCTTTCCTTCCTTTTGTTACATTCTACTTTCTTTACACAGCCTCTGTAAGCACAGCAGCTCCTCATGGTCTAACTACCAGCTTCTACAAAGCATGTGACACCGATTTTCCAGCACCGAGGAAGCTGTAACTTAGTGAACACTCATTTACCCACTGAGGAGCTTCCAGATGAAATGATATTGCACATGCTATGTCTTAGAGGGAGGCACAGAGCTGGACAGGAAGGACGATGCAGACAATCGCCTCTTCATGTTGATTTGAGTCTTCACTAACATCAATCCCCATTCACAGATCCTAACTCAGAGCAGCGGGAAAAAAAATTGGAACTACCCAATGTCTACTCTAAAGTGCTCTCAGGAAAAATTCCTTCCTGATTTCACATTTTGGCAGACCATTAAATATAGGAACGTGATTCACCAGAGTCAAGCATGTACTTCCTACTGCTGTGAGACTGGACTTCAGAATAAAAAAAGAACTTTTTTTTTTTTTTTCCTGAGATGGAGTCTCACTCTGTCCCCCAGACTAGAGTGCAGTGGCATGATCTCGGCTCACTGCAACCTCTGCCTTTCAGGTGCAAGCAATTCTCCTGTCTCAGCCTCCCAAGTAGCTGGGACTGTAGGCACCTGCACCACGCCTGACTACTTTTTGTATTTTTAGTAGAGACGGGGTTTCACCATGTTGGCCAGGCAGGTCTCGAACTCCTGACCTCAGGTGATCTGCCTGCCTCGGCCTCCCAAAGTGCTGGGATTACAGGCGTGAGCCACTGTACCTGGCTGAAAAAGAACTTTTAAGAATCAGTTACTTCATATTTTACCCTATATTGTACTTCTAGACTTGATAATGTCATGTAATAAACTCCAACAATTCTTCATTTAACTTTGTCTTCCAGGTACACCCAAAGGAATAATTCCTTTGGAGGTGAGATTTTCACCTTATGACTGTGGAATTTTAAAGTTCTCTGTAAAAACATCCTATAGGTTGTGCAGTTTTGTATATTTTTTAGGATTAATTATTTCCAATCAAAGTATATGTAGAAAGTGTACAAAAATGTAGCCAACTTACTAATAGTCTATCTTGAAGAACACTCTTATGAAGGTTATGTATTTGGTTCGTACTAGGGTTAGAGCTTATGTTTGTATGTTGCCAGAGAGAGGGTGCTATAAGAGTTTTTACACTATGGAGTTGGAAGTATAGTAAGTTCATTGTATTTACCAAAGCAAAAGAAGATGATGACAATGATAAAGAGGAAGATGAAGAAGGGTGGAAATAAATCAAATCTGCCAATACCTTTACTTCAGTGTGAGGATGTTTTCAACAAAATTCTACTTTCCAGATAATTATCTGAATTATCCACTTTAAATTGTAAGTAAATTTAATAAGTTGAGTTCAAATTAATGGTTTTTAAATCAGCCACTAGGATAAACCTTTTTACTTTAATATGTGATTTATGCCCAGTTTATTCCATGTAAAAATTTAAGTTTCTAGGCCAAAAAATGAAACTTATAACTGCTTCCCATAGAATCACTCTCAAAAGTGATTTCTGCTATTTATCAATTGAATGTGTTTCTTTCCAGTTTGTATTTAAATCTTGTGCTTATGACATGCAATGACAAATCCAATTAGCTGATTTTTCTATAGGTGAAGAAAACCCTGGTTACTTCCAACTATGTGGATGATATGTTAGTGCCATTTGTCTCAACAAAAATGGCAAAAAAGAAAACAGCCTTCTGAGTAGAGTAGAATACTTTTATTTGGTAGTTGCTGACCTGCCTTTATAGTTTACATCACCTTTTACTTAGGTTTGTGACTTGACAGATAGTGAACCTGAGAGAGAGAGAGGGAGCAGGCAACAAGGCAGCAGATTCCACCTTTTATCTCAGGCCACAAATGTGTCATTCCGCTTTTTAAAAATGCCTGTTTCATTTTGGTGAAACTTCTGATAAAAGCCAAAGAAGTACAATGCCAGTGTTGGAAACAATTCCAATTTTTATTCAAATTATTGATTGCAAGAGCGTAACTTTTATTGACAGAAAGCAATATAGGTAGTTAGAATAAATTTTAAATTTTGGTATGAAGTTTTCGATGGGATTTAGAATGCAGTTTTTGTCTCTGCAAAAAGACTTTGGGCTGAATTACACACACTATTTTTAGATCCTCGTTTGAACAGAAAAGATTGTTACTTGGCTGACTCATTATTGAAAAAAGTTTGTGCATGTTTGTGTGTGTGCATGTTTGTGTGTGTGCATGTTTGTGTGTGTGTGCATGTTTGTGTGTGCGTTTCTGTGTGCGTGTTTGTGTGTGTGCATGTGTATGTGTGTGCATGTTTGTGTGTCTGCATGTGTGTGTGCATGTTTGTGTGTGCATGTTTGTGTGTGTTCATGTTTGTGTGCATGTTTGTGTGTGTGCATGTTTGTGTGTGTGCATGTGTGTGCATGTGTGTGCATGTTTGTGTGTCTGCATGTGTGTGTGCATGTTTGTGTGTGCATGTTTGTGTGTGCATGTTTGTGTGTCTGTGCATGTGTGTGTGTGTGCATGTTTGTGTGTGTGTGTACTTTTGGACACTGGCACATCTCTCTCTCTTTACAAGCTTCTAGGCCCTAGAACAGGAAAATTCACTTTCTCTATTCTATAATTGATTTGGTAGCTACCAGTAGAAAAGTGGAATATGATCCTGATTGTTTATCCAGATGCAGTTGACGATTGAACAACACAGATGTGAACTGTGTGAGTCCACTCATAGGCAGACATTTTCAATACATATATTGGAAAGTTTTTTGAAGATTTGTGACAATTTGAAAAAAACTTGCAGATGAATCATGTAGCCTAGGAATACTGAAAAAATTAAGAAAAAGTTACATCATTAATGCATAAAATATATGTACATACTAGACTATTTATGTGTTAATTACATTATTGGTAAGGCTTCCAGTCAATAGTAGGTTATTAGTAAGTAACTTTTTTGGGAGTCCAAAGTGATAGGCTGATTTCTGACTGCATGGGGGTTGGGGCGCCAGCGCCTGCTTTGTTCAAGGGTCAACTGTAAATATATATATATTTTGTATCTATACTACGTACATATTATATATGCAAAACATATAATTACATAATATATAATATGTCATATATAATATACAACATATGTATTATATATAAACAATATGTGTAGTGAGAAGAGACTGAATTGTGCTTGAGACGGAAGCAAAACTTTGAAGCAGCAGCAAAGGTTTGATGGAAAACTAAAGGGAGATATGATTCATGAGTTCATGAATATTTATTATATAAATTTTATAATACATAATATGTATTATAATAGATAATATATAACATTGTATTAATATCATTTATCAATTATTTTTATATTAATTTTTAATTAATATACTATACAATTATATAAATATGTCAATATATAATACATATTAATAAATATATGTATACACATATGTATATAAAATACATATATAATAAATATAAATTACATTAATGTAATTAGTATAAATATATGTTATATTATAATGTATATATTTTATATTATATAATTATATATTATATATTTATACTTAAAATTATATGTATTATATGTATTATATTATATATTTATATTATGTTTATGTATATTATATACATAATATATAATACATACATTTTATATACATAATACACACATATAATATATAATAGCATACACATACATATATGCAATATATGTAATATATATTTATGTATATGTAATATATGTTTATGTATATATTATATATATTTATGTATATATAATATATACATAAACATATATTACATATATGTATTTACGATATAATATAAATATATATCTTTGTATATATGTATATATATTACATATAAGTTATATATATATTTTTTGAAAGGAAATACTATGTACTGTAGAAGGTGGAATTTTTTTTTTTGAGATGGAGTCTGTCTCTGTTGCCTAGGCTGGAGTGCAATGACGCTATCTCAGCTCACTGCAACCTCCACCTCCTAGGTTCAAGGGATTTTCCTGTCTCAGCCTCCCAAGTAGCTGGGATTACAGGCATCCACCACCATGCCCAGATAATTTTTTGTATTTTAAGTAGAGATGAGGTTTCACCATGTTTGCCAGACTGGTTTCGAACTCCTGACCTCAAGTGATCCGCCTGCCTCAGCCTCCCAAAGTGCTAGGATTACAGGCGTGAACCACCGCACCTGGCCAGAAGATGGAATTTTTAGGTATAAATGAAATCCATTGCTCAAGACCCAAAAGGGAATACAGCCAGCAGAATCCCATGCATTTTTTCAATAACAATGGATTTAACTGTCTTCATTAGTCTGTTAAAGTACACACCCACTCATGCATTTGTGAATTATATTTATTTCAAAATGCAAAATAGGTGTCTGTTCTTTCTCAATGCTATGACAAGTCACCGCACTAAGGTTTTAATTTTGGGGGAAGATCACATGTGGCATCATAAAGCCAGTTTTGAAGCTTAATTCTTTCCATATTAAGTAGTTGAACGAAGAGTTTCATTTAATAGTATTTTAGTACCTTAAAGTCAAATGATTTCAGTCATTGAACTCAGCATGTTGAACTGCCCTTTCAGTTCTCTACAGGAAGTTATTTACCTATTTATTGAATAACAAGTAGAGTTTAGAGAAGGGTATGAGAAATTAAGTAACATTAACAAAACAGAACAAGCCCCCAAAATTCTTCTGTTAAAACATTATTATTTAGTGATAAAATAAAAATTGAAAATGAACAATAAAATCTAAACACAATATGAAAACTTCCCCCTTTATCATATATGTTAATAAAAGTATTGCAATTTTAATTTTATTCCAAATTTACTTTTCACATTCTTTTCTTTGCAGATAATCTTGAATGATTATTATTGCTGTTATTATTTTGGGGTGGGAATCAGGTTCTCTCTGGTGGGGCAGGACATCACTTCCCTTTGGTTCCACCTGGAGGGCATGCCATAGTCTGGGCCCAGCTGAGGTATGGGCCCTGGGTGCTAATGTGGATAGATGATATCTGTACTTAATTGTTTTATAGTCAGTGAGAAGAGGCTGAATCATGCTTGAGAAGGAAACAAAAGTTTGAAGCAGCAGCAAGATTTGATGGGAAACTAAAGGGAGATATGATTCAGGAGGTCAGAGAGGAGGGTGATTTGAAAAGGACTGAAGGAAGAATAGAATCCGTCAAAGGGTGGTTCAGAACTCAAGCCAGGGATCTGTGGCAGGCCTCAGTGATGTGGAGGAGAGCCTGGGTGCTGTAAACAGAGGCTCGGGACTCAGCCACCTGCAGGTTTGAAGGAGTTCTGCCCCCAGATAGTTTCCTGCCGGGGTGACCAACTGCCCTAAAATGAGGGAATGTAATAGCAATTTAACATCCCATTGCACATCAAACACAGACCCCAGTTTATTAAACAAGGGAATGCAATTTAAATTTGTGAAGACCAGTCATATTATTATTCTCATTTTTCAGTTAATTATAATTGTGCCATTATTATTAGTGTGATTAATATAAATAAAAATAACATTTTAAATAAACACAATAACATATAAATATATACCAAATGTAAATATAATATTTTTTCCTTCCAGTTACAGTATGTTAAATAAATATCCTAAGAGTAACAAAAACATTTTCTGGGCACTACCATGATGGGATACATGGGGTGCGCAGTATTGATGTTGGGTAGAAAGCTTGGAATTTCCTTCTGCAACAAATGGAAGTGGCTTTGAGCCTTTCAAACAGAGTGAAAAAGCATAAGAGGGAAGGCCTAGAACATTCTAGCTAGGAATAACTGAGTGAAGGGTTGGAGGTAGGAGCATACTCTTACAAGTCTCTACTCCAAGGGAGGAAGAGGAGGAGGAGGAAGGACTAACCAGCAAGGATGCCTGGTTGGTTTGACTCCCATCCAGCTTCTCAACTGCAGTCACTTAGTGTCTCCTCACCCGGACCTCGGATGTTTAGCCCAACCCAGGTCCTGGCACTGTTCTAATTTCCAGAATTCAGGGAATTTATTAGCATTTGACCAAAATAAATTGGTTGTGAGCCTGCTTTCCTGATGGCTCCAATATTAAATATTTCTTACTCTGTGTCAGGGAGTTTCTGTCTTGTGACTACTATGGTGACTGGGTCTGTGTTTTTCCAGGTCTCTGGCCCATTGCTCCCTGTCTGACTGTCTGAGCCCTCCTATGCTTTCTGGGGATTTGGGCTGAGCCTCAGTTTCTCTTCTGCATGGGTTTTAGATGATTTTTTTGTTTTGTTTTTCTTTTTTTTTTTTTTTTTTTTTTGAGACAGAGTCTCTCCCTGTCACCCAGGCTGGAGTGCAGTGGCGTGATCTCGGCTCACGGCAACCTCCGCCTCCCGGGTTCAAGCAATTCTCCTGCCTCAGCCTCCTGAGTAGCTGGGACTACAGGCGCCCGCCACCACGCCTGGCTAACTTTTGTATTTTTAGTAGAGACGGGGTTTCACCATATTGGTCAGGCTGATCTCGAACTCCTGACCTTGTGATCCGCCCACCTTGGCCTCCCAAAGTGCTGGGATTACAGGTGTGAGCCACTGCACCCGGCCTAGATGACTATTTTATAGGCGGAGATGATAACCACAGAATGTTGGCTGAATATTGAGGGCACTTTGATCCAGATACAAGAAAGAAGCTTGTGGAACTTACTGAGTCATCTCCTGCTAGAATAGTTCAAAAGTTTCAGCAATCCCATATATTATACAGTGTATAACAAAGACAAGGCTTAAAATAAAGGATTCACGTTAGAATTCTTCTTAACCGAAAACAACTCCACACAATTGCAACAATTATAGCTGGAAAAATAACTCCCAATATTCACTATCCTAACACATCAAATTTCTTCATTTCTCTATTCTCTTTTTTTAGTTTATACCCATACAAATATATCATTTTCACTTAGCTATAACCAAAGCAGAGATTCAAATTAGTATACCAGATCTACTCTAAAGAGAAAATACAGCCGGGCGCGGTGGCTCACGCCTGTCATCCCAGCACTTTGGGAGGCCGAGGCGGGCGGATCACGAGATCAGGAGATCGAGACCATCCTGGCTAACCCAGTGAAACCCCATCTCTACTAAAAATACAAAAAAAATTAGCCGGGCG